>NC_041397.2:6972222-7607222 GCF_900747795.2 Erpetoichthys calabaricus | reverse complement strand
ATTTCGGCAAGTTGTTTCTTCACCGACTTGTCTTTCGCCCAGTTGTCTTTTTGCCGAGTTGACTGTCGCCCAATTGCCACCAAACCTCTACATATGCCATCCATCGACTGAACCTTCTTAGTTCAGATTAACTCACTGACCATGGAGGGCTCTGGAGGCCAACCTCGTGATCTCCAGCCAATTTAAGCTTTGCATCCTGAAGAAAAACCTCTAGAAAATTCCACTGTGAATTTGTGATCAGCTAATAAGATGAGACGTCACATCACCAGAGTGATGTCATCATGGTCAGTGTCTGGAGTTTGAATGTTCTCCGTGTGTCCATGTGACCACCAGTTTCCCATCAAATGCCAAAGCTGTTCAGGTTGCGTTGGTCAGTGATATTAAATTGGCACAGTAAGAGTGTCCTGGCATAATTCAGAGGCCATGGAGGCTCAAACTCCTCACAGCTCAGTAAAGGATAAGCCAGGTTCATAAAAATAATACTAGGTTATTATTATTATTACTATTATTCCTATTATTATATTATATTATATTATGTGCATTATTATTATTATTATTAGTATGAGAAGGCAGGTTAGCAAAAATAATATATAATAATAAAAATGGAGGGCGGCACGGTGGCACAGTGGGTAGCGCTACTGCCTCGCAGTTGGGAGACCTGGGGACCTGGGTTCACTTCCCGGGTCCTCCCTGCGTGGAGTTTGCATGTTCTCCCCGTGTCTGCGTGGGTTTCCTCCCACAGTCCAAAGACATGCAGGTTAGGTGGACTGGAGATTCTAAATTGTCCCTAGTGTGTGCTTGGTGTGTTTGTGTGTGTCCTGCAGTGGGTTGGCACCCTGCCCGGGATTGGTTCCTGCCTTGTGCCCTGTGTTGGCTGGGATTGGCTCCAGCAGACCCCCGTGACCTTGTGTTTGGATTCAGTGGGTTGGAAAATGGATGGATGGATGGAATAAAAATGGATAGATTTATTTATTTAACTTATGTTATTACATTATAATTACTATTATTATTACTATTGTTAATACTACTACTATTATTAATATTATTATTATTATTATTATTATGAGAAGGCAGGTTAGCAAAAATAACATATAATAATATAAATACATGATTAATTTATTTGACTGATGTTATTACATTATAATTACTATTATTATTACTATTATTAATACTACTACTATTATTAATATTATTATTATTATTATTATTATGAGAAGGCAGGTTAGTAAAAATAATATGTAAAAATAAAAATGGATGGATTTATTTATTTGGTGTTATTACATTATAATTACTATTATTATCACTATTATTAATACTACTACTATTATTATTATTATTATTACTATTATTATTATTATTAGGAGAAGGCAGGTTAGTAAAAATAATATGTAAAAATAAAAATGGATGGATTTATTTATTTGGTGTTATTACATTATAATTACTATTATTATTACTATTATTAAATACTACTACTACTACTATTATTATTATTATTACTATTATTATTATTAGGAGAAGGCAGGTTAGTAAAAATAATATGTAAAAATAAAAATGGATGGATTTTCCTATTTGACTGATGCTTTTATCCCAAGTAACATCTTTCTTTTCTTTTCTCTTTTTAAGTTGGTGCACAGGTGGGTGAAGTGACTTGCTCGGGGTCACATGGTGTCAGCAGTGGGATTTGAACCCCCTATCTCAGGGTTGGAAGCCCAAAGTGTTAACCACGGCACACCTTATGGACGGCAGTGTTATGGTGGGGTGGCTGGCATGGATACCCCCACCTTGGGTTCCTGCAATGTTGTAATCAAAAAATGATCTTGAGGAAGTGCGTGGCAGACATGGTGATGTTGCTTGTGTGGCTTTGCATCCGCCAGTCAAAGCCGAGCTGTGAAGGGCACAATTTTAAAATTAACCCGATGCCATTTACAGATGGCTTCCACTGCCATCATGATACACGCTGATTTAAACATGGCACGGCCACTCTCTTGGTGACAACTGTTTGCATGTCACTTTGGCACCGGGCCTTTTCTTTGTCAGACACTTGCCATTTAAGTTTGGGGGGTGGGGGGTGGCTGGCTACTCCACGCACGTCCCTGTTTGCCCATCAGATTTACGGAGGACTAAAACGGCCTTGATTGTTTGCTCTCCAAACTGAACCCTTGAGCTGCTAAACAGGCTTTTGTATATTCAGATTAGCGGCCCCGCGGCAGGCCAGTAAAACAAACAGGCGACCGAGGCGCATGTTTACCTTTGCAAATGGAGTCACTTCTCTGTGAAATCTCCTCGGCTAAAACGGGATTATTGGTGCTTTCCACGGCCAGATGGGACGGGCAAACCGTCTTTGGGGAAATGTTGTTCAGAAAATGCAGGTGGAGGGCGATTCTTGTTGTTAAACGATGGCAGGGCACACAAGTATGGGGGCACCAGGGTGCCAGTTCTTTTCTGGTTAATATCTCACAAGCCTTACCAACCAATAGGGGATGTTGCGACACCTCAGACCTCAGACACAACCATACGGATACAAGTACAAATGTAAGGTTTATTATTATAAACTACCTTAGATCATGAAGATAAGTGAAAGAGTAGTGGAAGTTAAGAAGTGAGGTGATGATTAGTGAGCAGCAGGATGGTTTCATGCCAGGATAGAGCACCACAGATGTGATGTTTACTCTAAAGGTGTTGATGGAGAAGAAGAGAGAAGGCCAGAAGGAGTTGTATTGCGTCTTTGTGGACCTGGAGAAAGCATATGACAGGGTGACTAGAGAGGAGTTGTGGTATTGTGTGAGGAAGTCGGGAGTGGCAGAGAAGTTCGTAAGAGTTGTACAGGATATGTACAAGGGAAGTGTGACCGTGGTGAGGTCTGCAGTAGGAGTGACGGAGGTGAGATTACATCAGGGATCGGCTCTGAGCCCTTTTTTATTTGCAATGGTCATGGACAGGTTGACAGACGAGATTAGACAGGAGTCCCCATGGACTGTGATGTTTGCTGATGACATTGTGATCTGCAGGTCGAGGAGACCCTGGAGAGGTGGAGATATGAGAGGAGAGGAGAGGAATGAAGGTCAGTAGGACCACCAAGACAGAATACATGTGTGCTAATGAGAGGGAGGTCAGAGGAATGGTGAGGATACAGGGAGAAGGTGGATGAGTTTAAATACTTGGGATCAACAGTACAGAGTAACGGGGATTGTGGAAGAGAGATGAAGAAGAGAGTTCAGGCAGGGTGGAGTGGGTGGAGAAGAGTGTCAGGAGTGATTTGTGACAGATGGGTATCAGCAAGAGTGAAAGAGAAGGTCTACAGGACGGTAGTGAGACCAGCTATGTTATATGGGCTGGAGACGGTGGCACTGACCAGAAAGCAGGAGACAGATCTGGAGGTGAAAGAGTTAAAGATGACAAGATTTGCACTTGGTGTGACGAGGATGGACAGCATTAGAAATGAGGACATTAGAGGGTCAGATCAAGTTGGACGGTTGGGAGATAAAGTCATAGAGGCGAGATTGGGTTGGGTTGGACATGCAGAAGAGAGACGCTGGGTATAATGAGAGAAGGGTACTAAGGATAGAGCTGCCAGGTAAGAGGAGAAGAGGAAGGCCTAAGATGAGGTTTATGGATGTGATGAGAGAGGACATGCAGGTGATGGGTGTGACAGAGCAAGATGATTAGGACAGAAAGATATGGAAGAAGATGAGCCACTGTGGTGACCCCTAACGGGATCAGCCAGAAGATGAAGATCTTACAAACAGCTTCTTTTAATAGACACCAACACAAATCCCAAATCTTTTCTTCCTCTTCCTTTCTTGCTTCTCCTCCACTCCTCCCAGACAAGCTTTGTTCGTCCTCCACACCCGACTTCCACTCACCTGAATGAGAGTCAGTGGCTCCTTTTATCTTAGACCCCGTGTTGCCAGGTCAAACAGAAGCCCCACGAAGTAGGGATCGCTAATCTTAGCAGCTCCCCCTGGTGGAATTCCACAGGACAACCCTACAGGACTACAGCTCCCAGTATGCCCTGCTGGTGTGCGTGTGGGAATCCTAGACTGGGTATGCTGCCATCTAGCATATCGAGGGGAGCCTGTGATCTGAACACATCGACTCTCCCTGCCAGGTAAAGAAATTTGATCTGTTCCTGCCAGGACACCAGCATATTTACTCCAAGGCTGCCACCTCGTGCCAACCACCTGGTAAAAGCAGGTAATTTGCTGCCTTTCTTCTTGGTCTTTCAGTATGGCGGCATACTGGCCAGGTAATCCTTGTGGGTATGCCAGCCCATGCCTGCCATCCTTTGCACCACTTAGTCCTGACTGAGCTAGAAACTTTGGTCCACAGCACGCAGCCCCCTGTTTTATTAACTGGTGGGGTCCGCAGTGGCCCCTCTAATTCTATCTTCTAACTGAACTCATTTCTTGTTTTTTGACTCCATGATTGAATTGTTTCCTATATGCCCTGCTGGCACTCCCTTAAAGCGCCTTTCAGTTGTTAGGTTGGCACCGATCGCTGGTTTCACTCCCCACGGCTCTCGTTATTTACCTTCCTTTCCTGGGACCCCCAGTTCTATTCCCATATGGAGACTGCATGATTCCTCCTGTGTCCTCCGATTCACAGACTCTGAAGTGGCCTCCTGTGAGTGTAACAGCATGGGTAGTGTCGTGGGGCTGCGCCCTCGGAGTCTGCGGTGGTGAAAGGATTTGAAATTAAGAAATGGACCACCAGTGGGTGCCACTGAGGGAGAAGCTGTATGGGCGTTCAGTGGGATGACGTGCTGATTGCTTCTAACTGACCAGTTCAGATGTTCCTCAGTGACAATCCACAGGTCATTAGTGAAAGCTCCTGGGTCCATAAAGGGGTCTGAGCAGGATGGGGTGTGAGGGGGTTACAAAAGTGAAAGAAAACGGTCAATCATTTAAGAAGAGTAGTGGGAGTAAACCAATCTGATGGGTGGCACGGGCAGTACCAGATCATCTCTTATTGGATTAGGATGGAGGGTTAGAAACAGGGGGGCTGGAGGGGCAAAGGCACAGAGTTCACTGCGGAGTCTTTTCCGACTAGCTGGCACAATACGTTTGGTTTTAGGAACCACTGTGGGTACCACTGGAGGTGGCAGAGAGTGATGAGGGGAATCCAAGGCATTGCTGTTGACTCGGTGAGTTGAAGATTACGGTGGTCTTCATCCAGGAGTGGCGTTGCAGCAACGAGACCCCGGGCTACACAAGTTACTGTAGACTTTGGCAAAGGGTGGCATTATGGCAAAGGGGTCCTGGGCTACACAAGTTGCAGTGGACGTCGTCCAGGATTGGCATTGTGACAAAATGGAGTAAAGGGTCACGGGATTTGCTGTGGATGTCATCCAGGAGTGGCATTGTAGCAACGGGGGCCTGGGCTATAAAAGTTGCTGTAGACTTCACTAGGCTTCCTGTTTGAATTTCCTGGGTGGGTGATTTGGCCCTCCGGAGGGACGACTGGAGTTAGTTAATCCATCCATCAGCATTCCGCTCTTACGCGTTATCACATCAGGACCTTCCTGCACACTCAGACTTGGAGAACGTTTGTGTCCACTGGTCAGACGGAGTGTCCGTTATCAGCCACCCCTGGGCACTGCTTCTCATTGTTGGGATTATCACACAACATTCTCAAAGAGCACTGAACCCCAGTCAGGGCCATAGGGGGTCTGCATCAGGCATCAGAAGGCACAGAAGCACGTGGGGTCCTTCAAGGCTGCCGGTAACATCTGACTCTCCTTGGCTCTTCTAACTTTCCTTTCCTGGATCTTCTATTTTGTTTTCTCCACCTCAGTGTAAAATAACTTTACTCTGCCTTAAAACCAAGACAGGCGTCTGTGTTATGGAGCCGACTGCACTAAAACACACACACACACACAAACACACACACGCGGAGTTACATAACGACTCTGTTATTGTCGGAAAATTACAAAGAGAGATACAAGGGCCGTAATTACCTCTGTCGTGAAGCGTGTTATTTCCTCTACCTTTAACATTTACATCTCCTGTAAGGCCTTACTTGTCGGTTTTCAACATAAACAGCACCGCCGAATGCCTCGGTTTGAAATGAATTTAAAGGACAAAGAAGAAACACGTGAAAAAACATTTAATATACTTATCTTTATAGCATTAAAAAAAGTCTTAGAAATAGCTAAAAATATAAGGAATCATTAAACAGAACCTCCTCCTGAGGTAAGACAGCAGCCATAAAGGACACAATCTGTGACAGGGCACTGCTGGTGCGGAGTCTGCATGTTCTCTTCGTGTCTGTGTGGGGCTTCATCAGGCTACAGGCATGTGAGGCTAATGGACCACCGAGAAAATGACCCCAGCGTAAGAGAGCGGACATCCTGGGCTTGAGGTCTCTACGGTGGGATTAAACACAAAGAAAAGAAAGAGCTGAACATCTATCTATCTATCTATCTATCTATCTATCTATCTATCTATCTATCTATCTATCTATCTATCTATCTATCTATCTATCTATCTATCTATCTATCTATCTATCTATATGTTTATCATTATATAGTGCCTTTCATATCTATCTATTATATAGCGCCTTTCACATCTATCTATCTATCTATCTATCTATCTATCTATCTATCTATCTATCTATCTATCTATCTATCTATCTATCTATCTATCTATCTATTCTATAAAACAATGAAGCCCTGTATCTTTACTAGATAAATGGAGGTCCCCACTGCTTTAAAGTAACACATGAAGTTTGGTGATTCTTTGTGTGGATTATTTCAATTTCTATGTTGACCAGGCTTTACACATTTATTGAAATATTAATGTGACGTTCACTTTAAGAGTTGTATTTAATTTGTAAAACATTTCAACCTCTCTGCCCTGCATATGTTACCCTGCATAAGCTCGAAGGTGACAGATATCTGTTAAAACATTGTTCTGGTTGACGGAGCTCAAACAGCATGCCATGAATTCCTTCTTTGGCCTGGCAGAGAGTTTCATTAGGGGCCAGACATGAAAGGAAGTTGGAATCACAGCAGAGCATTCCAGAAAGATTTAGTCTTCATAGGATTTATATGGTAATGTTGTGAAAATAAAGAGACTTACCTCATAAGAGTTGGGCTCATTTTAGAAATCTTAAATTCAGCACAGAAGAATTTAGACTAAACATCTCTGGTTAAATAATGGATATGAAAAGTACACAGGACACAGACACTCAGAAAAAGACAAAACTGCAAGTAGATAGATAGATAGATAGATAGATAGATAGATAGATAGATAGATAGATAGATAGATAGATAGATAGATAGATAGATAGATAGATAGATATGAAAGGCACTATATAATATTAAATAGATAGATAGATAGATAGATAGATAGATAGATAGATAGATAGATAGATAGATAGATAGATAGATAGATAGATGTGAAAGGTGCTATATAATAGATAGATAGATAGATAGATAGATAGATAGATAGATAGATAGATAGATAGATAGATAGATAGATAGATAGATAGATAGATAGATAGATGTGAAAGGCGCTATATAATAGATAGATAGATAGATAGATAGATAGATAGATAGATAGATAGATAGATAGATAGATAGATAGATAGATAGATAGATAGATAGATAGATAGATAGATAGATGTGAAAGGTGCTATATAATAGATAGATAGATAGATAGATAGATAGATAGATAGATAGATAGATAGATAGATAGATAGATAGATAGATAGATAGATAGATAGATAGACACAATATAATATTAGATAGATAGATAGATAGATAGATAGATAGATAGATAGATAGATAGATAGATAGATAGATAGATAGATAGATAGATAGATAGATAGATAGATGTCAAAGGCACTATATAAATCATTTACAAGGGTGTGTTCCATAAAGTTCCAGTTCAATTAAACAAGTGGTACAGAAAAATATCTCAAGTCTTCCTCAGATGAGTGGTGTTTGTGTTTTTTCTATGAATTATTAATTGACGTTGTTTATTTTATTCCTGTCTTGTTTTTCGCCGCTCTGTAGCGTGGTGGTCTGTTGTGTGTTGGTGCGACATGTCCCTGTGTGTCCCTACTAGTATTTTTAAGCCCAGTTGGTTTTCTCTGCTGACACAATCAGAGTCCCAAGCACACAATAAGCACAACCTGAAAGTCGTGACCGCTGAGCTCTGAGGCTTCTCTTTCCATGTCGTGATTTTTATTCTTCTCCTCTAATGAGTGAACGTCATGTTGTTTCTCTGTGTAAATGCATGCAGGTCCACTTCTTCCTCTCCGATGACATGTACAGTATGAGGAGTCTCACTGGCCTTTCAGTCAGCTGTCATTTCTTATTCCCTGCCATTCCAAGTGACCTGTCTTGTACGGCGCCTCAGTTTTCATTCCCGAAATTCATCCTCCTGCAATCCACAGCGGATCTCAAGCAGCCGAGGAATCTCATCAGCTGTAACACGATTACTCTCACCTTTCATCTCCGTGATTCGAGTTTACATTCACCAGACCATAAGTCCTAATACATAACATTCTGACATCTCTGCCTGGAGATCTTATTATCTCTTTCATATTTCATTGTCTTTACTCTTTTGTTTCTTTTAACTCCTGAAGGATGCTTCACTTTTGTCATTATTTGAGAGAAACCAAACAATTCAAATTATTAATTTATTTGTATGGTGCTCTTCACTGAGTGCTGTAACAACTTGAGAGGCAAAACACCATGACAGGCTTTACCGATGATTAGTGACAAGAAGCAACGAAATAAAGAAAGAAATAAAACACAATAAAACAAGTCAGAGTAACACAGGAAGGGTCCACACAATGTCTGCCCATTGTCATTGTAGCTGAGCGTCAGCCACTCTGTGCCTTCACATCTGTGCATCAGTTAAACGTGACGAAACTTTAGGGGGATCAACGTCTCTTCAAGATACGCAGAAAGACAAGAAATTGCTTAACTGACCGTACAGGTTGATTTGTATTGTCTCTACTATTGAGCTGAATGAAGTTTATTTAAAAACAACAACAACAACAACAACAACAACAATAATAATAATAATAATTATCCATCCATCCATCTAATAATAATAATATTAATAATAATAATACATTTTATTTATTTACTGAGATATGAAAAAGTTTGGGACCCCCTCTTAATTCTTTGGATTTTTGTTTCTCATTGGCTGAACTTCCTTTTAATATCTGACATGCCTTATGGACACAGTAGGATTTCAGCAGTGACATTAAGTTTATTGGATTAACAGAAAATATGCAATATGCATCATAACAAAATGAGACAGGTGCATAAATGTGGGCACCTCAACAGAGATATGACATCAATACTTAGTTGAGCCTCCTTTTGTCCTCTAGACGTTGTCCTCCTATAGCCTCTGATGAGTGTCTGATTCTGGATGGAGGTCTTGTTCACCATTCTTCATACAAAATCTCTCCAGTTCAGTTCAATTTGATGGACAGCCTGCTTCAAATAATCCCATAGATTGTCGATGATATTCAAGTCAGGGGACTGTGACGGCCATTCCAGAACATCGTACTTCTCCCTCTGCATGAATACCTTTGTAGATTTTGAACTGTGTTTTGGGTCATTGTCTTGTTGGAATATCCAACCCCTGCGTAACTTCAACTTTGTGACTGATGCTTGAACATTATCCTGAAGAATTAGTTGATATAGGGTTGAATTCATCTGACCCTCGACTTTAACAAGGGCCCCAGTCTCTGAACTAGCCACACAGCCCCACAGCATGATGGAACCTCCACCAAATCTGACAGTAGGTAGCAGATATTTGTCTTGGAATGCGGTGTTCTTCTTCCGCCATGAAAAGCGCTTTTTGTTTTGACCAAATAACTCCATTTTTGTCTCATCAGTCCAAAGCACTTTGTTCCCAAATGAATCTGGCTTGTCTAAATGAGCATTGGCATACAACAAGCGACTCTGTTTGTGGCGTGAGTGCAGAAAGGGCTTCTTTCTCATCACCCTGCCATACAGATGTTCTTTGTGCAAATTGCGCTGAATTGTAGAACAATGTCCAGATACACCATCTGCAGCGAGATGTTCTTGCAGGTCTTTGGAGGTGATCTGTGGGTTGTCTGTCACCATTCTCACAATCCTGCTCATATGCCGCTCCTGTATTTGTCTTGGCCTGCCAGACCTGCTGGGTTTAACAGCAACTGTGCCTGTGGCCTTCCATTTCCTGATTCCATTCCTTACAGTTACAGAAACTGACAGTTTAAACCTCTGAGATGGCTTTTTGTAGCCTTCCTCTAAACCAGGAGACTGAACTATAGCAATTTCAATAGCACCTGATGACCCCGATTCTCTTGATTCACTAACACAATGTCTGACTTATCTATCTATTTCTGAATGGATGAATAGTAACTTTCTCAGGCTAAATAAAGAGTAGAACTGAAATCTTAGTGATTGGTAAAAGTGGATACAATGAGGCCATTAGAAATAAACTGGATACATTAGGATTAAAAGTCAAGACGGAGGTACAAAACTTAGGGGTAACTGTTGACTGTAATGTAAATTTTAAATCGCATATTCATCAGACCACTAGGACAGCATTTTTTCACTTAAGAAACATAGCAAAAGTTAGACCTCTTATATCATTGAAAGATGCTGAGAAATTAGTTCATGCTTTTGTTTTCAGTCGACTAGATTACTGTAACACACTCCTCTCAGGACTACCCAAAAAAGACATAAATCGATTACACCGAGTGCAGAATGCAGCTGCTAGAATCCTAACCAGGAAAAGAAAATCCGAGCACATCTGTCCAGTTTTGATGTCACTACACTGGTTACCTGTGTCATTCAGGATTGACTTTAAAATTCTGCTTATGGTTTATAAAGCCTTAAATAATCTCGCCCCATCTTATATATCGTAATGTCTGACGTCTTATATTCCAGATCGTAACCTCAGATCCTCAAATGAGTGACTCCTTAGAATTCCAAGAGCTAAACTTAAAAGAAGTGGTGAGGTGGGCGGGCGGCCTTCTGCTGTTATGTACCTCAAATCTGGAATAGCCTGCCAGTAGGAATTTGCCAGGATGATACAGTGGAGCACTTCAAAAAACTGCTAAAAACACATTATGTTAACATGGCCTTCTCATAACTTCACTGTAATTTAATCCTGATAGTCTGTATATCCAATTCATTATAATAACTATTCATGGTGGCTCTAAAATCTGTACTAACCCCTACTCTCTCTTCTGTTTCCTTTTCCGGTGTCCTTTTGGTGGTGGCATCTACTCAAAGCACCGTGATGTTCCAACAGTGATGGATGGATTAAAAGCCAGAAGTCTGCATGACCATCATCATCAAATGACTCTGTGAGAACCCTAACTACAAATAGGACTATTTCATTTATGTTAGGTAGAATGCCCAGAGGGGACTGGGTGGTGTCGTTCCCTGGTACCCCTGCAGATTTTATTTTTTTCTCCAGCCATCTGGAGTTTTTTTTTTGTTTTTTCTGTCCACCCTGGCCATCGGACCTTACTCTTATTCTATGTTAACTAATGTTGTCTTATTTTAATTTCTTATTTTGTCTTTTATTTTTCTTTTCTTCATTATGTAAATCACTTTGGGCTACTTTTTGTATGAAAATGTGCTATAGAAATAAATGTTGTTGTTGTTGTTGAACAATCTTTGTTTTCAGATCTTTGGAGAGTTGCTTTGAGGATCCCATGCTGTCACTCTTCAGAGGAGAGTCAAAGGAAAGGAAGCCCAACTTGTAATTGACCACCTTAAATACCTTTATATCTCATGATGGGACACACCTGTCTGTGAAGTTCAAGGCTTAACGAGCTCATCAACCAATCAGCATTGAGCAGTGACAGACATTCAAATCAGCACAATGACAAGGGGACCCACATTTGTGCACAGCCAGTTTTTCACATTTGATTTCATTTCATACAACTAAATACTGCGTCACTAAAAATCTTTGTTCGGAAAACACTGCAGTACTCAGATGTTCGTAGGAAATGAAAGACAGACCACTGTTACCTTTACTGTTGAAAGGAGAGTCAATTATTATGCAGGCTGAGAGGGGTCACAAACTTTTTCATATGACTGTAGTGCCTTTGGGCGGTACAGTGGCGCAGTGGTAGCCCTGCTGCTTCGCAGTTAGGAGACCTGTGGTTCGCTTCCCGGGTCCTCTCTGTGTGGAGTTTGCATGTTCTCCCCGTGTCTGCGTGGGTTTCCTCCGGGCACTCCGGTTTTCTCCCACAGTCCAAAGACATGCATGTTAGGTGGATTGGCGATTCTAAATTGGCCCTAGTGTGTGCTTGGTGTGTGGGTGGGTTTGTGGGTGTCCTGCGGTGGGTTGGCACCCTGCCCGGGATTGATTCCTGCCTTGTGCCCTGTGTTGGCTGGGATTGGCTCCAGCAGACCCCCGTGACCCTGTGTTCGGATTCAGCGGGTTGGAAAATGGATGGATGGATGTAGCGCCTTTCCCATGCTCAAGGCACTTCACAGAGTTATACAGTATATAGCATTGTACTGAACCAGATAAATAAATAAAGAAGATTACGACAGTAAATTCAGAGAAAAGCCTAACAGACACCATAATTGATGGTCTCGCACACACACACACACACACACACACACACAGGTTACATGAGCATCTTGACATCGAGGTAAACTGAGAGAAGGGTAATAAAGTCAAGTAGAGCTAAAAGCCTTCCTGAACAGATGAGTTTTAAAAGAATTCATGGAGTCAGCTGACCTGATTCATTTCGGTAGGTCATTCCAGAGTCTGGGCGCTATACAGCTGAAGGCCCTGCTGTCACCCATGGACTGTAGATTAGTGAGGGGCACAACAAGATTGGCAGAATCAGAGGACCTTAGTGGGCGGACAGGCACATAGTGATGGAGGAGGTCACTGATGTAGTTTGGCGCAGGTCGTTTAAGGCTTTATAAGTTATTAGTAGGATTTTATATTCAATCCTTTAGGACACAAGGAGCCAGTGAAGGCGAACCGGGATGGGTGTGATGTGCTCGCTGCTGCTGGTCCGTGTCTTTCGAGTTTTGAATAAGCTGAAGCTGTGATATAAGATTAAACAGTAGGGAATTACAATAATCGATGCAGGATGTGATAAAAGCAGAGACAAGTTTCTCTGCGTTAGAAAAGGAGAGGAAGGAGTGAACACGGGATACGTGACGGAGGTGACAGTAAGAAAGTTTCTTAATGTGGTTTATGTGGGCGGAATTAGAAAGGGAGGAATCAAAAATGACACCAAGATCCTTTGCAGTAGAGGCAGGTCTGATGAGATCACCGCCAAGAGTGACTGGGAAGGAGCTCATTTTATTGATTTGCATTTTAGTCCCAATTTGCAGGAGTTCAGTTTTGTTGCAATTTAATTTTAAAGAGTTCTGCTCCATCCAGGTTTTAATTTCACTGAGGCAGGTTGTGAGCTGAGAAAGCTCTGATGAAGTTCCACTTTTAACATTGAAGTAGAGTTGAGTATCATCTGCATAAAAATGATAACCCAGTCCATAGCTATGGATAATATGGCCAAGGGGAAGCATATAAACACAGAAGAGAAGAGGGCTGAGAACAGAGCCCTGAGGAGCTCTTTTGTGTGACTGGCACTGTGCTGGATCTGCTGTCACCAAGACTAACAAACTCTTGCCTATCAGTCAGATAGGACTTGAACCACTGGAGGGCAGTGCCAGAGATACCCAGCATGTTCTCCATTCTGGACAGTAGAATGTCATGTCTGACCTGAGGTCTAATAGAATTAATACGCTGGTTTGTCCAGAGTCTGCTGCCGTTAGCCAATCACTGGTTACCCACAGCAGAGCAGTTTCACAGCTGTGCTGTGCCCTAATACCACACTGAAAGGGTTCCATCAATTTATATGAAGTTAAGTAGTTGGTGAGTTGGGAGGCTACAACATGCTCAAGAACTTTTGATAGAAATTGTGAAATTGGCCAAAAATTTTTACGACTGTCATCATCAAGACCAGACTTTTTTAACATTGGGGTTACAGAAGCAATTTTAAAAGTGAGCGGCACAGAGCCAGTGTCAAGGGATGAGTTTATTATTGTTGTAACAGTCGGGATTATGGCATGAAGGCAGGATTGAAGACGTGTGGTGGGGATGGGGTCCAGAACACAAGTAGTTGGCCTCATCGTACAAAGCAGATGTGACTGGTGAGAACTTAGAGAAGGAGCTGGGTGGAGTGGGAAAACAGGGAGAGATATAAACAGATGATGTGTTTATGTTAGTTGAATTGTTTAGATCTTTAATTTTGTTACGGAAAAAGTGGAGGAACTCCTCACAGACTTCAGTAGAAGAGGTAGTTGGGCCAGATGTGGGTTCCAGTCGTTATTAACTACAGAGAACAAAACCTTTGGGTTATCATGGCCACTTTCTATCATTCTGCCATAATGGGTGTTCTTGGTAGCAGTTAGTACTTCTCTGTAGGCTCTTTGGTGGTCAGAGAACGCCTGGATGTGCACTGTGTGGTGTAGCTGGTCCACATCTCACGTCAAAAAGGCCACTTTGTAAATAGATAATGGCCGCGGCTTAGAGAGGGGGCGTGGTATGTGTGGCCGGAACGGTTCCCGGGTGATGCGTGAGGCAGACGGTCCTCACATAAGTGCACAGGTGAGGAGTCGTCCGCATCCGTAATTGATGCCGGGAGCTGCTAATTGCCACACCTGATTCATGTCTCCGTAATAAATAATAGAAGCGCGAGGCGGCTAAAAAAAAAAAAGAAGGAAAGAAAACGAAAAGAACGTGAAAGGAGGTTAATGGAGAAGGAAGCAGGAAGGAGAAAGCTGGTGCAGGAGAGCGAGAGCGAAGCCCCAGAGTGAGTGAACAATTTTTAAAGGGACCGCCACGCAAGATAGATAGATAGATAGATAGATAGATAGATAGATAGATAGATAGATAGATAGATAGATAGATAGATAGATAGATAGATAGATAGATAGATAGATAGATAGATAGATATATGAAAGGCACTATATGATAGATAGATAGATAGATAGATAGATAGATAGATAGATAGATAGATAGATAGATAGATAGATAGATAGATAGATAGATAGATAGATAGATAGATAGATATGAAAGGCACTATATGATAGATAGATAGATAGATAGATAGATAGATAGATAGATAGATAGATAGATAGATAGATAGATGTGAAAGGCGCTATATAATAGATAGATAGATAGATAGATAGATAGATAGATAGATAGATAGATAGATAGATAGATAGATAGATAGATAGATAGATAGATAGATGTGAAAGGCGCTATATAATAGATAGAGATGGATTAATTCTTTTTATTTTTTTTATTTTACTTTATATGGCGGAGGTTTCATTCATTTTCAAACCACCCCAGTGTGATGTCCATTTACATTTTTGTTTTCATTTTCATTTCAAACTAAGCCCCCTTTCCTTTTTTTACAAATGCTGTTGTGCCTGGAAGTGCCACCTTCTGATCTGCACTGCTCGTGTGTCACGTGGCACTCTCAAACCTGGCACTGTTTGGCCGCAGGACTTGAGGGGCAGCGGATTGCCCACCTTTTCCAGTCGATGCTGCCATTCACGTGAGTCCCTCAGTTTCACTCCGCCATCTTCTGCTCTGCCAGGTCAGCTGCCTTTGCTTTTCATTTTGACCACACGGAGACCCCAATCTCAGCTCTTATTTGCTTTTTATATTTTTTCTCTCAGCAGATCCTTTGCTTTGTCATCTTTTGCCACTTGGACTCAGTGAAATGAATCAGAGGAAGTGATCAGAAATAATTACACACATAAAACGTGAAGTTTGGAGCAGACATTACCTTACACGTCTCCCATTTCTATTAATGGCAGCTAACAAGGCTTTTTTTTTCCTTCTTTTTCAATTTGAAAACTTTATTGAAGATTAAAAGTGAAACACATTGCAACAAAATCTGGAAAGCTGATCTCAAACACAAGAAGGTTTCCTCTCTCTGTGATGTTTCAGTCCTAAAATTATTTCTCATATTTTAAGCTTTACTTATGGTTCATACTTGAGTTTAATTCTTTTTTTAAGTCACAGTTTATTATTTTGAAACCAACTGCAAAGCAGATCAAAAAAATGTTTCAAGTCCGTACTCGGAATGAGCCAGAAAATATATTTACAAGACAAAGTGAAGGGTTTGGGGGTCCACCCCACATACATGGGAAAAAAAAGTTTGTTTTTTGGTAGGTCTTTGGAGGCATGAGCTCAAAACAGAACTGAGGGAATAAGAGAACATGCCTGTCTTATATAGCTGGTAGATGGGCAGTGATGTCATGGGTTGGTGGAATTCTGGGAGCTGGAAATGACATCAGAGGGAAGGAGGGATCTTGAGGACTAGAAGAGGAAGTGATGTTGGCTGTGTTTTATGCTGAGGGTTCATTGGCTGGTCTGCAGGAGGAGGAGGAGTTAGAGGGCAGTGCCAAGCCCTGGTCTGGTGGGAACGTGCGGGTTTAGAGCCCAGAAACTGTCAGCCAAGAGCTCGTGTGTGACAAGAGGATTAGCAACTCCAACTGGATTGTTGGGCAGCAAACAAATCTCCTGATGTGTCAATGGCATCATAAGCTCTCCTAAGTCTGTTTAAGGGGGCCCACCAGCTGATCATTGGTCTTCTTCTTCTTTACCTTCTTCTTTGCCTTCTTCTTCTATTCCTTCCCCTTCTTCTTCTTCTTCTTCTTCTTCTTTTCCTTTTTCTTCTTCATCACCTTCTTCATCTTTACCTTCTTCACCTTCTTCTTTTTCTTCTTCTTCGCCTTCTTCTTCTTCATAATCACCTTCTTTGTCTTCTTTTTCTCCTTCTTCACCTTCTTCTTCTTCTTCTTCTTCACAGTCACCTTCTTCTTTGTCTTCTTTGTCTTCTTCACCTACTTCTCTGCCTTCTACTTTTTCATTTTCTTCTTCTTCTTCGCCTTCTTCTTCATCACCTTCTTCATCCCCTTCTTCTTTACCATTTTTTCTTTGCCTTCTTCTTCTTTTTCTTCTTTGCCTACTTCTTTTTCTTCTTCTTTTGCACCTTCTTCTTTACCTTCTTCTTCTCTGCCTTCTTCTTGTTTTTCTTCTTCTTCATCACCTTCTTCATCTTCATCTTTACCTTCTTCTTCTTCACCTTGTTATTTTTCTTCTTCTTCACCTACTTCTCTGCCTTCTGCTTTTTCATTTTCTTCTTCTTCTTCATCTTCTTCTTCTTCTTCTTCTTCATCTTCTTCATCTTTACCTTCTTTTTTCTTTGCCTTCTTTTTCTTTGCCTTCTTATTTTTCTTCTTCTTTGCCTTCTTTTTCTTCTTCTTTTTCACCTTCTTCTTTACCTTCTTCTTCTTTGCCTTCTTCTTGTTTTTCTTCTTCTTCTTTTCCACCATCACCATCTTCATCTTCTTCTTTTTCTCCTTCTTCACCTTCTTCTTTGTCTTCTTTTTCTTCTTCACCTTCTCTGCCTTCTTCTTTTTATTATCTTCTTCTTCTTCTTTACCTTCTTCATCTTTACCTTCTTTTTTCTTTGCATTCTTCTTCTTTTTCTTCTTCTTTACTTTATTCTTCAGAAATGGTCCAATCCTCCTTCTCCTGGCCTACGCCTTACCACCACTTGATCACAGTGGTCTAAAGGGAGTTCCTTGGACTTCATGGCTTTGGTTTTTTTCCTGACATGCAGTGTGAGTTGGGGGTCCATCTATACTCAGGTCCACCTGCCTGTCTAAATGATAGCCAATCAATTCAGTTTGCCACAGATGGGCTCCAATCAAGTTCTAGAAAGATCTCAGGGAGAATAAAAGCAAACAGGAGGCACCCAAGCACAAAGAGTCTTCTAGGTGTGAGAGATTTCACTTCACTTTTTGTCTTTGAAAAAACTTAATGTTTTCACATTATGGTTACGGGTTAATGAGTATAAAGTGAGAAGTAAAAATGACAAATGAAACCATTTTATAATTAAAATCACCAACACAAAGTGTGCAGCAGGTTGATGGTCTCTGATGACTTTCCGAATCCAATGTGTTTCAAAGTGTGCATTGACCAGATCTTATCATTTCTGGTCTCATTTGGTTTCCACCACTTTTGGAGCTCTAGCATAATTTATTTCCATAGCAACCAGCCCAGAATTCCTTATGGTGCACAATGCTTTGTGGGAGTAGCCACAGTATAACAGCCGTGGCCAAAAGTTTTGAGACCCAACAAAAACCCACCAATTCTGGCAAACTCAAACATTGATGATGCAAAAACGGGCAGCTGCCATCAGTCAGGATTTGGCCCAGAAGTTGATTACCAGCCTGCCAGGGTGAACTGCAGAGGTCTTGAAAAAGGAAGAATGGCCAACACTGCAAATATGGACTCTGATGATAAACTTCATGTCATTGTAAATAAAAGCCTTTGAAACTTTTGAACTACCACAGAAACATCTGACAAAAAGATCTAAAAACACTGAAGCAGCAAACTTTGGGAGAACCAACACTTAGGTCATTCTCAAAACTTTTGGCCACCACTGTATGTCGTCATAAATCAAAAAGATTGACATGCTAAACACAGCAAACCCTAACCCTAGCAAAACAGACCCCTAACCTTAACCATTTATCCTACACGCTAACCATGATGATTGTTGTCAGAGAGAAAGGAAGAGAGTTGCTTATGGACTGTGCATTCTGGTGTCTTGGACAGGAATGGCCGAGTGAGAAGAGAGAAAAGGGAAGGAAGGAAGGAAGGAAGGAAGGAAGGAAGGAAGGAAGGAAGGAAGGAAGGAAGGAAGGAAGGAAGGAAGGAAGGAAGGAAGGAAGGATAATTTGCTTGTTATTGTGCAACCTTAGAAGAAGCCTTTCTGATGTATGCACCTCCTGTTTGAAATCCATGACTGCATTTGTGTTGGTGGTGTTCAGGGTTTGGGGCTCAGTGGTGCCCCCTGTCTGTCACACTATGTTGAAGGCTGATGAAAGGTCAAAGAGGAGAGAGAAGCAGCTCGAGTAGACCTTAGTGACAGAGTAGGGTGACCCTCTACTAAATCCAGACTGAGGTGGATCTGATAGATTGTCTTCAGAGAGAAATGAAGAGAGTTGCTTATGGACAAAACATTCTGGGGTCTTGGACAGGAATGGCTAAGTGAGAACAGAGAAAAGAGAAGGAAGGAAGGAAAGAAGGAAGGAAGGAGAATTTGCTTGTTATTGTGTTTGTGCAACCTTAGAAGAAGCCTGTCTGACATATGTACCTTCTGTTTGAAATCCATGACTGCATTTGTGTTGGTGGTGTCCAGGGTTTGGGGCTCTTTGGTGCCCTCAATATATCACACCATGTTGAAGGCTGATGACAGCTCAAGGAGGATAAGGCCAAAGAGGAGAGAGAAGCAACTCGAGTAGACCTTAGTGACAGAGTAGGTTGACCCTCTACTAAATCCAGAATGAGGTGGATCTGATAGATTGTTGTCAGAGAGAAATGAAGAGAGTTGCTTATGGACAATACATTCTGGGGTCTTGGACAGGAATGGCCAAGTGAGAATAGAGAAAAGAGAAGGAAGGAAGGAAGGAAGGAAGGAAGGAAGGAAGGAAGGAAGGAAGGAAGGAAGGAAGGAAGGAAGGAAGGAAGGAAGGAAGGAAGGAGAATTTGCTTGTTGTTGTGCTTGTGCAACCTTAGAAGAAGCCTTTCTGACATTTGTACCTTTTGTTTGAAACCCATGACTGCATTTGTGTTGGTTGCATCCAGGGTTTGGGGCTCCGTGGCGCCATCTATCTGTCACACCATGTTGTAGGCTGACGAGAGATCAAGAAGGACAAGGACTGAGAGAGAAGCAGCTCAAGTTGATCTTAGTGACAGAAAGCAGTGACCCTCTACTAAATCCAGACTGAGGTGGATCTGGTAGATTGTTGTCAGAGAGATGCTTATGGACTGTGCATTCTGAGGTCTTGGACAGGAATGGCAGAGAGAGAGAAGAGAGAAAAGAGAAGGAAGGAAGGAAGGAAGGAAGGAAGGAAGGAAGGAAGGAAGGAAGGAAGGAAGGAAGGAAGGAAGGAAGGAGAATTTGGTTGTTTTTGTGCAACCTTAGAAGAAACCTTTCTGACATATGTACCTTCTGTTTGAAACCCATGACTGCATTTGTGTTGGTGGTGTCCAGGGTTTGGAGCTCGGTGGTGCCCCCAATCTGTCACACCATGTTGAAGGCTAATGACAGCTCAAGGAGGATAAGGCCAAAGAGGAGAGAGAAGCAGCTCGAGCAGACCTTAGTGACAGAGTAGGGTGACCCTCTACTAAATCCAGACTGAGGTGGATCTGATAGATTGTTGTCAGAAAGAAATGAAGAGAGTTGCTTATGGACAATATATTCTGGGGTCTTGGACAGGAATGGCTAAGTGAGAATAGAGAAAAGAGAAGGAAGGAAGGAAGGAAGGAAGGAAGGAAGGAAGGAAGGAAGGAAGGAAGGAAGGAAGGAAGGAAGGAAGGAAGGAAGGAAGGAAGGAGAATTTGTTTATGATTGTGCAATCTCACAAGAAACCTTTCTGACATATTTTGATAATGAAAACCTTCTGTTTTGAACCCGTGACTGTAGTTGTGTTGGTGTTGTCCAGGGTTTGGGGCTCGGTGGCGTTCCCCCCCCGTCACTATCTGTCACAACTGTCTAAAAGTAAGATCAGCTCTCTTCTAAGGAGCTCAATTCATCAAGTCACCCAGGGGCCTGTGGTGGTCTTAATCCTTCCTTGATGGCAGCCATCTGCTGCGATTGTTAACTAATCCATTAAACATCGTGGTGCCCAATGCCACAGGACACTCGTAGGCTTCACCGTCTCCCCCTAGTCCTGTGCCCAGTGATATTCTTGACTGGCACATGAGCGTGGATGGTGAGCTCTCGTTTGTGTTGTCCCTGGACCGAACTGATCAAGAAAAGCTGAGAAAACACAGAAGAAGTGGCGGGGACATGAGCAGCGTGCTGTTTTGTGTCCCGCTGGCCTGCGCCCATAGGCTTGTTTAACATTCTTGGTGTGCGCACACCTCACACAAGACAAGACACGCCAGTCAGGTCACAGAGTTGGGAGTCTTCTGAGAGAATCGCCTCCCTTATCTCGGCCTTCCATCACGACTGCGCAGTGTTAAAAGCCTGGCAGGCCCGCTGATTACGCCGAATGGAGTCAGACCCGCTACGCCGTCTTCTCGCTTCATGTGAAGTTCACCAAAAGAACGAGCAGCAGGAAGGAATGTCAGCTTAAAGACAACAATGCGTCCTTTTAGCCTCGACTGACAAGCAGGTCCAGAAAGAAAAGAAAAATAAAAAAAGGGAAAAAGCGCCCCTCGAAGATCAGAGAGCTGGATACGCAGCAGGGGATGAAGTTTAGGAAACGATCGGCATCCGAAAACCGAAGGAGGAATTCAGACCTGGGCAGACGAGGAAAATAAAAAAAAATAAATAAAAGTTCAAAAAGTCGCCAAGGAGGTCTTGGGATCTCCTTTTTTGGGAGAATCTTGAACATATTTTGTGGAACACATCCAGTGTGGTGCCAGAGAAAGAGCGATCCCATCGTCTTCTCACCATGAAGACCTTTGAGACGCTGGTCCTGAAACAGCTCTGACCCCTCACTTCAGAATATCCGGACCCTCTGCTGTCAGGACACAGATAGGTGTGGTGGACCCTCTGATCTCCAAGCTCCATAGAGTTTACTCTCACCTGGGCAAAGCTGGCACCACAGTCAGGCCCATGTTCTTTGAGTTTACCAGTGCCTTACCGACTGGGGAAAAAGCTCAAGGCTTTGAATCTTGATGGCCCCACAGACTCCTGGATGATGGACCACCAGACAGCAGTGTCTGTGAGGCTGAGTGTAACACTAGAGCAAATGTCCTGACTTCCTTCCTGTTCACCATCTACCCTGCCAGCACAATACCAGCACTTGCCATCTAAAAGAAATGTTCAGAGGGCTCCTCCATCATAGGCTGCATTCATAATGGAGAGGAGATGGAGTGCAGGAAAGTCGTGGAGGACAGCCTGTTCGCCAGGAAGGCTGCCAGGCTGTGTCTTCCCGTTGGCAGCAACGTTTGCAGTGCATGGCAATCCGGTTTGTACCTTTTGTCATCGTAAGCGACGGTCCTCTCGGGTGAATGATGCTGTTGTGAGGGATGGCCGGCCATTTACCACGGCCAATACCCCCAGGCTGTTAGATGGAGCCCTCCCTGTAGCATGAAAGTGCCCCGAAGACCAGCAGGGAATTATGGACAATGGAGTTTTTATTTCCAACCCTGCTGGACACCGTGGGGCCCACCAGAGGACGCTGCAGGGAGGCTCAAGGACTTATACGTGCCCTATGACCCGGAAACACGTCGTGATCATATGACCAGAGGGAACGACGTGTTTCCGGGTTGAAAAGAAGGACTTTTTATCTGACCCGGAAGTGATAAGAAATCACATGGACTGTAGGATGGGAAACACTTCCGGGTCAGGGAATATAAAAGGACGATAGGAAATCCCAGACGCTGAGCTGAGCTGGGTGGAAGGGTGGCAACGTGTCTGGGAGTGAGGAGGATTATTGATTATTGTGATTTATTTATTGATTTATATGAGTATTGTGGAGTGGTGGTGCTTTGTGCACTTTATTATTATAACTAGCAAAATACCCGCGCTTCACAGCGGAGAAGTAGTGTGTTAAAGAGGTTATGAAAAAGAAAAGGAAACATTTTAAAAATAACGTAACATGATTGTCAATGTAATTGTGTTGTCATTGTTATGAGTGTTGCTGTCTTTTATATATATAATATACACACACACACACATAAACATATATAGATATATATACATATCTACATATACACATATCTATATATATATATATATATATATATATATATATATATATATATATATATATATACATATACACATCCTCATATATATACATATATACATACACATATCAACATATACACACATACATACATACACAAACATATATATATATACACACATATAATACATACATACACACACACATATATATATATATATAAATATTTACATATCTACATATATACACATCTACATATATATACACACATATATACATATCTACATATATATATATACTAGCAAAATACCCACGCTTCGCAGCGGAGAAGTAGTGTGTTAAAAAGGTTATGTAAACATATATATACATATACATATACATATATACACATCCACATATACATATATATACATATACAAATTTACACATCTACATATATATATATACATATGTACATATATATATATATATATATATATATGTACATATATATATATATATATATATATATATATATATTGTGATCGAAGTCACAAATACAAAATAAAGATTTGGGGACCGTCCCCGTATATTGTCGTGCAGACAATATTGAAAAATGCAGTGATTCAAAGTCTTGAAAGTACAATGAACAACATTACTGAAACAAAATGGTGGTTTTATAGAACAAAAAAACATGTGACAGGAAATGGTTGGCAAAATGGTGATGTGGCAACAGGAACCGGAAGTGACGTTATTTTGAGGAGCCGGAAGTGAGGTGGTTTGTGGGTGCCGGAAGTGACGTCATCAATATTGGCCGGAAGTGACGTCATCACGGCCATTTTGAAAACCCGGAAGTTGCGGCATTAATTTTCTTCTTGTTTCCTGTTGGAAAAAGAGAGTTCAGTTAAGTACCACGTGACATCCCCTTATCTCGCGATGTTTTACTCACCTTTAGGCTCTTTGACTGCCTCCTAATCGTACATGTGTGACATGACCCCCCCCTCAGCCCAGACCCCTCGGGTCGGGCGACCTGCACCGCGAGGTCGTGGACACGAGAGAGAGCATCTGCGTTGGCTTGCAAGGAACCCCTACGATAAATGACACTAAAACGATAAGGTTGTAAATCCAAAAACCACCTAGTGATGCGCGGGTTAGACTCACGATGAAGAGACATCCACTGCAAAGCGGCATGATCCGTCACCAGAGTAAACTCGCGTCCCAGTAGGTAGTATCGTAGAGATGTGATAGCCCACTTGATCGCCAAGGCTTCTCGCTCCACCGCAGCATACTTGGTCTCTCGTTCCAACAATTTCCGGCTGAGGTACATAGCGGGGTGTTCAGCACCATTGACACATTGGCTCAGCACAACACCCAATCCTGTGGCCGATGCGTCGGTCTGGAGAATAAAAGGAATAGAAAAATCAGGAGATTTCAACACCGGTGCTGACGTAAGGGCCAATTTCAGGTCACTTAATGCTTTGTCCACCGCATCATCCCATACCACTTTTAAAGGCGCTTGTTTCTTTGTTAAATTCGATAAGGGCGCAGCAATTTCAGAGAAGTGCGGTACAAAACGGCGATAGTAACCCGCCAACCCTAAAAATGCTTGAACCTGCCTCTTATTCATCGGACGGGGCCAATTCAAGATGGCATCAATTTTATTACATTGTGGTTTAACAGTACCCCCACCCACTACGTAGCCTAAATATTTGGCTTCCTTCAATCCGAAGAAACATTTCTTCGGGTTAATACGAAGCCCAGCTGACGCTAGTGTGGAGAGGACTGCTTTAACCTGCAATACATGATCCTTCCATGTGCCGGAATAAATGACAACGTCATCCAAGTAGGCGGCACTATAGGAATTGTGGGGCCGAAGCAGTGTATCCACCAGACGTTGAAAAGTAGCTGGTGCCCCGTGCAAACCAAAAGGAAGCACCTTATATTGCCAATGTCCACTGGGCGTACTAAAAGCATTTTTTTCTTTAGCGGAGTCCGTTAAGGGAACTTGCCAATACCCTTTAGTCATTTCAAGAGTAGTTAGGAATCGAGCGTTACCTAACCGATCAAGTAAATCATCCACTCACGGCATGGGATACGCATCGAATTTAGAGACCTGATTTAGTCGTCGGAAGTTGTTGCAAAACCTCCACGAGCCATCAGGTTTAGAAACTAGGACAATTGGACTAGACCAAGGGCTATAACTTTCTTCAATAACCCCTAGTTCCAGCATTCGTCTAATTTCCAGCTCTACTTCCGCTTTCTTTGCCTCCGGGAGCCTATAAGGTCTCTCTCTGACAATCACTCCCGGGTCCGTAATGATGTTATGAACAATCAACGCAGTACGTCCGGGTGTCTCGTCCACAACTTTAGGGACAGACAAGATAGCCCGTTCGAGATCTTGTCGTTGTTCAGATTTTAAATCAGAACCAAAATTCAGATATGCACATGACATGAAAAGAGAACTAGGTTGTCCGGAGGAGGGATCAACGTCCCTGTCCTTCCACGGTTTCAGTAGATTTATATGATACACTCTTTCACTCGGTCGACGATTAGGTTGTTTAACCAAATAGTCGACGAGTCCTTTTCGTTCCTTTATTTCATAAGGACCTTGCCAGTGTGCCAACAATTTTGAATGGGAGGTTGGGACGAGCACCATTACACGATCACCCGGGACAAACTCCCGAATGGTGGTGTTTCTATTATAATAACGAGACTGTGCTGCTTGTGCTTTTTCTAAATTGTCTTTTAGAATAGGTCTAATTTTCTCAAGTCTATCGCGTAATTGCGCGATATATTCGAGAATATTTGAAGTAGGGAGGACCTCCTCTTCCCATCCTTCTTTTAACATATCCAAAAGCCCTCGGGGTTGTCTTCCATACAATAATTCAAAAGGAGAGAAACCTGTAGAGGTCTGTGGGACTTCCCGGTATGCAAACAAAACGAGGGAAGCAACTGATCCCAGTTTCTTCCATCCTCGCTAACTACCTTACGTAACATCTGTTTTAATGTTTGATTAAAACGCTCCACCAACCCATCAGTTTGGGGATGATAGACTGACGTTTTCAGATGTTTTATACGGAGTAATTTAGCAATTTCCCTGAACGTCTCCGAAGTGAAAGGAGTCCCTTGGTCTGTTAAAACCTCTTTGGGGATCCCAACACGAGCGAATATCCCTACTAACTCCCGTGCGATGGTTTTTGTATTAGCTGAGCGCAAAGGAACAGCTTCTGGAAAGCGAGTCGCATAATCAACTAATACTAAAATATATTTAAATCCTTTTAACGAGGGTTCTAATGGTCCTACGAGGTCTATTCCGACTCTTTCAAATGGGATATCAATAAGGGGAAGGGGAACGAGAGGAGCTCGAGTCCGTCTGGGAATCTGGCGAAGTTGACACTCCGGACAGGAAGCGCAAAATCGCCTGACCTCCTCATTAATTCCCGGCCAATAAAATCGGAGCTTTATCCTCTCTAAAGTTTTATCGAAGCCCAAATGGGCTCCCAGAAGGTGAGCATGTGCTAATTCACACACTTTTCGCCGAAAAGCGCGTGGAATTAACAATGTTGCTCGCACTTCACCCCCGTGTTCTGCCACTCGGTATAACAAATCATTTTTAATAACAAAGAACGGCGTGGGTTGCATGGGATTCAGAGTTGTATAACCCTTGGTGGACACTATAGCATTCCTAACAAACTTTAAGGAATCATCGTTCCACTGTTCTCTTTTAAAGGATGAGGGTGTTAGAAGGAATTGGGATGTTAATGCTTGTATTGGGTCTTGTGCGACCTCCATGGGAGGGGCTACTGCCTCCACGTCCTCCACGTTAACTGTATTAGCTCCCGTAGAGGACGATGGGACATCGATTTCTTCGCACTGGGTGCTAGTATCCGCCTGTGCTACTGAGGGACATGACGTGGAGGCAGTCGGATCAGTTTGTTCCATCATTAAGCCTAAATATTTCTTTGGTACAGTTACGTTTTTACCGCTAATAATTTCATTCCAGTCCCTACGAAGTATAACTGGAAACGGAGGATCCGGTAACACAGCCATGGCCATACTTGTTAGATTTCCATTTACTGTCACAATACATCTGGCTGTTTTATAATACCGGATATCACCGTGAATACATTTTAGGCTGGTTTTTATTTTAGTCCACTGTTGCGGTAAAACGAAACGGGTAGTAACAATAGAAATGTTACTCCCGGAATCAAACATTGCCCTTACCTTTCTGCCATTTATAATAACTGCACCTGTATAGGGGAGAGACAAAGGGTTACTCACGGTGACACAGTACCTTTCCCCCCTTACCAACGAACAATCCATCGGTTCAAAGGAGCAGCTAGGAGACAGATGTCCAACCTCCCCACACTTGAAATAGCGGGGAAGATTGGCTGGTCTGTCCCTTCTACGGACGGCAGGTTCGGGAGCTTGTCGGGGGGGGCTCAGGAGCTGCCCCATGTGCCTGTTGGGTTCGGCGAGAGAACCGTTCTGATCGTCCCGATTTGCAAACCGCCCAATGACGCTCCGCGATTTTTATAAGAGAGTCCATGTCCTCGTAAGTGTGTTTCCGGACTTGCTGGGCTATGTGTTCAGGGAGGGCATGAACAAAGGTCTCACACGCTAGAATTTCGGCCATCTTATGAGAGTCATTGACGTCGGGCCGTAGCCAACGACAGACCTTTCCCCAGGCTTCAAAGCCCTGGTTCTCAGTGGCCTCTCAGGGTCAAATCGCCACTCCCTCCACTCTCTTGCCTGCTGCTCCGGAGATACGCCGTAGCGTTTAAAGACCTCTAGTTTGAGAGCGTCATAATCAGCAGCCTGCTCCTCAGTTAAATCATAATAGGCCCTCTGCGCCGTTCCTTTCAGGTAGGGAGCCAGTTGGTACGCCCACTCCGACCTCGGCCATGCGTTCCGCTTAGCGGTACGCTCGAAGATCAAAAAATACGTTTCGATATCATCAGATTCAGTAAGAGTAGTCAAAGCAATGGGTGGTGACCGAGCGACCTCCGTCCGTATCCTAGCTGCCGAACGAGCCTTCGATAACGCCAACTGAGTCCTGGTCTCCCCTATCTGAATTTTCAAGGTCTGTAAATCTCCCATGATCGTGGAGAGAACGGTATTCACGTCTTGTTCTTCTGACATCTTGAACAATTAAATCCTGCCGACTACGCCAATTGTGATCGAAAAAGAAAGTCACAAATACAAAATAAAGATTTGGGGACCGTCCCCGTATATTGTCGTGCA
This sequence comes from Erpetoichthys calabaricus, assembly GCF_900747795.2. Taxonomy (NCBI): domain Eukaryota; kingdom Metazoa; phylum Chordata; class Cladistia; order Polypteriformes; family Polypteridae; genus Erpetoichthys; species Erpetoichthys calabaricus. Next base: position 7,579,270 of record NC_041397.2, on the reverse strand, counting down.
GACAATATTGAAAAATGCAGTGATTCAAAGTCTTGAAAGTACAATGAACAACATTACTGAAACAAAATGGTGGTTTTATAGAACAAAAAAACATGTGACAGGAAATGGTTGGCAAAATGGTGATGTGGCAACAGGAACCGGAAGTGACGTTATTTTGAGGAGCCGGAAGTGAGGTGGTTTGTGGGTGCCGGAAGTGACGTCATCAATATTGGCCGGAAGTGACGTCATCGCGGCCATTTTGAAAACCCGGAAGTTGCGGCATTAATTTTCTTCTTGTTTCCTGTTGGAAAAAGAGAGTTCAGGTAAGTACCACGTGACATCCCCTTATCTCGCGATGTTTTACTCACCTTTAGGCTCTTTGACTGCCTCCTAATCGTACATGTGTGACAATATATATATATATATATATATATAAATAGAGACATACATATATACATACATACATACATTCACATATATATATATATAGCAAAATACTCACACTTCACAGCGAAGAAGTAGTGTGTTAAAGAGGTTATGTAAACATATATATACATATACATATATACATATATACACATATCTACATATACATATATATATATAAATATATATATATACATATATATATATATATATATATATATATATATATATATATATATATATATATATATATACACACATATCAACATATATATACACATACATATACAGATATACATAAACACACACATATACATCCATTCATCCATCCATCCTCTTCATATATACATATATACATACATACACACACACATATACATACATACATAGTGCGTAATAACACGGGCTGTGATTGTTACATGGGAGGGAGACGACAAATCACAGCTTCCCGCTTTCTAATCGGGCCTGTGATTGGTGCTTTGACTGATGCCCAGATCCCACAGTATGTCCCCTTATGAGAGGCGTTAGGCAAGTGTAATTGAATAGCAGTGCTGCAAGTTTAGCTTTACACCTGTTTTTAAGGCTTATTGACTGAAAGGGGCTTTCATGAAAAAACTTAGGGCTTTGCTACAGGATACACCCTCCACAAGTTAAGGAAGTAAAAATAAAGGTAAACATTTCTGTTTTATTTAAACCTTTTAAGTTTGTATGCGGGCGGCATGGTGGCGCAGTGAAAGGTGCCAGTTAGGAGACCCGGGTTCGCTTCCCTGCGTGGAGTTTGAATGTTCTCCCCGTGTCTGTCTGGGTTTCCTCCGGGTACTCCGGTTTCCTCCCACAGTCCAAAGACATGCAGGTTAGGTGCATTGGCGATTCTAAATTGTTCCTGGTGTGTGGGTGTGTGCGCCCTGCGGTGGGCTGGCACCTTGCCCGGGGTTTGTTTCCTGCCTTGTGCCCTGTGTTGGCAGGGATTGGCTCCTGTATTTAGGATATAGCAGGTTGGATAATGGATGGATGGACATCTGTATGCATAGCCCCATTTGCCCGTTTTCATTTTTTTTCTTTCATCAGTAATATTTCAGTAAACCCGGAGCTTGTCAGTTCAAATCCTGGTACTGACACCACTGTGTGACCCTGAGGAAGTCACTTCACCTGCCTGTGCTGCAAAAAACAAAAGTAATGTAACAAATTGTACCTCAGATGTTGCAAGTTGCTGGAATAAAGGCATAAGTCAAATAGATAAATATGTATTATACACATAGGAACTATTCATTTATTTTCAGTTAAGTCATCTGCAGCAAACTTTTATAAATGAGGGTTTCTCCTTTTTAGATAGTGCAAACTGTTTCTTCTTCATTGACGTTTCTCTTGGAGAGCTTTTTTCATTTCATTGAAAATTAAAGCAGCAGCTGCCAAAATATGTAGCTTTCTTATTAATTTTTCAACATTGTGTAAAATAAATTTATAAAGTAACATAAAAGGTTTAAATACTGGTTATCCTTTTACACTAAAATATTACTAAAGAGATACAAAAAAAGTAAAATGCATATGTTATTTTTCTTTAAGGAGATTAAATATTACTGAAGAAAGAAAAAAAAACTAAAACAGCCAAATGGGGCTATGCATACGAACTTAAAAGGTTTAAATAAAACAGAAATATACACTTTTATTTTTACTTGCTTAACTTGTGGAGGGTGTATCCTGTAGCAAAGACCTAACTTTTTTCGTGAAAGCCCGTTTCAGTCAATAAGTCTTAAAAAAAGGTGTAAAGATATTAACAATAAGCTGCGCAAACCCACCAAGACATGGAATCGTTTAAATCAAGTATCATTACATCTTCCTTTATTAAAGAGAAGTAAGACAGTTCTTATAAGCTTACATATCTATATCTATCTATCTATCTATCTATCTATCTATCTATCTATCTATATATATATATATATATATATATATATATATATATATATATATATATATATATATATACAGTAATCCCTCCTCCATCGCGGGGGTTGCGTTCCAGAGCCACCCGCGAAATAAGAAAATCCGCGAAGTACTGCTTTTAAATTTTTATTAAGAAGAAAAGCTTTTTAAATTGAGGGAAAATATCCCAATAACAATTTGTTAAGGATCTGGTTTTTTGTGAAGCTGACTTCACACAGCCTCTCCGCTGTTATATAAACGAACGCCATATAAGGTCTTCCTTTTTCGTTACTTCGCCAACGGAAACAGCCTTTTTCATCCATCCATCCATCCATCCATCCATCCATCCATCCATCCATCCATCCATCCATCCATCCATCCATCCATCCATTGTCTCCCGCTTATCCGAGGTCGGGTCACGGGGGCAGCAGCTTGAGCAGAGATGCCCAGACTTCCCTCTCCCCAGCCACTTCTTCTAGCTCTTCCGGGAGAATCCCAAGGTGTTCCCAGGCCAGTCGAGAGACATAGTCCCTCCAGCGTGTCCTGGGTCTTCCCCTGGGCCTCCTCCCGGTTAGACGTGCCAGGAACACCTCACCAGAGAGGCGTCCAGGAGGCATCCTGATCAGATGCCCGAGCCACCTCATCTGACTCCTCTCGATGTGGAGGAGCAGCGGCTCTACTCTGAGGCCCTCCAGGATGACTGAGCTTCTCACCCTATCTTTAAGGGAAAGCCCAGACACCCTGCGGAGGAAACTCATTTCAGCCGCTTGTATTCGCCTTTTTATTTAATGCAATGTTGTCCGCTGTTTTTTTTGTTCGTTTATTACGATTGTTATAGTTCTGTTTGTATACCACGTTGTCAGTTCAGCACTCCGGTTGTAATATGACCAAGCTGTGCAAGCACACTCTTGAGAATGCAACGTATAGTTGTACAGAAGAAAAGTAATCTTGCCTGAAATCAATGGCAACCTTTTGTAGGTCTATGAACTTAATTTAAACTTTAGGTTTACACGGTGCATTCTTTCCGAAGTACCTGCACGCATGAATATGTCTGTATGTGTCAGTCGCTCAAATCCCCGCGCTTCGCACCGGCAAAGTACTGCTTTTAAATTTTTATTAAGAAGAAAAGAAAACCTTTTAAAATTGAGGGAAAATATACCAGTAACAATTTGTTAAGGATCTGTTTTTTTGTGAAGCTGCCTTCACTCGAGTGATCACTTCGAGCTGACATGCTGGCCAACCATAAGCGTTACCTGGTAGGTAACCACCCATACAATCAGATTGTGAATCAGACTACGAATACCGTGAATGTAATTAAATTACCCCGATCTACATGCTTTCAAATAAACGAACCACACGCCGTGGCGCAATTTTAGGGCTTCGCCTCTAGCGCTGACGTCCGAGGTTCGATTCTCGTAAGGGAGCGAAGTGAGTGGGTGGTTACCTACCAGGTAACGCTTATGGTTGGCCAGCAAGTCAGGTAACATCAGCCACGGTGCCTTCAGTTGTGAGAAGCAGATCATAGAATGGTTAAAAATAGTTTACTGTCAAATAATGCAAAGAGTACGCGACACGTGTTTCCCCCTTATTCTTGGCTCATCAGGCGTACACACTCACTGCACTCGCTTACGGTAATCGAACCTCGGACATCAGCGCTAGAGGGGCTTCCCAGCGGTGAAGTATTGCTTTTAAATTTTAATTAATAAGAAAAGAAAACCTTTTTAAATTAAGTCTTAAAAAGAGGTGTAAAGATATTGACAATAAGCTACACAAACCCACCAAGACATGCAATCGTTTAAGTCAAGGAGCGAGTCGAAAAACACCATCCAATAATATTCGTTAACGATTAACACATTTCTATATGTATTGTAAGCATACAATACAACTGATAATATGTTGCGCTTATTTATCTGGTGTACCGACATTTTTGCGCGTTTAACAGCTGAAATCTAACGTGGTTTGTGCCCTTCAGAATGAAAACAGTTATCATTTACCTTTTTAATAAAAGGCGAGCTTTTAAGCCTGAGAAATCACCCCGTAAATGCACACGTTTAATTGCACGTGTTAATATGTATGCTTACACAGTATTAAAAGACACTCAACAATTAACGTCATTTACCTTCATTCCCGACTCGTGCTGTAAATCTCTTCCTTGTTTTCAGTTCACGTGATTACGTAGGAGGCATGATGACGCGATACATGACTCCGCCTCCTCCATTAGAGTATATGGACAAAAAACAGGTTCCAGTTATGACCATTACGCGTAGAATTTCGAAATGAAACCTGCCTAACTTTTGTAAGTAAGCTGTAAGGAATGAGCCTGCCAAATTTCAGCCTTCTACCTACACGGGAAGTTGGACAATTAGTGATGAGTGAGTGAGTGAGTGAGTGAGTGAGTGAGTGAGTGAGTGAGTGAGTGAGTGAGTGAGTGAGTGAGTGAGTGAGTGAGTGAGTGAGTCAGTCAGTCAGTCAGTCAGTCAGTCAGTCAGTCAGTCAGTCAGTGAGGGCTTTGCCTTTTATTAGTATAGATAAATATTCATCTTTGGACTTTTACCTGGTGTCTGACGTCTGGTCTGAGGGTTCAAGGGGTCACGGAGACCTTAAACTGTCACACTGTAGACGCATCATAGACCTCACATTCGTTTCCGATCACTTGAGTCAAAATCGGAGTTCAGCAAGTCCAATTCGGTGACAACATGCCAAACGTCGTCCACGGAGTATCTCGTTTTACACTTTCACCTCGATCTCTCGCCTGAGGTTGATGTCGTTTGCGCCGTTGTTTACTCCTCGCTACTCAGGGGAGCGCAGGGTACGTCGGTCAAGTTCAAAGTTTGTTGTCATGTGCACAGTAAGGAAACACGTTTCCCTGTACAATGAAATTCTTTTTTGCTGTCCACACCAAATGACAAAACCAACGTATGAGATAAACATAAATAATAAGTAACGGAGATTCAAGATTCAAGGGTATTTATTGTCATTTCATCCATATACAGTAGTAAAGCATACAGTGACACAAAACAACGTTCCTCCAGGACCATGGTGCTACATAAAACCCAGGACAATGAAGAATCCACGACACATAACACAAAGACACATCATGTATGACAAGGTGCATGTGAGTCAAATGAGCAGACATGTGCAACACTGCAGAACAGAAGACATATATCAGATATCAGACTGGTCCATGAGTGTTCAGGAGTCTGACTGCTTGGGGGAAGAAACTGTCACACATTCTGGTGGTGAGGGCCCGAATGCTTTGGTACCTTTCTCCTCAATGTCAGGAGTGTACACAGTGAATGAGAAGGGTGTGTTGGATCATTCACAATGCTGGTGGCTTTGCGGATGCAGCGTGTGGTGTAAATGTCCATGATGCACCTTTGGCAGCAATTACAGCCTCAAGTCTTGTTGAATATGATGCCACAAGCTTGGCACACCTATCCTTGGCCAGTTTCGCCCATTCCTCTTTGCAGCACCTCTCAAGCTCCATCGGGTTGGATGGGAAGCGTCGGTGCACAGCCATTTTAAGATCTCTCCAGAGATGTTCAATCAGATTCAAGTCTGGGCTCTGGCTGGGCCACTCAAGGACATTCACAGAGTTGTCCTGAAGCCACTCCTTTGATATCTTGGCTGTGTGCTTAGGGTCGTTGTCCTGCTGAAAGATGAACCGTCGCCCCAGTCTGAGGTCAAGAGCGCTCTGGAGCAGGTTTTCATCCAGGATGTCTCTGTACATTGCTGCAGTCATCTTTCCCTTTATCCTGACTAGTCTCCCAGTCTCTGCCGCTGAAAAACATCCCCACAGCATGATGTTGCCACCACCATGCTTCACTGTAGGGATGGTATTGGCCTGGTGATGAGCAGTGCCAGGTTTCCTCCAAACGTGACGCCTGGCATTCACACCAAAGAGTTCAATCTTTGTCTCATCAGACCAGAGAATTTTCTTTCTCATGGTCTGAGAGTCCTTCAGGTGCCTTTTGGCAAACTCCAGGTGGGCTGCCATGTGCCTTTTACTAAGGAGTGGCTTCCGTCTGGCCACTCTACCATACAGGCCTGATTGGTGGATTGCTGCAGAGATGATTGACCTTCTGGAAGGTTCTCCTCTCTCCACAGAGGACCTCTGGAGCTCTGACAGAGTGACCATCAGGTTCTTGGTCACCTCCCTGACTAAGGACCTTCTCCCCCGATCGCTCAGTTTAGATGGCCGGCTAGCTCTAGGAAGAGTCCTGGTGGTTTCGAACTTCTTCCACTTACAGATGATGGAGGCCACTGTGCTCATTGGGACCTTCAAAGCAGCAGAAATTTTTCTGTTACCTTCCCAAGATTTGTGTCTCGAGACAATCCTGTCTCGGAGGTCTACAGACAATTCCTTTGACTTCATGCTTGGTTTGTGCTCTGACATGAACTGTCAACTGTGGGACCTTATATAGACAGGTGTGTGCCTTTCCAAATCATGTCCAGTCAACTGAATTTACCACAGGTGGACTCCAATGAAGCTGCAGAGACATCTCAAGGATGATCAGGGGAAACAGGATGCACCTGAGCTCAATTTCGAGCTTCATGGCAAAGGCTGTGAATACTTATGTACTTGTGCTTTCTCAATTTTGTTATTTTTAATAAATTTGCAAAAATCTCAAGTAAACTTTTTTCACGTTGTCATTATGGGGTGTTGTGTGTAGAATTCTGAGGAAAAAAATGAATTTAATCCATTTTGGAATAAGGCTGTAACATAACAAAATGTGGAAAAAGTGATGCGCTGGGAATACTTTCTGGATTCACTGTACCTCCTGCCTGAGGGTAGAAGTGTGAACAGTTTGTGTTGGCGGTGAGTCAAGGAAGTTCTCCTGCGGACTCTGCAGTTGTAGATACTCTGCAGAGAGAGCAATGGGGTCCTGGTGATCTTCTCTGCAGGCGTTTGCGGTCCATAGCAGTAGTGTTGCCGTACCACACGGTGATGCAGCTGGTCAAGATGCTCTCAACAATGCAGCTATAATTGCCGAGGATCTTAGTCAACATCCCAAACTTCCTCAGCCTCCTCAGAAAGTACAGCCGCTGTTGAGCCCTTTTGACCAGCTGTGTGGTGTTTAGTGTCCAAGTGAGGTCCTCACTGATGTAGACGCCCAGGTATTTAATGCTGCTCACCCAAAAGTGGCTGGTGAGGTCTCCTCTCCTTCCTCATGTCCACTATCATCTCCTTCGTCTTGTCTGTGTTGAGGGTGACGCCATGACGCCAGACTATCCACTTTCCTCCTGTAGGCCACCTCATCCCCACCAGTGATGCGTCCTATCACTGCGGTGTCATCTGTGAACTTTAGGATGATGTTATCATGTTGTTTTAGGTGAACAGGGTGTAGAGGATGGGGCTGAAGACGCATTCCTGTCTTTGTGATAATGGTGGCTGAAATCCTATTACCAATCCTGACAGACTGGGGCCTGCCAGTCAGAAAGTCTAGGAGCCAGTCACAAAGGGTGGGCTGTAGGCCAAGTGCAGACAGTTTATGGGGGATAACCGTGTTAAAGGCAGAGCTGTAGTCAACAAAGAGCATCCTGATGTAGGAGTCTTTGCTCTCCAGATGGGAGAAGGAATGATGTAGTGCGGCCGCGATGGCATCTGAGGTGGACCTGTTGGGCCGGTAGGCATACTGCAGGGGGGGTCCAGAGTGTCCGGTATGCTGCTCTGAATGTGGGCCAGCACCACTCTCTCAAAACACTTCACAAATCCAATGGAGTTAACTTTCCTTCTAGCGACTAAACATCCAACTGAAACATAACGGCGGGTTTTGTCACCGGTTACGGTTGATTTTCAACATCAACCCTTCCTTTTGACAAAAGTCGATATTCCGTCCTGAAAGAGTTAACTCGTTGAGGGGTGAAAATTTTTTTTCCAATAAACCGAGTTTTCAGAAAAGCACGTTTATTGGAAAAAAAGATGATTCAACCCTCGAAGAGTTCATAATGGAGAAGAGTCGGAGTGCAGAAAAGTTGTGGAGGACTTTGTCTTGAGGTTCAGGGTGTCATAGATGGCCAGGGTCCTTGCCCGCACTCTTCACTGAGAGGACCAGGGGATCAAGCCCTAGATGGCAGCCCCCATGGATTGCAGTGGTGCCTCGGACTCCCGCAGGGCTTTATGGGAGATGGAGTTGCATAAAGCTCTGTTGGGATCTGGGGGCACCACCAGGGGGTGCTACAGCTGTTCCTGAGTCCATGTGGGTGGTTCTCTCACCACACCCGGAAGTGTTGCCGGAAGTGGGGCAAATAGCACCTGGAGAACTTCCAGATGATGTATAAAAGGAGCCAGCAGACACTAATCGGTGGAGCCAGAGTCGGGTGGAAGGAGGAGTGGAGGAGAAAGAGAAAGATTTATTGTGTTGAAGGTATGCTTATCTTTGCGCTTGAGACTGTGTTGTACTTGTGGGGACGGGGAGGGCATTGCCCACAAGCAAAAAAATAAAAATAAAAATCATTTGTCCTTTTATACATGTGTCTCCTGTGTCTGTCTGTCTCGGGTAGGGTGGCTGGCACTCCACCTAGAGGTGTCACAAGGGACAGCAACCCCTGCAACTCAACAGCAGCAAGGACAAAAAGAGCTGGCGGTGGACTGCCAAGGAGCCTCTGACACCACTCAGGGGGAAGACGTGGAAGTGGTGACGAGCCACCAGTGCCGGCAAACGGGACGGGTCTGACAACCCGAGAAGAACCAGAGCAGACTGGACTTGCTGAGAAGATTTGGATATGTGGAGCAAGCTGATGGGAATGTTCTGCCAGTCCACAGTAGGCAGAGTGGGGGTCTGTGCTGCTGTCTCACCCTGGGGGAGCAACTCGCACTCAATAGAAGCATAATGCCTGAACAAACTTATCAGGAAATTATTAATGAATTTATTATGAATTAATTAATCAATGAATTGATTGACTGTGGTGGCACCCTGCCCGGGATTGGTTCCTGCCTTGTGCCCTGTGTTGGCTGGGATTGGCTCCAGCAGACCCCCGTGACCCTGTGTGCGGATTCAGCGGGTTGGAAAATGGATGGATAGATGGATTCATTGATTGATTGATCAATTAATTAATTAATTGATTAATTAAGTAATTAATGATTGATTGATTGATTGATTGATTGATTGGCTGTATTATCTGTCCTGTGAGTCATTTTTCCTTACACTTCTGCTGCTGTATGCATTTGAATTTCCACTTGGGATTATTAAAGTTAGGGCGGCATGGTGACACAGTGGGTAGCGCTGATGCCTCGCAGTAAGGAGACCCGGGTTCGCTTCCCAGGTCCTCCCTGCGTGGAGTTTGCATCTTCTCCCCATGTCTGCATGGGTTTCCTCCCACAGTCCAAAGACATGCAGGTTAGGTGCATTGGCGATTCTAAATTTTGCTTGGTGTGTGTGTGTGTGCCCTATGGTGGGCAGGCGCCCTGCCCGGTATTTGTTCCAGCCTTGTGCCCTGTGCTGGTTGGGACTGGCTCCAGCAGACCCCCGTGATCCTGTGTTAGGATATAGCAGGTTGGACAATGACTGACTGTTGTATTGTATTTCAGAGATGGCCATGACAGATTGTTCTATCAGATGTTCTATCAGACGGTTGTGGCGAGCGCCCTCTTCTACACGGTGGTGTGCTGGGGAGGCAGCATTAAGAAGAAAGACGCCTCACGCCTGGACAAACTGGTGAGGAAGACAGGCTCTATTGTAGGCACGGAGCTGGACAGTTTAACATCTGTGGCAGAGCGACGGGCGCTGAGTAGACTCCTGTCAATCATGGAGAATCCACGGCATCCACTGAACAGGATCATCTCCAGACAGAGGAGCAGCTTCAGCGACAGACTGCTGTCACCGTCCTGCTCCACTGACAGACTGAGGAGATCGTTCCTCCACCACACTATGTGACTCTTCAATTCCACCTGGGGGGGTGAATGTTAACATTATACAGAAGTATTGTCTGTTTTTACCTACATTGTTATCACTCTTTAATTTTTTTTTTGTATCAGTATGCTACTGCTGGAGTATGGGAATTTTCCCTTGGGATTAATAAAGTGTCTATCTATCTATCTATCTATCTATCTATCTATCTATCTATCTATCTATCTATCTATCTATCTATCTATCTATCTATCTATCTATCTATCTATCTATCTATCTATCTATCTATCTATCTATCTATCTATCTATCTATTATATAGTGCCTTTCATATCTATCTATCTATCTATCTATCTATCTATCTATCTATCTATCTATCTATCTATCTATCTATCTATCTATCTATCTATCTATTATATAGTGCCTTTCATATCTATCTATCTATCTATTATATAGTGCCTTTCATATCTATCTATCTATCTATCATATAGTGCCTTTCATATCTATCTATCTATCTATCTATCTATCTATCTATTATATAGTGCCTTTCATATCTATCTATCTATCTATCTATCTATCTATCTATCTATCTATCTATCTATCTATCTATCTATCTATCTATCTATCTATCTATTATATAGTGCCTTTCATATCTATCTATCTATCTATTATATAGTGCCTTTCATATCTATCTATCTATCTATTATATAGTGCCTTTCATATCTATCTATCTATCTATCATATAGTGCCTTTCATATCTATCTATCTATCTATCTATCTATCTATCTATCTATCTATCTATCTATCTATCTATCTATCTATCTATCTATCTATCTATCTATCTATCTATCTATCTATCTATCTATCTATCTATCTAGATCTAGTTACAGGGCCCCTAAACTGTGGAGTGGTCTGCCTGCTACTATAAGAGATGCCCCTTCGATCTCAGCTTTTAAATCCCGGCTGAAGACTCACCACTTCAGTTTAGCACACCCTGACTAGAGCTGCTGATTAACTGTACAGACTGTATCTCTGTTGTTAGTCATTAGCACTAAAACAGAAGTAACACGAGAGTTCTAATTTGTCACTGACCCTCACCTATTCTGTTTCTCTTCTCGGTACTCAAATGTGGCACTTGGTGCCCAATGCCACCTGCCAAGTTGTTCTGCCTGCCTAAGGTAAAGTCATCTGTGATGGAGGAGCACTGGAATCGTGGGGTAGAGGGGTCCTGTCATCGGATTGGCTGGCCCAGAGCTGACTCAGCTGTGGAATGGCCAATAGGGGTAGCCAGCTTGATGGCTGAGGTGTCCAGGACTCTGAACAAACCCAAATCATATGATATGATATCATCTACTGTTGAATTATGCTCTGTACTTGTAATATTTGTATTGTTATACTGTATTGAGGATTACTTGTATTGCCCCCTTCTTCTTTTTGACACCCACTGCACGCCCAACCTACCTGTAAAGGGGTCTGTTTTTGAACTGCCTTTCCTGAGTTTTCTTCCATTTTTTCCCTACTAGGTGTTTTTGGGTGTTTTTCTTGTCTTCTTAGAGAGTCAAGGCAGGGAGCTGTCAAGAGGCAGGGTCCGTTAAAGCCCATTGCGGCACTTCTTGTATGATTTTGGGCTGTACAAAAATAAATTGTATTGTATATACAGTGAAAATCAAGAGGGGGGACAAGTCCTGGGACAAGTCAAAGAAGTGTAGTCACCTAAAGAGAGACGAAGAAGCTGCGATCAGATAAATGTGAGGTACGCCAATCCAAGGCCTGCTCTTGGGGTCTGCTAAATGAACAAATCTACATGAAGGAATTCATTCATTAATGGAACAAATTGATGATCTGAACTATTAATCAGTCACACATTGAACAGATCCTGGCGTGCTTTGCTTGAATGCCCGTCTCCAGTCGCCTCCTCGTCACTACGGCAGGGTTATACTTTACCAAAAATTAAAAAAACAAACTATTTGCATTTCTAATCATTAACAAAAAAGAGCCAAAGCAGTGATGTGGAAGTAATTGCTTTACAATTAATTTAATGCTAATTTATTTGCGAAAAAGACAGACGAGAGGAGCAGAGCCGTTTGGTTTTTATTTCTTTCTTTAAATAATGCAAAAGGTACCTTTGGTCTTCGTTACGTCTGTCTGTCTGTCCATCCATGGGACACAACTCCCCTCCCAGTGGGCTGACTTTCTTGAAATTTGGCAAATGTATTCATAGAATTGTAATTGTGCCCCTGCTGTCCCTGTCCTGCCGCAACGTTACACTGGCACACGGACGGATACTGAGAAACTGGCAAAGGTTCTGGAGGTACGCAGGCAAGAGGCAAACAGAGCCCACCCTTCACAATGTCAGCAAGAAGACAAGAAATCTGTCAAAATGACAGGAGACCACAGAGTCCATCAAGCTCGTTTGTTTAACTAATAGCTAAGCTGTCCCAAGGCAAGGAGGGAGGACGGCCAGCACTAGGAAGAAGTCAGTTGTGGCACCAGGAAAGAGCTGGCACATCAAGGGTGAACTTGGATCAGCAGCTCAAGTTTCCTAAGGAGATCACCAGACATAGTGCTGTGGTCAAATGGGATGAAACAGAGATGTAGAAACCGGACGGTGTCACTCACACCACCTTGGGGACAGTTTAAGGGCTCTCTGGAGATGGAGTCTCTCCTCCGCTCCAGGGGTTGGCGCTGTGTGTTGACACTTTTCTCTTTTTCGCCCTCTGCACTCCCAGAAATGGCTTTTCTAAGCCCGACATCACTTCTGGGGTCTGCCCGCCTGGACCCGTCTCTTCCAGCTCGAAATCAACGTAATTTGAGAGTCCGCCATCTTTGAGTCAGTTCAGTCTCGGACTCCCATGTGAAAAGACATCACTTCAATGCTTTAAATCTTTTTTGTGTGGGGAATTTTCCCCACGGGTGCCCCAAAACATTTTACTGTGTCCTCTTGTGGTGTACTAGCCGTGCTACCTGTCTAAGACGGCCTGAAATCTAACCAATCTATGTAGTCTTCAGTGTATTCAACGTTAATATCTGCAGTGCACCATTTGTTTGAATGTACTTTGTAATGCATGTAGGAATAAATTGCAATGCAGTTTTCATTCCAACAGATGGTGCAAACCTTAGGACCACTTGAACGAATCCCATACCAAATGGCATAAAATAGAGACAGACTCTTGTCTTTTCATTAAGGTTGGCTAGTTGTACTACTCTAGTTGTGCTGCTTTATTACATCCCATACCAAGTGACATATAACAGAGACATACTAACCGGACAGACAAATACACAAACACACTCACAGACTATGATTCTTATGTTAAGGTGAACTAACTGTGCTAACCATCTAAGATTGGTTGAAATCTAAATAATCAACAAAGTCCTCAGTGTATTCAGCATTAATTCACCATCTGTTGGAATATATTTTGTAATGCATGTAGCAATAAAATGCATTGCATTTTTCATTCCAACAGGTAGTCCATCTGAAACATTAGGACTGCTTGAACGAATCCCATAGCAAATGGCCTAAATTAGAAATAAAGAAAATGGATGAGCACTCAGATACACACACAAGCCAACCAAAACTCTTGTCTTTTCATTAAGGTTGGCTAGTTGTACTACTCATCTAAGATGGATTGAAATCTAAGCAGTCAACATAGACCTCAGAATATTCAGCATTAATATTTGCAATGAACCATCTATTGGAATGTAGTTTGTAATGCATGCAATAATAAAATGCATTACATTTTTCATTCCAACAAGTGGCACATCACAAGCATTAGTGCTGCATTAAAGAATCCCATACCAAACGGCATATAATAGAGACATAGCAACTTAGACACACACACACGCAGACTCTTGGTCTTATATTAAGGTGGACTAGCTGTGCTAACCGTCCGAGACGGGTTGAAATCTAAGTAATCAACGTAGACTTTGGTATATTTAGCATTAATGTTTGCAGTGCACCAACTATTGAAATGTATTTTGTAATGCATGTAGTAATATAATGCATTGCATTTTTCATTCCAACAGGAGGTGCATCACAAACATTAGTGCTGCTTTAACAAATCCCATACATGGCAAGCGGAGACACAGATATCAGGCACACATCCAGACACTCGTCCTTTTATTAAAATGAATATCAATGTGTCAAACTGTCTGTCATGGGCCATTTCCATGTAGAGTGTTCTATGTGCCCCACCACGACTAACTGTAACAATATCGAGGTGGTATTCAAATTCCTGCGAAAGTCTCTCTAACATGTCGGGATTGACGCTCAGAAAGGCAGCCGTTATCTTCAACTTCATTTCGTTCAAAGTTGTAGGCATTGCTGGTTGGAACACTAATCCTTTGACGTATCCCCAAAGGAAAAAGTCACATGGGGTGATATCTGGGGATCTTGGAGGCCAATGGTGGAGTGATAAATCTTCATTCCCAGACCTTCCTATCCAACGTTGGGGATAGGTCTCATTTAGGAAATGGCGCACTGGAAGAGAGCAGAGAGGTGGTGCCCCATCGGCTGGTTCTTGATCTTCCAATTGAGGAAACTTCCAAATTTGTACATTATGATGATTTATCCATCCATCCATCCATCCATCCATCCATCATCCAACCTGCTACATCCTAACTACAGGGTCACAGGGGTCTGCTGGAGCCAACCCCAGTCAACACAGGGCGCAAGGCAGGAAACACACCCCAGGCAGGACGCTAGTCCACCGCAGGGCACACACACCCACACACCAAGCACACACTAGGGACTATACATTATATAGTGCCTTTCACATCTATCTATCTATCTATCTATCTATCTATCTATCTATCTATCTATCTATCTATCTATCTATCTATCTATCTATCTATCTATCTATCTATCTATCTATCTATCTATAGTGCCTTTCACATCTATCTATCTAACTATTATATAGTGCCTTTCACTTCTATCTATCTATCTATCTATCTATCTATCTATCTATCTATCTATCTATCTATCTATCTATCTATCTATCTATCTATCTATCTATCTATCTATCTATCTATCTATCTATCTATCTATCTATCTATCTATCTATCTATCGTGCCTTTCACATCTATCTATCTAACTATTATACAGTCAGTCAGTCATCATCCAAACTGCTATATCCGAACACAGCGTCAACGGAGTCTGCTGGAGCCAATCCCAGCCAACACAGGGCGCAAGGCATTAGCAAACCCTGGGCATGGTGCCAACCCACCGCAGGGCACACACCAAGCACACACTAGGGATAATTTAGGATCTCCGATGCACTTAACCTGCATGTCTTTGGACTGTGGAAGCAAACACCCAGGTCTCCGTAGTGCGAGGCAGCGGTGCTACCCACTGCGCCACTGTGCCACCCATTATGACGATTTACCTTCCCACTAATGTGAAACGTGGCCTCATCACTGAAGATAATCAAGGAACAAAAAAATCTTCATTGGTCTCCAGATTTTGCTGGATGAAAGTTGAAAACTCAACTCGACGCGTCTTATCCCTTCGTCTAAGGGCCTAAACCAACTGCAGACAATACGGAGAATTCTCCATGCACTTGACTTCGGTATCTGTAACTCATGACTTGCTCGCCGAACTGATTTTGATGGGCTCCGAGTGAATGCAGTTTGCACTTGGGCGACATTCTCAGCAGAGGAGGAAGCTCGAGGTCGCCCGGTGCTTTTACCTTTGCAGGTACACCCAGTATCCTGAAATTGCCGGTACCATCGACTGATGTTCTTGTCATTTGGAGGGTCAGTCCCATATTTTTGACAAAATGCCCGCTGCACAGTAACAACCAATTTGAGTTCTGGCGAATTTGCAAACATAAAAAGCTTTTTGTTGTGGCACAGCCATAACTGCAAATGTAACTAATCGAAACAACACCCTGTTAGCTTTGTGATAACTACTAGCTCCATCTACCGGAAATGAAATGAAACTAGATTAATTCCTCAAGACGCCACTAGGCTGCTCTGCAGTCTGTGATGAATGGGCACCAAGCTACAGCTCTTTAAAACTCAATAATCTTTTTGGGACACCTGGGGTATATATATATATATATATATATATATATATATATATATATATATATATATATATATATATGTGTGTACCACTTTTACTCATGTACCACACACCCTCGTGTAAGACGCGCACCCTAATTTTTATAAAGGAAATCGCGAAAACCATTTTGTCACAACGCGTGTTGTGATTGTATAGGAAGCATTTAGGGCACGTTTTTCGCGAAATGCCCTTCTGTTTTTGATGCATAACGAAAGTTTTTCTTTCTTCTGTCGCCAATCTTGAACACGTGACTCTGGAACACCGTACTTGTAACCTACTGCCCGATTTCCTATCTTCTCTGCTTCCAAAATCACTTTTAGTTTCTCTCTTTCGCTAGCAAGAGAGAGAGAGAGCGCGAGCGAGCGAGAGAGAGAGAGGGAGCAAGAGAGAGAGAGAGAGAGAGAGCACAAGCGAGCAAGAGAGAGAGAGCGCAAGTAAGAGAGAGAGAGATAGAGCAAGAGAGAGAGAGAGATAGAGAGAGAGTGAGCAAGAGAGAGAGAGCACGAGAGAGAGGGAGCGCGAGCGAGCAAGAAAGAGAGAGTGCAAGCAAGAGAGAGAGTGCAAGCGAGACAGAGAGAGAGAGAGCGCAAGCGAGTGAGAGAGAGAGAGAGAGAGCGAGAGAGAGAGAGAGGGAGCGCGAGTGAGAGAGCGAGAGAGAGAGAGAGCAAGAGAGAGAGAGAGAGAGAGCACAAGCGAGCGAGAGAGAGAGCGCAAGTAAGAGAGAGAGAGAGAGCACGAGTGAGTGAGAGAGAGAGAGAGAGAGAGCACAAGCGAGCGAGAAAGAGAGAGAGCCCAAGTAGAAGAAGTAAACATTACAGAAAAAAATTTCCTTGTGTATGACGCGCACTTGATTTTCTAATGCTAATTTTTGGGAAAAAATGTGTGCGTGGTACAAGGGTAAATATGGTATATAGGGATCGACTGTCCTTACTTTATGACACCTTCACCTGACCCCGAAGTACCTTTACCCAAATACTGAAACTACTCCAAGGGTCCGGCTTTAAAAGGAGTCCTCTGCTTCACCTTGGGGAATTGGATTCAGGAGGAAGAGGAGTTGGAAGGAAGAGAAGAAAGATGAAGGCGCCACCGTCCCTCATTATATAGTGTTGTGTGAGGTAGCTGAACAAAATAAAAATCAGTCTATTTGAACCTGTGACTGTTTGTGTCCGTTGTGTCTAAAGTTTGGGGCTCAATGGCGCCCCCTATCTGTCACATTGGTAAACCATTAAGAACGTGGCTGGATTGAAAGCCTGTAACCACTGCAGCCCACCAGGATCATGTCTTTGACACCCTTGCCCCCGTTATTGTGAGGCTCACACATCGGCATGCGCCTGGAATGATAAATCCTTGGCGGCCCTTTAAGGTGACAATAGACCTCAGGCGTTTCACAAAGCGCTTCTTGAACCCAGCGATAATGAAATGCATTGTCCTCTCTAATCCATTATTAAGAAAACCCCTCTAATGCACGGTGACCTATTGTCGTCTCGCCGGGAACACGTCAATGAAACCTCGGTGGGCGGTCGGTAATACCGAGGCTGCTTTTATCTCGAATCTTTAATATAATTATAAAAACGACTATTGCTTTTCTTTTCTTTTTAATACTTATAAATGATGAGCAGACAGAAGGCGCGTAAGCCTTTAATTCAATTCACCCTGCACTGCAGGCCTGATATCAGAGGACTTAATAAAGCGTGCGTGTTGGGCACGGCGCTCACGTTGTCACAATTAAAAGACGCTTAATTGGACAACAGCTGTTAAAGGCCGCTTTACGGGCTTCGTCTTTTGATTGTTCTCGCTGCCGTTTGAGGTTGCAGGTGGTGGCAGACGCTCGGGTTAGCGAGGGTCTCCAATGATTTCCCTTTAGACCAACGCGAATCTGAAATTCCAGATTTTTGAATGAGCAACGGCAAGCAGGCGCGGCGACAGCAATCATGAGATGATTAAGAAATCGGCTGTAGTGCGGCGTGGGGGAATCGGAACGCCTGTGAAAAGAGTGACCACGTACACTAGGGGGCGCTATGTAAGGTGCCATTTGAGCTCCGTAAGTGGGTAGCACCACCCAGGTCAGGATTTGAAGCCACCCTCCCCAGGGCATCAATTTCTTACAACGATCAGAAAACGGAACGGTGGCAGCTTGGTTAGATTTTCAGAATCCCACCCAGGGGGTTTTCTTCCAATGTGGAGTATGCACCAATGTCAGGTAAATCTTAAATTGGAATCCTTATTGTAATCGCGGACCTGGCAGTTGTGCCCTTCTCATTCCTAAACTTGCGTTCACGTAAAGACAGAAAAAAAAAACGAAAAGGTCAACAATTGCATAATAATATCTGAAGGACAGCAAAATAGATGAACAAAACGTCAAGGTGCAGCCCGCCCAAATAACATGGACATTCCTTCACGTACCTTTTTATCCCACAGAGCACAGCTTGAATAAATTGAGCTGCCAACTCGATCGCAATACACACAAATGAACTCAATTCAAACGTGAACTTCAAAGGACAAAGTCCGGTTGGGAGCAGGCGGTGATAAAACAACCTGAACAGAACCCTGGGAAAAAAAAATATATAATATCTATAAAAAAATGTAATTTTTGGATTATTGTTTCTCATTGGCTGAACTTCCTTTTAATATCTGACATGCCTTATGGACACATTAGGATTTCAGCAATGACATTAAGTTTATTGGATTAACAGAAAATATGCAATATGCATCATAACAAAATTAGACAGGTGCATAAATGTGGGCACCTCAACAGAGATATGGTATCAATACTTAGTTGAGCCTCCTTTTGTCCTCTAGACGCTGTCCTCCTATAGCCTCTGATGAGTGTCTGATTCTGGATGGAGGTATTGTTCACCATTCTTCATACAAAATCTCTCCAGTTCAGTTCAATGTGATGGACAGCCTGCTTCAAATCATCCCATAGATTTTCGATGACATTCAAGTCAGGGGACTGTGACGGCCATTCCAGAACATTGTACTTCTCCCTCTGCATGAATGTCTTTGTAGATTTCCAACTGTGTTTTGGGTCATTGTCTTGTTGGAATATCCAACCTCTGCATACCTTCAACTTTGTGACTGATGCTTGAACATTATCCTGAAGAATTGGTTGATATTGGGTTGAATTCATCCGACCCTCGACTTTAACAAGAGCCCCAGTCCCTGAACTAGCCACACAGCCCCACAGCATGATGGAACCTCCACCAAATGTGACAGGAGGTAGCAGGTGTTTGTCTTGGAATGAGGTGTTCTTCTTCCGCCATGCAAAGCGCTTTTTGTTTTGACCAAATAACTCCATTTTTGTCTCATCAGTCCAAAGCACTTTGTTCCCAAATGAATCTGTCTTGTCTAAATGAGCATTGGCTTACAACAAGCGACTCTGTTTGTGGCGTGAGTGCAGAAAGGGCTTCTTTCTCATCACCCTGCCATACAGATGTTCTTTTTGCAAATTGTGCTGAATTGTAGAACGATGTCCAGATACACCATCTGCAGCCAGATGTTCTTGCAGGTCTTTGGAGGTGATCTGTGGGTTGTCTGTCACCATTCTCACAATCCTGCTCATATGCCGCTCCTGTATTTGTCTTGGCCTGCCAGACCTGCTGGGTTTAACTGCAACTGTGCCTGTGGCCTTCCATTTCCTGATTCCATTCCTTACAGTTACAGAGACTGACAGTTTAAACCTCTGAGATGGCTTTTTGTAGCCTTCACCTAAACCAGGAGACTCAACAATCTTTGTGTTCAGATCTTTGGAGAATTGCTTTGAGGATCCCATGCTGTCACTCTTCAGAGGAGAGTCAAAGGGAGGGAAGCACAACTTGTAATTGACCACCTTAAATACCTTTATATCTCATGATGGACACACCTGGCTATGAAGTTCAAGGCTTAACAAGCTCATCAACCAAGTAATCAGCATTGTGCAGTGACAGGCATTCAAATCAGCACAATGACAAGGGGACCCACATTTGTGCACAGACAGTTTTTCACATTTGATTTAATTTCATACAACTAAATACTGCGTCACTAAAAATCTTTGTTCAGAAAACACCGCAGTACTCAGATGTTCCTAGGAAATGAAAGACATACCACTGATATCTTTACTGTTGAAAGGAGAGTCAATTATTATGCAGGCTGAGAGGGGCTCCCAAACTTTCATGTGACTGTATATGAAAAATAACGATTGAGATGATGGATAGGATTAAGAACGAGGGCGTTAGAGGGTCCGCTCAGGTTGAACGGTCGGGAGACAAAGTGGGAGAGGCGAGATTGCATTGGTTTGGACATGTGCAGAGGAGAGATGCTGGGTAAACTGGGAGAAGGGTGCTAAGGATAGAGCTGCCAGGTAAGAGGAGAAGAGGAAGGCCTAAGAGAAGGTTTATGGATGTGGTCAGAGAGGACATGCAGGTGATGGATGTGATGGAACAAGATGATGACGACAGGAAGATTTGGAAGAAGTTGATCCGCTGTGTCAAGCCCTAACGGGAGCAGCTGAAAGAAGAAGAAGACACTCCAAGGTTACGGGAGAGTAGTCCTCTGACGTCGAGTAGAATCTACTGAACTGTTTAAGTGTCAGCTTAAGGCGCCTCTGTTCAGACAGGCATTTCGGTATCCTGGTTCTGTATGTTGTTTTTGGATATTTCTTTTTATTCCATGTTTTATTGTGCAGCACCTTGTAACCTTTTAATTACTTACTTACTCCCTTTGTCTGCAGCCACCTTTAAATAACAAATAAGAAAATGTTGGCTTGGCGGTACATTGAGGAGCGTTTAGCTACTGGGTGAGCAGGTTTGAGAGTTGGGGCGTTTTGAAATGTTCCGGGTCCTAAGGTACATGTAACACCTAACACTAAAACGTGTTGTGCGGACAAAACTGGAAATGTGCGTACACACGAAAAAATCCTGATGCATTAAACTGTGTGTAAGCAAAGTTCCACCCCTTATAAATCCCAATCGACGTGAATTAATAACGTACATTCACGTGCCTACAACCCCACTCTGACTCCTCCAAAACTTTTGCATGTTTAAATATTCAAATCAATATAAATTGCCTTGTGTTTTATTAAAAGACAATGGCAAAAGCACATGGAAAAAAGAAGAAATGCAAAATGGAGATCCTGCTCAGTGAAGTGGAGGCAAAGAAATACGTACTATTTGGGGGCTTAAGCAGCGGTAAAAGCGACAAATGGAAATTGAAGGAGTGGCACAGCATGGTGAAGGCACTCAAAACTAAGGACAGATCTGCCAGGTAAGGGGAACAGAGGAAGGTCTAAGAGGAGGTTTATGGATGTGGTGAGAGAGGACATGCAGGTGATGGGTGTGACAGAGCAAGATAACGAGGACAGAAAGATATGTGAGAGGATGATCCACTGTGGTGACCCCTAATGGGAGCAGCCAAAAGAAGAAGAAGATAAAGACGCTTTCTCCCATTTAGAATATGATCCATCACAAGGCTGTCGATTATTCCTAAGCATGTTTTCCATTTCCCCCTCTGAGGTGTGGCATTCTTGGGTAGCCAGCGGCACTAAAAACTGTCACACAGGATGGTGACACAAAGGAGACAGTCTGACGTTTGTAGACTTGGAGTGATTCGGCTCTTCGTGAATGTCATTTATTTTCTCTCTCTTGTTTGTTAGCTGTCTTGGATTATCGGATTCAAAGGAAAGGAAATCATCATCACCTTTGCCCGGTGGCAATCAGATCTTGAAAACTAGCCATTTAACCTTGTCTCTCATTGTAACGGACTCTGCCTATTCAAAGGAATCTTTTGCTCGTGTTAGCCGAGGATTCCGGGATGTGCGCTTTCACTGGTGACAACGGCCGCTTTGTGAACTTCATTTTAAGGACATCAGGAGCTGCAGACCTGGGGGCCACTGCAGCAAAAGACACAGCAAAATGTACATACATAATATAAACTTAGCGGCCATTTTATTAGGTACGGCTGCTCAACTGCTTGTTATCACAAATATCTAATCAGCCAATCACACGGCAGCAACTCAATGCATTTCGGCCTGTAGACCTTGTCAAGACCACCTGCTGAAGTTCCAAATGAGCATCAGAATGGGGAAGAAGAAAGGTGGCATGGCTGTTGGTGCCTGACGGGCTGCTCTCAGTATTTCACAAACTGCTGATCTACTGGAATTTTCATACACGACCATCTCTAGGGTTTACAGAGAATGGTCTGAAAAAGTGGGTGGCAGTTCTCTGTTGGGTGAAAATGCCTTGTCGAGGTCAGAGGTCGGAGGAGAATGGCCAGACTGGTGTGAGCTGATAGAAAGACAACAGGAACTCAAAAAAGCACTCGTTACAACTGCGGTGTGCTGAAGAGCATCAGTGAACACACAACACATCGAGCATTGACGCAGGTGGGCTACAGCAGCAGGAGACCACACCTGCCAGTGACACTCCTGTCAGCTAAGAACAGGCAACTGAGGCTGCAATTCACACGGGCTCAGCAAACCTGGACAACAGAAGATTGGAAAAACATTATCTGATCTGATGAGTCTCAATTTCTGCTGTGACATTTGGATGTTGGGGTCAACAATAGGAAAGCAGAGGATCCATCTTGCCTTGTATTAGCGGTTCAGGCTGATGGTGTGATGGTGTGGGGCAGCATTTCTCAACCTTTAAGTATTTGCAACCGAGTTTTCATAACAGTTTTAATCGTGCCCCCCCCCCCCGTTTTTTTTTTTGGAACCCTAATAAAATGTATTCCTATATTTGTTGCTGCCTATACATGGCTACAAGTTTAAAATTTCCCTACGAATAGCGAAATTATGCCACATATGGCAACATTCGCACCCCCTTTCTTGTTACTTCGGGCGCACCCCACAGTTTGAGAACCACTGGTGTGGAGGATATTCTCTTGTCACACTTTGGGCCCCTTAGTACCAACTAAGCATCGTTTAAATGCCACAGCCTACCTGAGTATTGTTGATGACCATGTGCATCCCTTTATGACCGCCATCTACTGATGGCTCCTTCCAGCAGGATAATGCACCATGTCACAAAGCTCAGATCATCTCACACTGGTTTCTTGAACATGACAAGGAGTCCACTGGCCTCAAATGGTCTCCACAGTCACCAGATCTCAATCCAGTAGAGCACCTGTGGGATGTGGGGGAACGGGAGAATCACATCATGGATGTGCGGCCAGACAAATCTGCAGCAATCTGCCATCATGTCAATTTGGACCGATCTGGTACTAGTGAGGTGTACCTAAAAGTGGCTGATGAGCGTATATTATATATACAGTGCATCTGGAAAGTATTCACAGCGCATCACTTTTTCCACATTTTGTTATGTTACAGCCTTATTCCAAAATGGATTAAATGCATTTTTTTCCTCAGAATTCTACACACAACACCCCATAATGACAACGTGAAAAAAAGTTTACTTGAGATTTATTAAAAATAAAAAAACTGAGAAATCCCATGTACATAAGTATTCACAGCCTTTGCCATGAACCTCGAAACTGAGCTCAGGTGAATCCTGTTTCCCCTGATCATCCTTAAGATGTTTCTGCAGCTTCATTGGAGTCCACCTGTGGTAAATTCAGTTGACTGGACATGATTTGGAAAGGCACACACCTGTCTATAGAAGGTCCCACAGTTGACAGTTCATGTCAGAGCACAAACCAGGCATGAAGTCAAAGGAATTGTCTGTAGACCTCCGAGACAGGATTGTCTGGAGGCACAAATCTGGGGAAGGTTACAGAAAAATTTCTGCTGCTTTGAAGGTCCCAATGAGCACAGTGGCCTCCATCATCCGTAAGTGGAAGAAGTTCGAAACCACCAGGACTCTTCCTAGAGCTGGCCGGCCATCTAACCTGAGTGATCGGGGGAGAAGGGCCTTAGTCAGGGAGGTGACCAAGAATCCGATAGTCACTCTGTCAGAGCTCCAGAGGTCCTCTGTGGAGAGAGGAGAACCTTCCAGAAGGACAACCATCTCTGCAGCAATCCACCAATCAGGCCAGTATGGTAGAGTGGCCAGACGGAAGCCACTCCTTAGTAAAAGGCACATGACAGCCCACCTGGAGTTTGCCAAAAGGCACCTGAAGGACTCTCAGACCATGAGAAAGAAAATTCTCTGGTCTGATGAGACAAAGATTGAACTCTTTGGTGTGAATGCCAGGCGTCACGTTTGGAGGAAACCAGGCACCACTCATCACCAGGCCAATACCTTCCCTACAGTGAAGCATGGTGGTGGCAGCATCATGCTGTGGGGATGTTTTTCAGCGGCAGGAACTGGGAGACTAGTCAGGATAAAGGGAAAGATGACTGCAGCAATGTACAGAGACATCCTGGATGAAAACTTGCTCCAGAGCGCTCTTGACCTCAGACTGGGGTGACGGTTCATCTTTCAGCAGGACAACGACCCTAAGCACACAGCCAAGATATCAAAGGAGTGGCTTCAGGACAACTCTGTGAATGTCCTTGAGTGGCCCAGCCAGAGCCCAGACTTGAATCCGATTGAACATCTCTGGAGAGATCTTAAAATGGCTGTGCACCGACGCTTCCCATCCAACCTGATGGAGCTTGAGAGGTGCTGCAAAGAGGAATGGGCAGAACTGGCCAAGGATAGGTGTGCCAAGCTTGTGGCATCATATTCAACAAGACTTGAGGCTGGAATTGCTGCCAAAGGGGCATCGACAAAGTATTGAGCAAAGGCTGTGAATACTTATGGACATGGGAGTTCTCAGTTTTTTTATTTTTAATAAATCTGCAAAAACCTCAAGTAAACTTTTTTCACGTTGTCATTATGGGGTGTTGTGTGTAGAATTCTGAGGAAAAAAATGAATTTAATCCATTGTGGAATAAGGCTGTGACATAACAAAATGTGGAAAAAGTGATGCACTGTGAATACTTTCTGGATGCACTGTAGATATATATATATACTAGCAAAATACCCGCGCTTCGCAGCGGAGAAGTAGTGTGTTAAAGAGGTTATGAAAAAGTAAAGGAAATATTTTAAAAATAACATAACATGATTGTCAATGTAATTGTGTTGTCATTGTTATGAGTGTTGCTGTCATATATATATATACATACACACACACACACATATATATACATACACACACACAAACACATACATATATATATATATATATATATATATATATATATATATATATATATATATATATATATATATATATATATTGTGATGGACGACCGGCTATGGACTCCGGTCGCCACCCCCAGGCCGCTAGGAGGAGCCCTCCGGACTGCATATTTGTGCCCCAAGTTCCAGCAGGGCCTCATGGACTTTGTAGTGTTGTGACACAGCCCTGCTGGATACCTTGGGGGCTGCCAGGAGTCGCTGTAGGGGGGCTAGTGG
Organism: Erpetoichthys calabaricus; assembly: GCF_900747795.2. Taxonomy (NCBI): domain Eukaryota; kingdom Metazoa; phylum Chordata; class Cladistia; order Polypteriformes; family Polypteridae; genus Erpetoichthys; species Erpetoichthys calabaricus. Next base: position 7,553,701 of record NC_041397.2, on the reverse strand, counting down.
GCTCTTGCATGCCCTATAACCCAGGAGTGCGTCACAGTCACGTGACTGGAGGAAGCAGCGTGCTCCCGGGATGAAAAGGACTGTTTACCCTGACCCGGAAGGGATAAGGACTTGGGGGTTTGGCCAGGAGCCACTTCCGGGTCAGGGGCTATAAAAGGACTCTGGGTAAGCCCAGACATTTGAGCTGAGCTGGGAGGAAGGGTGGCAAAGTGTCTGGGAGAGTGGAGGATTGGTTATTGTTATTATTATTATTATTATTGAGTATTGTGGAGTGGAGTGTGCTTTGTGCACATTTATTATTATTATTACTAATAATAAACCATTATTTGGACTTTTATCTGGTGTCTGACGTCTGATCCAAGGCTTCAAGGGGTCACAGAGACCTTAATCTTTTACAATATATATATATATATATATACACACATACACATATACATATATATATATATACACATACACATACACATACATATATATACACACACACATACAGATATATATATATATACACACACATACACATATATATATATACTAGCAAAATACCCGCGCTTCGCAGCGGAGAAGTAGTGTGTTAAAGAGGTTATGAAAAAGTAAAGGAAACATTTTAAAAATAACGTAACATGATTGTCAATGTAATTGTGTTGTCATTGTTATGAGTGTTGCTGTCATATATATATATACACATATATATATACACATATATGTATACACACATATATATATATATATATATATATATATATATATATATATATATATATATATATATATATATATATATATATATATATATATACATATATATATCCATCCATCCATCCATTTTCCAACCCGCTGAATCCGAACACAGGGTCACGGGGGTCTGCTGGAGCAAATCCCAGCCAACACAGGGCACAAGGCAGGAAACAATCCTGGGCAGGGTGCCAACCCACCGCAGACATATATATATATATATATATATATATATATATATATATATATATATATATATATATATATATATATATATATATATATATATATATATACACATATATATATACACATATATATGTATACACACACATATATATATATATATACATATATATATATATATATATATATATATATATATATATATATACATACATATACACACATACATGCAGTTTCAATAACATAGAAATCAATATAAACAAAATTAACATCATTATCATATGAGAATATGAAGTAATATATAAGAAGCACATTTCATATAAATATAAATTATTAAACAGTAAAATCTTCATCTTTAATTTGCTACCGTGGCTATTCGTTTATCTGTCCAGGATTTTAAATCACCTGTGAGAATTAGTGATGAGTGAGTCAGTCAGTCAGTGAGGGCTTTGCCTTTTATTATTATAGATATATACACACATACACATATATTATATATATATATATATACACATATATATGTATACACACACATATATATATACATACATATACACACATACATGCAGTTTCAATAACATAGAAATCAATATAAACAACATTAACATCATTATCATATGAGAATATGAAGTAATATATAAGAAGCACATTTCATATAAATATAAATTATTAAACAGTAAAATCTTCTTCTGTAATTTGCTACCGTGGCTATTCGTTTGTCTGTACAGGATTTTAAATTACCTGTAGCTCGCAAACCGTTTCACCTATTGACTTGAAATCTGGTACACATATAGTACGTCATGTCTACTATCCGCTTTATGGGTGATGATTGTATTACTTTTTTTATCCATCCATCCATCCATCCATTTTCCAACCCGCTGAATCCGAACACAGGGTCACGGGGGTCTGCTGGAGCCAATCCCAGCCAACACAGGGCACAAGGCAGGAAACAATCCTGGGTTTTTATCTTTATTTTATTTTATTGTAAAATCAACTCCTATCTGCGCACACCAGGGCGGCAGTGGGCGGATGCGTATGGTGTATTCACTCCATGTTATCGTGCATTGCCCTGTCACTGGTATTTTGATAAAAGAATTTGAACAACATATAAGAAGCGTATAAATTATTAAACAGTAAAACATTAACATTTAAGAAGTAAAGTTACATTAAGTACTACTGCAGTGCCTTCGGGTATACCTCATTTTTTGTTTGCCCATTACATGCTTAAATGAATACATTTTTTGGTGCACCTACCCGAGAACACGCGACATATAACTGAGCGTGGGAGAAGCATGGATTTTAAACACGCGTTGAGTTCATCTGCTGGTCTCCCTCGTGAAAAAACTGGTATTGTTTGACTAAAATCTACAGCGAGTAAAACGACATTACCTCCTATTTTTTTTTTTTACGATCCCTGAGATCTTGCTTTTTTCGGTTCAAGGCTTCATAAGCTCTTTTATGTTGTATGGTGTACTTATCCCAACCCATCATCTTTGAATGTTGCAAGACTTTCGCCTTGTATGTAGATCGGGGTAATTACATTCATTGCATTCCTAGTCTGAATCACAATCTGATTGTATGGGTGGTTACCTGGCACTGTAGGGTTGCCACCCGTCCTTTAAAATACGGAATTGTCCCGTATTTGAGAATGAAATTGCGCGTCCCGTTTTGAATCAATACGGGACGGGATTTGTCCCGTATTTTTTTTATCATTTTTTTTATAAGCAGCGTCTCATGCAAATCATCCCACACGCATTTTATGAAGATGCCTCCTTTCCTACTTTTGATTGGGTAATACTTGATGTCATCGTTAGTTTGATTGGTCTTTTTAACTGTCCAGTGAGGAGGGCGGGTCTTTTAAGTAGAGTCTGCAAACTGTTGGCACTGGGATATGGCACCCGCTGCAGTATGCGTCCCTTATTTTTTTATATTAAAAGTGGTAACCCTACCTGGCAGGTAACACTTATGTTTGGTCATGAAGTCGTCTAAAATCCGCCACGTGCCCTCTTTTAATTGTGAGAAGCAGATATATATAGCCAAATTCTCGCGCTTCGTTGCGGCGAAGTACTGCTTTTAATTTTTTAGGAAGAAAATAAAACCTTTTTAAACGGATCGAAAATACAGTATACCTATAACAATTTGTTAAGGATCTGTTTTTTTGTGAACCTCGCTTTTCACAGCTGTCTCGCTACGGCGTGTGTTTCGTTTATTTGACAGTATGTAGATCGTGGTAATTACATTCATGGCATTCGTTTTCTGAATCACAATCTGACTGTATGGATGGTTACCTGCCAGGTTACGCTTGTGGTTGATCAGGAAGTCGCCTTACATCCGCCACGTGCCCTTTTTTTGTTCCCAGAAGCTGATCATAGAATGGTTTTAATAGTTTACTTTCAAATAATGCAAAGAGTATGCGACACGTGTTTCTCCTTAATTCTGGCCTCATCAGGCATACACACTCACTGCATCCCCTTTCGAGAATCGAATATCGTCAGCGCCAGAGTTGAAGCCCCTAACGTTGTGGTCAGCAAGTGGGCTAACATCCGCCATGTGCCGTCTTTCAGTTGCGAGAAGCAGATCATAGAATGGTTGAAACTGTTGCCCCTAACGTTGCGCCACGGCGTGTGGTTCGTTTATACCTCGTGTCTTCTCATTAAACTTTTATCTCGCGAATATGTTATTGCAATCCGCAGCGGGAGCGTTTCTATAAACTTAATTTAAACTTACGTTTTACACCGTGCTTTGTTTCCCTAATGAACATGCTTGTATGCTTCACTCGCTTCCTTCTTAATTGTTTAATGAATTTTTTGTTCTTCGCTGTTTGCGGCTCCTCCTTCATTTGTCCCTACTGCGTTCACAGTCTTTTCACGTGATTACGTGGGAGGCGTGATGACGTGACACTCAACTCCTCCTCCCACGGCCATCGAGCTGCCGTCCATTACAGTATATTGTGAAAAAAGAGGTTCCAGTTATGACCATTACGCGTTGAATTTCGAAATGAAACCTGCCTAACTTTTGTAAGTAAGCTGTAAGGAATCAGCCTGCCAAATTTCAGCCTTCCACCTACACGGGAAGTTGGAGAATTAGTGATGAGTCAGTCAGTCAGTCAGTGAGTGAGTGAATCAGTCAGTGAGGGCATTGCCTTTTATTATTATAGATATATATATATATACACACATACACATATATATATATATATATATATATATATATATATATATACATACACACACATACACACATATATATATATATATATATATATATACATACACATATATATATATATATATATAGACATACACATATATATATATATATACACACATACACACATATATATATATATATATATATATATATATATATATATATATATATATATATATATATATATAACACATATACACATATACATATATATATTATATATATATATATATATATATATATATATATATATATATATATATATATATATATATATATATATATATATACACATATACACATATATTATATATATACATACATATACACACATACATGCACTTACAATAACATAGAAATCAATATAAACAACATTAACATCATTATCATATGAGAATATGAAGTAATATATAAGAAGCACATTTCATATAAATATAAATTATTAAACAGTAAAATCTTCTTCTATAATTTGCTACCGTGGCTATTCGTTTGTCTGTCCAGGATTTTAAATCACCTGTAGCTCACAAACCGTTTCACCAATTGGCTTGAAATCTGGTACACATATAGTACGTCACGTCTGCTATCCGCTTTATGGGTGATGATTGTATTACTCTTTTTATCTTTATTTTATGTTATTGTAGATTCAACTCCTATCTGCGCACACCAGGGCGGCCGTGGGCGGATGCGTATGGTGTATTCACTCCATGTTATCATGCATTGCGCTGTCACTGGCATTTTGATAAAAGAATTTGAACAACATATAAGAAGTGTATAAATTATTAAACAGTAAAACATTAACATTTAAGAAGTAAAGTTACATTAAGTACTACTGCAGTGCCTTCGGGTATACCTCATTTTTTGTTTGCCCATTACATGCTTAAATGTATACATTTTTTGGTGCACCTACCCGAGAACATGCGACATATAACCGAGCGTGGGAGAAGCATGGATTTTAAACACGCGTTGAGTTGATCTGCTGGTCTCCCTCGTGGAATAACTGGTAATGTTTGACTAAAATCTACAGCGAGTAAAACGACATTACCTCCTTATTTTTTTTTTACGATCTCTGAGATCTTACTTTTTTCAGTTCAAGGCTTCATAAGCTCTTTTATGTTCCATGGTGTACTTATCCCAAACCATCATCTTTGAATGTTGCAAGACTTTCGCCTTGTATGTAGATTGGGGTAACATTCATTGCATTCCTAGTCTGAATCACAATCTGATTGTATGGGTGATTACCTGGCAGGTAACGCTTATGCTTGGTCATCAAGTCGTCTAACATCCGCCACGTGCCTTCTTTTAATTGCGAGAAGCAGATATATATAGCCAAATTCTCACGCTTCGTTGCGGCGAAGTACTGCTTTTAATTTTTTATTAAGAAGAAAACCTTTTTAAACGGATCGAAAATATACCAATAACAATCTGTTAAGGATCTGTTTTTTTGTGAACCTCCCTTTTCACAGCTGTCACGCTACGGCGTGTGTTTCGTTTATTTGACAGTATGTAGATCGTGGTAATTACATTCACGGCATTCGTTTTCTGAATCACAATCTGATTGTATGGATGGTTACCTGCCAGGTTACACTTGTGGTTGGTCAGGAAGTTGCCTTACGTCTGCCACGTGCCCTCTTTCTGTTCCCAGAAGCAGATCATAGAATGGTTTTAATAGTTTACTTTCAAATAATGCAAAGAGTATGTGACACGTGTTTCTCCCTAATTCTGGGCTCATCAGGCGTACACACTCACTGCATCCCCTCTTGGGAATTGAATCTCGAACGTCAGTGCCAGAGGTGAAGCCCCTAACGTTGTGCTACGGCGTGTGGTTCGTTTATACCTCGTGTCTTCTCATTAAAGTTTTATCTCGCGAATATGTTATTGCCTTCCGCAGCGGGAGCGTTTCTATAAACTTAATTTAAACTTACGTTTTACACCGTGCTTTGTTTCCCTTATGAAGATGCTTGTATGCTTCACTCGCTCGCTTCTTATTGTTTCGCTCCCTTCTCAATTGTTTAATGAATTTTTTGTTCTTCGCTGTTTGTGGCTCTTCCTTCATTTCTCCCTACTACGTTCACAGTCTTTTCAAATGATTACGTGGGAGGCGTGATGACGTGACACTCAACTCCGCCTCCCACGGCCATCGAGCTGCTGTCCATTACAGTATATTGTCAAAAATGAGGTTCCAGTTATGACCATTATGCGTTGAATTTCGAAATGAAACCTGCCTAACTTTTGTAAGTAAGCTGTAAGGAATGAGCCTGCCAAATTTCAGCCTTCTACCTAAACGGGAAGTTGGAGAATTAGTGATGAGTCAGTCAGTGAGGGCTTTGCCTTTTATTAATATAGATATACATATATAATATATATATATATATATATATATACTCATATATATATACTCATATATATATGTGTATATATATATATATATATATATATATATATATATATATTCACGGCATTCAAAGTCTGTGTCACAATCTGACCATATATATATATATATACGCTCATATATATATATATATATATATATATATATATATATATATATATATATATATATATATTTGTCACACATGTGCGAATAGGAGGCAGCTGCAGGGCTTAACGACTAGTGGTAACACACCTGCCCAGGGGGCAGCAGGGTGCACTAACTCTTTTTCTAAGTCTCCTGCAGACCTTTCTCGGGAAATCCCACCAGGAGCTGCCCTTCCAGCCCTGGCCCCGAGGATGACATCATTTCCGGTCCCAGCCCCAAGGATGACATCACTTCCCCCAGTACCCCCAGACTCCCTATAAAACCTCACTCCCTTCCTCTGGATTAAAGTTCTGTTTTGGACTCTGTCTTGTAAACATTAGTCAGTCAGTCAGTCAGTCATTATCCAACTCGCTATATCCTAACACAGGGTCACAGGGAGTCTGCTGGAGCCAATCCCAGCCAACACAGGGTGCAAGGCAGGAACAAACCCCGGGCAGGATGCCAGCCCACCACAGGGCAAACACACACACACACCAAGCTAGGGACAATTTAGGATCACCAATGCACATAACCTGCATGTCTTTGGACTGTGGGGGGAAACCCACGCAGACACGGGGAGAACATGCAAACTCCACGCAGGGAGGAACCAGGAAGTGAACCCAGGTCTCCTTACTGGCGAGGCAGCAGCGGCACCACTGTGCCGCCCCTTGTAAACATTACTCGCTATCAATCCTTTTACTTTTGCAGCCAGGAACACATTATATGGGTTGCCTTTCTTGTCACAGTGGCGTAGTCGGCAGGATGCTGTCCCAGAAAAGACCAAGATGGAACCCAAAATCAAACCAGGTAGGAAAGTACCGGGCCCAAGTTTCTGAATGGGGAGTGTGTCGGGGGGTCGGGAAAGACCCTGCATGGGCTCCGCTCCACAAGGGCATTCCCGGGAATAAGTCCTACTAAAAGGAGAGTGTGAAAGGGATCCACAGGCATGGGCTGGTTTCTGGGGAAGAAACAAAAAGGGCTTATTATGTTCTCTTGGACAAGAGAGCTGAGCCACCCATCGGGACCAAGGTCCCCAGTAAAGATGGGCTTTCCCCGGGCCAGCAGGTAAAGCTAATCAAACACTGGGAAATTTGATCCAAAGGGGTCGGTCCCTGAGCAAGCTGGGAGCTGGCGGATCTGTGACTACGGCCGGTTGACTTGACCACCTTCCAGATTGTACAGTAGGTCGCCTGCTTCTTGTTCTTCCAATGTCTGCCCCAGACCTTTGCCCAGCCGGCCTGGGGAGACTTCCATAACATGAATGAGCTTATATGGCTCATAAAAAATCCGAGGCCAGTCTCGAAATCTTGGATGGCGGAACGGCCCTCTAGTAGAACAAAACGGAGCCCGTTCCGAGGTCCCCCAGGCCACTTGGTGTGCAACCTGTCCGGGAGCAAGGTGTAATGCAGGGGGACACGGGGATATTGTTTGTGTGCCCTTAGCAACCCCCTGCCGGCTTTGCCTGCCAGAGAAATACTTATCAACAGGTATAAAGTCACGGAATTGTTTGACTCCGGCAGTAACGTGTCCGTCGTTGCTCGCCGATATGTTTTACTGCGACAACATAACAATAAACAAATAATAAACAAAATAATAAACAAAAGACCAGTCTTAGTTGCATACACGGAGAAGTTTGTGTGTAGAAATCCACCCGGTGTTACATACGTAAGGGGGGAAAGCTTAAAAAACTCACTGTGGCGGTCCTCCCCGATCCCCCCTTTCCTGTGATTCTAGGGTGGGACTGGTCTGATAGTGAATACAGTAGACTACTGAGTACTCCCGGTCAGTGGTTAGGTCTCATGATAGATGAGGGTAACTCGTCTCAAGCTGCCTCCACGCCATGTAACCATCCGGCTGAGAGCTAGACGGAGAGCCACGAGGCCGGGGCGGAGACTCCTGGTCCGTCGTGGGCAGTTGTGTCATCTACCCGCACCCCGGCGAGCCTGGAGGAATCCCCGCCCCTTGAGGTCACTCCGGATCCTCTCTCTGACTTGCAATTTCAATTTAGAATGACATCGGCTTCTTTCAAGAGAGAGCAGTGGAATGACGGCTCTCTGAAGCATGCAAAGAATGCAGTAGTTCTCGTCAAAGACCAAGGCATACATCGGCTCGTGTCACAGGGACCTCGCTTCGTTATCGAAAATGACCTATTATACCAAGTTGCAGAGCATGAGGGGGAGGACTGGAAGTTGCTGCTTATCCCACGAACCTACCGGCAGAAGGTCTGTGAGTTGGCTCATGCCCACCTCCTTGGAGGCCATCTTGGCTCAGACAAAACGTTGGAGTGGATCAAGCTCCGATTTTTCTGGCCGGGAATCAATGAGGAGGTTCGCCGTTTTTGTATTTCCTGTCTGGAGTGTCAACTACGGCAAATTCCCAGGAGGGACCGTGCACTTCCGGTTCCCCTTCCCTTAATTGATGTTCCCTTTGACCGCACTAGGGTCGATATACTAGGACCCTTAGAGCCCTCAGCCTGAGGACATAAATATATACTAGTCCTTGTGGATTTTGCGACCTGATACCCAGAGGCTTTGCACTTGTCTGCTTCTAAGGCAATCGCACGGAAACTAGTAGGGGTCTTTGCACGAGGGGCATCCCTAGAGAAGTCCTAACGGACCAAGGGGCGCCTTTTACCTCGGAAACGTTCAAGGAGACTGCCAAGTTACTGAAGATAAAGTACTTAAGGACCGCGGTGTACTGTCTCTCCCTCTCTCTCTCCTTCTCTCCCTCTCTCTCTCCATCTCTCTCTCTCCATCTCTCTCTCTCTCTCTCTCTGTTTTTCTCTCCCTCTCTCTCTATCTCTGTCCCTCTCTCTGTTTCTTCCTCTCTCTCTCTTTCTCTCTCTCCATCTCTGTCTCTCCCTCTCTCTGTCTCTCTCTTTCCTTCTCTCTCTCTCTGACTCTCTTTCTCTCTTTCTTTCTCTCTCCCTCTCTCTGTCTCTTCCTCTCTCTCTCCATCTCTCTCTTTCCCTCCCTCTCTCTCTCTCTCTCTCTCTCTCTCTCTCTCTCTCTCTCTCTCTCTCTCTCTCTTTCTCTCTCTCTCTGTTTTTCTCTCTCTCTGTCTCTTTTCATCTCTGTCTTTCCCTCTCTCTCTCTCTGTCTCTCTCTTTCTCTCTCTCCCTCTCTCTCTCTACATCTCTCTCTCTTTCTCTCTCTCTCTGTTTTTCTCTCTCTCTGTCTCTTTTCATCTCTGTCTTTCCCTCTCTCTCTCTCTCTGTCTCTCTCTTTCTCTCTCTCTCTCTCTCCATCTCTATCTCTCTATCTCTCTTTCTCTCTCTCTATCTCTGTCTCTCTCTCTCTCCCTCTCTCTCTCTCCCTCTCTCTCTCTCTATCTATCTCTCTCCATCTCTCTCTCTCTTTCTCTCTCTCTCTGTTTCTCTCTCCCTCTGTCTCTCTCTTTCCTTCTCTCTCTGTCTCTCTCTTTCTCTCTCTCCCTCTCTCTCTCTCTCCATCTCTCTCTCTCTTCATCTCTGTCTTTCCCTCTCTCCGCGTGCATACCGTACATGACTTCAGTATCATCAGGTTCCAAACCAGCGGGTATCACAGTCACATCAGGAAGGACTCAGGTGAATCTCTGCTAACAAGGAAATTCCTAATAAGAGATTTTGCTTCAGCTGGGAGGTTGGCATGGCTGGGTAGCCTGCCTCAGTTAGTGAGGTCTCAATACCTCCACCATATTCTCAGTGCTCTACCAGCAGTGTACTTTCCAGATCTTAATAGGTGGCAGACCTGAATGATTTTGGAGATCATTAATAACAATTGGAATCTTACAGGCTGTGTGACTTTGAGGTCCAGGACTGGGTATTCTACAGCCAAAAAGACTCTGGCAGAGCTGCAGTCAACATGAGGCTCAAAGAAAGAAAGAAAGAAAGAAAGAAAGAAAGAAAGAAAGAAAGAAAGAAAGAAAGAAAGAAAGAAAGAAAGAAAGAAAGAAAGAAAGAAAGAAAGAAAGAAAGAAAGAAAGAAAGAAAGAAAGAAAGAAAGAAAGAAAGATGTTGTTGGGTTTGATCCGAATGACATTGGCATTGCATGTGTGAGTGACTTGTAATTTGAAAAACTTGTTAGGAGATCAGAGTTGGCACAGGAAACAGAAAGAAGTTCCATCTTTATGTTCTCCATACTGTGTGGGACAGCAAGGATGGGCTGGCATTCTGAGTTGGGATAAATGGGGCCATCTCCACTTGGTCAAATACATGGAAGAACAGTGGCAGTGCCTTCCAGGGCAAAATTAACACCACAGGCTCCCACAAGGATACATGAAACAGCAGGCAGCTCTGTTGAGTTTTTGAGTTTTAAATATACCTTTTATTAAATATTAACAATACAAAAATCAACAAAACATCAAATAAAGAACACCTGTGACTGTGTACTCTGCCATAGTTTCATAACAATTAATTCACAAAAGAAAAACACATTTCTCATTAACATTTTTATAAATTGCATTTGTTACACACCAATGTTCTATAAAAGTCTGCAAATTGTGGGACATCTTATAAAACTGGTAATCTAAGAAAATTCTTATTTTTAATTGTGCCCTAAACAAACTCACCATGTCAGACTCTCTAGTACTCTTAATCTTTTCCTTCCTATAGTGACATAAATTGGCAAGCTTAGCCTGGCCCAATAAGAAAGAAAGAAAGAAAGAAAGAAAGAAAGAAAGAAAGAAAGAAAGAAAGAAAGAAAGAAAGAAAGAAAGAAAGAAAGAAAGAAAGAAAGACCTAAATAAGAAGTTGAAGAAGAAAGTCAAAAACTAAGCGCACCACTTTTCCGTCCTCCATTGAATTCTGCACTCCGCCTTTAGCGCTCACACCCCACGCGCCCAGCTGCTCACCCGTAGATATCGTCTCCTCCTCCTCCTCCTCCTCTAATCTCTCCATCAGTCAGAACTCTGCGCTCCTTCTCCTCTGTCAGTATGCTATCTGTTCATCGGCAATTTGCTTTTAGAGGGCAATCCGTGGACCATCAAAGCCATTCTTCAGAAACAGAGGTGACGATTCACGCCCGCGGCTCTCTTTGACTTGGCTGGCGGAGGCGCCTTCAGCAGACCTGAGCATTCAAGGTGTGTCCGCTGGTAAACCACTTGCTGCTTTAAGATTACCTGACGTCAACCTACATGAACTTGCCAGGGGGATATTACAAGGGTTAGGGGATTACTGGCAAAGCTAAGGTGACAAGGAGACATTCCTTCAAAGATGAATTAGTCTCACCTGGAGAAAGCTGGCAACACTGTGAGGATGAAGTTTTTTTAATTTCTCCAGTGCTTTGAATACCATCCAACCATCCCTGAGTGTTAAAGGGGTCAACTCAGAGAAATGTAGGTGGATGAGCCTGTGGTATCCTGGATGACGGACCATCTGTGGGGCAGACCACCATCTGTGAGACTCAAGGACTGTGTGAGCAACACTGCAGCACCACAAGGAGCAGCAGGCCTGTCTGTTTTACACTTCGCTCTGAACACCTGAGACTAGAAACAGAACAGCAGGTCAGGTGACTGGCAGAAATCCTCAGATGATTCTGAACTTATGGGGGAGTAACTGATAAGGGGGGTGAGGTAAAGGAGGGGAGTCAGGGGGAGAACTTTGAGGATTGTTAGCAACTTAACATCGGCAAAGCCAAGGAACTGCTATTGACCTTCACCATGAAAAGAGACTCCATGTGCATCTATCTATTATATAGTGCCTTTCAACTCTATCTATCTATCTATCTATCTATCTATCTATCTATCTATCTATCTATCTATCTATCTATCTATCTATCTATCTATCTATCTATCTATTATATAGTGCCTTTCACATCTATCTATCTATCTATCTATCTATCTATCTATCTATCTATCTATCTATCTATCTATCTATCTATCTATCTATCTATCTATCTATCTATCTATCTATTATATAGTGCCTTTCACATCTATCTATCTATCTATCTATCTATCTATCTTTTTTATTCTGGTTAATTTTATTTTTTATTCTATTTAATTCTTTGTAAATCCTCTATTTATCTGTTTTAGTGTGCTAAGCAAAAAATATTGGTATCCAGTGTAAAATACAGTCATATGAAAAAGTTTGGGACCCCCTCTAAATTCTTTGGATTTTTGTTTCTCATTGGCTGAACTTCCTTTTAATATCTGACATGACTTATGGACACAGTAGTATTTCAGCAGTGATATTAAGTTTATTGGATTAACAGAAAATATGAAATATGCATCATAACAAAATTAGACAGGTGCATAAATGTGGGCACCCTAACAGAGATATGACATCAATACTTAGTTGAGCCTCCTTTTGTCCTCTAGACGCCTCCTATAGCCTCTGATGAGTGTCTGATTCTGGATGGAGGTATTGTTGACCATTCTTCATACAAAATCTCTCCAGTTCAGTTCTGCTTCAAATCATCCCATAGATTCCCGATGATATTCAAGTCAGGGGACTGTGACGGCCATTCCAGAACATTGTACTTCTCCCTCTGCATGAATGCCTTTGTAGATGTCCAACTGTGTTTTGGGTCATTGTCTTGTTGGAATATCCAACCTCTGTGTAACTTCAACTTTGTGACTGATACTTGAACATTATCCTGAAGAATTTGTTGATATTGGGTTGAATTCATCTGACCCTCGACTTTAACAAGGGCCCCAGTCCCTGAACTAACCACACAGCCCCACAGCATGATGGAACCTCCACCAAATTTGACAGTAGGTAGCAGGTGTTTTTCTTGGAATGCGGTGTTCTTCTTCCACCGTGCAAAGCACTTTTTGTTCTGACCAAATAACTCAATTTGTGTCTCATCAGTCCAAAGCACTTTGTTCCATAATGAATCTGGCTTGTCTAAATGAGCATTGGCATACAACAAGCGACTCTGTTTGTGGTGTGAGTGCAGAAAGGGCTCCTTTCTCATCACCCTGCCATACAGATGTTCTTTGTGCAAATTGTGCTGAATTGTAGAACGATGTACAGATACACCATCTGCAGCCAGATGTTCTTGCAGGTCTTTGGAGGTGATCTCTGGGTTGTCTGTCACCATTCTCACAATCCTGCGCATATGCCGCTCCTGTATTTGTCTTGGCCTGCCAGACCTGCTGGGTTTAACAGCAACTGTGCCTGTGGCCTTCCATTTCCTGATTCCAGACGTATGCAAGACATGGGTTTCAGCTGTCGCCTTCCTTGTGTCAAGCCACTCTTGAACAAGAGACAGCGTCAGAAGCGTCTCGCCTTTGGACTGCTGCTGAGTAGTCCAAAGTTATGTTCTCTTATGAAAGTAAATTTTGCATTTCCTTTGGAAATCAAGGTCCCAGAGTCTGGAGGAAGAGAGGAGAGGCACAGAATCCACGTTGCGTGAGGTCCAGTGTAAAGTTTCCACAGTCAGTGATGGTTTGGGGTGCCATGTCATCTGCTGGTGTTGGTCCATTGTGTTTTCTGAGGTCCAAGGTCAACGCAGCCGTCGACCAGGAAGTTTTAGAGCACTTCATGCTTCCTGCTGCTGATGGACTTTATGGAGATGCAGATTTCATTTTCCAACAGGACCTGGCACCTGCACACAGTACCTGGTTTAAGGACCATGGTATCCCTGTTCTTGATTGGCTAGCAAACTCGCCTGACCTTAACCCCATAGAAAATCTATGGGGTATTGTGAAGAGGAAGATGCAATACGCCAGACCCAACAATTCAGAAGAGCTGAAGGCCACTATCAGAGCAACATGGGCTCTCATAACACCTGAGCAGTGCCACAGACTGATCGACTCCATGCCACTCCGCATTGCTGCAGTAATCCAGGCCAGAGGAGCCCCAACTAAATATTGTGTGCTGTACATGCTCATACTTTTCATTTTCATACTTTTCAGTTAGCCAACATTTCTAAAAATGTTTTTTTTGCATTGGTCTTAATTGATATTCTAATTTTCCGAGATACTGAATTTGGGACTTTCATTAGTTGTCAGTTATAATCGTAAACATTAGAAGAAATAAACATTTGAAATACATCAGTCTGTGTGTAATGAATTAATCTAATATACAAGTTTCACTTTTTGAATGGAATTACTGAAATAAATCAACTTTGTCATGATATTCTAATGTTATGACCAGCACCTGTACTTCGTATGTGTAATTCTTTACATTTACTGACATTAAATTTCATTGTTCACAAATCTGCCCAAACCTGTCTGCTGTCCAAGTCCTTCTGTGATGATATAACGGATTCCAAATTATCTGCTAATCCACCTATCTTGGTATCATCTGCAAACTTCACCAGCTTGTTACTTACAGTATATTCCTATCTAAATCATTTCTATATATTAAAAATAGCAGCGGCTGTAGCACTGACCCCTGTGGACACAACTCTTAACCTAACTTTGTTTCTTATCCTTTAATATTCTGCCTAATCTTATTCGTTTGTCTTTTCTCTTTGACATCTTGTAAAGCTACAGTCTTTGTATGAAAGTGCGCTCCAGTAATACATGTTGTTGTTGTTGTTGTTGTGGTCTGAATTGCGCTATTCCTTAAAATGACCTCATGCAGCACTAACATGCAAAAAAGCACTTACTTATTTATTTGATTCACTTTCTGAAAATGATTTTCTCACATACGTTATAATTATAACCACCATCTGTTACACTGTTACAATGCGTGACAACTCCCCCAAGTGTGTGCGATGAAAGGAATAAAGAAAAGAAAAAAAAAAACATTTAAACAAGCAGAGGAAAAAAAAAAGTGTAAAAATAAATCCCCAGCTCGTCCTCCGATTGTCTTCAACAGATCGGGGATTTTATCTTCGTGGCATTCCTCGCGCGCTGAGGGGCTCCATGGCAACTCGCGCCGCGCGTCTGCTTGTGGGGGTGTCTACAGCTGGAGCTGAGCGCGGGGAAGGCTGGTGGGGGGGAGTTGTTCGCCTTTCCATTACTTTGATTGTGCTTCTGTTTTATTTCGTCAACAAGCTTCTCGATTTGCTTAATTAGCCGGTTAACCATCAGCACTTGCCACCCGATCCTCCCATTTTTTTTTTTCTCTTCAATGTGCAATTAAGCCGTTTACATTCTTTCAACGTCGCCGTCCTGCACAATCGCGAGAGCGATGTCGCCTCTGCAGGACCCGACTGTCTCGCACCGAGTGCCACCGCTGCTGGCCGCTTTCCAGGTGGTTGCTTATCAGTAGTTTACATCGGGTGCTTTTTACCAAAGGTGGGTGGGGGGGCTTTTCATTGGCACTGACTAAATTTGTGACTTTCATTTACAAAAAAAAAAAGGAAACAGAGAACATGGGGGGTGACGAGCGTAGCTGACTGCGAAACTGAAGGTGGGAAAGGCGGACAGAGAAGAGCGGAAAGTGCCCGCCTCAGTCCGTCGGAATGGATTGTCTTAAAAGGCGGAGGGACATTCATTATAAAAAAGAAATTAGGAATACAACACATAACCACGGGCTGGGATTGTTTGGAGAAATAAGGGACGATAGAACGTGATGCTAATTTGTGTATATATATATATATATATATATATATAGAGAGAGAGAGAGAGAGAGAGAGAGAGAGAGAGAAGCCAAGCAAAATGACACCTTTTATTGGCTAACTAGAAAGATTACAATATGCAAGCTTTCGAGGCAACTCAGGCCCCTTCTCTACATTCATAATGGCTAACACAGTACAGCACCCTAGTACTACATATATATATATATATATCGTCTTTAATAAAATCCCTTTGTGCGTCCAGGTGTCCCTGTGTGTGTCTTCTGGTGAAGTGCGCATGCGCGGGGCACGGTGCGCTGCGAAATATTACTGTCGCAGAAAGTTACAGGCGTTTTACGGAAATACAAACCAGTATTACTGCGAGAGGAAATTAAAGGTACACAATACAGTGACGCATATTACAGCCACATACAAGCCAGTATTACTGTCAGAGGAGATTAAAGGCACATTACCGACGCGCACACCTGTGTTACCTCCAGAGAAAATTAAAGGTATGTTACGGACGTACAAGCCAGCGGACGTACAAGACAGTATTACTATCATAGAAAATGAAAGACACACAATACACAGCGGCAGCCCACGAACAACGGTCAGCTCAGCAAGTAAACATCAACAAAAGAAAGGCTGAAAGAAAGAAAAATACGACCAACAAAAAGAATGAGGTCAAAGTCCCTTGCCATTTAATATAGACTGTTCCTACTAATGTTTATGAACTACTGTTCTAGCACCCGTTATTGTAACGTGCTAAATGACTAGTGTATATATATATATATATATATATATGGTGGCACAGTGGCGCTTGGCGCTGCTGCTTCGAAGTTAGGAGACCTGGGTTTGCTTCCCAGGTCCTCCCTGTGTGGAGTTTGCATGTTCTCCCCGTGTCTGTGTGGGTTTCCTCCCACAGTCCAAAGACATGCAGGGTAGGTGGATTGGCGATTCTAAATTGTCCCTGGTGTGTGCTTGGTGTGTGGGTGTGTTTGTGTGTGTGTCCTGCAGTGGTTTGGCACCCTGCCCGGGTTTTGTTCCTGCCTTGTGCCCTGTGTTAGCTGGGATTGGCTCCAGCAGACCCCCGTGACCCTGTGTTCAGATTCAATAGGTTGGAAAATGGATGGATGGATATATATATATATATATATATATATATATATATATATATATATATATATATATATATATATATATATATATATATATATACAGTTAGGTCCATAAATATTTGGACAGAGACAACTTTTTTCTAATTTTGGTTCTGTACATTACCACAATGAATTTTAAATGAAACAACTCTGATGCAGTTGAAGTGCAGACTTTCAGCTTTAATTCAGTGGGGTGAACAAAATGATTGTATAAAAATGTGAGGCAACTAAAGCATTTTTTGAACACAATCCCTTCATTTCAGGGGCTCAGAAGTAATCGGACAATTGACTCTTTGTCTATTTCATGGGCAGGTGTGGACAAGTCCGTCATTATGTCCTTATCAATTAAGCAGATTAAAGGCCTGGAGTTGATTTGAGGTGTGGTGCTTGCATGTGGAAGATTTTGCTGTGAACAGACAACATGCAGTCAAAGGAGCTCTCCATGCAGATGAAAGAAGCCATCCTTGACCTGCGAAAACAGAAAAAACCCAACTGAGAAATTGCTCCAATATTACGAGTGGCAAAATCTACAGTTTGGTCCATCCTGAGAAAGAAAGCAAGCACTGGTGAACTCAGCAACGCAAAAAGACCTGGACATCCACAGAAGACAACAGTGGTGGATGATCGCAGAATCATTTCCATGGTGAAGAGAAACCCCTTCACAACAGCTGACCAAGTGAACAACACTCTCCAGGGGGTAGGCGTATCGATATCCAAGTCTACCATAAAGAGAAGACTGCGTGAAAGTAAAGACAGAGGGTGCACTGCAAGGTGCAAGCCACTCATAGGCCTCAAGAATAGAAAGACTAGATTGGACTTTGCTAAAGAACATCTAAAAAAAGCCAGCACAGTTCTGGAAAAACATTCTTTAGACAGATGAAACCAAGATCAACCTCTACCAGAATGATGGCAAGAAAAAAGTATGGAGAAGGCATGGAACAGCTCATTATCCAAAGTCATAGCACATCATCTGTAAAACACGGTGGAGGGAGGCAGTGTGATGGCTTGGGCGTGCATGGCTGCCAGTGGCACTGGGACACTAGTGTTTATTGATGAGGTGACACAGGACAGAAGCAGCCGAATGAATTCTGAGGTGTTCAGAGACATACTGTCTAAATACAGCAGTCAAATTGATTCATGATACAGATGGACAATGACCCAAAACATACAGCCAAAGCAACCCAGGAGTTTATTAAAGCAAAGAAGTGGAACATTCTGGAATGGCCAAGTCAGTCACCTGATCTTAACCCAATTGAGCAGGCACTTCACTTGTTGAAGACTAAACTTCAGACAGAAAGGCCCACAAACAAACAGCAACTGAAAGCCGCTGCAGTAAAGGCCTGGCAGAGCATTAAAAAAGGAGGAAACCCAGCATCTGGTGACGTCCAGGAGTTCAAGACTTCAGGCTGTCATTGCCAGCAAAGGGTTTTCAACCAAGTATTAGAAATGAACATTTGATTTCCAGTTATTTAATTTGTCCAATTACTTTTGAGCCCCTGAAATGAAGGGATTGTGTTCAAAAAATGCTTTATTTGCCTCACATTTTTATGTAATCGTTTTGTTCACCCCACTGAATTAAAGCTGAAAGTCTGCACTTCAACTGCATCGGAGTTGTTTCATTTCAAATTCATTGTGGTAATGTACAGAACTAAAATTAGAGTAAAGTTGTCTCTGTCCAAATATTTATGGACCTAACTGTGTATATATATATATATATATATATATATATATATATATATACATGGCATTCATAGTCTGAATCACAATCTGATTGTATGGGTGGTTACCTACCAGATAACAGTTGTGGTTGGTCAGCAAGTCAGCTAACCTCCACCACGGTGCTCTCTTTCAGTTGCGAGAAGCAGATCATAGAATGGTTGAAATAGTTTTCTGTCAAATAATGCAAATAGTACACGACACTATATATATATATATATATATATATATATATATATATATATTGTGGTATATGGCCGGCAGTTCATCCCGGCCAATACCCCCACGCCGCCAGGTGGAGCCCTTCTTGCAACATGGAGGTGCCCCGAGTTCCAGCAGGGCATCATGGACAGTGGAGTTTTACATCACAGCCCTGCTGGATACCATGGGGGCCTCCAGGGGATGCTGCAGGGAGGCTCAATGATTTATATTTTCAGTATAACCCAGAAGTACTTCCCAGTCACGAGGATGGAAGAAATAAGTACTTCCGGGTTGAAGAAAAGAAGGAGTTTTCATCTGATCCGGAAGTGCTGGGAAATCACATGGACTGGGGGATCAGAAGCACTTCTGGGTCAGGGACTATAAAAGGACTCTGGGAGATCCCAGCAGTGAGCCAAGTTGGGAGGAAGGGTGACTGAGCTGCTGGGTGGAGTGGAGGAATTGTTCTTGTGTGATTATCGATTGTTTATTGAGTATAGTGGAGGTGGAGGTGCTTTGTGCACTTTATTATTATAATAAAATAATAATTTGGACTTTTATCTGGTGTCTGACATGTGGTCGGAGGGTTTAAGGGGACGATAGCTCCCCTTATCTGTCACAATATATATCCATCCATCCATTTTCCAACCTGCTGAATCCAAACACAGGGTCACGGGGGTCTGCTGGAGCCAATCCCAGCCAACACAGGGCACAAGGCAGGAACCAATCCCGGGCAGGGTGCCAACCCACCGCAGGACACACACAAACACACCCACACACCAAGCACACACTAGGGCCAATTTAGAATCGCCAATCCACCTAACCTGCATGTCTTTGGACTGGGAGGAAACTGGAGCGCCCGGAGGAAACCGACGCAGACATGGGGAGAACATGCAAACTCCACGCAGGGAGGACCCAGGAAGCAAACCCAGGTCCCCAGGTCTCCCAACTGTGAGGCAGCAGCACTACCCACTGCGCCACCGTGCCACCCCATCCGTTTGCGGATGTTAGCAGATTGCTGGCCAACCACAAGCGTTACCTGGTAGGTAACCACCCATACAATCAGATTGTGACACGGACTTCGAATGCCGTGAATGTAATTACCCCGATCTACATGCTGTCAAATAAAAAAAAAACGAACCACACGCTGTGGCGCAACGTTAGGGGCATCGCCTCTGGCGCTGACATCCGAGGTTCGATTCCCGAGAGGGAGTGCAGTTGAGTGTGTACGCCTGATGAGCCCAGAATGAGGGCGAAACACGTGTCGCGTACTCTTTGCATTTATTTGACAGTAAACTATTTCAACCATATATATATATATATATATATATATATATATATATATATATATATATATATATATATATATATATAGTGAATAAGGCGCTATATAAGCGTCCGACCCGGCACAGATTCACACTGAGGCACGTATACATTGTGCACATCTTCCCCGTGTCCCACAGGCCCAACACAGTCCCACAAGCACTTAACACAATCAACACAAATAAATCTTTTTCCTCACCTGTGGGGCACGTCTTCCCCGTGAACCCCACAGGTATAACACAGTCCCAAAGTACCTCTTTCTCAAGACAGCAATCCTTCCATTGGCACCACCACTCGTCTCAGGCACCTCGTCCTCTTCCTCCTGATTCTGGCTCTGAGTGGTGGTTGCTGGCTTCTTTTATGGCCCTCCCGGGAGTGCTCCTGTTGCTTGTTCACCTGTTCCCAATTGCACTCCCGTGTGGGCCCAATGATTAGACCAGCTGGGTTTAACTATCTCCGCCTCGCCCCCTGGCGACCATCCCAGGTCCCCACAGGGTTGAGAAGAACTCCATCTCCCATGAAACCCGGTGGGAAACTGAGGCATCATCATTAACCAGGGAGGCTGCCACCAAGTGTCCCGGGGGAGGTATTGAGGAGTCCATGGCTGCTCCCCTGGAATACAAGTAGAAGGGACATCCTGGCCGGGCATGGACCCTGGCCGTCCTCCACAATATATATATATATATATACACCTGTAACGGCACACTGCACGTTATACACTTGACTTTAGAATTCCTAGTTCTCATCTTCTCTCTCTGTACGTCTACCATTCATTTGCTCAGAGGTTGATGTGCTTGTTCTTTCCTGAGCAGCTCTTCTTTCCTCCACCCTAGTGGCCCACTTCTTCTGTTCTTTCGTCGGCATCTTTTTCCGTTAAAACTGATGAAGTCAGTGTTTGTGTTACACTTACTTAGTACGTTTTTCTTTTTTTTTTTAAGCTGGCACTTAAGTCTTCAATCTGCCTCAAGAATGATTTAAGATATGAAGAGGTAGGGGAAGTGATGGCGAAGGTGGTAGGGAATGAGAACAAATGCTCAGACTACATAACACACGAGTGGGACCACATCTGGAGTGTTGTGTATAATTCTGGTCCCCGCAGACATCACAGTAGGGACTTGTCCTACTGTGACAGACAGAGGAGGCCAACGTGCCGACCTCATCCGGGTGTTCGAAATTCTCAAATTCTCAAAATAAAGTAGATCCGGCAGAATATGGCTGACTAAATTGAGAAACACAAACTCAAGGAAGCTGGTGGAAATGAAGGGGAAGTGCATTTAGGAGTGAAGTCAGGAAGAACGTCTTTCTACACAGCGTTGTGAGAATCTCAAACCACCTCCTCAGTCATGGAGTGGACGAAGAAACCTTGTGGACTTTTAAGAAGGACCAGGAGGAAATACTGGGACAGTCAAGCTATTATCTAAACAAGGGTTTCTTAGTCATTTTTCGTATCGTGACCCCCATCTTTCCCATTCTTTGATGATTATCAGGACAAGGGGGGAATCTGCTGAGCATTACGGATGGAGTGAGGGGCCCCTGTGAGAATCGCCACCAATCGTCACATTGTGTCTTGAGGACGATCATCACAGCAATCCTACCATTGCTTAATCAAACCACGGCGACCTACCAAAACCAACCCGTTCACATTTAAAGCTGTATGACAGTGACCCTTGACCCACCGGTGGTAACCCACGACCCACAATGGGACACGCTGATCTCAACATATGATCTTGATGGACTGGATGGTCAAATCTCTTACGTTCTTTACATGCTGAAGTCTGCCAGTCCAGAAATCCAACTAGAAAGGGTGGCACAGAGTCCTAAAATTGATGTTGGCGGTGATCTGTATGGTCCAGTATTGCTAGATTTGTTGTCTATAATCATGACTGGCAGAGCAGTTTGTGCCAAGATGGTGGATGGTGGATGTGCCGCCGTCTGTGAGCAGATTGTGACAATATGCCAACTAGAGGCGGTCCAGACTTTCTGGAATATTCTGTTTAACGCACCTCTCGGAAAGCACTTCACCACTTAGTGGGGGGCTTTACTGTTCAGTGGTCAACTGGTTAAAAAGGTGGAGTGAGAATCAGAAGGCTGCCAGTTCAACTCCCACCCTTCATTCTCTTAACCTGCCCGGGCTGCCAATGCACGTAACTGATGGAAAGTGCTAGAAAACAGATAGTGGTGGGCTTATGTGGTTAGAACTTTAGTGACATTTGGAGCCCCCGTTCCCAGGATGTTGTGCCCACCATATTAGACCTTCACTCCTCAAAAGGAGGAATGTGAGTGCGCTCTGTCTGGACAACAACTATAAAAAGGGCGCATCTGTATGATTGATGGTGTCATTACGTAATTAGGGGTCTGGAAGGCAGTTCTGGGGGGCAAATGTAAAAAAAGAAAGGATGTCCTCTTGAAAGAAGAAATCAGAGAGGATCATCAAAAGGCTTTAGGAGATTCGATTGCACACGTCAAAACACGGGGCTCCCATTTCAGGTTAGCCAGCCTGCCTCGGAGGACAACGAGATCTCATTTTCAGCGTCGAGTCGTCTCGAAGCAGACATGACACCTCTGTGTGTTAATAAGAGTCGGGTCTGACAAAGCAACTGGCACCAGAGCTCGTCCGCCGTGGCTTCACCACATTGTTCAGTCAGTTTTTGTGCTCAAAGAGTCAAATAAACGCCTAATTAAAAAATCCCACAATGTTAAATAGTTGAGCCGCAGGGAAGAAACTCGAGACCCGGCCATTGTGTAAGTCACTGAGCCGCACTCCGCGCCACTGGGGTCTGCCAGAGTAGTCAAACTGGAGCAGAAGTTGGGGGGGGGGGGGTTGGGGGGGTATGGGTGTCTAAAGGGAACAGTTCACTGGCCTTTGTGACTGAGCCTCCAAAGACCTTCAACAAGTGTTGAATCCTCCTGTTGTTTACAGGATGAGGACCCCAAAGGGACCTCCAACAAAGGAGACTTGCAGAGAATGTACTTTAGTCAAGTTTGGCCAAAGGTAAGGGAGCTGCCAGTTACTCCGAAAAGAACCCACTGTGCACCTCCAGTCTCCTGCAAATCCCAGTTGACCTGTTCAGTTAGGCCAGTGGGGTCTGGCTGGCACCCTGAAGACATCTTGAACATCCTGAATCACAAAAGAGCTGGCAAACATGAGAAAAACACGAGGAATATGTGTGAGGTGGGCACCACGTCACTCACAAAACAACAATGGTGCACCCACTGTTTTTACTCTGGGACCCTCAACCTGTAGTGTTGTGAGAAACTCCTGGGATGAAGGGACACACCTGGGAAATCACGTGGACTGGGGGATCAGAAGCACTTCTGGGTTAGGGACTATAAAAGGACTCTGGGAAATCCCAGCAGTGAGCCAAGTTGGGAGGAAGGGTGACTGAGCTGCTGGGTGGAGTGGAGGAATTGTTCTTGTGTGATTATCGATTGTTTATTGAGTATAGTGGAGGTGGAGGTGCTTTGTGCACATTATTATTATAATAAAATAATAATTTGGACTTTTATCTGGTGTCTGACGTGTGGTCGGAGGGTTCAAGGGGACGATAGCTCACCTTATCTGTCACAATATATATCCATCCATCCATTTTCCAACCCGCTGAATCCGAACACAGGGTCACGGGGGTCTGCTGGAGCCAATCCCAGCCAACACAGGGCACAAGGCAGGAAACAATCCTGGGCAGGGTGCCAACCCACCGCAGTCTATCTATCTATCTATCTATCTATCTATCTATCTATCTATCTATCTATCTATCTATCTATCTATCTATCTATCTATCTATCTATCTTATTAACTTGGTTATCCAGGGAAGAGTCACAAGGGATCTGGAGCCTATCCTAGCAATCAGAGGGCTGAAGACAGGAATAACTCCTGTACAAAATAATAATAATAATAATAATAATAATAATCATCTATTTTGTAATCCACTTATCCAGTTCAGGGTTATAATCATGATAATAATGCAGCTCTATTCTGATCCTATTATAGAATTGTAAGGTAAGTAGAAGTCACCCTGCAAACCCCAGAAAAACAGTGACCAGGCCCAGGGTTCAAAACAAGGAATCTGGAGGTACCACTGCAGCATGCACCACACTGAAGTAATAATAATAATAATAATAATAATAATAATAATAATAATAATAAAGTGATAACATTTTCAAACCCAGGTGGCACAGTGGAGCACTGGTACCTCACATTAAGCAGACCAGGGTTCAGGGTGAGTCCTCCCTGTGTGCAGTTTGCACAGTCTTTCTGTGTCTGCGTGGGTCTCCTTTGGGTACTCTGGTTTCTTCTCACAGTCCAAAGACATGCAGATTAGATAGATTCACAATTAGCAATTGTCCCTTGTCTGTGTGTGTGCGTGTGTATGTGTGTGTGTGCGCGTTCCCCTGTGATGGACTGGAACCCACTCCAAGGTTTATTGTCCTGCCTTGCTCCCTATGCTTACTGGGTTAGGCTCCACAACCCCATGACTCTCCTCAAGATTAAGAGGGCTTAAAAATTGACATGGTATGGTATTATCAAACCTATCCACAGAATTGGAGCCTTTCCAGATGGCATTGGGCATAAGACTGATACACAGATACTGACCCGGGACACAGGGACAGTCCATCACACCTACAACTCACAAGTGGATTGCCAGGCTGCAACTTCTGGCTGACCCAACCTGCATGTCTGACAGATGTGGGCTGGAAACAAACACAGACAGTGGAGAACACACAGACACCATGTGAACAAAAACTGGACACAGGATTTGAACCCAGGACACTGAACCTTATAGAGTAGGAGCCATAGGACTAACGGTGGATTTGGTAGTGGCAGTGGTGTTGATATTCAGTGTTGTAGATCCTGGATGTTGAAGGCATTGATATTACTAACTGGCCTCAAGTTTCCCACACCCGAATTCAATTGAGAAACTCTGGGACATTATATATAGATGTGAAAGGCACTATATAATAGATAGATAGATAGATAGATAGATAGATAGATAGATAGATAGATAGATAGATAGATAGATAGATAGATAGATAGATAGATAGATAGATAGATAGACTGCGGTGGGTTGGCACCCTGCCCAGGATTGGTTCCTGCCTTGTGCCCTGTGTTGGCTGGGATTGGCTCCAGCAGACCCCCGTGACCCTGTGTTCGGATTCAGCAGGTTGGAAAATGGATAGATAGATAGATAGATAGATAGATAGATAGATAGATAGATAGATAGATAGATAGATAGATAGATAGATATGAAAGGCACTATATGATAGATAGATAGATAGATAGATAGATAGATAGATAGATAGATAGATAGATAGATAGATAGATAGATAGATAGATAGATAGATTATTATTATTATTATTATTATTATTATTATTATTATTATTATTATGTTAAGGTGGTGTATGCCACAATAATTGCTGCAAATTCTTGGTTGTGAACCAGGTTAAAAAGATGGAGAGAAGGATGGATGGGTGGATGGATTAATAATAATAATAATAATAATAATAATAATAATAATAGTAGTAGTAGTTTTTGTTGTTATTGTAGTATGCTGCATTACTTCTACACCTTCCGCGAGTAATAATATGAATGCTAATATTTGCTATTTTTATGCTACAGCACAATTTCTACTTGTTGTAATTACAATAATAAGGCGCATTTTTGAGACGTCAGCCCTTCGTAGCCATGGGTGTAGCGCCGAGATTCAACAAAAGACGGCTATGAAGACGGGCCGCGGTATTCCGGAGGACGCCCTTCTAGTCTGCTTCTTAGTTTTTGTTTTTTTTTTTTGTTTTTTTTTCAGGAAGACAAAAGGAAAGTACCTGCGGCAGACATGCGGATTGGATTTAAATTACCAGTGTGGTTGAGAGCCATCGAGTTCATTGTCTTTGGAAATGAATGGCTCCGAGTAATTAGAATATGGATGATTTGTGCGCCGCATACTAATTAATAACTCGGCTAACCTTTGGGGTGAAAAGGTAATGTGAATAAAAGCACCTGCCAGGCAGACGGCTGCGATAGTCAGGGTTGTGGGTTGGGGGTTTACGGGCTACTTTGTTTAGGTAGTGATGTAAGAATTGATTTTTCACTTTCTTTTGCTGACATTCACACGGAGGACAGGTAAAGGTTCTTCATTTCTTCGGTTTTTTTTTTTTTGTTTTTTTTTTTGGTGGAACTGAGGGGCTCTGCGGAAAAATACTTAAGAGAAGCAGTCTGTGAGTTGGCCGTGCTTTAGCATGGATTTGATTGCAACTGGTTATCTGAGGGGCGCTACCGAAAGAATAATGGATTTGGAGGCATTTAGTATTTTGTCAAAGGTCTGCAGGCGAAGGAAGATCTCCTCTTAATGAATCGTTCGAGCGAGGAGGCCAGCCACCTTGAAAATCGAAAGCGTTTTCCATTCTGTGAAGTGCAAATATCGGATGTCGGATCTCTTTGTCAGAGCAGCTTCAGGGGCGTAAAGCAGGAAACAGGCCTGGAGGGGGCGCCAGTTCACACACACACACGCACGCACACACCCACCCACGCACACACACTCACAGTCATGCGCGCACACACGACAGCATTCAGTTTGGAAACACTAACTTCATTTGCTTGTGTTTGGGGATATGGAAAGAAAACACATAGGAAAATCCACATGGGCACAGGAAGAACACACAATAATAATAATAATAATGATAGTAATAAAATGTATAAATTTAATGACCACCTAGTTGATACTTCATATTTATGGCTGAATAAGGAGAATGGACCAAGAAGCAGGAGTGTTTTCTCCAAGTGTCACATGCTCGAGCTTAGTCTGCATCTTATGGGGTCCTGTTTGGAGTGACAATGAATAAAGTGGGTGGGGCTACAGCTAGGCTGGAGGTGGAGTCAAAGTGATTCAGATAAATAGGGTTAAGCAAACTCTATGGGTGGAATGAAAATGAATAAAATGGGTGGGGCTACAGTTAGACTGGAGGTGGTCAAAGTGATTCAAATAGATGGGGTTTAGCAAACTCTGTGGGTGGAGATAAAAATTAATAAAGTGGGTGGGGCTACAGCTAGGGTGGAAGTGGAGTCAAAAGTGATTGAAATAGATGGGGTTTAGCAAACTCTGTGGGTGGAGTAAAAATGAATAAAGTGGGTGGGGCTACAGCTAGGGTGGAAGTGGAGTCAAAGTGATTCAAATAAATGGGGTTCAGCTAATTCTGTGGGTGGAGTGAAAATGAATAAAGTAGGTGGGGCTACAGCTAGGCTGGAGGTGGAGTCATAGTGATTCAAATAAATGGGGTTCAGCTAATTCTGTGGGTGGAGTGAAAATGAATAAAGTGGGTGGGGCTACAGCTAGGGTGGAGGTGGAGTCAAAGTGATTCAGATAGATGAGGTTCAGCAAATGGTATGGGTAGAGTGAAAATGAATAAAGTGGGTGGGGCTACAGCTAGGCTGGAGGTGGAGTCAAAGTGATTCAAATAAATGGGGTTCAGCTAATTCTGTGGGTAGAGTGAAAATGAATAAAGTGGGTGGGGCTACAGTTAGGCTGGAGGTGGAGTCAAAGTGATTCAAATAAATGGGGTTCAGCTAATTCTGTGGGTGGAGTGAAAATGAATAAAGTGGGTGGGTTCTACAGCTAGAGTGGAGGTGGAGTCAAAAGTGATTTAAATAGATGGGGTTCAGCTAACGCTGTGGGTAGAGTAAAAATGAATAAAGTGGGTGGGGCTACAGTTAGGCTGGAGGTGGAGTCAAAGTGATTCAAATAGATGGGGTTTAGCAAACTCTGTGGGTGGAGTAAAAATGAATAAAGTGGGTGGGGCAACAGCTAGGCTGGAGGTGGAGTCAAAGTGATTCAGATAGATGAGGTTCAGCAAATGGTATGGGTAGAGTGAAAATGAATAAAGTGGGTGGGGCTACAGTTAGGCTGGAGGTGGAGTCAAAGTGATTCAAATAAATGGGGTTCAACTAATTCTGTGGGTGGAGTGAAAATGAATAAAGTGGGTGGGTTCTACAGCTAGAGTGGAGGTGGAGTCAAAGTGATTTAAATAGATGGGGTTCAGCTAACGCTGTGGGTAGAGTAAAAATGAATAAAGTGGGTGGGGCTACAGTTAGGGTGGAGGTGGAGTCAAAGTGATTGAAATAGATGGGGTTTAGCAAACTCTGTGGGTGGAGTAAAAATGAATAAAGTGGGTGGGGCTACAGCTAGGGTGGAGGTGGAGTCAAAGTGATTCAGATAGATGGGGTTCAGCAAATGGTGTGGGTAGAGTGAAAATGAATAAAGTAGGTGGGCTTACACTTAGGTTGGAGGTGGAGTCAAAGTGATTTAAATGGAATGGGATTAAACATACTCTGTGGGTGGAGTAAAAGTGAAAAAAAAAATGGGCGGGGCTACACCTAGGTATAAAACTCATAAAAATGGAGTTTATTTAAACAGTTTGAGTCAAAGTAACTACAATGGGGAATGGCTTTAAAAATAAACTGGGATGGTGTTAAGTACAAGCTGGGGCAGAGTTGAAGTAATATAAAGGGGGGCCGGATTTACACAAAGTAATTCAAGGGGGTGGATCTAAGTATAGGATGGGGTGGAGTCAAAGTGGGGCAGTCTGGTATTCCTCTCCTCGGTGCTGTTGTAAAGATTCCTATTTCCTTTCCTCTCTATGGAGCGCATTACAAAAGCAGACGCTCATGTTCAAAAAATCCATGAACCGGTTCATTATATTCAGGCATCAAAGACACTTTGTCATTTTTGCTGAGTATTCACCTTCAACGCCACACTTTATCATTGTGTTCACCTCATTGCTGTGGTTTGTAGAGGAAAGAATAGAATAGAAAGGAGTAGAAAAATTGTTTGAAAAATCACAATGCCGTTTCTTGGGTTAGCTGGCACAAGCGGTCCTGTTGAACTCGGGCTTTATTCTTTATGTATTTAGAAAGGGAAAGATTAATTCTGCTGCTTCTCCATTGTTGTTGGAGGAAGAGCGGAAGAGCCGAGCACATTGTCCATCTGAGAGGACTCGGCGCTACAATCCAATGAAAGAGAAGACCTCACATAATGAATTCCTGGTAATTTACAGGTAGGTGAAGTCAGTTCCTCCTCGAGGAGGACGGGGGAGAATTAATCAAAAGTAAGGAATGAGCCGCTTCAGGACAAAAGGATCCTCACGTACGGAAACTTGTTAAGTGAAGGCCGTGGCCCCTTTCAGCAGGATGGATGACCAGCCTGATACATAAGTGAGTCTGATCAGCCCGGCCATTTTGATGATAAACGTTGTGGTGT
Organism: Erpetoichthys calabaricus; assembly: GCF_900747795.2. Classification (NCBI taxonomy): domain Eukaryota; kingdom Metazoa; phylum Chordata; class Cladistia; order Polypteriformes; family Polypteridae; genus Erpetoichthys; species Erpetoichthys calabaricus. The sequence goes on along the minus strand of NC_041397.2, from coordinate 7,523,987 downwards.
GAAGGGCCCATCGGCGATGAGAAGTTTTAAGTAAATAAATACGGGGAGCTCAGGCAGCGGTGTGGTAACGTGGTCGAGCGACTCCAGAGTATTGATGGGGAGTGATTGGTGAGTCCGCATGCACAGGATGACATGCTTGGCAGCAGCTTTCCTCGATGGTGACCCGGGGTCGGTAATCAGCAAACCTGCACCCCTGGCAGAATAAAGAGGAGCCTGAGCAGGGCAGGGAAACTCGAAAAGACAGACGAACAAAAGGGGGAAGCAGGAAACAATAAAGATGCTGATGATTTTATAGAGCTCAATGGTGCTGATTGGGCGAGAGAAGATCTGGGTGAAGGGCACAGAGTGCCAAGGACGCCGATGGAGGCGGTCAGGAGCTCATCAGATTTAGATCGCTAGAGCGCTGATGGGGGCAAGTGTGGGTCACTGGACCACCAAATGAGACAAGCGCTCGTGGCCACACGGAATGATAGCCAGGGGTCCGGTGAGTCTCGATGGAGACAAACACTGATCGAGGCGAGCGTCCAAAGCCACGAGGATAGCTGATCCAAACCACTGAGAAACACCTAAACGGGTTCCAACAATGGTGTCTCACATGGATCCTTCATATCTCATACTGTGACTACAACAGAAATGAAGATGTACATAAATATTTGGACAGAGACAACTTTTTTCTCATTTTGGTTCTGTACATTACCACAATGAATTTTAAATGAAACAACTCCGATGCAGTTGAAGTGCAGACTTTCAGCTTTAATTCAGTGGGGTGAACAAAACGATTGCATAAAAATGTGAGGCCACTAAAGCATTTTTTGAATACAATCCCTTCATTTCAGGGGCTCAAAAGTAACTGGACAAATTAAATAACTGGAAATCAAATGTTCATTTCTAATACTTGGTTGAAAACCCTTTGCTGGCAATGACAGCCTGAAGTCTTGACCTCCTGAACATCACCAGATGTTGGGTTTCCTCCTTTTTAATGCTCTGCCAGGCCTTTACTGCAGCGACTTTCAGTTGCTGTTTGTTTGTGGGCCTTTCTGTCTGAAGTTTAGTCTTCAACAAGTGAGATGCCTGCTCAATGGGGTTAAGATCAGCCTTAAATGGCCGAGGTCTGGCTTACTAGTTATCATGACTTATAAACCAGAGCGCACATTAAGATCTCAAAATGCCAGTCTGTCTGCACAGAGAGTTTCGACCTCGTCGAGAGGTTTACTTACCTCGGCAGTGACATTCACGTCTCTGGTGACTCTTCCTATGAAGTCAGTAGACAGATTGGGAGAGCATGGGGGGTCATGAGGTCGCTGGAAAGGGTTGTGTGGTGCTGCTGATACCTGCAAAAGGACGAAGGTCCAAGTCTTTAGAGCACCATGTTTGTGAGACATGGACACTACCCAGTGACCTGAGATGAAGACGGGACTCCTTCATGTGTGTCTCTTCAGAGAATCCTTGGGTACCGTTGGTTTGACTTTGTGTTGCTCATGGAGTCCCCAAATGAAGCACATGACCTGCGGTGTGAGGGAGCGTCAGTTACGGCACTACAGCTATGTGGCGCGTTTCCCCGAGGGTGATCCAGCTCATAAGATCTTCATTGTTGGGGACCCGAGTGGCTGGACCAGGCCAAGAGGTCGCCCACGTAACACCTGGCTGCGACAGATAGAGGGTCATTTCCAGAGGGTGAGACTGGACCGCGTGTCTGCCTGGGTGGTTGCAAATCAGGATTCCGAGTTGTTTCGCTGTGTAGTGGGTGCGGCAACTCGCTGTACCAGTGCACGCTCCCCAACTTGACTTGACTTGACTTGACTTGTCGTATAAGTCGAATGCAGAAAACTCACACTATTGGTCTGAGAGATTATGATATGCCAACGCCCCCCTGAGAGAGTAACACGGAGCACATGGCCTTTATCTTCTATGTATTGTGCCTACGTGACCACAATGTAATTTCCCCTTGGGATTAATAAAGTATCTATCTATCTATCTATCTATCTATCTATCTATCTATCTATCTATCTATCTATCTATCTATCTATCTATCTATCTATCTATCTATCTGTCTGTCTGTCTGTCTGTCTGTCTGTCTGTCTATCTAATATGTATATAGTGCCTTTCACTCTATCTATCTATCTATCTATCTATCTATCTGTCTGTCTGTCTGTCTGTCTGTCTGTCTGTCTGTCTGTCTGTCTGTCTGTCTGATATGTATATAGTGCCTTTCACTCTATCTATCTATCTATCTATCTATCTATCTATCTATCTATCTATCTATCTATCTATCTATCTATCTATCTGTCTGTCTGTCTGTCTGTCTGTCTGTCTGATATGTATATAGTGCCTTTCACTCTATCTATCTATCTATCTATCTATCTATCTATCTATCTATCTATCTATCTATCTATCTATCTATCTATCTAATATGTATATAGTGCCTTTCACTCTATCTATCTATCTATCTATCTATCTATCTATCTATCTATCTATCTATCTATCTATCTATCTATCTATCTATCTATCTGTCTGTCTGTCTGTCTGTCTGTCTGTCTGTCTGATATGTATATAGTGCCTTTCTATCTATCTATCTATCTATCTATCTATCTATCTATCTATCTATCTATCTATCTATCTATCTATCTATCTATCTGTCTGTCTGTCTGTCTGTCTGTCTATCTAATATGTATATAGTGCCTTTCACTCTATCTATCTATCTATCTATCTATCTATCTATCTATCTATCTATCTATCTATCTATCTATCTATCTATCTGTCTGTCTGTCTGTCTGTCTGTCTGTCTGTCTGTCTGTCTATCTAATATGTATATAGTGCCTTTCACTCTATCTATCTATCTATCTATCTATCTATCTATCTATCTATCTATCTATCTATCTATCTGTCTGTCTGTCTGTCTGTCTATCTAATATGTATATAGTGCCTTTCACTCTATCTATCTATCTATCTATCTATCTATCTATCTATCTATCTATCTATCTGTCTGTCTGTCTGTCTGTCTGTCTGTCTGTCTGTCTGTCTGTCTAATATGCATATAGTGCCTTTCACTCTATCTATCTATCTATCTATCTATCTATCTATCTATCTATCTATCTATCTATCTATCTATCTATCTATCTATCTATCTGTCTGTCTGTCTGTCTGTCTGTCTATCTAATATGTATATAGTGCCTTTCACTCTATCTATCTATCTATCTATCTATCTATCTATCTATCTATCTATCTATCTATCTATCTATCTATCTATCTATCTATCTATCTATCTATCAACCCGAACTATTCTGAAGCGACGTTTGCACTGATTTGTGTTTTTTGTATCTCACACCCTCATACACCTTTATCGTAAGAGCGTCCCTTGTCTACGATGGAGCGTTCGATCAAAATATGAAGCTGGTTTTAAATTAAAAGTCGTTGAAGTGGCGAAAGAAATTGGTAACTGCGCTGCTGCAACAAAATTCGGTGTGTCTGAGAAACTGATGAGCGCATTTGGAGGATGCAAGATGTAAAAAAAAAAATAAGTGTTGAATTTTTGAACGGGCGTATAAGTCGGGGTCTGATTTTATGATCGATTTTTCAGATTTCAAGACCCGACTTATACGTGATATAAAAAGGAACAGACTTGACACATGTAAAAAAGGTTTGTGGCAGCCACTCGTATAATATTCCTGGCTGCAAATGGTTTTTTGAAATAGCTCAGAACTGTTGACAATACTGAATCCAAAACAGAACTGACGAGGGTTGGAAAAGGCAGCGGCTTTAAGGGATCAGCCCAGAAGTGATGTTAGGGGAACGGGAAGTGATGTCCTTCTGACGTCAGCCTGTGCGCCGCAAGTGACGTTCTTCTGGGTGCCGGAAACCGGTGTCGCCAGCACTGAACCAGATAGGTTTTCCCCTGGCTGGTCTGTAGAGATAACAGGAGAAGGTTTAGTGCACCCCGCCACCTCCTGACCTGGTGTGGAATTACTTTTGCTTGGTCCACGCAATGTCCCCCTATTCGCACGTGTGTGACAGTGAGTATATACGCTATAAACTGTACACAGACACTTATCCTTTTTATTAAGGAGGATATACGCATTTGTGTGTGTCTGTCTGTCTAGTCCAGGGGTGTCCAACTCCAGGCCTGGAGGGCCGCAGTGGCTGCAGGTTTTCATTCTATCCCTTTTCCTAATCAGTGAGTAGTTTTCACTGCTAATGAACTCCTTTTCCCTTCATTTCAATAGCCCTATTTTTAAGGACTCAGTCCTCTGAATTGATTCCTTTCTTCATTAAATGGCAGCCAAACAGAAATGAGATGTGAAACGAGACGACCAGCTAAACTAGGATTTCAAACTCCAACCAATTTCACTCTCAATGAGAAGCTGATTCTTGCTGTTAATTAAACCGGTTATTTAATTCAATGGCTTCTTGCTGCTCTCATTCTGCCACAGCAGACATTTCCAAATCTGAAAGAACACCGTCAAAATGTTTTGGTGACCTGAGAGATCAACCTTACTGAGACCTTCACCTTTCTTTATTTTCAGATATTGTGTGATGGGCACAGGTGAGCTGGTCACATGGTGGCTTGCTTGACGTCTCATTATTGTTTGGCTACTAATTAAAGACAAAGAGACAGTTAAGAGGCCTGAGTCAAGTTAATTATAACTAAAGCAAAAGAAGTTAATTAGCAGTAAAAATGGCTCACTGATTAAGAAGATGGTTAGAATGAAAACCTGTAGCCACTGCAGCCCTCCAGGACTGGAGCTCAACACCTGTGGTCTAGATTGGGTTTTGTCTACACCACAGGTGTCAAACTCCAGGCCTGAAGGGCCACAGTGGCTGCGGGTTTTCATTCTAACCATCTTCTTAATCAGTGAGCCGTTTTTACTGCTAATTAACTTCTTTTCTTTAGCCCTGTTTTAAGGATTCAGTCCCCTGAATTGATTGTTTACTTCACTAAATGACAGACAAAGAGAAATTAGACATAAAATAAGCCAACAGATGACCAATTAAACTGGGGATTCGAACTCCAACCAATTTCACTCCAACCAGTTTTTTAATGAGATGCTGATTCTTGTTGTTAATTGAACCCGTCATTTAATTCCATGGCTTGTTTCTGCTCTCGTTCTGCTGCAGTAGACATTTCCAAAACTGTTGATTGTTTGTTTTACTGAGACCGTCATCCATCCATCCATTTCCCAACCCGCTGAATCCGAACACAGGGTCACGGGGGTCTGCTGGAGCCAATCCCAGCCAACAAAGGGCACAAGGCAGGAACCAATCCCAGACAGGGTGCCAGCCCACTGCAGACTGAGACCGTCACCCTTCTTTATTTTCAGCTATTATGTGATGGGCACAGGGGAGCTGGTCATGTGGCTGCTTGTTTTGTGTCTCATTATTGTTTGGCTGCTAATTAAGGACAAAGAAACAACTAAGGGGTCTGAGTCACGTCAATTAAAACAAAGGCAAAAGAAGTTAATTAGCAGCAAAAACTGATCACTAATTAAGGAGATGGTTAGAATGAAAAGCTGCACCCACTGTGGCCCTCCAGGACCGGAGTTCGACACCCCTGGTCTACACCAATAGATCCCTAACTCCAGTCCTGGAGAGCAGCAGTGGGTGCAGCTTTTCATTCTAACCATCTCCTTAATCAGTGATCTGTTTTTGCTGCTAATTAATTTTGTTTGAATTCCTTTTAATTGACTTGGGTTTTAAGAAATGTTTCCCTGAATTTCTTCATCGCTCTTCTGAATTGCTTCATTGCTTTCCTTAAATCAGTGGTTCTCAAACTGTGGGGTGGGCCCCCCATTGGGGTGTGAAGTAACAAAAAGGAAGGGGGGTGCGAAGATGTGTAAAAAACAAAACAAGAATTGAAAATATGAAAAATACATCTATTGAAACCAAAACAAATTAACTTAAACTACATTCTGATACTAGAAAAATAAATATAGCGTTAGATAAATGTTGATAAAAGTTAAGTAGGTATAATAAAATATGCATCTATGATATATCCATTGTCACACACGTTCGCTTAGGAGGCAATCAAAAGGCCCAGAGGTGAGTGAATGGTTATCACATGGGGGGTTGTATGATGGTATTAATGCCTCTCTTTCTGACCTTACAGAAATAAAGAAGAAAAATAACGAATTACCCGAAACAAATACCCTTACAGAATGTATTTCAACACCCACAACACTTCCGGCTCCTGTTTACCACGGCACTTCCGGTCCCCCAGTGATGACGTCACCACCGACCATCGATGATGACGTCACTTCCGGTCCCACAGTGATGACATCACCACCGCCCATCGATGATGACATCACTTCCAGTCCCGCAGTGATGACGTCACCACCGTCCATTGATGATGACGTCACTTCCGGTCCCACAGTGATGACGTCACCACCGACCATTCACGATGACGTCACTTCCGGTCCCACAGTGATGACAGCACCACCGACCATCGATGATGACGTCACTTCCGGTCCCACAGTGATGACGTCACCACCGACCATCGATGATGACGTCACTTCCAGTCCCACAGTGATGACGTCACCACCGACCATCGATGATGACGTCACTTCCAGTCCCACAGTGATGACGTCACCACCGACCATTGATGATGACGTCACTTCCGGTCCCACAGTGATGACGTCACGACCGACCATCATTGATGACATCACTTCCTGCTGTAATCATTTCCTGTAGCCATTTTGATTCATTGTATTATATAAAGGACGACAGAAACGAGCACTGTCGTCGAATGTCTGATATATTTAACTTTATCATCTTGACCAACAAAAATTATTACAAGGGGCTAATCCCCAAACCTTTATGCTTTGTTTTGTGAGCTTAATTTCATCAAACCATCCATCCATCCATTTTCCAACCCGCTGAATCCGAACACAGGGTCACGGGGGTCTGCCGGATCCAATCCCAGCCAACACAGGGCACAAGGCAGGAACCAATCCCGGGCAGGGTGCCAACCCACCGCAGGACACACACCCACACACCAAGCACACACTAGAGCCAATTTAGAATCGCCAGTCCACCTAACCTGCATGTCTTTGGACTGTGGGAGGAAACCCACGCAGACACGGGCAGAACATGCAAACTTCACGCAGGGAGGACCGGGGAACCGAACACCCAGGTCTCCCAACTGCGAGGCAGCAGCGCTACCCACTGCGTCACCGTGCCGCCCATCTATGATATATCCATCCATCCATCCATCCATCCATTTTCCAACCCGCTGAATCCGAACACAGGGTCACGGGGGTCTACTGGAGCCAATCCCAGCCAACACAGGGCACAAGGCAGGAACCAATCCCGGGCAGGGTGCCAACCCACCGCAGTCTATGATATATCATTAATTAAAAAAAGAACAAATTGGTATTAGTGGGCCTTTTCAAAAAAAATGTTAGGGGGGCGAGATTAAAACTGATATGAAAACTCGGGTCGCAAATACTTAAAGGTTGAGAAAAGCTGAATTAAATGGCTCCCAAACAGAAATGAAATGTGAGGTGAGTGAGCCTACAGAAGGCCCTCAAACTCCAACCAATTTCACTCCAACCAGTTCCTTAATGAGGTGCCAGTTCTTGTCGTTAATTAAACTCGCTCTTTAATTCCATGGCTTGTTGCTGCTCTCGTGGTGCCTTAGCAGACATTTCTGAAATTGTGGATTTTCTCTTTTCTAAGGGCAGATCAGCATTCCTGAGACCTTCACTTTTCTTAATTTTCAGATACTGTATGATGGACAGCAGTTGTTTTTGGCTCATTTTGTATCTCGTTTTTGTTTGGCTGCTAATTAAGGAAAAAGAAACAACTGAGGGGTCCGAGTCTTCAAGAGCAAGTCAAATAAAACGATTTCAAAAGACGTTAATTAGCAGCAAAAGCAGGGTCACTCATTCAGAAAAGGGTTTGGAATGAAAACCGGCAGGCACTGCGGTCCTCCAGGACAGGAGTTGGGCACCCCTGGTCTACGCTAAATGTAGACAAAATACAATATAGAATATCGTAGAAATTTACACTTTCATTGTACTGGTACAATGACAAGAAAGGCCTCCTAATGCGTGCTACTATGTTTTGTGCTGGGCAGCACGGTGGCGCGGTAGTGAGTGACCCAGCTTCGCTTGTTGGGTCCTCCCTATGTGGAGTTTGCATGTTCTCCCCGTGTCTGCGTGGGTTTCCTCCTACAGTCCAAAGACATGTAGGTTAGGTGGATTGGTGATCCTAAATTGTCCTTAGTGTGTGCCCTGTGGTGGGCTGGCACCCTACCTGGGAGATTGTTTCCTGCCTCATGCCCTGTGTTGGCTGGGATTGGCTCCAGCAGACCCCTGTGACCCTGTATAGCGGGCTGGATGATGGATGGATGGATGGATGTTTTGTGCTCTACTCCAGTCCCGCCGTAGAATGTAAAAGTCAATTCATCTGTTCCAAAATCAGAACTTGAGTCTACAAATAATGGCAGGTTTATCAGGGCTGGTGAAGACTGAAGGAGGCGAAGCAAAAGCAATTCGGATCAAAAAAATGAAAAGCAAGCAGGAAACTTTGCTTTCTGGATAAAAAAGATAAAAACAAAAAAACGGTCTCCAGGGGATGCGTTCAAAGGAGCCTCGTGTTTAAATTGAGAAAACAAATGTTGCGAAGGTGGAAGGCGGTCTGAGATAAGCTTATCACAGGAAACGGATATTGGAAGAGATCTCCTCGAGCCTCCAGGTTTCCATATTTGCTTTATCCATATGTTTTCTTGATTGCTATTGAAACACAGTTGTCCTCGGCACACGCTGTCCTCTCTGATGACGGTTTCCATTTACGTCAATCACTTGTCGTCCGTGTGTTTGAAGAAAGCTGTGCTGACTCTGTATTTCGTAATTAGTAAGCTTACGGGGAAAGAGAAAGTGAGGAGGCCGAAGCAGAGAGGTAGGTGGATGGATGAAGTAGAAGAAGATCTGAAGGAAAAAGGGCTTGAGAGGGGCAAGAACAAGGGGTATGGAGAAGGCTGGTCAGGCACATCGACCCCCACATAGAAGTGGGAAAAGATGAAGAGGATGAAGAAGAAGCAAGTTCTGCACCTGCAAGTTGAATTGTCATATATTGTATTAACGTCACGGAGCACCACTCCTGTCTTAGGGGGTCCCGGCAGTCATGTCGGGGCTTTGCTTTGTCTTCCTGCTCTTCTGCATGTCAACTGTCACACAATATAATCGAATAGGACACAGCCAGAGGGACAATCAAAGGTAATTCCATGCCACGCCACGGGGTGACGGGCTACACTGATATTCTTGCAGATCAAATACACTAAATTCTGCCTGAGTCCAGCCCTTAAAATGTCACTTTCCGGTCCCGGCCACTTCCAGTTCTATCCCCATGATATCACTTCCAGCTCCTGCCACAAGAATCTCACTTCCGGTCCCGACCCCATGATGTCACTTCCAGCTCCCGCCACAAGAAGTGCACTTCCGGTTCCAGGCCCATTATGTCACTTCTGGTCCCAACCCCATGATGTCACTTCTGGTCCCGACCCCATGATGTCACTCCTGGTCCCAACCCCATTATGTCACTTCCAGCTCACGCCACAAGAATTGCACATCCGGTTCCGGCCCCATACCGTCACTTCCATTTCCACCCCATGAAGTCACTTCCAGCTCTTGCCACAAGAATCGCACTTTCGGTCCCGACCCCGTGATGTCACTCTTTGGCTCCCGCCACAAGAATTTCACTTCCAGTTCCAGGCCCATGATGTCACTTCTGGTCCCGACCCCATGATGTCACTTCCAGCTCCTACCACAAGAATCTCACTTCTGGTTCCGGCCCCATAACGTCACTTCCATTTCCACCCCCATGATGTCACTTCTGGCTCCCACCACAAGAATTGTACTACTGGTTCCAGGCCCATGATGTCACTTCTGGTCCCGACCCCATGATGTCACTTCTGGCTCCTGCCACAAGAACTGCACTTCCAGTTCCAGGCCCATGATGTCACTTCTGGTCCCGACCCCATGATGTCACTTCCAGCTCCTACCACAAGAATCTCACTTCTGGTTCCAGTCCCTTAACGTCACTTTCATTTCCACCCCCATGATGTTGTTTCTGGCTCCCACCACAAGAATTGTACTTCCGGTTCCAGGCCCATGATGTCACTTCTGGCTCCTGCCACAAGAACTGCACTTCCAGTTTTAGGCCCATGATGTCACTTCCATTTCCACCCCCATGATGTCACTTCCAGCTCCTGCCACAAGAATATCACTTCAGGTCCCGACCCTATGATGTCACTTGTGGCTCCCACCACAAGAATTGTATTTCTGGTTCCAGCCCCTTAACGTCACTTCCATTTCCACCCCCATGATGTTGTTTCTGGCTCCCACCACAAGAATTGTACTTCCGGTTCCAGGCCCATGATGTCACTTCTGGTCCCGACCCCATGATGTCACTTCTGGCTCCTGCCACAAGAATTGCACTTCCAGTTTTAGGCCCATGATGTCACTTCCATTTCCGCCCCCATGATGTCACTTCCAGCTCCTGCCACAAGAATCTCACTTCAGGTCCCGACCCTATGATGTCACTTGTGGCTCCCACCACAAGAATTGTATTTCTGGTTCCAGCCCCTTAACGTTACTTCCATTTCCACCCCATGATGTCACTTCCAGCTCCTGCCACAAGAATCGCACTTCCAGTCCCGACCCTGTGATGTCATTTCTGGCTCCCGCCACAAGAATTGCACTTCCAGTTCCAGGCCCATGATGTCACTTCAGATCCTGACCCCATGATGTCACTTCCAGCTCCTACCACAAGAATCTCACTACTGGTTCCAGCCCCTTAACGTCACTTCCATTTCCACCCCCATGATGTCGCTTCTGGCTCCCACCACAAGAATTGTACTTCTGGTTCAAGGCCCATGATGTCACTTCTGGTCCCGACCTCATGATGTCACTTCCGGCTCCCAGCACAAAAACCGCACTTCCAGCTCCAGTTTCGGTCCCCCACATGACAAACCTACTTTAAAAGCAGGACAACGTCCACATGTATTCAGTTCTGTTTGGGACTCAAATCTCTTCACATCTTTACTTGTATTTTGCCCTTTTTGCAGCCGGGGATTAAGTATACGGGTGGCTGCCCTCTAACCTCTTTCTGTGTGTCAAGGCTGAATATTTTCACATGACCTTTGAGAAAGATCTGGAAGAAATATTGGATTGACTTTGCTATTAGCTAAAGAAACGAGCTCGACAAACTGAATGGTCTCCTCTCCTTTGTCAAATTTCTTATGTTCTTTTGCTTTCCCAACTTGGTCTTCCAGATCTTCTCATGACCTCCTCACTTCCCAAATTCTTTATGGCATTTTGGACTATGGAAATTACTATCTGGAAGCACTTTGGTGTCTTTTTATATCCTTCCCCTGCTTTGAACGTTAAGTTAATATTGTTTTGCTTCTTCCTCGTAGAATCCCAGAATGTTAGTAAAACACGTCCTCCCTCGTCTGAACCCGTCTTAACAGCATTATGGCCCCCCTACCTACACAACCACTCAGCACGTCATAACATACATAGATTAGTATGAGGCACCTATGCTCGTGGGGCACCCAGGCAACTGCCCAGTGTGCCCAAGTGTTAAGACAGCCCTGCAGAGGAGGCATCACCAGTGGGTTATAAAGACTTGAGCAGAACTTCCTGTGACTTGTACTCCACACATCAAGGCGCTATATAACCTGACATTCTGTTAGCCTTCTTAATGGCTTCTCAACACTGTCTGGCAGTTGATAGCGTCGAGTCCACCATGACTTCTAAATCCTTCTCATAAGGTGGACTCTCGATTCAGCCCCCCCCATTGTGCATTCAGACTTTCCTATGTGTTACACTTTATTTACATTTACTGACATTAAACTTCATCGTCCACAAATCTGCCCAAAGCCTGTCTGCTGTCCAAGTCCCTCTGTGATGATTCAGCAGATTCGATGATCTGCCAATCCACCTATCTTGGTGTCATCAGCAAATTTAGCCATCTTATTCAGATGAGCAGGGCTGTCTTAACAGCATTATAGGCCCACCAGGCAAAGCAGCCACTGCGACCCCCTACCTACACAACCACTCAGCAAGCCACAACATACATAGAATATCATGGGACCCCTATGCTCGTGGGGCATCCGGGCAAGTGCCCAGTGTGCCCATGTGTTAAGACGTCCCTGCAGATGAGGCCTCATCAGTATGTTATAAAGCTTGAGCGCACATCAAGGCGCTATATAATGTGACATCCTATTAGACTTCTTGATGGCTTCTGAACACTGTCTGGAAGTCGATAGCTTAGAGTCCACTACGACTCCTAAATGGTTCTCATTAGGTGGACTCTCGATTTTCTGACCCCCCCCCCCCCCACATTGTGCATTCACACTTTCCTATGTGTAACACTTTATTTACATTTACTGACATTAAATTTCATCGTCCACATATCTGCCCAAAGCCTGTCTGCCGTCCAAGTCCCTCTGTGATGATTATCTGATAATCCATCAATCTTGGTGTCATCTGCGAACTTAGCCATCTTATTCCAGATGGGGTACTCCAGATGAGCAGGGCCATCTTAACAGCATTATGGGCCCCCGGGCAAAACAGTGCACTGGGCCCCCTACTTACACAACCACTCAGCAAGTCACAACATACATAGATTAGCATGGGGCCCCTATGCTAGTGGGACCTCCGGCGTGCCTATACGTTAAGACGGCCCTCCCCATGCTGACTGTTCAGTTAGACCCCTGTTCCTGCTTTGTGCTCCTTAGACTTTTCCTATAATATCCATCCACCCATTAGCCAACCCGCTATATCCTAACTACTTTCATATCTATCTATCTATCTATCTATCTATCTATCTATCTATCTATCTATCTATCTATCTATCTATCTATCTATCTATCTATCTATCTATCTATCTATCTATCTATCTATTATATAGTGCCTTTCACTCTATCTATCTACCTATCTATTATATAGTGCCTTTCACTCTATCTATCTAATATGTGTATAGTGCCTTTCTATCTATCTATCTATCTATCTATCTATCTATCTATCTATCTATCTATCTATCTATCTATCTATCTATCTATCTATCTAATATGTATATAGTGCCTTTCAGTCTATCTATCTACCTATCTATTTAATATGTATATAGTGCCTTTCTTTCTATCTATCTATCTATCTATCTATCTATCTATCTATCTATCTATCTATCTATCTATCTATCTATCTATCTATCTATCTATTATATAGTGCCTTTCACTCTATCTATCTACCTATCTATTTAATATGTATATAGTGCCTTTCACTCTATCTATCTACCTATCTATTTAATATGTATATAGTGCCTTTCTATCTATCTATCTATCTATCTATCTATCTATCTATCTATCTATCTATCTATCTATCTATCTATCTATCTATCTATCTATCTATCTATCTATCTATCTATCTATTTAATATGTATATAGTGCCTTTCAGTCTATCTATCTATCTATCTATCTATCTATCTATCTATCTATCTATCTATCTATCTATCTATCTATCTATCTATTATATAGTGCCTTTCACATCTATCTATCTATCTATCTAGATGCTCATGTGTGCAAGACCATCAATTATGTTGTCTGTTAGGCTTTTTCTCTTAATTCACTGTTGTAATCTTCTTTATTTATTTATCTGGTTTGTACAATGCTATATACTGTTTACCCTCCCGTTCTTTCTTATATTCTGTAAGTGCCTTAAGCATGGGAAAGGCGCTATATAAATAAAATGTATTATTATTATTATTATTATTATTATTATTATTATTATTATATCAGCCTGTTTAATCCACACAGCTCTTCTCTCTCTACACTTTCCAAATCCCTCAGTACCTCCTTAGTAGTCCCTGTTACCACTCAGCGGATATCCACTTCCTCACATGTGAAGACTTTCATAAAAATGTGAGTTTAGATTCTGCTGTTTCACTCTCCGTATTTTTGAATTCCCCTTTACTATCCCTGATGCACTTCACCTCCTCCATGACTGTTCTTATACTACTAAAATACTGAAAAAATCTCTTTGGGTCGTCTTTCACCGCACTCCTCTCTCACTCCCTCTAACTGACTGATGAGATTAAAGTACAGTTTCAAATATAACAAATGAAAAATTAAATTGAAAATTAAACAATAGTGTATGACTAAGAATTTAAATTTAGTTGGAGATAAAGATAACTAAGGAATGGGAGTACAAGGTTGACGAGAGTAGAGTGTGCTGCTCTTGTGCTGGCTGTAGACTGACTGTGACTCCCCAGGCTTCTCATTATTTAAAGGAAGTCAACTGGAAGAGGCGGGTCTGGAGGCGGGGCTAGTGATGATGTCACTGTTGGTCAGGTTGATTGATGTCAGCTGGGCTGGGAGTGAAAAGGAAGAGGAAGTAGAGTGTCATGTAACACTCAAATCCTTGGCACATGGGCACTATCTTCAGATTGTTTTGCGTTATTAATAATATCAGGTGAATTAAATGAAAGACAGTACAATACGCTTAAATATAGAAAATGTACAGTAGAATCAAAAGAAAAAAAAAATAAAAATAGAGTGACTGTGAATGTAAAACTCTTTATTGGTGAATTTAGTTTTATGCCTTTAGCAGTATTAGCCAAAAAAGCTGATACAATACAATATAAAATTTAAAAAAAACTATGACAATAAAAATTATATAAGTCAGTGCTTGGAAAGAGTTGCTGTATTTTTCATAAGGCTCATTAGTCAATTTGCTCTGCGGGTCGTTGTAGTTCCATCGTTTAACACTAGATGGCCCCCAGTCTGCCATTCACATAAGCATAGCTCATTGCTGCTCTTGGGTGTTCACAGACGGCCCCAAGTGCCCACACTGGGCAACCCTGGTCTTAAACTGACATTGCCCAGAAACTTAAAGAGCAGCCCACCATACTGAGAGACAGTTAAGGGGTTTGTGTAGACTTTTTTTTTTGGCCAGCTACTTTGTTAAAGCAAGGCACTGTAACCAGAATTTCTTTGGGCAAACTCCAGAGCTGAGAAATTATTCAAGAACCCGCAGATTCCACACCATCTGGAGTTTATGGCTTTGCATAAAGAAAAAGACCATTTGACAAAATATTAATTTGCATATATTGCGAGCTTACAACCCATTTGGGGGTTTTTGTGCCAATAAAAACACAGACACAGTTTCTCTGCCAAGCATTAATAGGAAGAGCCCCGATGAAGGGAGTGGGCACTCTTGGACTATACCACCCTGTGCCAGGATTGTTCACTCTGATGCTGCAATTATTATGATGCCCATCATGGTTACTTCCATTTGTAGGAGTTACTGGACAGCTCATGCCATAGTATGGGGGTGGAGGCAGGTTATCCAGAGGTCACATGTTACTCAGTGGGTACAAAGTGACTGGCGGGTCACCAGCTGGCACAAAACTTTGAAAGGGGCATAAAGGAGAAAGGGCTGTATTATATTTTGTCACTTTTTAATTTTTTTAATTTTCTGCAGCGGGCAGAAGCTGGCACAAGTTAGATCAGATAAAAAGCGGGTGGCCAGTTTATTAGGTACAATCCCACAAATTCTTCATTTCAACGCATCAGATGTCACATGACAGTGGAGCTTGGCTTAAATTGGGCTGATCAGCTTTTGAAGCATCAGCATGTGTTCAGTTGAATGTTGGAATGGGCACTGGTGACAGCTGGCACTGGGTGTGGAACTTCTAGTATAACCCAAATGACTGTCTTGATCGGCTGCTCATGCCAAACCAAATTAAGGGGTTGGCAAAATTGGAGGTAAAAAGCAATAAATGACCAGCAATAGGGGATCCTGTGGACAAAATCATAGGGGTCCAAGGAGAAGGGTGAGAATCACACAAGCAAGCAGGTGGGCCACAAGTGGGCAGAATACAGCATCATCTCAGAACAGACTTCTCAGACAGGTTACAGCAGATGAAGGCCATGCACTTCAGACATTTCCAGTGACGAAACAAAAAAGCGCGTCTCCAGTGGGAAACTGAACTGCTCAATTCATAAGTGCCTATTGCGCCAACATCCTTTAACCCTTAAACCGCCGCAACCGGCTCTAGTCGGTTCCCAGTGCAATTTTCCAGCTGATCAGTCCGTGCCGTCTATTCGTTGAGCAGCCAGCTCAACGATGGTTAAAAAAGCGAAAGCAAAAAATATATTAAATAATAAGGTGTATATATATATATATATATATTGATGGTGAAAAAAGAACAAACCTGTCAATCATCCAGAATGCATGGGGAGGAGGAAAGGCATTACAGTACAGTGCCAACCTCAGGTGGGGTGGTATAATTACAGTCATTAGAGGCCTTCAGCTGTCCCCTGTTAAAAGGGGAAATCACGGAGAAATGTGTCCTTGTACAGGGCACTGTATACTGTATATAAACCACAGGACCCTGCAGGACCCCATAAGCTCCATAAACTGAATGGTTTATCTTGCTGGTTATGCTGTCTAGCTGACATGTTGACATGTACCAAACATTTATGGAGGGCACTGCGTAACATTACATAGACTGTGAAAGGCACTATATTGTATAACAACAAAGAGGTATGAAAAGCAGTAATAATAACAATAATAATAATAGTAATCACAATAACAACAATAACAACAACAACAACAATAATAATAATAATAATAATAATAATAATCTGCAGTGGGTTGGCACCCTGCCCGGGATTAGTTCCTGCCTTGTGCCCTGTGTTGGCTGGGATTGGCTCCAGCAGACCCCCATGACTCCGTGTTCGGATTCAGCGGGTTGGAAAATGGATGGATGGATAATAATAACAACAACAACAACAACAACAACAACAATAATAATAATAATAATAATAATAATAATGATAATAATAGTAATCACAATAATAACAACAACAATAATAATAATCATAATCACAATAACAACAATAACAACATCAACAACAACAACAACAATAATAATAATAATAATCACAATAACAACAACAATAGCAATAATAATAATAATAATAATAACAATAATGATAATAATTATTATTATAATAGTAATCACAATAATAACAGCAACAACAATAAAAATAATAATCATCATAATCACAATAACAACAACAGTAACAACAATAATAATAATAATAATAATAATAATGATAATAATAATAATAGTAATCACAATAACAACAATAACAATAACAACAACAACAATAATAATAATACTCATTATAGTAATCACAATAATAACAGCAACAACAACAACAACAATAATAATAATAATAATAATAACAACAACAATAATGATAATAATGATAACAATAATAATAATAATAGTAATCACAATAACAGTAATAATAACAACAACAATAATAATAATAACAATAATAACAACAATAATTATAATAATAATAATTATTATTATCGTAGTAATCACAATAATAATAACAACAATAATAATAATAATCATAATCACAATAACAATAATAATAATAATACCACAATAACAACAACAACAACAACAATAATAATAATAATAATCACAACAACAACAACAATAATAATAATGATGATACTACTAATAATAATAGTAATCACAATAATAACAACAACAACAATAATAATAATAACAATAATAACAATAATAATAATAATCACAATAACAACAGCAACAATAATAATAACAACAATAATAATAATAATGAAACTACTAATAATAATAGTAATCACTAATACGTTTCATTTAAGAGCACCTATTAGGGTACCCAAGACCACTGTACAATAATACGCCTAAAATCAAACAATCCAATGAACAAATTTAACAACAACGAAAGGCAATATTAAAAAGATAAGTTTTCAGTCTAGATTTAAAAGTAGAAATTAAGGTCCATAAGGTATATAATGCCTTTGACATCTATCAGAATAAAGTATGCAGATGGTGTGTGTATAGGTGCGCTGTGATTGGCGCCACCATGTGAGTGCCCAGCACCCTGCAACTGAATAAACGGGGGGCCGGATGTTACAGGCTGGATCAATTTCTTCACAGCCTGTAGTGATAAATTTCCACTGACATTGAATTTATTAATTCTGCTTAATCCATTTGAGTGCTGCTTGCTGCTAGAGTCCATGCCAGGGGCACTGGGCACAATTGCCCACTTTGAGTGTGTGCCCTGTACCATCTTGGTTTCAAAAACTGTGGCAGCTGGTCGGCAGCCTACCTGTTACACCGTCCGTCCAGTTCCAACAGGTGGCGCTCCCTACGCATGCAGATCCTTTATTTATTTCACTTTGCACGCGTGCGGCTCTCTGATTAAAAATTAAGCTTTCAAGCGGAGCCTCGTGATGGAAAATGTTCTGCAAACACAGGGAGCTAATTTGCATGCATGCAAATGATCTAAGCGCTCAGCCCCGCCTCTATTCTGATTCAGCGCGCACTTGAGCAAAGTGGAATTGATTAGGGAGAAGCGGCATCTTTCCCTCTCGTCATGAGCCATTAATAAAGCTTACAGAGCAGGTGCTGCTTAGAATTCATCTTAGAGACACCAGACTTGTCAGCTGTTTATGTGAAAGAGCTGATCGTTACACTCCAAAAGTGGCAGTTAGGAAACTGGCACAGATTAAACACAAAACGAGCTGCCTGCCATTTATATGGAGGAGACGCGCATACGCCTTACCTCCGACTAAAGAAACATACGCTAAACGAATCAATAGACATCTTAAATATGTAATTTTTCCATCACCCGTCCGGCACGCTTAATATTATTTCCAATGCGTAATAGCCGGTCTTATGACTTTATAATGACAATCTATTTTTTTTGTGCGGTTGATTGTTATTATGGGATTGATTCCAATTTACAGCAGAAAAAAACAGTTTGGAAATAACCGTGTGAATTCCAGCATGAATTAATTATGGATTCAAAAGACAATTAGTCACATTTAACTTTGAAACCATAATACGGAATACATTCATGTAAATTTGTTGCAAAGGTCAATTCTTAATAGGGGAGGCAGAGCAGCTCAGGGAGCGGACTCACGGACGCGAGGGCCTGGGTTCAGGGCTGAGATTTTAAGAGAGATTTTAATGCCCTGTCATTAATGATCCTCACTTTGGCCACTACATCATCATCATCATCATCATCATAAATTTTATTTAAGTAGCGCCTTTCCCATGCTCAAGGCACTTTGATTATATGAAACAATTATGTTTTTTTGAAAAATATCTATCACACCAGCCAAATTACTCAGCATTGCCGGTATAAAGAAACGGGAACAAACTTCCATTTGTAAAATCAATACGCAGAGAAAGGCTTGGGGACCGCTGCCCGTAGTTGGGCTGCCAAAATGGAAGTCTGTGGTTCAAAATTGTTTCAAGTCTTAACAGACTTCAGTCCAACACAGAAGAGTACAGAAAGGAAAAAATGGCAGGTTTAAAGCCGGGCAGGGGAAGTGACGTCATCGGGGCCAGGGCCGGGACCGGAAGTGACGTCATTAGGACAGACACAAGAAGTGACGTCATCATGGTCGGAACCGGAAGTGACATCATCAAGGCCGCCCCACCCCGCCAACATTACCCCCCCCCCCCCCGGGAACTGGAAGTGGTGTGGTCATGGCCAGAAATGGAAGTGACATCATCGGGGCTGGTGCCGGAAGTGACGTCATCGGGGCTGGGCACCAGAAGTAATGTCATCAGGACAGAAACAAGAAGTGACGTCATCAGGGTCGGAACCGGAAGTGACATCATCAGGGCTGACAAGCCCCACCAACCCGTAACAAACTGAAAAACCCAGAAACTGGAAGTGGTGTGGTCATGGCCAGAAACAAGAAGTGACGTCATCAGGGCCCCGGAAAGCAGAACTGATGTCATCAGGACTGGAACTGGGAGTGACATCATCGATTCCAGGCAAAATTTCCAATGGTTAGTCTGCCGCTGAAAAAGAGGAAGGATCATTGCAGTCTGCCACCCTCCAGGTCTGACACCCTTTGGCTGCCTCCCATGCGTACATGTGTGACCACGGCTAAACACAAGTCACGATGAGACAGAAAGTCTTAGTCCAAAATCTAAGCGAGACACTTAAACCGTATCCCGTCACGTCGAAGCTGTTAGCCTTTGTATTTTGTTCTTAGGTCCTACCTGGTGTCACTTGGTCCTATCACACTTGTTCCCAAGCTGTCCCCCAGTTTACTTGATTACGTTGACCTCCGTTGTAAGTCACATTGCAGGCCCGGTCTTAGGTATTATGGGGCCCTAGGCGAAAGGGGGGTCCAGGGCCCCCCTGGAAGCTCTGCGAAATGCGTGAAAATTAGACCAAGGAGACATTTTCTTGTAACGTTATGAGGCCATCACCCTGCGTCCCTTTTACTTAGCTGCTACAATTTAGCCAGTTTGAACTGTTTCCACTGGGCACCACGTGGCGGTAAGTAGCTAAGCCCAGCTTAGTTTTTTTGTATTTTTTCTTTTTTTAGTTTTTTTGTCCTTTTTTATTTTTTGGGATATTTGAAACTTTTGGAATGCATTGCGAGGGGAGGGGCGGGCCGGGGGCCTGGCCGCCGTCGATCCGGGGGCCTAGGCGGTCGCCTACTTCGCCTATGCCTAAGGCCGGGCCTGCACATTGGAATGACAGCATCTGCCATGCAAATAAATTTAACCCTTAAACCACCACAACCAACTATAGTCAGTTCCCAGTGCAATTTGCCACCTGATCAGTCAGTGCCGTGTACTCGTTGAGAGGCCAGCTCATGACCACTGGCGCCCCCTAGCGAATCAGCGTCACTGTCCCTGGGATTCTGCCACTGCACTAGACTAGCCTGCCAGCATCAGCGTTTACTCTATGAGCCAGTTCAAGAGGAGTTGGGCTCGGTGATTTACTGAATTGTCTCAGTTGCACCTTCTACATCTCTCTATTATAAAAGGAAATCCTGGGACGAGACTATCTCGGAGATAATCCTGTGAGAGATAATTTCAGGTCTCTTTTTTGCCAAGAGATTTTGACATTTACAACCACGCCCACGGTCCAAATACTCATTCGTGTAAATGGTATTGTCAGACACAGTTCCTGCACTCGCAGCTCCAAGTGGGATCGGAAATAAGAGACAAAGAGTAGAAGACAAAGTAGAACATTGTAAAGAATTCAAAAAAGTTGGTGCGATACACATGCAGAGCAGGTTAGAGATTCTGAAAGTAAGAAAATTTGAAAGTCTTGAAAAAGTGAAAGGCACTATACAATAGATAGATAGATGTGAAAGGCACTATATAATGATAAACAGATAGATAGATAGATAGATAGATAGATAGATAGATAGATAGATAGATAGATAGATAGATAGATAGATAGATAGATAGATAGATAGATAGATGTGAAAGGCAATATATAATGATAGATAGATAGATAGATAGATAGATAGATAGATAGATAGATAGATAGATAGATAGATAGATAGATAGATAGATAGATAGATAGATAGATAGATGTGAAAGGCAATATATAATGATAGATAGATAGATAGATAGATAGATAGATAGATAGATAGATAGATAGATAGATAGATAGATAGATAGATAGATAGATAGATAGATGTGAAAGGCACTATATAATGATAGATAGATAGATAGATAGATAGATAGATAGATAGATAGATAGATAGATAGATAGATAGATAGATAGATAGATAGATAGATAGAAGTGAAAGGCACTATATGATAGATAGATAGATAGATAGATAGATAGATAGATAGATAGATAGATAGATAGATAGATAGATAGATAGATGTGAAAGGCACTATATAATAGATAGATAGATAGATAGATAGATAGATAGATAGATAGATAGATAGATAGATAGATAGATAGATAGATAGATAGATAGATAGATAGATAGATAGATGTGAAAGGCAATATATAATGATAGATAGATAGATAGATAGATAGATAGATAGATAGATAGATAGATAGATAGATAGATAGATAGATAGATAGATAGATAGATGTGAAAGGCACTATAGATAGATAGATAGATAGATAGATAGATAGATAGATAGATAGATAGATAGATAGATAGATAGATAGATGTGAAAGGCAATAGATAGATAGATAGATAGATAGATAGATAGATAGATAGATAGATAGATAGATAGATAGATAGATAGATAGATAGATAGATAGATAGATGTGAATGGCAATATATAATGATAGATAGATAGATAGATAGATAGATAGATAGATAGATAGATAGATAGATAGATAGATAGATAGATAGATAGATAGATAGATAGATAGATAGATAGATAGATGTGAAAGGCACTATATAATGATAGATAGATAGATAGATGTGAAAGGCAATATATAATGATAGATAGATAGATAGATGTGAAAGGCACTATATAATGATAGATAGATAGATAGATAGATAGATGTGAAAGGCACTATATAATGATAGATAGATAGATAGATGTGAAAGGCACTATATAATGATAGATAGATAGATAGATAGATAGATAGATAGATAGATAGATAGATAGATAGATAGATAGATAGATAGATAGATAGATAGATAGATAGATATGAAAGGCACTATATAATGATAGATAGATAGATAGATAGATAGATAGATAGATAGATAGATAGATAGATAGATAGATAGATAGATAGATAGATAGATAGATAGATAGATAGATAGATAGATGTGAAAGGCACTATATAATGATAGATAGATAGATAGATAGATAGATAGATAGATAGATAGATAGATAGATAGATAGATAGATAGATAGATAGATAGATAGATAGATAGATAGATAGATAGATAGATAGATAGATACTTTATTAATTCCCATACTCCAGCAGCTGCATACTGATAATAACAATATTAAATTAAAGAGTGATAACAATGCAGGTATAACAGACAGTAACTTTGTATAATGTTAACGTTTACCCCCCTCAGGTGGAATTGAAGAGTCGCATAGTGTGGTGGAGGAACGATCTCCTCAGTCTGTCAGTGGAGCAGGACGGTGACAGCAGTCTGTCGCTGAAGCTGCTCCTCTGTCTGGAGATGATCCTGTTCAGTGGATGCAGTGGATTCTCCATGACTGACAGGAGTTAATGATAGTAATGATCACATCAGCGCAAACAAACAGAAATGAAAGTGAAACAACGGAAGAGCAAAAAGAGATTGAAAATATGGACATAGGTGATATGACAGAAGTATGTAGATATTGTTTGGCTTTAAACTTTAAGTCAGAGACTTGTAGATCGTCTAATTCGTGCTGCCATCAGGAAAAAGTAGTGTTTCTTCCTAATGAAGAGTCGTATCCGTGAGAATTAAAATATTTGTTGTTTGGTGAAAGTGACATCCACATGCGCGAGCAGAAGAGATGTGAAGTGGCTGGCGTATAGCACAGGCCGGGGGGTTGGCAAGCGAAGTGAGCGAGACCCCTAGTATAATAACAGATTGTTGCAGTAGTTTTTTATCAGTTTTTACGGTTCATTGGCAGTGTGTAAAATGATCAGTGTTGCAGTAATTGTGATATTCATTGCATGAAAGAAAATATGTGTTCCATTCAAATTTCACTTTTTCTTGGTGAATTGTGACATGTCCTTAAAAAGTGCAGCAAAAAAGTATTTGCATTACCCCCCCCCCCCCCCCCATATGTGGCAGTTTAAGGGTTAAGACTCAAATCATAGGCAGCTTTACTGATAAGAGCTCAGCTGCTGGAGCTGGAAGCAGGCGGCTGTCTTGATAATCGACTCTCCACGCTAGTGTTTAGATCTGGACGGTGTATGTGCCCAGAAAGAAGTCTGACTGCATTCTCGTACCATTGCTCACGTACTAAAGTGTCAGCAGGCATTTTTCGTGGCATTACACGTGTAATTTGTGAGAATGCCCTCATAGATCAAAGAGAGGAACCTTTGCAGGTTACTTTTGACGTTACACTATAGGAAGATAAGTAAGTAAATCAAGGTAAATAACATTCGATTTGGGTTTTATATAAGTCACATATAAATGTTTGCACGATATGATGGCGAGCTCTGTAAGCCGTGCTGTTTCTTTGAAGGACAGGTGTAGAGCAGACTGATTGGCAGGATGACGCCGGACTTCTTCCTGTATCCAAACGGTGCAGCTGCATTGTTCTTATATCTGAGTGGACGTTTCTTGCGGGGAGGGCTTCTGTCTCTGACCTGAATTCACCTCTGTTATAGCACATCTTTATGTGAAAACTGTAGTGTCAAATCGGGGCGAGAGTGAATGTGACTGAGAGAATAAAACTGAATCAAAAAAACGTTAACCTTTACAAGTGCCATACATTTACAGCGGCTGTTACAGACTCAAATCAAATGTCTGTTTTTATTGTATAATAGTAAGAATAAGAATAGCTCACTACTCAAAATGTTTACAGTTATATGAAAAAGTCTGGGACCCCCTCTTAATTCTTTAAATTTTTGTTTCCCATTGGCTGAACTTCCTTTGAATATCTGACATGCCTTATGGACACAGTAGGATTTCAGCAGTGACCATTAAGTTTATTGGATTAACAGAAAATATGCAATATGCATCATAACAAAATTAGACAGGTGCATAAATGTGGGCACCCCAACAGAGATATGGCATCAATACTTAGTTGAGCCTCCTTTTGTCCTCTAGACGCTGTCCTCCTATAGCCTCTGATGAGTGTCTGATTCTGGATGGAGGTATTGTTGACCATTCTTCATACAAAATCTCTCCAGTTCAGTTCAATTTGATGGACAGCCTGCTTCAAATCATCCCATAGATATTCGATGATATTCAAGTCAGGGGACTGTGACGGCCATTCCAGAACATTGTACTTCTCCCTCTGCACGAATGTCTTTGTAGATTTCCAACTGTGTTTTGGGTCATTGTCTTGTTGGAATATCCAATCCTGCGTAACTTCAACTTTGTGACTGATGCTTGAACATTATCCTGAAGAATTTGTTGATACTGGGTTGAATTCATCTGACCCTCGACTTTAACAAGGGCCACAGTCCCTGAACTAGCCACACAGCCCACAGCATGATGGAACCTCCACCAAATTTGACAGTAGGTAGCAGGTGTTTTTCTTGGAATGCGGTGTTCTTATTCCGCCATGCAAAGTGCTTTTTGTTCTGACCAAATAACTCCATTTTTGTCTCATCAGTCCAAAGCACTTTGCTCCAAAATGAATCTGGCTTGTCTAAATGAGAATTGGCATACAACAAGCGACTCTGTTTGTGGTGTGAGTGCAGAAAGGGCTTCTTTCTCATCACCCTGCCATACAGATGTTCATTGTGCAAATTGTGCTGAATTGTAGAACGATGTACAGATACACCATCTGCAGCGAGATTTTCTTGCAGGTTTTTGGAGGTGATCTGTGGTTGTCTGTCACCATTCTCACAATCCTGCTCCTATGTCGCTCCTGTATTTGTCTTGGCCTTCCAGACCTGCTGGTTTAACAGCAACTGTGCCTGTGGCCTTCCATTTCCTGATTCCATTCCTTACAGTTACAGAAACTGACAGTTTAAACCTCTGAGATGGCTTTTTGTAGCCTTCACCTAAACCAGGAGACTCAACAATCTTTGTGTTCAGATCTTTGGAGAGTTGCTTTGAGGATCCCATGCTGTCACTCTTCAGAGGAGAGTCAAAGGGAAGGAAGCCCAACTTGTAATTGACCACCTTAAATACCTTTATATCTCATGATGGGACACACCTGTCTATGAAGTTCAAGGCTTAATGAGCTCATCAACCAAGTTATCAGCATTGAGCAGTGACAGGCATTCAAATCAGCACAATGACAAGGGGACCCACATTTGTGCACAGCCAGTTTTTCACATTTGATTTCATTTCATACAACTAAATACTGCGTCACTAAAAATCTTTGTTCGGAAAACACCGCAGTACTCCTAGGAAATGAAAGACATTGTCCTCACAGGTGGCGCAGTGGTAGTGCTGCTGCTTTGCAGTAAGGAAATTGTGGGTTCACTTCCCGGTTCCTCCCTGTGCGGATAGCGCTTTGAGTACTGTGAAAAGTGCTATATAAATGTAATGAATTATTTATTATTAGACCACTGTTATCTTTACTGTTGAAAGGAGAGTCAATTATTATGCAGGCTCAGAGGGGCTCCCAAACTTTTTCATATGACTGTATTTTGTGACACATTAAGACTCGAACCCGGGACCTTCTGAATAGGAGTCAGCAGTTCTTGCCGCTGTACTACCAAAGAAGTCGCTACAACGACCCACACTAACCCGATTCCTTTTTCTTCGGTTATAGTCTTGAATAAAAGCGCACTTGTTTCGTTATACTTGTACCTTTTGTGAAAGTGCTTATTTGATATTTGGACTTCAGTCTTCACACATTATACACTTCATGTCAAAATATTATCGTTAGTATTAAAACGTGGAAAAAGTTTGTCTTTTAGGTATGTGTTGCACATTTCTATCATCCTACACTTACATAGACAGTACCTCTTTGTAGACGCGGAACGCACTTGAAATGCATATGTTCCAAATAACGATATATTATTTTAGCCTATACAGCTCTAGGACTCCCTGATTAACAAGGTTTCAGCTGGGAGATGATTTTGTCGTTTCTAAAGCGGTGGTGTGGGTGATGGAATAGCAGGCTGCTGGCTGCTTGGGCTTATCGACACATTTACAAGACAAAAGACGCTGAATGGAGAGGTGCGAGCGGATTTAAGGTGGGCCGAATTTCTGAGTTTTTTCGTAAGCTTTGGTAATTCTAGTGTTAAGCTCCTGTATTGTTCAATCTTAGCTAACACAATGCATGAAAAAATCCATGTTCCATTAAAATTTCCTGTGGTGGGCTGGCGCCCTGCCCGGGGTTTGTTTCCTGCCTTGCGCCCTGTGTTGGCTGGGATTGGCTCCAGCAGACGCCCGTGACCCTGTAGTTAGAATATAGTGGGTTGGATTGGCAAATTGTGACCTTTCCTTAAAAAGTGCAGTAAAAAAGTATTTGGCATCCGGTGGGGGTGCATTAACCTCCCCCCCCAAGTATGTGGCAGTTTAACTCTTTGAGGGCTGAATATTTTTTCCAGTTTTCTGAAAAGCACCCAAAGCAATGGTTTCACACATAAATCAATATAAAATATATTTTGCTGTCGGCACCCGTTTGGCGTCTCTGAGAGCAGCGGCTGCAGGGGGGCAGCTCAATGCCCAGCAGGAATGCGCGATGGGCCGGCTTGCCTGGCTGTCTTTGCGCAGCAGTCTCAGTGTGACGCAATCTTGTTTGTACCTCTTGTCACATCGTAAGAGGCGTTCCTCCCAGGTGTTCACGGACATGTTCAGCACCACGATCAGCTGTCGCTGGCCCTTCACTTTCGTTTTCATCTCCAGATCAAAATCTGACCACTCAAGAATCTGTGATGCGCAAGATGTCATCCACAGAGTAATTTGCTTTGCGCAATCGCTTTGGTCTTTCGGCAGATGTCGATGCCATTTGAGGGGTTGCTTGCTCTTTGCTACTCATGCACGGGCAGGAAACCTCGGTCAAAGCAACGAAGCTAACTTTAAAGAGAGTCGAACTAAACCAGAATGGCGAGTTCTGTCACCGTTTACAGCTGATTACCGTCCTCTACCCCTGAATTTTGACAAAGGTCGACATCCTCCCTGAAAGAGTTAAGGGTTGTGATGAATGGCCGGATTTCGTGCCCTGTTCGGGAAGCCTGGAGGTGCAGGGGACCGACAGAAGGGCAAGCCATTTCCTGGGATGTGAAGGGACAGCCACCTTGGGTTGCACGGGGCTTGGAAGCCCAAACCTGCACACTTGGAAGTGCTGCCAGAGAAGGAGCTGAATTCACGTGCAGCACTTCCACCATACCCGGAAGTGATGTTAATCGGTGAGCACCTGGAGCACTTCCAGGTGCAGAATAAAGGAGGCCGCCTCACTCCACTCGGGAGCCGGAGTCGGGTGGAAGTGGACAGAGAGAGAGAGAGAGAAAGAAAGAAGTCGAAAAGACTGCATCATTGGTGGTTGGTGCCCAGTTTATGGTGTTATTGTGTGTTGCACAATAAAACATGTGTCCTTTGAGACATTCTGTGTCTGCCTGTTTGTGTCCAGGTCTGAATATTCCACAGGGTAAAATATAAATGTTATCCTGATTATCTGAGACACCTGTGGTCTTAGATGAGACCCTCCTGCTGTCAGTATCCACCAATGATTGTGGTCTCCCATCACCGCTAGTGCATTCCAGCTGCCTGATGGGAGTTGTAGTCCCTGTGTTGGTGTGATAAGCAGTCCGTGGCGCTGGGCTGATTTTACATAAATAATTGCGCCCCGCAAGAGTGCAGGGTCTAATCAGGTGCAAGTGAGCTTGGCTCAGAGGATGTTTGGGGTGCCTGCCTGATCGTGAGGACATGTGCGAGGGAGGGTGTCAGGCCGGTGCCGTATTAATGCCTCGGTGGGCGTGACGTGTTCCCGTCAGAAAAATGAGTATAAAAGGAGCCTGCACGGGATCGAAGGGGGGAATGGAAGGGAGTTAACAGCATCGGTAGGAGAGGCAGCATGAGCCAGCCAGCCAGGGTGTGTTAAAGGATCGGCGCTGTAGGGGCAGATTGTCCCCACTGATTTAATATTGTGGAGTGGGTGCGATCGTGGTGGAGTCCCCTCTAAGGTCCGCCAGAGTGAGCGAGAAGGAAGACGAGAGGACAGCCAGCCCAGAACAGTCTGGCCGACGGCATACAAGGCAGCCAAGATAGCGGTCGGGTGGCGAGGACTGCGGCTACTTGTGTCTCCGCCAGCTGAGTGAGCAATGGGTGAGCTGGGGAGATGAAGTGGGCATTGCGTTGGGCTCATTGGATAGAACAAGGGCCCAATGACTGTGATGGTTACATTCTTGTTTTAAGTTCTGGATTTTAATCGCAGAGAACTTAAACAGGCACTGTTGCAATGGATTGTTTGTTTTGCTTGGCACCTTTCTGCACCTACCTCAGGTTTTACGTGAGTCTTCTGGCTCATCCTCAGGTACATTATAGGCGGTCAAGATATTCTCCTGAAGGACCCGGTAAGTGTGGGGCTGACCCACGCCATCACAGTGGGCACTGCTTTTTGGGTTGCCCAATTATAAGCCCTCTCCCTGTTGTGACATCGAGCCTGCAGGTTAAGATGCACCAACGGCAAGACACATGCAAAATTATGTGAAAAATCAATTCAGCCATTTTTGCATGATTAGCAAAGACACAGAAATTCAAAAAATCTTTCAATTTTATGTATATAAGAGACCACCAAATATACGTGGGTTGCACGCAAATTAATGATTAAGTTAAAGTTTTGACAATAACTTAAAATTAAGGTTCAACTCCTTGAAACTCTCTGCATAACTTACACCTCTTGTTCTGATTTTGGGGTCAGGGCCATCGTGGAAGGGTGTGAGGCCTTTAAATAAGCCACCAGAGCGAGGCAGGATGGCCACTGGCCTGCTCCAAAATAGGCTAACCCCTCAACCCAGTTGGCTCCCAAACTGCTACTTGCAGGCTGTGGCCTAACCAAGCCAAGAAATGGAGAATACTGGCTTTGAAGGTTCAAAAGGCCTTTAAGAGTCTTAAAATGTTTTAAAAGTCTCTCAAGGGAAAGGAGACAAATACATACATACATACATACATACATGCAAATATTTATGAAAAGATCGCAAAAAGGCAAAAGTTGAACCAAAAGGATTTGCCTTATCTAGAGCAAACTAGTCAAACTGTGATAATAATAATAATAATAATAATAATAATAATAATAATAATAATAATAAGAAGAAGAAGAAGAAGAAGAAGAAGAAGAAGAAGAAGAAGAAGAAGAAGAAGAAGAAGAAGAAGAAACAAAATAAGTAAAAAAATAATACAATAGTTGCTCACCCAATTAAAGTGAGAGGATTAATAAGACCCTAACAGATTAATTTCACAGCCGCACTTTGTAGGCAGACTGTGATCCCTATAACATCTATCTATCTATCTATCTATCTATCTATCTATCTATCTATCTATCTATCTATCTATCTATCTATCTATCTATCTATCTATCTATCTATCTATCTATCTATCTATCTATCTATCTATCTATCTATCTATCTATCATATAGTGCCTTTCAGATCTATCTATCTGATATATAGTGCCTTTCATATCTATCTATCTATCTATCTATCTATCTATCTATCTATCTATCTATCTATCTATCTATCTATCTATCTATCTATCTATCTATCTATCTATCTATCTATCTATCTATCTATCTATCTATCTATCTATCTATCAATCATATAGTGCCTTTCACATCTATCTATCTATCTATCTATCTATCTATCTATCTATCTATCTATCTATCTATCTATCTATCTATCTATCTATCTATCTATCTATCTATCTATCTATCTATCTATCTATCATATAGTGCCTTTCAAATCTATCTATCTATCTATCATATAGTGCCTCTCATTTTCCCCTATCTATCTGTCTATCTATCTTTACCTGGGACGAACTCAGAGGGCGACCTTCTGACGCACACGCGTGACAACTAAGGGTCAAAAACGTGTCCGTTTGAAATGAAATCTGCAGCTCCACAGAGTGAGGGGGTCTGAAGACGTTCCAAGTCCTCAGTAGTTGCCAGTCGCCCATACACATGAGGAGAACACACACGCTCTGCCCGGTGACTGGTTAACCACTGAGCCACTGTGCCGCCCACACAGACCCCCACATCTAAAGCCAGACCTAGGTAATCAAATGCTGAACATTAGAGGGTAGTCCACACTTCTGGAAGTCATTGGCAGGTAATTGAGACGTTTCTCCTATCCATTTTCCCAAAAATCAGAGATAACAGATCCCAAAATAGAAGCAGATGGAGCCACAAACCTCTTCCCTAATGAATGAGTCAGGACGGGCCCCGAGTCTGCAGGGCTTCCAGGACGTGTCACTGCGGTTTGCAGAAATTGGCCGCCAGCCTCCCAAGGGAGCTCAGGTAAGACGTTAAGCAGGCCAAGCATGGCCGCCGTCACTGAATTATAATGTCATTGCAATGGACAGCCTTTTTCTTTTTTGTCTTTTAAATTTCTCATTCAATCAGCCTGTTCATCCATTTTCACATTCGCTGCTCAACGTCACTATAAGCTGGAGCCTCTCCGAATGCCAACGGGATGCCAATCCGTCGCGGGGCACATTCACACTCTGAGGCCCTCCAGATCAGTGAAGCGATGCCAACCGAGCAGATCGCATGCAGCTGGAGCGTGGGAGGACATCCCTGACGGTGGAGACCTCATCCAGACTGAGAGGCCAGAAGCAGACACGTTCAAGAAAGAAAGAAAGAAAGAAAGAAAGAAAGAAAGAAAGAAAGAAAGAAAGAAAGAAAGAAAGAAAGAAAACCTAAAGATGTTGTCGGTTTGATCCGAATGACATTGGCATTGCATGTGTGAGTGACTTGTAATTTGAAAAACATATTAGGAGATCAGAGTTGGCACAGGAAACAGAAAGAAGTTCTCCATACTGTGTAGGACAGCAAGGATGGGCTGGCATTCCGAGTTGGGATAAATGGGGCCACCTCCACTTGGTCAGAAACATGGAAGAACGGTGGCAGTGCCTCCCAGGCCAAAATGCCCCCCAAAGTAACACCACTGGCTCCCACAAGGATACATGGGACAGCGGGCAGCTCTGTTGGGGTCCACTCTCTTTGGTTTCCAGGTCAGCCATCCCAGGCTGAAATCATCCACTTCTTGGGGGACTGAGCACAATGAAGGAAACAGAGTCCACTCACACCGGACCACTCTGGAATTGCCTCACATGTAAAGATATTAAATAGTAATTAATAATTCATTTATATAGCGCCTATCAAATGCTTAAAAGAAACAGAAAAAGAATCAGTGTAACAGAACGGGCAAAGATGAATGAAGGGCGCCTGGTGAAGGAAAGATGGACGCAGGGGAAGGAATCGAGAACAATCACCGAAACTGGAGTGCGGACTCGGGTGCTTGAAAGGACTTTTGTCTTTTCTTTTATTAACCAAATTCACAGCCTTGTAAGCTGCGCAACATAACTAATTAAATGTTTGACATATTAGTGACAGCTTTGAAAACAGAGGACATTATTGAGCGTCATTCTGAAATCTGTGAATGAGGCTATTTATATGGAAATTTCAGCTCCCTAATGTTTGGTATTATTGGCTACGGGGACGCCGTGTTTTTAGCAAATTACAAATTAGCCGCCTGCCAAAGTGGACGTGGGCTTCACGAAGTATGAAGAGTGACATGCATAGGACGATTAACACTAAAGGAAAAAAAATACAGTAATAGAATAGAATAGAATAACAATGTATTAAATCGTTATAAATATATTAATTAAAAATGGATTTATTGTGAATTTAATTGTCATTATCTAGCTCAATTAAGAAATATTATTTATTGAAGACATGTACTAAATTTAAATGTATTACTTATCACATACTAATAATGATCCCTGTTCTAGAATGTGTCCAGGGCTGATTCCTACCTCACACCCACCGCTGCCAGGATAGGCTCCGGCATCCTGAGATCATCAAGAGGGTCATGTAGTTGGGTGAACTTGGGCATCGTCATTAGCCAAAATAAAATCAATGCCTGGTCACAAAAACCGCAGGAAAAAACTACAGTGCAGTGAAATCACATTTAACTATCTGTATGGATTATATACAGTAGTGCCTTTGAGTCTTACCTGTTACATACATCCTTTAGAATAGATAGATAGATAGATAGATAGATAGATAGATAGATAGATAGATAGATAGATAGATAGATAGATAGATAGATAGATAGATAGATAGATAGATGTGAAAGGCACTATATAACAGATAGATATGTAATGCTCTATATACAAGATATATATATATTCTGTTCTCGTCTTTGGTGTTTGAACCAGAAACTAAACAGCAGCCAAACTCTACTTCACAAAAGATTAATAGAGTCAGGAGATAGCGCTTTGCTCCAATTTTAATTCGATTTAATGAAGTTAGAGTGAAACTGAAAAGAAGTAAAATACAAATAATTACTGATTTAAATAAACAATATAACTTTGCTCTATACTTATCAAATTAACTTAAACTAATACTTACAGGCTTTGCTTCGATGGGACTAACACTGACTAATCGTGAAACATGCTGTCTAACTACTGACTTCCTGTAATTCTATTTCCGCTTCCTTACAACTATGTACATGAATATTCATAAGATTATATTAATATTCATTTAAACATCAAACAGCTATTCTGAGAGGCAGAACAATATATATATATATATATATATATATATATATATATATATATATATATAATTCACTAAGCCGGAAGACAAGTAGCCACCCATGGAAAGCAAGCCGGAAGGGGCGTGGATTCACTAAGCCGCCGACAAGTAAGACACCCATGGCGCACACAGGAAGGAGCCACACCCACCAACTCTAAGACCATTGGATACGACGACAACTCGCAGAGCCACGCCCACCAACTCGGACGCGACGCCTCGGAAAACATGCCGTCATTTCTGTTTGTCTGTGCCACAGTCCACATGCAGCTCTGAGCCACGTTGACTTTTCATTAGTCAACCTCAGTGGAACCTTGGTTTACACAGAGGCAGCGCCAGAGAGAGACAGAAGCACACACAGGCAGCGTGATAGAGAGTGCTGCGCACACACAGGCAGCGCCAGAGAGACAGAGGGGCGCACACACACACACAGAGAGGAAGCGCCAGAGAGAGACAGAGGCACACACAGGCAGCGCAATAGAGAGAGACGCACAATCCTTCAAAACTGAGGTTAAAACACAATGAAGGAAGCAGTCTTTAAAAACCAATAAGCCCTGTGCCTCTTTTTCATTAGCGTCTCACCTGCTTCACCGACCTGCCACAGTCGAGACGCTCTCTCTGCAGCTGACCTTCTCTGTGCCTGACTCCACTACTGTCAGTCGCCTGATTAAAAATGGTGAACTCCTGCAATGTTACTATCTTGGTTGGCTTTTACATAAAGTTCGGATTTGATCAAATGTTCCTATTTTTCCCCCTGTGCTTAAAACTCATTTTAAAAAAAAGTGTTTATACAATTACTGCTGTAATGTTAGAGAGAGAGAGAGAGGGGGCTGGGGAGGCTCGCGTGCTGCTGAGAGAGAGAGAACCTGCGCTTGCAGCTGAGCAGGGAGCCTGGGTGTTTATGTCAGTGTTATTCAATGTTTTTACTATTACACTGTGCATTCTATGGTGTAATAATTAACTATATTTGTGCTTAAAAATCTTTAAAACAATATATTTACATACAGTTCGTATGGTCTGGAATGGATTAATTGTATTTACATACAATCCTATGGGGGAAATTGCTTCGTTTCACGACCAAATCGGTTTACGACCAGAGGTTTGGAACGAATTATGGTCGTGAACCGGGGTTCCACTGTATATTGACTCTAGAAAACATGATCAGCAAGTCTTTGATAGGCTGCAACAAAATGATGAAAGAACGGGCACATTTTTTTCTCACAAGCTGGGTGGGTGTTAGTTAGTTAATTAGTTACTCGAAGAATTTCAAGATTTAATATACACAAGAGGTAACACTGCAAAAGCAGCCCAAACCAGAAAAGACTGCTGGCAAAAAGTGGCTGACAAATTAAACGCGTGTACATTGTACTTACTGGAAGCGGCGTTACGGATTTTGCAAATGTTCATTTTTTCCCTCTGCTTAAAAAACGTGATTATGCGGCGTATACTACGCGGCGGGTTGGTATGCAGCGTGTAAAACAGTTTGTCGCGGATAATTTGCCTTTTACTTTAACACGAAGACAATTTCCTGTTAGATTTGCCTTTGCGATGACAATTGATAAGGCACAGGGCCAAACTTTCAAAAAGATGGTGCATGTATCTGCCAAAACCAGTTTTCAGTCACAGACAGTTGTATGTTGCTCTCTCCAGAGTTCCATCTTTTCATTCACTTACTGGTATGCCTGCAGGAACACGTGCAGCGAGCGAGCGACACACACGCATACAGGCGCGCAAGAGAGAGAGAGCGCTGGACACATAAGAATAATAATACTTCATTACATTGATATACCGGTGTTTTCAGTATTCAAAGCGCTATCCACACAGGGAGAAACCGGGAAGCGAACCTAAAATCTTCCACAGTCTCCTTACTGCAAAACAGCAGCACTACCAATGCGCTACAAGGCAGTTGAAGAATGCACCGGCCTCGATTTTGTTTTCACTTCTGTTTACAGCGATCGGATCGTAGCGTGCATTGTTGCAATGTTACTTTTCTTGGTGGCTTATTACATTACGGATGTTTCACATGTTAATTTTTTTCCCTGTGCTTAAAAGACATTAAAAAAGTGTTTCTCAACTGTGACTCCGGAACAACTCAGTACACAAGCTATATTAAGCGTCAACAACGAAGACTCGCTACACCTTAATGAACAAGTGCTGAAACTTATCCCTACCGACGATGTAACTTTCACCAGCGTGGCCTCCATCGTCACAGACGATCCCGCTTTCAGTCACGGACAATTGTATGTTGCTCTCTCCAGAGGTCCATCTTTTCATTCACTCACAGTGGTATCCACAAACCCACCCCATTTGGACAACTGTGTCGTTCAGCAAGTGTTCAGCCATCAATACATAATTATGCGGCGTATGTTACGCTGCGGGTTGGCTAGTCGTTATAAATATATATACGAGGGGGGACCGAAACATAACATAACATTATTTCTGGTTATTTTTGGGTCCCCCCTCGTGTATATATATATATATATATATATATATATATATATATATATATATATATATATATATATATATATATATATATATATACACATATATATATATATATATATATCCATTCCACGTCCCAAGAGCCAGCTTCTGTAGCCAAGGATCGGACTGCCAAGGTCCCCGCCTTCGGCCACCACCCAACTCACACTGCACCCGACCTCCTTGGCCCCTCCCATAGGTGGTGAGCCCATGGGAAGGGGGACCCACGTTGCCTCTTCGGGCTGTGCCCGGCCGAGCCCCATGGGTGCAGGCCCGGCCACCAGGCGCTCGCCATCGAACCCCACCTCCAGGCCTGGCTCCAGAGTGGGGCGCCGGTGACCCGCGTCCGGGCAAGGGAAAACGCCGTCCAAAATTGTTTTTCATCATAGGAGGTTTTGTTTAACCGCTCTTTGTCTCATCCCTCACCTAGGACCAGTTTGCCTTGGGTGGCCCTACCAGGGGCATAAAGCCCACGGACAACAGAGCTCCTAGGATTACTGGGACATGCAAACCCCTCCACCACGATAAGGTGGCGGTTAAAGGAGGGGTATATATATATATACTGTATATAGTCAATAATGGAGAACCTATCTATCTATCTATCTATCTATCTATCTATCTATCTATCTATCTATCTATCTATCTATCTATCTATCTATCTATCTATCTATCTATCTATCATATAGCGCCTTTCACATCTATCTATCTATCTATCTATCTATCTATCTATCTATCTATCTATCTATCTATCTATCTATCTATCTATCTATCTATCTATCTATCTATCTATCTATCTATCATATAGTGCCTTTCACATTTATCTATCTATCTGATATATAGCGCCTTTCATATCTATCTACCTATCTCTCTCTCTCTCTCTCTCTGGTGGAGTGCCGGCCCATTGACCAAAAGCAGTGAAGGATGTGTGAGTGTATTATTCTCGTGAGTGGGGGTCCTACATGGCGAGCAGATGCCTTTTTCACATCTCCCTGATGTTTTGATGACCCATTACGTCACATTTAACTCTTTGTTTGTCATTCCCGCACCCGCATAAACATCCTGTTCCTTGAAATTCACCATTTTGGTTACACAGTGCTCCATCCACATTGCCACATGGTAAGAAGAGTTTCCTCATGCAGCAGCATGTCTCCAAGTCTCTAAGACTTTCCACCCTGCGTAACCCCCCCGAACCCCCTACCCAGCCCTACTGAGGTGTGTGTCCCTCTCAAGTGTGTCATAGAGGTGTTACAATATGTTAAGATAAGAGATGCCATTGGTGGCATGGTGGCCCAGTTTAAGCCACCATAATAAGGTGTGCTGGTCCTCCCACCCTGGAGTTTGCATGTTCTCCCCGTGTCTGTGTTGGTGTTCTCCGAGTTTTCCAGTTTCCTCCCACAGTCCAAAGACACACAGATTAAAAGGACTGGTGAAAACTAAACTGTCACCTGGGGTGTGTGTATGTGTCTGTGTGGGATGGACTGGCACCCCGTCTGTCGGTTGCCTCTGCCTTGTACCCTATGGGGTGGGCTCCAGTGTCCCCCTGACCCTGTTCAGGATTGTGTGGGTTTGGAAAATGGATGGAAGATACGATATGATGAAAATGTCTTAGTGGGGACGTTGTTGTGAGAACAGGTCTGCCACGACGGCGCCCCCTCATGTCCCCAACAGGTAAATCCCACTTTTATCAGCAGTCTGGCTCCTACTTGTCACTTTGTGCTCCACTTGGATATTTCTCAGGTTTTTTAATCCCCAATCTATCACCAAGTCAATGGCTGCTAGCAGAGCTTAACAAGACTTCAGTTGTACAGCAGAATAATAAAGACCCCCAGCACCACCACACACCTCACTTTCTCTCTGTTTCTCCATTTTTTATTTTCCTAATAAACCAAAGACCCTCGTACTTCTGTAAAGTGAAAGCCTTCTTTGTGTCTTGAGGATGATGATGGCTGACAATAGAGAGAAGTGCTCCAGCGTTTCCATCAAGTGGCTTCAAGCTCAATGCCCATCAAAGCGTTGATCAATAACAAGGAACACGGCAGCCTGCGGAGAGACAAAGAGCAGTTCAAAAGAGGAGCCGTGCCATTGTTCCCAGAAGCACTCTCTAATTTAATCAGAGCCCGTCTTCAGACCTGAGTGAATGTGTTCGTGTGCCTTGGTCTCCGTGACATTCTTTAATGTCATTGTGTGCCAAACGTGAGTGGAGCCTCGACTCGCCTCCATTGTGCGCCGCAACCTTAGGGCCCCCTCTGCTCTGTGTGTGTGTGTGGTGTGACCTGAAGGAGAGGGGCCATCGGTCTCATTTACAGAATTGGCATTCGCCGCTTTGGAGGGTCCGTGGCTGAAGGAGGGTACAACATGGAAGCCAAAGCCCCGAGGAAAGGAGATTTCACCGGGAGACATTTGGGACCGGGATGGCAAACTGTCATAGGTCCTGCTATTGGATACGGTGCATCTCATTCACTAAATAAATAATCAATTCATTAGTCAAATAATAATTAGAATCACTGGTAATAATAGTAATGTGTTCTATACTTTTGGATGTAATTTTGCAGTATTTAGTTGTGCATGGTGTCATTCTGCTGAAAGATAGATAGATAGATAGATAGATAGATAGATAGATAGATAGATAGATAGATAGATAGATAGATAGATAGATAGATAGATAGATAGATAGATAGATAGATAGATAGATGTGAAAGGCACTATATAATGATAGATAGATAGATAGATAGATAGATAGATAGATAGATAGATAGATAGATAGATAGATAGATAGATAGATAGATAGATAGATGTGAAAGGCACTATATAATTATAGATAGATAGATAGATAGATAGATAGATAGATAGATAGATAGATAGATAGATAGATAGATAGATAGATAGATAGATAGATAGATAGATAGATAGATAGATAGATAGATAGATGTAAAAGGCACTATATAATGCTTTCCCCCAGCATCTTAAAGGCATGCAGATTAAGTTCATTGTTGACTTTCATTTGACTCCAGTGGGTGAGTGTGCCCACCCAGGTAGGCACCCAGTGCACCGGCCCCCTGTGACTCTAAGCTAAATACACAACTTATCAGATAGATTGATTTTTCATTCTGGTGTTGCACCTTTCAGAGACGGATGCAATACTTCACAAAAGAAACCAAACACAGAAGTAATGGAATTTCTCTCAAGGAAGATGACAAGACAATTCAAAGCCAAGCTGAATAAGAAGGAGATACTGAGAGGCTGGGAAGAGCCTGGAGACATCCTGGAATCAAATGAGAGGGAAACACAATCCGAGATCTATTATATAAAGCATTTCTAATCTATCTAAAGAGATACTATCTGCTGAATGGTATCCTTTCACAAGTATCTGTCATATAATTCTATATAATATATATATATATAAATATATTGCATAATTTACTGTCAAATAATGCAAAGAGTACGTGACATGTGTTTCGATCCCCACAAGGGAAGCAGTAGAGTGTGTACGTCAGATGAGCCCAGAATTAGGGCGAAACACGTGTCGTGTACTCTTTGCATTATTTGACAGTAAACTATGCAACATTCCATGATCTGCTTCTCGCACCTGAAGAGACCAACCACATGCATTACGTGGTAGGTAACCACCCACACAATCAGGTTGGGACTCAGACTAGGAACGCAATGAATAGACAGTATATATATATATATATATATATACACAGTATATATTGTATAAAAAAAATCTTGGGTGGAGACGTGATCACCTCAGAGAGACACTTTGATGTCCTGCGAGACATGGAAGTGAGACAGGCTTTTGAATGATCGACGCACAGCACAATATGCAGAACACGATGCTCTACAGCAACAGCTGTAGAACCAGCAGCTGATCCGTTCACATCTCCTTGGCTTGCGTTATGCCCATTCCCCCCCCCACCTCTTCACAATGAAAGTGGCAGAGACACGAAGTGGCAATCTTTGTTTGGGGGGTGGTCGAGCGGTGCGACATATCTGTGGTACACACAGAGCTCTCTTTTAGGTCAATAGGTATGGCACAATAAAACAACAATACATAGAAAGAGAGTACTATATACTGTAATAGATACCTAAAAGGATAAGAAGGTTACTGTGTAAGACAGATAGCATTCCACTTATCAAAGGCCCTTTATTATATTGATAGTTGTTATATAGTGCCTTTCAAGTATTTGCATAGTTACTTTGATGCAATAGGCTCTATATACTTTATATAAAGTGCTTTTTAAAGCTATCAAGGTAGACAGATATTTACTATATGGTGTCATTTATGAGTATCTTTTATATGGTCGGTCAGTCAGTCATTATCCAACCCACTATATCCTAACTGCAGGGTCACAGGGTTCTGCTGGAGCCAATCCCAGCCAGCACAGGGCGCATGGCAGGAACA
Organism: Erpetoichthys calabaricus; assembly: GCF_900747795.2. Taxonomy (NCBI): domain Eukaryota; kingdom Metazoa; phylum Chordata; class Cladistia; order Polypteriformes; family Polypteridae; genus Erpetoichthys; species Erpetoichthys calabaricus. The sequence continues at coordinate 7,483,899 of NC_041397.2, read as the reverse complement.
GGGTGCCAGCACACTTCAGTCTTTCATATGGTGCCTTTCATAAATATTTATTGAACAGAGCTATTTTTTAGGTAAATAGACAAGTAAGACACTATAAATCTGTAACAGGTAGATAAGGCATTATATACTGTATCTACAGTTAGTAGAAGAAGAGACACTGTTTATAGTACTGGTATATAGTACTAAAGACGTAGTAGCTAGAAGATATAAAAGGCACTATATGACACAAGTAGTGTGACAAATATGAAAGCTACTATATTACAGAAATAGTTGTTACTTCTTCGGTGGGTTGGCACCCTGCCCGGGATTGGTCCCTGCCTTGTGCCCTGTGTTGGCTGGGATTGGCTCCAGCAGACCCCCGTGACCCTGTGTTTGGATTCAGCGGGTTGGACAATGGATGGATGGATAGTGACTTTCAGATCAGTCCAATAGATATAAAAGGCGATGCAAAAGACATCATGTATATTATATAGTGCCTTTCAAAGCTCTCTAAGTAAATAGATGTCTACTATATAGCACCTTTCATATCCTTCTGTTAGACGAGCAGAGCTCTCTTTTTGATTGATAAAGCGCTAGACAGACAGACAGACCGATGCTGCATCACTCAGGGGTGTCAGAGGGGCTTCACAAAGAGCAGATAGTGTGATGGCCGCCCAGCCTTCCCGATTTCCACTTCTATTTGTATTTTGGACCTGCACTAAGGCCTCTGAATTCCAGACATTTCCGGGTGGCTCTCATCTTGGTTGTCCGCCCTTTATAGCCCCCCAGCGTGATTTACTCCATCCCAAGAATTCACTTCTCTAAACCTCTCATCTCAGCCCTTTGAGGTTTTTCTTCTTCCACCGACTGGATTTGCAGACTCTTGATGTTTCGAAGTCTGATTAATTGCTGGCGAGGGTTGGCTCACCGTGCCCTTCTGCTCTGCCTCCCGAGCCAAAATGGAGTGTTGGTTGCGATCACCCCGACAGGACGGGGTTATGGCAAACATCACGAGCTGACAGAGAGCAGCGCCGAGTCTCGTGGTAGATACAAGTGAGATAAGAACGAGTCGGCAGATGGGACCTGATCCCTGAGCATTGGTGGGGGCTACAGCTTGATGTTATGGAAGTGAGTTAATCAGGAGGTAATCGTCTGGATCTGACAAGGTGGGCATGAAGGGCCTGAGAGCACTCGACAGAATGAGCGCACCTGTCCAAAAGTCACTGAGTGGATGATGGGAACTGCAACTGACCACATGGAACTAAATGAAGTCTTCTGTACCGATCTGTCAATGGTGAGGAATGTCAGCCATCTGGAGGACCTAATGAATCTAACAACATCAGGAGTAAGGCAGGAGCCCACCCTGGACACAGGCCACTCCGAGCCATATATCTATACTTACAAAAGGCGTGGACCAGCCAGCTCCTGTCTGACCCAACAGTTGCGCGGGCCACGAAGAGAAACTCCATGGAGGGGCAAAGAGGCCAAGCAGACTCCACACAGGAGGGCCAAATGTGCGGCTCGAACAGATACCACCGCACCACACCCCGGCATACGGTATCATAACTGCCACCTGTGCTGGTCCAACACGGGCAAAGTCTATGGTATCAAATGATGGATCAGTTTGAAGTTAAGACAATCGATGTGCACGCTGGAGAATATCAGACCTTGGTGGTGACAGAGAGGAAGAAACTGGGGGGCAACAATTGTGTGAAAAAACAGAAGACTGCAAGGGAACGGGTAGACAGGAGTAGAGACATGAGTAGCGAACTTCAGCAGCTACTCGATAATTCAGAGTTAAGGGAATAAAAAATATATACTGTTAAAAATAAATAAATACCAGCAAGCCATTCACAAGTTTATTGTGCAAAAATATAAATACTGAGCTGCTTTAATGCACAGCTCTGTCTGCTACCCAGGGATCTAGATGGATAGATACACGTGAAAGGCACTATATAATAGATAGATAGATAGATAGATAGATAGATAGATAGATAGATAGATAGATAGATAGATAGATAGATAGATAGATAGATAGATAGATAGATAGATAGATAGATAGAGTGAAAGGCACTATATGATAGATAGATAGATAGATAGATAGATAGATAGATAGATAGATAGATAGATAGATAGATAGATAGATAGATAGATAGATAGATAGATAGATAGATAGTGAAAGACACTATATGATAGATAGATAGATAGATAGATAGATAGATAGATAGATAGATAGATAGATAGATAGATAGATAGATAGATAGATAGATAGATAGATAGATAGATAGATAGATAGTGAAAGACACTATATGATAGATAGATAGATAGATAGATAGATAGATAGATAGATAGATAGATAGATAGATAGATAGTGAAAGGCACTATATGATAGATAGATAGATAGTGAAAGGCACTATATGATAGATAGATAGATAGATAGATAGATAGATAGATAGATAGATAGATAGATAGATAGATAGATAGATAGATAGATAGTGAAAGGCACTATATGATAGATAGATAGATAGATAGATAGATAGATAGATAGATAGATAGATAGATAGATAGATAGATAGATAGATAGATAGAGTGAAAGGCACTATATGATAGATAGATAGATAGATAGATAGATAGATAGATAGATAGATAGATAGATAGATAGATAGATAGATAGATAGATAGTGAAAGACACTATATGATAGATAGATAGATAGATAGATAGATAGATAGATAGATAGATAGATAGATAGATAGATAGATAGATAGATAGATAGATAGATAGTGAAAGGCACTATATGATAGATAGATAGATAGATAGATAGATAGATAGATAGATAGATAGATAGATAGATAGATAGATAGATAGATAGATAGATAGATAGAGTGAAAGGCACTATATGATAGATAGATAGATAGATAGATAGATAGATAGATAGATAGATAGATAGATAGATAGATAGTGAAAGACACTATATGATAGATAGATAGATAGATAGATAGATAGATAGATAGATAGATAGATAGATAGATAGATAGATAGATAGATAGATAGATAGATAGATAGATAGATAGTGAAAGGCACTATATGATAGATAGATAGATAGATAGTGAAAGGCACTATATGATAGATAGATAGATAGATAGATAGATAGATAGATAGATAGATAGATAGATAGATAGATAGATAGATAGATAGATAGATAGTGAAAGGCACTATATGATAGATAGATAGATAGATAGATAGATAGATAGATAGATAGATAGATAGATAGATAGATAGATAGATAGATAGATAGATAGATAGATAGATAGATAGATAGATAGATAGATAGATAGATAGTGAAAGGCACTATATGATAGATAGATAGATAGATAGATAGATAGATAGATAGATAGATAGATAGATAGATAGATAGATAGATAGATAGTGAAAGGCACTATATGATAGATAGATAGATAGTGAAAGGCACTATATGATAGATAGATAGATAGATAGATAGATAGATAGATAGATAGATAGATAGATAGATAGATAGATAGATAGATAGATAGATAGATAGATAGATAGGATTTGAAGAAGCGCATACACTCTGGTGGGTTTCTTTGTTTCTTGTTATTATCAGACAATCGTAATTTGAAACCTCCCACTACTGAGCACAAGAGGGCGTGGTCACCAATTATGCCTCATACTTAGGAGATGTTGCCAGGTGGTAACACTTAGCCCCGCCCCTGCCTGGTGTTTGAAGCCACACCCCTTCAGGAAGCAGACTGATATAACTGAGGTGTCCAGTTATGGAGGTCACCTTATAACCCAAGCAATGTAGTGAAGGTGCTCTCTGTTGCTTCCTACGAGACGTGTGAGGAACATGCAGTTACTTTGCTTTGTGTCCTACGAGACCCTTATACAGGGTCCAGTGAAAATTGCCCTAACATTTGTTCATCAACAAGCTGCACATCTCTACTCCCTGCCTCCGTGATTAGCAGGATTATCTGACCTTGAAATTGCCCCAGCTATACAAGGCACTATATAAAGCACATAAAGATCAAGATGGGCTATTTAAAGCCCTGCTCTGTGTAACACCTGCTTTTTATGACCTCTGAGATCGATGTGCTCCTTTTCCTCCATCGCAGTCCTACTTAGTGCCCACTGAGTTTTCATGCCAGCATACTGAATGAACTCCTCAGCTAGCTGGGCTCCCATTTTTCCAGGTGGCACTGCCTCCCTTCTCTCTCGGGCTTATTAGATATGCAATTTTGTCAACACGCTTTGGTTGGCAAACCAAGGGATTGCTCTGGAAATGTTCTTTAAATTAATTTGCTCTGGAATCAAGTGATAAAGGAGCCAATTTAGGAAATTGAGTCGGAACAGCTGAGTAGCTCCAGGACCATCAATAATCTAGAAACCCCCCCAAGAACACCGAGCGATGTGCCGCCACCCTATCAACCTCAAATAAGATATCAGGCGTCTTGCAGCTTTGCTTTGCATTCATTATTTCCGGGTGTTACGCCTTTTTTTTCTGTGTCTCCTTAGACTAATAAAATTAAACCTTCACAAATGAAAGACTTTCTTTCCTCATTTAAACTCCTAACTGAGGACCTGCAGAAACTTTCAGATCAGGTCTCTTCTGTGGGATGCAGTTTCATGCTCAGTCCTGCAGGGGTCTCCACTGTGAACACAAAAAAACAAAGAGGAAACCCCCGTAAACCAAACTGTGTGGGCTTCATATTTGAAATGGAATGACATTTCACAGACCACCGTCTTGGTACCTTGGGCACCATTACCAGCCTCAGCCTCCCATGCTGCCTCATTCCATCCATCCACTTCTGCCTTGCATTATCACTTTGGGTTCCACTTTGCTATGTTAATTTTTCATTTCATTGTTATTGTTTGTTGCTTGTAAATGATTATTTTATATTTATTTGTTAATATTATGTCCCATGTGCATGCCTAGGGGACAACTGTTGGGCTCTGGTGACTGCAATTCTACCACCGCACCAGGGGTAGGCGCTGTGTCCTAATGCCTTTTCTCTTTGTCCTGCTGCAGACGGGATGATTGATGGCTATAACACCTCTGACATCACTTCCGGTGTCCACCCACCTGGACCCGCCTCTTCCTGCCCAATGGAGTAAAAACCAGAATCTGCTCCATCATTGGAAGGAATGAAATTGAACAGACCACAGTCTGGGCACCTTGGGCACCATTACCAGCCTCAGCCTCCCATGCCATCCTCAGTCTATCCATCCACTTATGCCATACATACTGCTTAGTGCTCAAGTCAAAAAGTTCCACTTTGTTATGTTCATTTTCCATTTTGTTGTTATTATTTGTTGCTTGTAAATTATTATTTTATTTTTTTAATATTGTGTCACACATGTGTGCCTAGGGGACAATTGATGGGCTCTGGTGACTGCAATTCTACCACTGCACCAGGGGTTGGCACTGTGTCCTAATGCCTTTTCTCTTCCTCCTGCTGCAGACGGGATGATTGATGGCTATAACACCTCTGACATCACTTCCTGTGTCCGCCCACCTGGCCCCGCCTCTTCCTGCCAGATGGACTAAAAACCTTACTACTGTATTTCTTTACATTTTTAAAAAATATGGTTGGCATTTGTCATTGATCATACAGGCATGGACCTACATGGCTTCCTCCCTTTAAGGTGATTGCATATTCTCCGTGTGTTCCTGTGTGGTTTTATTGGGTGGTCCGGTTTTCTCCCACCTCCCAAAGGTGTGCATGTTGAGTTAGTTGTAGAGTCCACCTGAGCCCTGCTTCCATAATTATGCTTGACGTTTCAGGGATGAGCTCCACCATCCCATTAACCTTATGCTAGATGCAGTGGAAAGTGAATGAATGGGTGCCATGCAAGAAGAGAGAGAGGGTGTGAGAGATTAAGCCAGGAGAGATGACCGAAAAATAATCGAGGTCCAAAACTCAAGCAAGGGTCCAAATACCAGTGATATGAAGAAAGAAAGACATTGAGCAGCGATTTGAGAATTAGGTATTGAACCCACCGCTCGCAAAAGGAAATGTTTTCATGGGTGACCTTAAATCACACTGCGTCATGATTAAAGAACACACCCCTAACAACCGGCATGTTTGTCTTAGCAATGGGAGATCAAAATGGAGATGACCATGAAAACACAAAATGACAGATGGAACAGACCAAAAAAATTATTCCTGATCAAAAGAAAAATGAATTGCAAATAATTTGAAGTAAGAAGCTTCAGCGATCATAAAAAAAAAAAAAATGAGGATTTGATACAGGACGACGTATAATAAATAAGAGAAGGGAATCAAATCCTAACAGCACATTGTCCCACACAAGGCCATGGAGCATCGCTTTTAGGGACTGAAAGGTGCACATGTAGAGATTCAAATGATACACAGCCATTTACCTGTTTATCTTCTTGCAACCCCAGAGATGAAAAAGACCAGTGACTCCGCCTCTAACCGCACCCCTGATCCACCTCTGGCCACACCCTTATTCTTTTTCTGACTATGCTTCTGGCATACGCATCTGATTCCACCTCTGAGAATGTCTCAAATCCACCTTTGGCCACACCTTCTGATTCAGCTTTAAGTCACACTCCCCAATTCCACCTCTAGTCACACCCCTATCCTAACTCTAATTGCACCCCCACCCTCCCAACTCCACCTCTTTTGGCACACATGACTGACTTCACCTCTAATTGTGTTGTGACTCCACCTCTGACCACACCCATGACTACACCTCTGGCCACACCCTCATTCGTTTTCTGACTATGCTTCTGGCATACACATCTGACTCCACCTCTGACCTTCTTTCAAATCCACCTTTGGCCACACCTTCTGATTCCACTCCCCCTCTAGTCACACCCCTATTCTTTCTCTGACTGCACTCCCACCCTCCTAAGTCCACCTCTGAACACACCCACACTCTGCTTCTGATCACACCCTGACTCTGCCTCTGACATCACCCCTGACTCCACCTCAAAACCACACCCCTGACTCCACCTCTGGTCACACCCTCATTCTTTTTATGACTATGCTACTGGCATACACATCTGACTCCACCTCTGACCATGCCTCAAATCCACTTTTGGCCACACCTTCTGACTCAGCTTTAAGTCACACTCCCCAACTCCACCTCTAGTCACACCTACCTCTGACATCACCTCCACCCTTCTAAATTCACCTATGACCACACCCCGACTCCACCACTGGACACACCCACACTCTGCTTCTGACTGCACCTACAACTCTGCTTCTGACCACTCCCCCAATTTTGCTTCTGGCACATGCACTCAATTCTGCCTTTGGCACACAAGACTGACTCCACCTCTAATTATGCTGTGACTCCACCTCTGACCACACCCATGACCCCACCTCTGGCCACACCCTCATTCTTTTTCTGACTATGCTTCTGGCACATGCACTCAACTCTGCCTTTGGCACACATGACTGACTCCACCTCTAATTATGCATTGACTCCACCTCTAACCACACCCCTGACTCGATCATCTGGACACACTCTGCTTCTGACCACACCCCCAACTATGCTTCAGACACATGCACTCAACTCTGCCTCTGGCACACATGAAAGACTCCACCTCTGATGATGCTGTGACTCCACTTTTAGCCACACCCTCATTCTTTTTCTGACTATGCTTCTGGCATACACATCTGACCATGCCTTAAATCCACTTTTGGCCACACCTTCTGACTCAGCTTTAAGTCACACTCCCCAACTCCACCTCTAGTCACGCCTACCTCTGACATCACCTCCACCCTCCTAAATCCACCTTTGACCACATCCCGACACCACCACTGGACACACCCACACTCTGTTTCTGACCACTCTCCCAACTATGTTTCTGGCACATGCACTCAACTCTGCTTTTGGCACACACTACTGACTCCACCTCTAATTATGCTGTGAATAACCTCTGACCACACCCCTGACTGAACCTCTGACCACGCCCTCATTCGTTTTCTGACTATGCTTCTGGCATACACATCTGACTCCACCTCTGACCTTCTCTCAAATCCACCTTTGGCCACACCTTCTGATTCAGCTTTAAGTCACACTCCCCAACTCCCCCTCTAGTCACACCCCTATTCTTTCTCTGCCTGCACTCCCACCCTCCTAAGTCCACCTTTGACCAGACCCCTCACTCCACCTCTGTACACACCCACACTCTGCTTCTGACTGCACCCCATCTCTGCTTCTGAGCACACCCTGACTCTGCCTCTGACATCACACCGACTCCACCTCAAAACCACACCCCTGACTCCACTTCTGGTCACACCCTCATTCTTTTTCTGACTATGCTTCTGGCATACACATCTGACTCCACCTCTGACTTTCTCTCAAATCCACTTTTGGCCACACCTTCTGACTCAGCTTTAAGTCACACTCCCCAACTCCACCTCTAGTCACACCTACCTCTGACATCACCTCCACCCTCCTAAATCCACCTTTGACCACATCCCGAATCCACCACTGGACACACCCACACTCTGTTTCTGACCACTCCCCCAACTATGTTTCTGGCACATGCACTCAACTCTGCCTTTGGCACACATGACTGACTCCACCTCTAATTATGCATTGACTCCACCTCTAACCACACCCCTGACTCGACCATCTGGACACACTCTGCTTCTGACCACACCCCCAACTATGCTTCAGACACATGCACTCAACTCTGCCTCTGGCACACATGAAAGACTCCACCTCTGATGATGCTGTGACTCCACTTTTAGCCACACCCCTGACTCCACTTCTGGTCACACCCTCATTCTTTTTCTGACTATGCTTCTGTCATACACATCTGACCATGCCTTAAATCCACTTTTGGCCACACCTTCTGACTCAGCTTTAAGTCACACTGCCCAACTCCCCAACTCTGATTCAACTTTATGTCACACGCCCAACTGCACCTCTAATCATACCGCTATTCTTTCTCTGACTTCACCCCCACCCTCCAAGTCCACCTTTGACCACACCCCTGACTCCACCTCTGGACACACCCACACTCTGCTTCTGACTGCACCCCCGATTATGCTTCTGTCACATGCACTCAACTCTACTTCTGACACACATGACTGACTCCACCTCTAATTATTCTGTGACTCCACCTTTGACCACACCCGACTCCATCTCTGGACACACCCACATTCTGCTTCTAACTATACTTCTGGCATATGCACTCAACTCTGCCCCTGGCAAACATGAGTGACTCCACCTCTGATGATGCTGTGACTCCACCTCTGACCATGCTCCAACTCCACCTTTAGCCACACCTCCTGATTCTGTTTTTAGTCACACTCCCAAACTCACCCTGTAGTCACACCTCCCATACTCCGCCTCTGACCGCACCCCCTAACTCTGCCTCTGCCACATTTTCTTTCCTATCTAGTAAGTCCACGGTCAGTCCTGTAATGCCTCCTGCCATCTGTGTCATTTATTCAGACCAGCACTGGCCACTGTGGACTGGTAGAACATTCCAGGTCGTCTGTCTCACACATTAAAAGGACCAGAGCATCCTGGAAATGTCTTCTACGTTGTTTCTGTGGAGGTGGGATTACTCAGTGTGGTGATAACTGAGAGGTCCATGGAAGTCCAGTTTGTTCAAGCTGGATGGAGGAGTGTAGGTGTGCAGTAGCTTGCTGTGACAGTCCCGGGGTGTTGATGAGGGACTTGATGACCCACCCATTCACATGCAGACATGCGCAGTTCAGCCAATTTCTTTGTTAACGACTCTGAGATGCACCATTTGTCACCTGTGCTTACATCCAAGGGTGGATCTACTATGAAAATTATAAGGCTTAAGCTACAGGGCCCCTAATTCTAGTGGGGGCCCCAGAAGTGAATTAATTTTTACCCCTCCCATAATTTAACATCTAAAAGGCATAGGAATTTTTTTTTTATTCACACCAATGATTCTGACATGTGAGATAATCTGGTCAAAATTTGTGTCTTGCACTGACCCCATTGATGAAGGGGTCCTCATAACAGTGTAAGCTTCAGGTCCCCAAAAATGTTGGTCAGCCCACATCAGTTTAAAAAGAGTCCTGAGCAGGACAGTGAGAGAGGTGGAGATGGAAAGGAAACCAAAAGTGGAGTGGAGAGGAGGCAGAGCGGTCAGAGACCCCAAAAGGCGGTCATAGGAGCAGCCTTGGTGAAGACTCTGAAGCATCAGGTAGATGCCAAGGGAGCGTAAAGGAAAGGAAGATGGAGGTCTAGCTCTGTGCCTCTCACCTCCAATGCTGATAAAGACCAGTGACCACACCCCCTGACCAGGCTTCTGACCACACCCCTGACTCCACCTCCAGACACACCCACACTCTGCTTCTGTCTATGCTTCTGGCATACTGATGGCAGTCGGGATGAGAGTCACAAAACGGGGACCTCAACTGAGAAGACCTGACAACTGGACAGTTTTACATTTGGATTTTAATCGATGTACCGATTTTGTTGGATTATTTATTTTTTGCAAAGAAGAACGCAGCATTGGCTTTACACAATGGGGTTTGAACCCTAGATTGAAGGAAGATAAAAGCACATTTGCACCATACCCTTGCTGTTATGTTGTCCTCATTGCTCAGCTCATCCCGGTCACGACTATTGAAGGCATTGGGTTCAAGAAGGACATGGCAGTTGTAGCCAACTTGGTCTGTCACACGGCAAAGAGATAAAGTTTATTGGTTAAGCAGTTTTCAGGTTCATTTCAATGATCTGAACAGGCTTTATCTACCTACCTGAAAAGCCCCGCCCCAAACATCCAGCCCCGCCCCATTCTGCAGGCTGCAGCCAAGTGTCTATGTGTCTACCAGACGGCTGATCACCAAGCACCAACTGACAATCAGTCTTTTTTTTTCCCAAGCACCTGATGATCCCGTTTTCCCACCCCTTGAGCCCGAGGTGCTCTTTTAATAGACCCTTGGAATGAGGCACATTATGGTGTGGAATGACATGATGTTCCATTTTTAACGAGTAAGATGTAAGGTGACCGGGCCGGCTGAGCGACATTCTTCAGCCTGTCATGCCTGTCAGCTGAGGCACACCAGACACCACTTTGGGCGACTTGCTCTTTTGTTTTCTGTTGTGGTGACTTGTCTCGCCTTTTGTCTCGTCTATTGTATGTGGGTGCCCCCTGGGATGCGGTGCCTGGCGCACACCTGCACACTTCATAATTCATACTGCGCAATCTGCCAGGATGGAATCTCAGGGAGGCGGGCGGCAGCACTCGGTGTGGCTGCTCCAGTTGATGCCTGTTATTAAAAGGCACTGCAAAAGCAGCAAGACGTTACTGATATGACCGTGGATACCTGGGGTACACGTCTCAGCCTTACTGTTAATGGCATCCGATGGCATGAGAAAGAATTAGGTCAGTGGCATAGCAGGTTGTGTGGGCTACGTGTAATGCAGCTGGACTTTTAAATGTGAAGTTGCCGGTTTAATGCCAGCCTGGGTTTTTCAGATGAGCCTTGCTATTAATGGCGGGCTACGACGTGATAAAGAATTAGGAGGGTGGCACTATAGGATGAAGAGTTAAGGAGTGAGTTTGTTGAACACTAAGCTGAAAATTCAATCCCAGCCCGAGTCCCAGAACTGAGCCTTGTTGTTAATAACATGAGAAAGAAATAGAAGACTGGCACACTAGGCTATGATGCCTGGCACAGCAGGATCTGTGGGCTACGGGCAATGAAGACGGACTGTTAAACACTAGGCTGCCCCTGCAATACCTGGGGGGTTACAACTGAGCCTTACTGTTAATGGAGTACTAGGAAAAGATAAAGAGCTGGAGAGTGGCACAGCAGGAAGTGTGACCTGTTGGTCATGGAATGGGACAGGAAAACAATGGGCTGACACATTAATCTCATCCTGGGTCTCAAAACGGAGCCTTACTATTAATGGTGTACTTCTTCTTCTTCATCCTCCTCTCCCTATTCAATCTTCTTCATCTTCTTCTTCAACCTCCTCGTCATCTTCTTCTTCTTCTTCTTCTTCTATGTGAGATCAAGGTGCTTGATGAACTTTCTCCAAACATATCGGTCAGACTCTTTTCCTTCAGATCTTCTTTTATTTTCCTTGTTTTCTCTTCCCAATTGTCCATCACTCTTCTGCCCAAATATTCATGGTCTCTACTCCTCACATGTCCTTACCACTTCATCCTACTTTTCTGGCATTTCTTAGCAATCTCTCCCACTTTTTTAGTACCTCTGATTCTCTCATTTCTTATTCTGTTCTTTTTTGTAACTCCACACATCCATTGCAACCTTTTCATTTCGGCCACGTCCAACTTCTTCTCTTGTGCTCCCATCACTGGCCACGTCTCACTGCCACACATCATTGCTGGTCTGACCCCTGTTTTACAGACCTTATTGTTAACTTTCATCTTAATTCTTTGATCACCTAATACTCCTCATATCGTCTTCCAAAGTTACATCCCACAATGTACACTTCGGGTAATCTCTGCATCTAATACTCCATCCTGGGCTACCACTGGCCCTAAGATATTTAAACTTCTCCAATGTTTTCAATGGGTCTCCCTGCAGGCTAACTTCTGAAACTATCTATCTATCTATCTATCTATCTATCTATCTATCTATCTATCTATCTATCTATCTATCTATCTATCTATCTATCTATCTATCTATCTATCTATCTATCTATCTATCTATCTATCTATCATCATATAGTGCCTTTCAGATCTATCTATCTATCTATCTATCTATCTATCTATCTATCTATCTATCTATCTATCTATCTATCTATCTATCTATCTATCTATCTATCTATCTATCTATCTATCTATCTATCTATCATCATATAGTGCCTTTCAGATCTATCTATCTATCTATTATATAGTGCCTTTCGGATCTATCTATCTATCTATCTATCTATCTATCTATCTATCTATCTATCTATCTATCTATCTATCTATCTATCTATCTATCTATCTATCTATGTAATTTTGTGATCCTGCCGACTATACTAAAATTAAAATCTATTTATCTATCTATTATATAGTGCCTTTCAGATCTATCTATCTATCTATGTAATTTTGTGATCCTGCCGACTATACTAAAATTAAAATCTAACTTCTCCAATGTTTTCAATGGGTCTCCCTGCAGGCTAACTTCTGAAACTATCTATCTATCTATCTATCTATCTATCTATCTATCTATCTATCTATCTATCTATCTATCTATCTATCTATCTATCTATCTATCTATCTATCTATCATATAGTGCCTTTCAGATCTATCTATCTATCTATCTATCTATCTATCTATCTATCTATCTATCTATCTATCTATCTATCTATCTATCATCATATAGTGCCTTTCAGATCTATCTATCTATCTATTATATAGTGCCTTTCAGATCTATCTATCTATCTATCTATCTATCTATCTATCTATCTATCTATCTATCTATCTATCTATCTATCTATCTATCTATCATCATATAGTGCCTTTCAGATCTATCTATCTATCTATTATATAGTGCCTTTCGGATCTATCTATCTATCTATCTATCTATGTAATTTTGTGATCCTGCCGACTATACTAAAATTAAAATCTATTTATCTATCTATTATATAGTGCCTTTCAGATCTATCTATCTATCTATGTAATTTTGTGATCCTGCCGACTATACTAAAATTAAAATCTATTTATCTATCTATTATATAGTGCCTTTCAGATCTATCTATCTATCTATCTATCTATCTATCTATCTATCTATCTATCTATCTATCTATCTATCTATCTATCTATGTAATTTTGTGATCCTGCCGACTATACTAAAATTAAAATCTATTTATCTATCTATTATATAGTGCCTTTCAGATCTATCTATCTATCTATCTATCTATCTATCTATCTATCTATCTATCTATCTATCTATCTATCTATCTATCTATCTATCTAATAGTGCCTTTCAGATCTATCTATCTATCTATCTATCTATCTATCTATCTATCTATCTATCTATCTATCTATCTATCTATCTATCTATCTATCTATCATATAGTGCCTTTCAGATCTATCTATCTATCTATCTATCTATCTATCTATCTATCTATCTATCTATCTATCTATCTATCTATCTATCTATCTATCTATCTATCATCATATAGTGCCTTTCAGATCTATCTATCTATCTATTATATAGTGCCTTTCAGATCTATCTATCTATCTATCTATCTATCTATCTATCTATCTATCTATCTATCTATCTATCTATCTATCTATCTATCTATCTATCTATCTATCATCATATAGTGCCTTTCAGATCTATCTATCTATCTATTATATAGTGCCTTTCGGATCTATCTATCTATCTATCTATCTATGTAATTTTGTGATCCTGCCGACTATACTAAAATTAAAATCTATTTATCTATCTATTATATAGTGCCTTTCAGATCTATCTATCTATCTATGTAATTTTGTGATCCTGCCGACTATACTAAAATTAAAATCTATTTATCTATCTATTATATAGTGCCTTTCAGATCTATCTATCTATCTATCTATCTATCTATCTATCTATCTATCTATCTATCTATCTATCTATCTATGTAATTTTGTGATCCTGCCGACTATACTAAAATTAAAATCTATTTATCTATCTATTATATAGTGCCTTTCAGATCTATCTATCTATCTATCTATCTATCTATCTATCTATCTATCTATCTATCTATCTATCTATCTATCTATCTATCTATCTATCTATCTATCTATCTAATAGTGCCTTTCAGATCTATCTATCTATCTATCTATCTATCTATCTATCTATCTATCTATCTATCTATCTATCTATCTATCTATCATAAAGTGCCTTTCAGATCTATCTATCTATCTATTATATAGTGCCTTTCAGATCTGTCTATCTATCTATGTAATTTTGTGATCCTGCCGACTATACTAAAATTAAAATCTATTTATCTATCTATTATATAGTGCCTTTCAGATCTATCTATCTATCTATCTATCTATCTATCTATCTATCTATCTATCTATCTATCTATCTATCTATCTATCTATCTATCATATAGTGCCTTTCAGATCTATCTATCTATCTATTATATAGTGCCTTTCAGATCTATCTATCTATCTATCTATCTATGTAATTTTGTGATCCTGCCGACTATACTAAAATTAAAATCTATTTATCTATCTATTATATAGTGCCTTTCATATCTATCTATCTATCTATCTATCTATCTATCTATCTATCTATCTATCTATCTATCTATCTATCTATCTATCTATCATCATATAGTGCCTTTCAGATCTATCTATCTATCTATTATATAGTGCCTTTCGGATCTATCTATCTATCTATCTATCTATGTAATTTTGTGATCCTGCCGACTATACTAAAATTAAAATCTATTTATCTATCTATTATATAGTGCCTTTCAGATCTATCTATCTATCTATGTAATTTTGTGATCCTGCCGACTATACTAAAATTAAAATCTATTTATCTATCTATTATATAGTGCCTTTCAGATCTATCTATCTATCTATCTATCTATCTATCTATCTATCTATCTATCTATCTATCTATCTATCTATCTATCTATCTATCTATGTAATTTTGTGATCCTGCCGACTATACTAAAATTAAAATCTATTTATCTATCTATTATATAGTGCCTTTCAGATCTATCTATCTATCTATCTATCTATCTATCTATCTATCTATCTATCTATCTATCTATCTATCTATCTATCTATCTATCTATCTATCTATCTATCTATCTAATAGTGCCTTTCAGATCTATCTATCTATCTATCTATCTATCTATCTATCTATCTATCTATCTATCATAAAGTGCCTTTCAGATCTATCTATCTATCTATTATATAGTGCCTTTCAGATCTGTCTATCTATCTATGTAATTTTGTGATCCTGCCGACTATACTAAAATTAAAATCTATTTATCTATCTATTATATAGTGCCTTTCAGATCTATCTATCTATCTATCTATCTATCTATCTATCTATCTATCTATCTATCTATCTATCTATCTATCTATCTATCTATCTATCTATCTATCTATCTATCTATCTATCATATAGTGCCTTTCAGATCTATCTATCTATCTATTATATAGTGCCTTTCAGATCTATCTATCTATCTATCTATCTATGTAATTTTGTGATCCTGCCGACTATACTAAAATTAAAATCTATTTATCTATCTATTATATAGTGCCTTTCATATCTATCTATCTATCTATCTATCTATCTATCTATCTATCTATCTATCTATCTATCTATCTATCTATCTATCTATCTATCTATCTATCTATCTATCTAAGGTATCGTTGGCCCTGATCATCCCGTTTTTTATTTATTTTGAACCCAAGCAGCTTTATCAGATGTGATGGTGCAGTACATGATGGCCGCCCGGTAAGGTAACATGCTGAACCCGCAGTCTTTCATTTGCCAGTGCTATTCATTGTGACATTGTTCACATCATTACATTTGCCAGGTGGTGGTGGTTACCTGCTCAGATACTGGCACTTCACACCCATAGAACCCTCGATGTGTCAGGTGAGCATCTCCTCTTCCAGTCAATGAAGATCTGCAGCACTGTCATTGCATATGTATACTTATTTTCCCACTTGAATCCACACAACGTTTAATAAATGAGCCCCCTGGTTCTTGGCAGGGCCATCTTAATAGCATCATGGGCCCCTGGGCAATGTAAAGCAGTGGGGCCCCTGTTTTGATAGCAAAACAGAAACATACATAGGCATTAGAAAAAACATGGGCCCCTAAACTCGTGGGGCCCCCGGGCAACTGCCCAGTGTGCCCATGTGTTAAGATGGCCCTGGTTTTTGGGCCTGTTTGAGCGAGTGCAGTCTATCTTTCAGTCCTCACTCTTATGTGTTCTCCCACCTGCAGGGCAAAGCCAAGGTTTTTAGGGGGGTCTATGACTGCCAGCAGTATCATACAAAAATCCACAGTAGAAGACAGTTGTGGTCATTTTTGGTACAAGATCTTGGCAGCAGGTAAACCCGTAAATTCTCACTCCTGTTAGCTTCTCCATTATCGATGGGCAAATACTCCAAGGCCAGTATTTCTCCTCTAATTCTGTTCAGTCCACAGCAGCCCGGTCTGGAGGTCCTTTAGCAAATCCAGCTGTGGGTCATCAGACGTTTGCAAGTAGAGAGCGGGACACAGGGATGTGATTAATTGAAGGGGACGCAGCCGAGGTAGAGGAGTGAAGGTCAGAGCGAGCGGCGAGCATTTGTATCCGTCATGTTTAGGTCGACGGACGGGGATTTGGGAAATGAGCTGCTTTAGACAGTCAGATCGCGTGGAGCGGCGCCTGCCATTTCTCACAGAGGCTAATGAAGCAATTAAGAGCTGGAGGCTCCATCCATCTTGAACAGGCAGACAGGCCGAAACATAAAAGAAGGTCAGCTGCACTTCGGGGTCGGTTTGAGTGATACCCGGGTTACCTGTAAGCTGGCATCACTTTCTTGAACCCGGGACCTCAATAGTCATGAAAGTGGGGATGAACTCGTTGTCAGGCGAAGGTGGGGTGTGAGTTCATTTTAATTATTTAATCCTCTTTAGTGATGAAACATCTTGAGGTGTTTCAGCTTGAGGTGGCACGGGATGCAAGAGGAATGATTAGTGACTGCCAGCCGAAAACAGCACAGCAATTAGGCAGACGGGTACCAGCAGAGTGCGATGGAGCAGGAAAGGGACGAGTCAGTGCAGGAAGGAGACGGAGATGGCAATAGCTGAACCCGAGAGGAAAGGGTGATGGTGGAGGAAGAGCTGGGACCATCGGGAGGTGGGAGCGACCTTGGAAACTTTGGTGAGAGTAAGAGGGGTCAGGGGAGCTAAGGTGTGGGGTTGGGGGGGTCCTGACACAGAGGCATTCAAGATAGGACACGGCCCCCTTGGAGTTGAGGTGGCACCTCCGGGTCTGCAGGTACCTTTTGATGTGCCAGACTGAGCACAACGCGGCAGGCTGGACCCATAGGGTGGGAGGACCGGGAACGTGAATGAATTGAGGATTATCTGTGGATTGTTACCTTTCTGAGTGGATTTGAACTTATGTATTGATGAAGAGATTTGTTTAACCACCCCAAGACACCATATTGAATATCTGTTTATTTAATGGCACTGTTTTGCATTTGTTTGACTGCACTTCAGATTCAGTATTTTGAAGACACACTGATACTCTTGTGGACAAGCGTGTTTATTCCCTCAGCTTGGCACATCCTCAGTCATGACAGTCGATGGCCCCGGGTTCAAGAGAGATATGGCAGCTCTAGGCAACCCAGGCCAGCACAAGACTGGACAATGATGGCACAGACACATAGCAAGGGATGGTGCAAAGGTACTTTGGTCTTTTATTCCAAATCAAAGTGTTCAAAAAGTGCAGTACAGTCTTTCCAATGAAATGAATAATCCATAATAAAAAAGATGTGCTGTGAGGCGGTTAAAAGTCAGAGTAAATAATCAATAAATAAGAATAAAAGGATAAGTGTCTTTGCATCTGCCTCCCTCTGTGTCTGACTAGTCGCTATTTCTCTGTTATTCCAACAGATGGCGCATCACAAATATTTCTAGTTATAAAATGCATTGCATTTGTCATTCCAACAGATGGTGCATCACAAATATTTCTAGTAATAAAATGCATTGCATTTGTCATTCAAAGAGATGGTGTGTTACAAATATTTCTAGTAATAAAATTCATTGGATATGTCATTCCAACAGATGGTGCATCACAAATATTTCTAGTAATAAAATTCATTGGCTTTGTCATTCCAACAGATGGCGCATCACAAATATTTCTAGTAATAAAATGCATTCCATTTGTCATTCTAACAGACAGTGCATCACAGATATTTCTATTATTAAAACTGCATTGCTTTTGAAATTCAAACAGATGGTGCGTTACAAATATTTCTAGAAATGAAATGCATTGCATTTGTCATTCCAACAGAATAAACATTAACACTGCTTTTATAAATCTGATACCAAATGGCATATAACAGAGACGTATGCATTGCATGGTGCACTGCAAATGTTAGCGCTGAGGTCTATGCTGATTATTAAGATTTCAACCCATCTTAGACAGTTAGCACAGCAAGTTAATAAATAATTACAAAAAATGGCTTAAAACGTGTATCCTCTTTAAAATCCTTCCTGAGCCTCTCTGCTTCCTTTCTAAAACCAATGTCTCCTCTAATTGTCTGTTAAGGTCTCCACAAAAAGAGGGGATGTCCTCTAACAGGCTTAGTCAACCCTGTTATTTTCTATTAATTATGTACAGCTTTAAATAAACACACACACACACACACACACACACACACACACACACACATATACATATATTGTGGAGCTTGGCCCGGACACAGACAGGCAGACATCGTTATAAGTCACCCAACACACGCTTTATTTATAAATACTATATACAGTGAAGCACACAACCCCAAAAGTCCCCCAAAGTTCAGGCCTCTCACAATGATGCCTCTCTCTCTTCAGGCCACCTCCTTTCCTCCCCTCCCAAGCTCCGTCCTTCTCCAGTCCCGACTCAAGCCATCGAACGGAGGGATGCGGCCCCTTTTCTAATCACCCGGATGTGTTCCAGGTGCCTCCCGATAATCTTCTGCTGGCACTCCCCAGTGTGGCGGAAGTACCAGCTGTGCACCCGGAAGCACTCTGGGTGTCCCTGATCGTCTTCCCCCCAGCAGTTCCAGTTGTGGCAGAAGTACTGAGGACCAGGGCTCTCCAGACATCGGGGCGCCCCCTGGTGGTGACCACAGGCCCCTATAGGGTTGAGCTTCCAAGCTCAGTTCCCGTGGACCCCAAAGACACCAGGGCGGTCACCCCCTCTTGCTCTGGAGGAGGTGTAATCCCTCCTCTGGTCCTTCCGGGCATCCCAGCTGGGTGCCACCCTCAGCCGCTTGCCACAATATATATATATATATATATAAATATATATTTGCAGCTGGAGATCCACGAAGGGAGAAAAAAGAATCACGTATAATAAAATAGTTTTTTATTCCTGAGCTTTCAACCTCTATCAGGGGTCTTCATCAGAGGATAATGCTTAGACTTACAAGAATCAAAGGCAATATATAGTAACACATTGGGGGGGGGGAGGTGACTAAGTCCGTATGATCGGGGGGGGGGGGTTGTATAGTTTATTTATTATGTACATGGGGGGGGGTTGTATAGTTTATTTATTATGTACATGTTCATGTACATAATAAATAAACTATACAAACCCCCCCCCTTGATCATACGGACTTAGTCACCCCCCCCCTTTGTATCTCCAGCTGCAAATATGCAAACCGTATCACAGACTTTCTCTTCCATTCATAAATATATATATACATATATATATACTATATATAGTCACAATAAGAGTCCAAAGATATTGAAAAGGTTTGAGGTAGCCACCCATCTATTATGCCTAGGCTGCATGGGGAAGGCTACAGATAACAAACCCTGCAGCACCGAAGGTTCCCAAGAGCATTGTGGTCTCCATAATTCTTAGATCGAATGAGCTGAGACATCCACAACTCTTCTTAAAGTTGGCTGCCTGGCCAAACTAAGCAATCATTGATAAAAAGGTCTTAGTAAGACAAGGAGACCAACAACCTGATGGCCACTCTGGATGAGCTTCAGAATGGCATGCAGGGACACAGGGGACAATCGCTTTTCATTTTGTCACTTTTCAAGAGGCATGTGGCACTTTTTCAATGAACTGTGGGGGGACCTCACATGTGTCCACATCTGTATGAATATAATCTTGTGACAATGAGATTTAAATAAAATGAAGTTCTTATTTTTAATGGAAAAAAAATAATAATACGGCATTAACTAACTTAGTCATGATTACAATAAAAATTCCATTGTATTCTCATTAAGAATAATAACTAATAAAACTTAACTGCAGATCTCATTTTACATTTGTCAATTATAACAATTACAGGTATGCTTAGTAAATGAACTACAATAAGTAGATGTGAATAATCTTAGATTAACTATAGTGCCTTTCATATCTGTCTATCTGTCTATCTATCATATAGTGCCTTTCATATCTATCTATCTATCTATCTATCATATAGTGCCTTTCATATCTACTATCTATCTATCTATCTATCTATCTATCTATCTATCTATCTATCTATCTATCTATCTATCTATCTATCTATCTATCATATAGTGCCTTTCATATCTATCTATCTATCTATCTATCTATCTATCTATCTATCTATCTATCTATCTATCTATCTATCTATCTATCTATCTATCTATCTATCTATCATATAGTGCCTTTCATATCTATCTATCTATCTATTATATAGTGCCTTTCATATCTATCTATCTATCTATCTATCTGTCTATCATATAGTGCCTTTCATATCTATCTATCTATCTATCTATCTATCTATCTATCTATCTATCTATCTATCTATCTATCTATCTATCTATCTATCATATAGTGCCTTTCACATCTGTCTATCATATAGCACCTTTCATATCTATCTATCTATCTATCATATAGTGCCTTTCATATCTATCTATCTATCTGTCTATCTATCTGTCTATCATATAGTGCCTTTCATATCTATCTATCTATCTATCTATCATATAGTGCCTTTCATATCTATCTATCTATCTATCTATCTATCTATCTATCTATCTATCTATCTATCTATCTATCTATCTATCTATCATATAGTGCCTTTCATATCTATCTATCTATCTATCTATCTATCTATCTATCTATCTATCTATCTATCTATCTATCTATCTATCTATCTATCTATCATATAGTGCCTTTCATATCTATCTATCTATCTATTATATAGTGCCTTTCATATCTATCTATCTATCTATCTATCTATCTGTCTATCATATAGTGCCTTTCATATCTATCTATCTATCTATCTATCTATCTATCTATCTATCTATCTATCTATCTATCTATCTATCTATCATATAGTGCCTTTCACATCTGTCTATCATATAGCACCTTTCATATCTATCTATCTATCTATCATATAGTGCCTTTCATATCTATCTATCTATCTGTCTATCTATCTGTCTATCATATAGTGCCTTTCATATCTATCTATCTGTCTATCTATCATAAAGTGCCTTTCATATCTATCTATCTATCTATCTATCTATCTATCTATCTATCTATCTATCTATCTATCTATCTATCTATCTATCTATCTATCTATCTATCATATAGTGCGTTTCACATCTGTCTATCATATACCACCTTTCATATCTATCTATCTATCTATCTATTATATAGTGCCTTTCATATCTGTCTGTCTATCTATCATATAGTGCCTTTCATATCTATCTATCTATCTATCTATCTATCTATCTATCTATCTATCTATCTATCTATCTATCTATCTATCTATCTATCTATCTATCTATCTATCTATCTATCTATCTATCTATCTTCTGTTTTGTATTACAGTTTTTCTGAATTGCTAAAACACATTTCCTAAAATCTCATCTCTTTGTCTCAAAACACTAAACACAAACTCTAAAATTCAAGCTACACTCAGAAAACCTTCAACTTGTCTTGCAAAACCAAACATTTGACCCAAAACTATTTTAACTTTACTCAAAATCAAGCACTACTATCAAAAACCACACAAAACCAGCCAATGTGCAAACACAACTTAGCAACGATTACACACTACATAAATAAATACAAAACACTGTGGGATAGCGGGAAAATAATATTTATTTATTCATTCATTTATTCTTGTACTCCCATTTTAACAAAAAAAGAACTGCAGCAGAAAAGTTATGTATATATATAAAAAAAATGATATATTTTTACAGCACATTCAGATAATTTATTCTGCCTCAGCATCGCGCCTCTGTGCTGGTCAGGCCACAGGACTTCATCCACATCACATGCTATGGTCGCCCTTGCAAGGCAACGAGGAAAGAATCCTTTAGCATGCCGAATCCAGCCCTGGCAAGATTCCACTCCTATCTCACCACTTGCTCCATTCATTGCTTGAAGTCGATTTTCCTGTGTGTAAGGGTGTCGGTTGTATACTTTCCATCTCCATGTTGAGAAAAACTCCTCAATAGGTTTCAAAAAGGGAGAGTATGGTGGAAGAAACACATTCATAAAATGCTCATCATTGTGAAACCAATTGCGTATTCTTGGACCACGGTGAAAGCTCACATTGTCCCAAATGATAACATACATGGGATGCTCTGCCTGCTCGTAATCTCTCTGCTCAAGCAAAGCATCCTGTAGACCATCCAGGAATGTTACCAGAAGTTTGGTGTTGTATGGCCCAACAGTACCATGACTGTGGAGACCCCCATAGCTGCTGATGGCAGCACAGAGAGTTACATTTCCACCACGCTGGCCAGGCAGTTCAATAATGGCACGTTGACCTATGACGCTGCGACCTCTTCTTCTCTTTTTTTGCTAGATTGAATCCAACTTCATCCATGAAGATGTATTCATGAGGCCTAACCATTGAGTCAAGCTCAAAGATTCTCTGTACACAGTGACAACAAACTACATTTAGTTCTGGAAATGACACAGTATGATGTATACATGTGCTGCATCCCAGACAATACAGTATACATTCTAGTACGGAGTGTACTGTAAAAGTTTATTTACTTGCACATATTGACATCGTTGCTCTTTCACTCTCTCACAGTTTCGCTCAAATGGTACCCGATAAACTTGTTTCATCCTTATCTTGTTGCGTTGTAGGACATGGTCAGTTGTTGACAGACTCACACTATTTATTCCCTCAAAATGTGTGTTGTCTTCTATAATCCGCTGCTGTATTTCACAGAGTCGAATTGCATTATTTTGATGGACCATATCCATGATAAGTGTGTCCTGATGTTGTGAGCACATGCGTGTTCTTCCACCCTCATATGGCCGTCTTTCAATTCTAAAATAAATACCATACTTTACCATACTTATATATATATATATATATATATATATATATATATATATATATATACACATCTATGTTTTCAGTAAATGTTTTCAAACACAGTACCATGGAGAAATTATTTTTCATTGTCCCCTTACTGAGACAGGTATACTTTTTCCCTGTTTTCTTCTCTGAAGGTCTGGATTATAGTAGCCACTGAGAACCTGCTTAGGTTTGGTTGCACACATTGCCCTGCCTCCCTCATAGTCATGCCAGGCACCAGAACATGATCGATGACAGCTGCTCGAATGTCATTTGAAATTACAGATCTTCTTCTTGGTCTTAGTCCTTGCCCACCACCTCTGACACGGACTCCTCTTCCTCTTCTATTGTATTGCTCCATTGTTGGATCCACTCCTGCCATTTGCATCTCACTAGGCTTATATACTGTTTACTAATTGGGTTCACTGATTGGACGCACGTGTTCTCAGTTTGGAGTGGTAGTGTGTAAATGATGAAGACAGTGTGTTAGCTGTGTTTGACTTCTGTAGCCTGTGTGCACCATTCTGGGTACAAGTGCACCACACTGCTAAATGGGTTTAGAGATTTGGTAAATGGGAGATTCAGACTTGCAAATTGTGTCCTAACCAGATGAATAGTGTTTAAGATTCTGACAACTGTAGGATTGATTTGATGAAAGAGTTTTGGTAGTTGACAGTTTAGTTTTTAGAATGGGATTTAGTGTTTTAGCAATTCAGAAAAACTGTAATAATCAAACGTAAAAAAAAGTAAAATAAATAAATAATCAAATCGACTTGGTCCAGGTTAATATTAATAATAATAATTAAAACCACTTGCTGTGTGTGCTTTTTAATGTCAATAATCAAACACACACCTCAGCTAAATGTGTGTTCTAATACTGTCAGTCAAACCCACCTGAGCCAGGGGATTATTAATGTGAAAAACTCAAATGTTAAATGTGAATGTGTTTATTAATAATTAAGTCTGCCTTGTCTGAGTGACTATGAAGGGTATTAATTATATCCAAATGATCAAATGATTGTTTAATATTAATGATTAAACTCTCCTGATTAAAATCTTCATTAATAGCCAGATCTGACACACTGAAGTGATTTTTAACTTTAATAATTAAACCCACCAAATCATAGTGTTTATAATATTAATAATCGCTGTATTTTTTATATATTAATAATCAAACCCTTTTGTTATTAATAATGAAATTTGCCTGGATTGAATGATAATTAATTATTATTATATCAATAACAAACTTGCCTGATCAAAATATTAATATTAATAAATATTCTGTTATACAACATATTTTCAATATTAATAGTTAAACTGAATTGATCAAAGCTTTAATTAATAATTACATTTACCTTGTCAAGTTGATTATTAGTAGTATTAATTTAATTTGAAAAATCACGTTTTTTTTCTTCTTTTTAATAGTACTGATTCATAATGCTAATCAACACATTTGCCTGATCCAAATGATTTTCTTTTGTCAAAATTTAAATTGTGGATAGTGGATAATTAAAAAGAGACACAAATGAAAGGGTCAGAATACTTTATATGCAATAGATAGATAGATAGATAGATAGATAGATAGATAGATAGATAGATAGATAGATAGATAGATAGATAGATAGATAGATAGATAGATAGATAGATAAGAAAGGCACTATATAATAGATAGATAGATAGATAGATAGATAGATAGATAGATAGATAGATAGACTAGATAGATAGATAGATAGATAGATAGATAGATAGATAGATAGATAGATAAGAAAGGCACTATATAATAGATAGATAGATAGATAGATAGATAGATAGATAGATAGATAGATAGATAGATAGATAGATAGATAGATAGATAGATAAGAAAGGCACTATATAATAGATAGATAGATAGATAGATAGATAGATAGATAGATAGATAGATAGATAGATAGATAGATATGAAAGGCACTATATAAGACATAACTATATTAGATAGATAGATAGATAGATAGATAGATAGATAGATAGATAGATAGATAGATAGATAGATAAGAAAGGCACTATATAATAGATAGATAGATAGATAGAAAGATAGATAGATAGATAGATAGATAGATAGATAGATAGATAGATAGATAGATATGAAAGGCACTATATAAGACATAACTATATTAGATAGATAGATAGATAGATAGATAGATAGATAGATAGATAGATAGATAGATAGATAGATAGATAGATAGATAGATAGATAGATATGAAAGGCACTATATAAGACATAACTATATTAGATAGATAGATAGATAGATAGATAGATAGATAGATAGATAGATAGATAGATAGATAGATAGATAGATAGATAGATAGATAGATAGATAGATAGATAGATAGATAGATCTTTATTTGTCCCCAGGGGAAAATCTGTGTTTTTACCAAAGTTCTTAAAAATCCATAACCACTATCTGCTCTGAACAGACACCAGAATGACTGAAAATAACGAAATCTCCTGCCTTGGCAGTGCCAGTCCCAGTGAGGTGCTATTCAGTTGTACTCCTGTTAGTATAAATGAGCCTCCGCCGTGCTACATACTTCTGCTGAATAATTTGTTGGTTGAAAGTCCTTTGAAAGAAACTTTAGCCACAGGATATTGTAACATGATATTATAAATGTATTTTATGTACTTTACTGACACATGCAATTATAGTGTTTAGTGATTTGTAATGCGTTACTGTGAGAAACTACAGTTGCAAAACGAGTTACCCAATGCGGCAACCAATGCCAGATGAAGACCCCCTGTAGGGCTCCTTAAGTGAGAATTGATAACCAACAAAGTGCGTGGACTTTTGACCATTTAATATGGTGCAGTATTTGCACCATGAACGGCATGTGGTGACCCTCAATCGTTTCATTATATTAGGGGGGATTTCAATTTTATAGACAGTCATTTTGATGTCACCCCCTCTGATGGCGTCACCTGGTGTGAAACACCCCCCCCCCCTAATCACCACACTGAGTAAGTCCACCAACTCTTCTAGTAAAAGAACACATTTAAGTTGCGTAAAGGAAGAGTTTGGGCTGCGACATCAATGTAACGTACAGCCACTCTGACAGCTGTGTCTTTGCGCTCGTGTTTGCCTTCTGTCTGGATTGCTCTCTGGGTCAGTTCTTTTTCCACATTTGTCAAAAAACAGATTTTCTTTTTGTCTCTTCAGGTAGCAGTCAGCACTTCAAACTCCAGGAGGCAAGTGAGAAAATATTCAGAATACCTGAGCTGAAGAAGAGCATGAAAGACATTCATACCAGAACAAGGAACCAGGGTGTGGCGGAGAGAAGTGACACCTCTGTGCTTAGTGTGTGACGTCACTGGTGACAAACACAAACATATCACATTCTTCATTAAATCCTTAGACTTTACTAATATTTAGATTTCTGTTTTAATTGCCACACTACTGCCTCAAGGCTTCCAAGTCTCATGACTGATCTATCTATCTATCTATCTATCTATCTATCTATCTATCTATCTATCTATCTATCTATCTATCTATCTATCTATCTATCTATCTATCTATCCCTGGCCCCATACAAAATGGTATGTGTGGGGGGTCATTTTCATATGCTGGTGGGGGTTGCACAGCAGGGCAGGCGCGTTAAACTATACGAGTGTAACGTCAGGAGCGCAATATCACCGGTCAGCAGCTCGACAATCACAGGATACAATGCTGCTACATTTAATTCACATACAACATGTACTCCTGTGTAGGCTTCACGAAACAGTGCATTCTCTATATATCGAACAAAAATGTTTTTGGAAAAAATGTAAAACATTAAAAATTATTAGGTTTGTAACAATAAAAACACACAAAATCAGTATTAACAAAATAAAATAAGAAATGAAATGGATATAGCGGGTTGGATAATGGTTGGATGGATGCGCAACAAAACTTTTGCTGCGTTCCTCTCGCAGGCTTCTTTCGGCATGTAGTTTCAAGTTCCGCCCTTCAGGCTTAACGACGCCTGTGCTTTCAACTAAACGCTCGCGCAGCCAACTTAAGAGAATGTTAACAGCCATTGAGACCGACTCCTTAAAGAGATTCCACAACATTTTACAAATTGAAATAATCACCTGGACCGTGTCTCTCTGGGTCGTAACAATACAATGTGATGTGCATGGGCACCGACCAGTTACAGATATTGGGAGAAATAGTGGGAAAAAAGTAACATAGATATTATTATTATTATTATTATTATTATTATTATTATTATTATTATTATTAATACTACTACTACTACTACTAATAATAATAATAATAGATAGATAGATAGATAGATAGATAGATAGATAGATAGATAGATAGATAGATAGATATGAAAGGCACTATATAAGACATAACTATATTAGATAGATAGATAGATAGATAGATAGATAGATAGATAGATAGATAGATAGATAGATAGATAGATAGAAGTGAAAGGCACTATATAATAGATAGATAGATTTCAACACACATTGTGGTCTGAACAAAGATCAGAATGGCTAAAAAGGAGTAAAATTAAAAACAAAAGCAAACTTCTTATTTGTCAGTCCCAGTCCCCGTGAGGCGCTGTACAGGTGTATTACTCTTATTATTAAGGACCTCCAGTCGCATTTCTTCACACACTTCTGCTGAACGGCTCAATGGCTGAAAGTCCTCAGTGTCGGTGTGTCACAGAGAGGATGTGCAGCGTTGTACAGAATGGCACTCAGTTCTGTTTTGCTACTTTCGGCGGCCCAGAGTGCGTCCAATAACTAAGCTTGCCCTATTAATTAGATGTAATTTTAAATTCATTTTAATTGTAATAATAATAATAATAATAATAATAATAATAATAATAATAATAATAATAATAATACCCAACTTGGAATAGCATTGGAGACGCAGACTTGGCAAAGTTAAATTAAATGACGTCATCAGGGGACTTTATTGTTCAATTCTGATTTATCTGACAGTGTACAGTAAACATCTCTAAAACGAGCTTACATTAAAAGTCGCGTGAAAACTCCGCAGATGTCGTCCTTTGCCTTCACGTTCGTCATAGCTGCATTTCTGCCATGGCGTTTTTCTTCCAGTATCGCTCCGGTATTTCTCAGGCTGTGTATAAATAACATTGCGTGTATATGTAATTCTTACGGGTTCTAACTTATTATTATTATTATTATTATTATTATTATTATTATTTCGTAACCTGAAAGAAGAATAGCTTACACAGCAACGCCCGCTTTATCGATGTGAGTTTGATGAATCACCTCCCATTATCCCCCCTTGCCTGGCGCATACCCGGCTGCCCACCCCTCGAGGTGAACAGGGCTCGGCTCTCGTGTCTTATAGCCGCCTAAGGCAGCAGCAGATGATTAGACGAGAGTGCGTGACACGCGGCTTGACACTGAAACAGTCCAGACGGACACATCAAAGAGGGCAATCATAGGCCATTTACTGACCAGTGGCCCTCCGGGAGCGCTAATGACCGGTCTGCCACGCAGCAGAGCTTAAGTGATAAGAAACATGGCCTCCTATCCGGGAATGAGTGCTCCGGTGGGGCCGTGGCTGCTTCGTTATTGCCTGCTGTCTCCGCAGCTTCCCTCTTCATAATCAGAGCACTGCGGCGATTTTATGGGGGCGTTAGGGATCAGCGTGTATAAATGGGAGCCAACGGATCCGTCTGGTTTTCAAAAGTCGGAAAGACTTGCAAGAACACCTGGACGGACACACGAGGATTCTTGTAAATCGGGGCATTCGCGGCCGCAGGTCATATTTAACTGCCAGGCGGTCAGTTTTTCCTTAAAGCAACTTTAAAACGATCGGCGCTCCTTCCCGGCGGCCATGATGATATTCCCATGTCCAGCAATCAGGCTGGTCTCCCATTTTATTATTCCCTTTTGTCTAACTAGAAGTAGCAGCCCTGACTTACCTTTCATTTTTATCCTGTAACTCTGTTTGCACTAAATTGGTCAGTTTTACAATATTCAGGGTCACAGAGGACTGGGGACTAGCCTTGGGTTAAAGGCAGGATGGGAGTCCATCACAGGGGGCACTCAAACACACACACACACACAATGGCATATTACAGACAATTAACCTAACAGGCACATCTTTGGGGTGTTAGGGGCAGAGTATATGAGAGAAAAAGTCATGTAAATATGGGGGGGGGGGGGGGGGGGGGGGGATTTCAACAATGCCACCTTTACACCTTCTGCTACTCACTTACAATGAGCACAGAAAAAGATAATAATCCCACCAAACAGGG
The DNA here is from genome assembly GCF_900747795.2 of Erpetoichthys calabaricus. Classification (NCBI taxonomy): domain Eukaryota; kingdom Metazoa; phylum Chordata; class Cladistia; order Polypteriformes; family Polypteridae; genus Erpetoichthys; species Erpetoichthys calabaricus. Next base: position 7,453,669 of record NC_041397.2, on the reverse strand, counting down.
CACTGCTGTAGAAGGGGGGGGGGGGGGCTTGGAGTCCATGAGGCACTTCGTCTGCTACTCTGGTGTCATCTCCCAGGGGTCACTGGTGACAAGCGACTCTGATATGGGGTGGACTGGCACCCTGGGCACAGCTTCTGCCTTGGGCCAAAACTGACGCAGCTTCAAAGAATCAATGGATGGACAGATGGATGGTTATTACAGCTTCCTTAAAAGGATGGATATTAATGTTAATTGAATTTAATGGACTCAAGATTGGGGGAATGAATTAGGGTTACATAAAACAGGTTAATGGATGAAGGATGGATATTATTAAACAGATAGATAGATAGATAGATAGATAGATAGATAGATAGATAGATAGATAGATAGATAGATAGATAGATAGATAGATAGATGTGAAAGGCACTATATAATAGATAGATAGATAGATAGATAGATAGATAGATAGATAGATAGATAGATAGATAGATAGATAGATGTGAAAGGCACTATATGATAGATAGATAGATAGATAGATAGATAGATATATAGATAGATAGATAGATAGATAGATAGATAGATAGATAGATAGATAGATAGATAGATAGATGTGAAAGGCACTATATAATAGATAGATAGATAGATAGATAGATGAAGATAGATAGATAGATAGATAGATAGATAGATAGATAGATAGATATGAAAGGCACTATATAATAGATAGATATGAAAGGCACTATATAATAGATAGATAGATAGATAGATAGATAGATAGATAGATAGATAGATAGATAGATAGATGTGAAAGGCACTATATAATAGATAGATAGATAGATAGATAGATAGATAGATAGATAGATAGATAGATAGATAGATAGATAGATAGATAGATGTGAAAGTCACTATATGATAGATAGATAGATAGATAGATAGATAGATAGATAGATAGATGTGAAAGGCACTATATAATAGATAGATAGATAGATAGATAGATAGATAGATAGATAGATAGATAGATAGATAGATAGATAGATAGATAGATAGATATATGAAAGGCAGTATATAATAGATAGATAGATAGATAGATAGATAGATAGATAGATAGATAGATAGATAGATAGATAGATAGATAGATAGATAGATAGATGTGAAAGGCACTATATAAAAGATAGATAGATAGATAGATAGATAGATAGAATAGATAGATAGATAGATAGATAGATAGATAGATAGATATGAAAGGCACTATATAATAGATAGATAGATAGATATGAAAGGCACTATATAATAGATATAATATATAATAGATAGATATAGATAGATAGATAGATATTATTGTGCCTTGGATGTATTAGTGCTTATGAAATGGAGAGATGCTCAGTTGTTTTACTTGCTTCTGTTTCTTGGACGGCTGCCTGGCTGTTGTTTCTTTTTTTTTCACTGCAGTTCTAACACTAAAGTGCGAGCACAAGGACATAATTAGGACCATTAGGACACTGAAGGGTTGGCTGCTGAAAACAGGGACTTTGCAGTCACATGAATAATAAATAAAAAATGAGTCATTTCAAGCAGTAGTAGTGCATCTTGACAAAAAAAAAAAAGAAAATTCGATCTAAAACATGAACAGTTGTGAGAGTGTCCAGACGTGTACCTGGTAGTCTTCATAACCAGAAAGTCAGGATTCCTTCTGATGTAGCGCTGAGTCATGAGTTCTGTGCTCTCATCATTACAGCCAATTAATGGCAATGAATCTGACACCGCGTTGTTCTGCCATTGCTGCCAATGGCATTTGATGTATTGAAATTACAAAAGTGCTTTTAAAATGATTCTCACAAAACATCGTTTAGCCATATTAAAAGACACAATGAATAAGTGTCAAGGTGATATAGTGTCTTTATTTTATTATGCCAGCTAACATGCCCATCAAAGACGAAAATGATAAACATTCAGAGCAGAGCGTGTAATTAATACGGAGAAGAGAATTTCATTCTTCTGTTCCCACATCACAGCTTTAAATAAAATGTGACAGGCGGACAGGTGTTTCCCTCAACAAAAAGGAGACTTCAATTACACATTTAGAAAACATGCTGTGCTTCGTAAACCTTACCTTTGTAAAAGTCCAGCCTCAGGCTATTGCGATGAGCGTAAAATTGCTATTTTTGGACTATGCACTGTAGTTAATTTTTTATAGCTGATTATTATTTGTAGAAATCATACCTTAGGCAGCCATTAAAATGATTCACAGTAGATTAGGGTTTCCGACAAAATGTTTATTTTTTCCTTATCATTGTAGACCTGCTCTTAGTGTTATACATGATGAGTCACTAGGGGTACTTCAGATAGATAGATAGATAGATAGATAGATAGATAGATAGATAGATAGATAGATAGATAGATAGATAGATAGATAGATAGATAGATAGATAGTGTAGCAGATATGCCCTTGATCCACCTCTCGGACCCTCAGGTACCACTCCAAACACCAGGTGAAAGTACAACTCTTCTTTATTTTGTACTCACGTACACAAAGCACCCACCACTCCACACTATTCATACAATTAACAATAAACTACTCAATAATACTCTCTCCTCCTCGCCCAGACACTTAGCCCTCCTACCTCCCAGCTCAGCTCAGTATCTGGGCTTTCCCACAGTCCTTTTATATTCCCTGACCCGGAGGTGTTCCTGCCCAACAGTCCACAGTTCCTTATTCCTTCCAGGTCAGGGTAAACAGTCCTTTTCTTCAACCCGGGAGCACGTCGTTTCTTCCTGTCACGTGACCATGACGTACTCCCGGGTTATAGGGCACAAACGAGCCTATGAGCCCCCCAACAGCGACGCCTGGTGGCCCCCAAGGTATCCAGCAGGGCTGCGTATAAAAACTACATAGTCCATGAGGCCCTGCTGGAATTCGGGGCACGTCCACACTGTCTGGAGAGCTCCTCCTGGCGGCCTGGAGGTGAGGGCCGGAGTTAGAAGTCGGCAATCCACCACAATTCCCCCCACTTAGCGATGACCACTGGGGCGGAGCATCCAGCCCCGCAAGGGACGTCCTCCTCCAGGAGGACACGTCAGTCGGACCTTGGCTGCGTTGTCTAGGCCCCCCAGAGAACCTTGGGGGAACGGTGTATCTTCTGTCCCACCTCTCTCCTGTCCTCCAGGGACAACTTCGCCACACGTGGCCCGGCCGACGGCAGTTGTAGCACCGACGATGCCCTCCTGGTTGTCTCCCTCTGCGAAACCAGAAACATCTCGGAAATTCCGTTAGCTCCACCCTTTCCTCCGCCAAGGAGGGGTTTACGGCTGCTTTGCTGCTCTTAGCCCTTTTTTCCACCTTGTCAGGAGACCCACGTTTTATTTCGGGGATCTTCTGATTTCTCTGGGGCTTGTGCACAGCATGAGTCTCCCTATGGGAAAGAGAGAGCCTCTTTGCTGTTTGCACGCCCGTTGTCCTATGTATTGTAGGAGGCGGCGTCATTAGCCCCGCATCGCTCCGGGTAACAGTACTTTCCAGCTGCCCCGGTTTGATTGGCACTTCCTCCGCCCCTCCAGTAACGAGCGATAACTCCCTCATCACACGGGTCGGGGTCTTGAGGTCCGGAGCACTTCGGTAGGCTGCGTCACACGCATGCTCCGGCTCGTCCGATCCTACCCCCGACCACTCGGTTATTGTGCCACACTCTACTGTCAGGCACACAGTGCTTTGGCACCCACTACTTAATAATTGCGGTGCCGGATCGCACTGTGTCCCTTTATTATGTACGATACAGGCAGGACTCACCTGTATTCCCGCATCGATCATCAGCGGAGCTTCTCGCCCCAGTCGCCGTAGGAATTCCTGAAGTTTAATCAGCGGCGCTTTGACTGTAGTTCCCAGCTCCTCTACACATTTCCTCAAGTCCTCGATTCCCTGAAAGAAACCGAGTACGGGCTCGAGCACCTCCTCGAGATCCTACACCATATAGTTATTTAGTTTGGCCGGAGGTAAGTTCACTTCCTTATTTTCCTTACCTGCCGGCCGGGAACCAATGAGCACGTCCGTCCCTGGCACATGCTCGGCTGGGTTGAGCAAAGGCTTCTGGGAAATGGAGTCCGTAGAGGAACGGGTAGCCTCCAGTGGCTGACTGCGATCTGCCTCTTTTAATTTGTCGGCAGACCGTTCAGTCACCTCCCGCTCCTCTTTTTCTTTATTTAATTGCGGCGCTGCTCCGCTCGCCTCCCCCTTCCTTTTCAGGGGGCTCAGAACCGTCAGGGAATAACTGACCTCACCGAAGGATCCAAGGTGACCTCCTCCGTCCCAGTATCCATCGCGTGAGGTCACGTGGTGGTTTTCGCCATATGGGCTTCCCCTCTGCGGACTCCTAGACTGGCCCGGCTTCTTCTTGTCGTGGCCATCTTGCCTAGGACTGAGGCGGGCGTCCAATTCTCCGTCTGCTTCATGCAGACAGGCCTCTGCAAAGCAAGAAATAAAAGTCTCCGGCGGTTCGAGTGCTTTCTCAGCACCTACCTCGGTACGTAGACGATCCTGTTCCAACTCTCTGTAATAGTCTTCAGGAGTCGCGATTCTACACCGTTCCGGTTGTCTCCCCGCTCGGGTTTGCTCAGCATTAAACCGCGCCCGGTCTTCTTCACCGCCTGTTAGGTAAGTCCACAGCGTCTCCAGCCCATCTGGGACTCAAGTCATCTGGGTAGTTCCAGTCTTCTTCCCAGATTTCTTCCCCATCTTGGTCTGCAGTATATTAAGGCTCACGGTTGCAGCGCTTTGTGTTGTGGGTGGTGTTTTCACCTTCGTGTATGGAAGCGGGACCTTCTTGGGGTTGTCTGCATACACAATATTTGTTTGTAAATCAGGTCCCCTGCAAACAGACGGCCAAAGAATCCTGCCGACTACGCCAGTGTAGCAGATAAGGTCTTTGTCCACCTCTCGGACCCTCAGATACCACTCCAAACACCAGGTGAAAGTACAACTCTTCTTTATTTTGTACTCACGTGCACAAAGCACCCTCCACTCCACACTATTCATACAATTAACAATAAACTACTCAATAATACTCTCTCCTCCTCCCACAGTCCTTTTATACACCCTGACCCGGAGGTGTTCCTGTCCAACAGTCCACAGTTCCTTATTCCTTTCGGGTCAGGGTAAACAGTCCTTTTCTTCAACCCGGGAGCACGTCGTTTCTTCCTGTCACGTGACCATGATGTACTCCCAGGTTATAGGGCACATAGGAGCCCACGAGCCCCCAAGATATCCAGCAGGGCTGCGTATTAAAACTACATAGTCCATGAGGACCTGCTGGAACTCAGGGGCACGTCCATGCTGTCTGGAGAGCTCCTCCTGGTGGCCTGGGGGTGAGGGCCGGAGTTAGAAGTCGGCAATCCACCACAATAGATAGATAGATAGATAGATAGATAGATAGATAGATAGATAGATAGATAGATAGATAGATAGATAGATAGCCCTAATTAGCCTATCAGCTCTATCCTTAGCATCCTTCTCCCAATATCCCCTCATCTCTCCTCACATGTCCAAACCAACACAATCTTGCCTCCCTGACTTTGTCTCCCAACCGTCCAACTTGAGCTGACCCTCAAATGTCCTCATTTCTAATCCCATCCATCCTCATCACTCCCAATGCCAATCTTAACATCTTTCACTCTGCCACCTCCAGCTCTGTCTCCTGTGCCACCGTCTCCAGCCCATATAACATAGCTGGTCTCACTACCATCCTGTAGACCTTCACTTTCACTCTTGCTGATACCCGTCTGTCATAGATCACTCCTGTCACTCTTCTCCACCCACTCCACCCTGCCTGCAATCTCTTTTTAACTTCTCTTCCACAATTCCCATTACTCTGTACTGTTGATCCCACATATTTAAACTCCTCCACCTTCGCCAACTCCCCTCATCCTCACCATTCCACTGACCTTCCTCTCATTCACACACATGGATTCTGTCTTGGTCGTCCTACTGACCTTTATTCCGCTCCTCTCCAGAGCAGATCTCCACCTCTCCAGGGTCTCCTCGACCTGCTCCCTACTCTTGCTACAGATCACACAGTTTACAATTGATCACAGGTGGATGGAAGCCAGTAACCATGGTCTGCAATTGAAATGGTGGGCACAGTGAGTTTATGAGGGGGTGATCCATTATTAATCTCAGGATTTCTTGTTTTTGATTTTTAAAATTTTTGTAGCTGTGATATCTTTCACTTGGATGTTATGGATTGCACTGAGTAAGTAAAGCTGGAAAAAAATATTGGTTTGTGTGTTTTCATTTAAGGCTGTAAAGCAAAAAAAAAGGGAATACTTCAAAGTGGGGGGGGGGGATTCTTTTCTAGTCCCACTGTACCTGGCTGAGATGCCTTCATAATAGAACGACTGGGGGATAAACATGGACAGGGCATTATCTTCCCCAGATCACTAGGTGGCAGCCCCCTGGGTTGCTATGACACCAAAGATTCCCAGAGGGCATGCTGGGAATTGGAGTTTTGTGGCTCAGTACGCCCTGTTGGGTTCTGGGGGTGCAACCAGGGAGTGCTTCAGGGACTGCTGAGCTCCATTTTGCCAGTACACTGGAATTACTCCTGGGGTGTTCCATAAAAGTAGCCAGCTGCCAACAGGAGTTCAGAGGAAGGAGACGAAGCTTGTGAGGAGGAGGAGGAGTGGAGGTAGATTGAAGGACTGAGAGAAAAAGAAAAAGGAGTTGCTTTGTGCTAATCACTGGGCATAATTGTAGTTGTGGTGGTGGCATGGGAAATGCTTCCAGGAAGAGTTTCCCACAGTAACAGCCTGTGTTTGCGCCTGCGACTGTCTGTGTCGGGTGTTTAGGGAGCTGGAGCGCCCTCTACAGGTCACAATATAAATATTTGAATAAACAAACTAACAAGAAGCCCTCAAACATACGAAAGCACTTGAGAGCTGCCACTGCCAATGAGGGGCTTGTAGATGGCAGTAAGATGGCTAGACATGTCTGGGGGTCTCACAGGTTTATGTTTAGAGGCCTTAACTTCTGAACACTGCAACTCCAGCTTGCTGCAGATGGACCTCATGGGCTGAGGAGCAGCTAGTCGGTATGGTCTGTAAAGCCACCATCGATCATGTCAGTCCCTTCCAGGTAAGCGTAGTGCTTCACAGTGGCAAACCCAGAAAAGGTCACACGTCCCGCTCCACGGTCACCTGCCATTTATAAACTGTGCGCCTCGGCCTTGCCAACCCAGTAAACACATCAAGAGAAAAAGAGCGGCGGGCGTCTCAAAAAAAAAAAAAAAAGAAAAAGGGACAGCGACTGGTGCTGAACGTTCTCACAGGAAACCGTCGGCCGCCAGCCCCATGATTAGCTTGTATTTTTAGCTTTTCCTCCAAATAGTCGTAATCTTTGCAATCTTCCAAATGCCTTGGTGCCCAGACAAAGCTTTCCAAGTCCATTTTTCAAAGAAAACACAAGTGGCTCTGATCGAGAGCAGCAAACAGGCCAGCCCTGCAGCCACTTTTAAATCTTTGTCATTTATGTTATAAGTTAATCCAAAAGTGGCAGTGAAAAATAAAATCAAAACACACACACACGCAAACACACACACACACACACATATACAGTATACATCTCTCGAGCTGCTGGGTCAGCGGCATTATTTATTTATTTTTTTGGCTGCATCGAGGCAAGACAGCAATTTCCAAACATCAATTATCCTCATTTCTGGGCTGGCGAACAGAATCAGAGGACTAAGCGGAGCAGGCGGACAGCTGAGCCGAGGAGCCACACGCCGCTCACGGGGATCAATTAGGGAAAAGCAGGTGGCATGGCAGTCGGAGTCGCCAACCTTCACCTGAAGAATTAAGGCAGTGACCTGACATACCCTAACCTAACATAACACAAAATACAAAATCACAAAGCCCAGAATAACATAACAGCACAAAACTAAACAAGATATCAACACAACACAATAGAACATAACCGTAAGGCAGCAAGTAACGAAATAACAACACAACACGACCTAACATAACATAATATAACAGAACAAACGATACCATAACTCAACGTAACAGAACACGGCATCAGATAAAATAACATCACAATCTGACAAAACACAACATTACATAACACAAAAAATATACTTTTACGCAACAAAACACAATATAACACAGCATAAAATAAAATAACATCACAATAGAAAACATCATTACATAACACAATCTAAACAACTAAACCTGATATAGCACAGGATAAAATTAAAAAGAAATCATATATTACAGCATGAAATAAAACAAAATATCAACACAACAGAACATAACATAAGGCAACAAGTAACGAAATAACAAAACATCACATAATATAGCATAAGAAAACAAACTAAACATAACATACCACGGCATCAGATAAAATAATATCAGAAAATGACAAAACAGAACTTTACAAAACATAACACAATGCAAAACAACACATACTTTTATACAACTGATATAACACAGTATAAAATAAAATAACATTACAACAGAAAACATCATTACATAACACAATAAAAACAACTAAACCTGATATAGCACAGAATGAAATAAAAGAAATCATATATAACAGCATGAAATAAAACAAAATATTAACACAACATGACAAAACCTAACACAACAGAACATAAGCCAGCAAGTAAAGAAATAACAAAACATCACAACATAACGTAAGATAACAAAAACAAATGAAACCATAAATAAATATAATATAACATGGCATCAGATAAAATAACATCACAACCTGACTACACACAACATTACATAACACAACACAATAGAAAACAACAAAGCATACTTTTATACAACCAAACACAATATAACACAGCATAAAATAAAATAACATTACAACAGAAAACATCATTACATAACACAATAAAAACAACTAAACCTGATTTAGCGCAGGATAAAATTAAAGAAATCATATATTACAGCGTGAAATAAAACAAAATATCAGCACAACAAGACAAAAGCTAACACAACAGAACATAACATAAGGCAACAAGTAATGACATGACAAAACATCACATAATATAGCATAAGATAACAAACTAAACATAACATACCTCAGCATCAGATAAAATAACATCACAACCTGACAACACACAACATTAGATAACACAACACAATACAAAACAGCAAAGCATACTTCTACACAATAAAACACAATATAACACAGCATAAAATAAAATAACATCACAGTACAAAACACCATTACATAACATAATATAAACAACAAAACATGTTCTGTTTCTCTTGCCTATCAGCTCTATCCTTAGCACCCCTCGCCCAATATCCCCTCATCTCTCCTCTGCACATGTCTAAACCAACACAATCTCGCCTCTCTGATTTTGTCTCCCAACTGTCCCACCTGAGCTGACCCTCTAATGTCCTCATTTCTAATCCTGTCCATCCTCGTCACACCCAATGCCAATCTTAGCATCTTTAACTCTGCCACCTCCAGCTCTGTCTCCTGTGCCACCGTCTCCAACCCATATAACAAAGCTGGTCTCACTACCGTCCTATAGACCTTCCCTTTCACTCTTGCTGATACTCGTCTGTCACAAATCACTCCTGACACTCTTCTCCACCCACTCCACCCTGCCTGTACTCTCCTCTTCACTTCTCTTCCACACTCCCCATTACTCTGTACTGTTGATCCCAAGTATTTAAACTCATCCACTTTTGCCAGCTCTACTCTCTTCATCCTCACCACTCCACTGCCCTCCCTCTCATTCACACACATGGATTCTGTCTTGGTGGTCCTCTCCTCTCCTAGAGCATCTCTAAAGGTACTGTACAAATATATTTCATTATTATTGTTGTACTGCCTGCTGCCGGCTGTTTCAACACTCTGATGCTTGGGAAAAGATTTCTCATCACCAGTGTGGCTGCTGCTTTCCAGATGGAGTTACCCTGCTGGTCTCCTGTCTCGCCTTCACCTAATGTCTCCTTACTGCCCCCTGCTGGCTGTCGACACACACTTGCACATGGAGTGGATTTCCCAACTGCATTGTGACTCCCTTTTCTGGGCACAGCTGGCCGGGTCTGTCTCTAAAAGTGATTCCTGTTCCTACGGTTTTCAAATATTCACTCCAACCGCAACATCCATCCATCCATTTTCCAACCCGCAGAATCCGAACACAGGGTCACGGGGGTCTACTTGAGCCAATCCCAGCCAACACAGGGCATAAGGCAGGAACCAATCGTGGGCAGGGTGCCAACCCACCGCAGCCAACCGCAACAATTTATCAGAATTTTACATACACATTTTCTAGAACTAGATAAATAATTTTCACCTCTTTAATTACAGCAAACAGGAGAAGCACAAATTTAATAGGCTTGCTTGTCCATACCCCCTGCAAACCAAAAAAAAATAGATAAATTCATTTTCCTGGGTGGTACCATTTGCAAGTTAAAAAAAAAAAAAATATAATCCTTCATCAGTCATCAGTTAGTCATCATCAAACCCACTGTATCCTAACACAGTTCATGGGGGTTAGCTGGAGCCAATCCCAGCACGAAAGGCAGGTATCAAACCCCGGACAGGGTGCCAGCCCACCACAGGGCACACACACACACACACAATGGACAATTTAGGACCACCAATGCACCTAACCTGCATGTCTTTGGACTGTGGGAGGAAACCCATGCAGACACGGGGAGAACATGCAAACTCCAGGACCCGGGAAGTGAACCCAGGTCTCCTTACTGTGAGGCAGCAGTGCCACCACTGCGCCACCCAGAGCACAATCAGCCTAAATAAAAGTCTTTCTCCATTATGTCTCGTTCTTCCAATATCTCTTAGTTTAGATTTTACCCTTGAAATCTCACCCTTGGTGTCACATTTGAGTACCAAGAAGAGAAACAGAATAGGTAACAAATTACCCATCCATTATCCAACCCACTATATCCTAACTACAGGGTCACGGGGGTCTGCTGGAGCCAATCCCAGCCAGCACAGGGCGTAAGGCAGGAAACAAACCCCAGGCAGGGCGCCAGTCCACCGCAGGGCACACACACACACACACACACACCAAGCACACACACTTGGGACAATTTAGAATCGCCAGTGCGCCTAACCTGCATGTCTTTGGACTGTGGGAGGAAACCCACCCAGACACAGGGAGAACATGCAAACTCCAGGACCCGGGAAGTGAACCCAGGTCTCCTTACTGCGAGGCAGCAGCACCACCACTGCGCCACCGTGCCACCTCACTGATATCAGACTCCCCATATTCCAAAACTTTTAATTAAATTGTAAAATCTGTCATTTATGGTGTTCAGTGTCAGGAATGCGGGGCTATTGATATTGGAGAAACAAAAAATTCAATTAGGGAAAGATTGGTTCAACATTTAGGGGAAATAGAGAATGGTAATAAAACAACAACCCTCTACAACAACAACATTTATTTCTAGAACACATTTTCATACAAATAATATAGTTCCAAGTGCTTTACTTGATGAAGAAAGAGAAAAAATAAATAAATAAGAATTAAAATAAGGGAACACTAATTAACAGAGAATAAAAGTAAGGTCCGATGGCCAGGGAGGACAGAAAAAAACAAAATCTGCAGGGGGTCCGAGGCCATGAGACCACCTGACCAGCCCCCTCTAGGCATTCTACCTAACATCAATGACCTCAATCCGTCCTCAGTATATTCAGGGTTCACATGGAAGAACTTGATTATGACGGTCGTGTGGACTTCTGGCCTGTAATCCATCAATGTAGGGACATCACGGTACTTTGGTCATCTGTGCCACCACAGAAAACCGGAAAAAGATCAGCAGAAAAAGTAGGTCTTAATACGGATTACAGAGCCCCCATGAATGATAACGTAATTCATTGAATATACAGAGCATCAGGTTTAAACTAAAATGAAGCCAAGAGAAAGCCATGTTACAATAACAGGTTTTAGCAGTTGTTTAAAGTGCTCCACCGTATCAGCCTGGCAAATTTCTATCGGTCAGCTATTTCAGATTTTCAGTGCCTAACAGCAGAAGGCCGCCTGCCCGCCTCACCACTTCTTTCAAGTTTAGCTCTTGGAATTCTAAGCAGACCCTCATTTGAAGATCTAAGGTTACGATTTGGAGTGTAAGGTGACAGGCGTTCTGAGATACACGATGGAGTAGCTTTGTAAACCATAAGCAGGACTTTAAGGTCAATTCTAAATGGCACCGGTAACCAGTGTAGTGACGCTAAGACTGGTGTGATGTGCTCGGGTTTTCTTTTCCTAGTTCATATTCTAGCAGCTGCATTCTGCACTTGTTGCAATGGATTGATGTCTTTTTTGGGTGGTCCTGAGAGGAGTGCGTTACAGTAATCTAGTCGACTGAAAACAAAAGCATGAACTCATTTCTCACCATCTTGCAAAGTTATAAGAGGTCTAACTTTTGCTATATCCCTTAAGTGAAAAAATGCTGCCCTTATAATCTGATTAATATGTGATTTAAAATTCAGGTCAGAGTCAATAGTTACCCCTAAATTCTTTACCTCCATCGTGACTTTTAATCCTAATGCAAGACACACAGGCTTAATAGAGAGGATCACTGGATTGAGGCATTGGATACTAGATGCCCAAATGGCCTAAATGAAATTTAATTTGCCCCCCCGCCCCCCCAAAAAAATTTGGCTTTAATGTAAATATTTTTTTAGAAACCTTAACACCTAAAAATGGTTTCAGGGTCTATATATTATTTATATAGGCCCTGAAATTAAAAACTATACATTAAAACTATCCCTAAGGTTAATGTGTACCTTATAAACTCGCGTATAACTCGCGTATACCCGAACAATCAGTCATAAAATCAAACCCCGACTTTTACATCTCAAAAATGAGACACTTAATTTTTTTTTTTTTACATTTTCTTGTCTCCTCCAATCTCACATCAGTTTCTCAGACACATCGAATTTTGTTGCAGCTGCGCAGTTACCAATTTCTTTCGCTACTTCAACGTTGTTTAATTTAAAACCAGGTTCATATTTTCTTCTGATGGAACGCTCCATCGTCGATAAGGGATGCTCTTACGATAAAGGTGTATTAGGGTGTGAGATATAAAAATCACAGAACATTTCAAACGTTGCCTCGGAATAGTTTGGGTGTTACCGTGTGGTCATGTAGGCACAATAGAGAGAGAGAGATTAGGGGGGTATTTTTTGTACGTAGATTACTCGTTTAGCCGGATGTAATTGTTGGCGATTTGGCCTGATCCTGGATCTGTCGGTTTTTCGAAACTCTTGCTGGAAGTGTTGTCATAGCAACACATCCTAATCCTCAAAGCTGCTCGGAGCAGGTTTGTTCGACGTAAACAAGGTTTAGTTTACACACGTAATCAGTGACGGTGCGTGGAAGTCATCCAGTCATGGCTTCACCGTTCATGAATGAGCGACCAATTGATATTGGTGCGCAAATTATACGAAGAGAATTTCATATAGAGAGGGTTTTGCGTGATCTGCAAGATTCTTTATTGCTCCTGGAGGAAATTCTGTACGAAAGATACCGCTTTAGCCAAGGGGGAATATTGTACCTCAAAGATTTATTAGCTCTGTATATTCGAAGTCAAACTCGGCGAAGTCGGGCTCTCACAACCACACAGACAGTAGGCATTGCTTTGAGGTTTCTTGCAAGCGGCACTTTTTTATATACTGTAGGCGATGTGGAAAATCTAACTAAAAGTGCAGTTTGCCAGGCAATTCGTAAAGTCTGTTTGGCTCTGAAATATTTCCTTCGGGTTTTCATAGTGTTTCCTGGACACCTGCGTGTGCAGACAATAAAAGAGGCGTTTCATGCCATTGCAGGTAGGTAACACACAGGCTAAAACACCCACAGTTCCATGAAGAATCTCAATCAGCCTAACATTCTCATTACCCAGGGTTTCCAAATGTGATTGGGGCACATGGGACTGATCAGAGTGGAGTTTGATCAAACATTATTTGGAAAATGTACGTCTCCTCCTGATGAATAATCAGACACAGTGTCTTCATCAAATATTTGACCTTCGTCAATATCTCGTTGGTCAGACACAGGTTCTAGGGATATGACATTCCCTGCAACTGACCCAACAAAAAAGAGGGCTATATGGAACATAACTATGGCACACATGGAGGACAAATATATGCAATGACCATCCTTTATCTAAAATGAAGTGACCACTGCATCCTGCCACTGGTTCTGAGGAGGAGCTTCCCCCTGGAATGCCCTCAGAAACAGGGCGATGGGCATTTTGCTGGAGAGCCAACTCTTCTGCAGGGGTTAGGTCTGGACCGTGTGGACCTCCACCTGTTTTTTTGCTTGTCTGCCTCCTTATTAGCTTTAAAATTAATGTTTTTTTATATTATGTATGATTATTTATGTCAACAATTCTTTAAATAGTTATACACCAATATTTACCAGTTTGAAGTATATTCTTGTACTTCACTTTAACCTGTTCTCATGTTCTCCTTGTGCTCACGTTTGATCTGGAATTATGACATATTTAATAATAATTAATCTGACACATAGGAAATGAAACGCTGCATTCAATAAGTACAATGCACACTACTTAGTGTTTAATTTGTCGGCCACTTTTTGCCAGCCGTCTTTTCTGGTCTGGGCTGCTTTTGCAGTGTTACCCCTTGTGCATATTAAATCTTAAAATTCTTCATGTCCTTCGAATAAAAGGTCTTGCACCGCGTGTGTGAAAAAAAAATGCCCCTGTTCTTTTGTCATTTTGTTACAGCCTATCAAAGACTTGCTGATCATGTTTTCTAGACTCAATATATATAGGCTTTTCACTCAGCGCGGGCGCGCGCAGTCATCTCGTATGATTAGATCCAGCTAAACTAATCTAATACACGGCTGCGTTTGAAAAACTGACTTATCTAGATGAGTGTCACCGGCATTAACTTATCCAAGATGAGGCACCTGATCTCGGATGATTTAAGCGACGTACAAAAAATACCCCTTAGGAGCACCCGCTGATACACGACATTGCCACACCCACATAGAAAATAAAGGCCGTATGCTCCGTGGTTACTGTCTCAGGTGGGCGTTAGCATATCGTGATCTCTTGGACCAATAGCGTGAGCTTTCCACATTCAACTTATATGACCGACATTATAAAATACCAGAAATTATATGGTAAAATCAAGCCCCGACTTATCCGCAGAAGAACTTATCCGCAAGTATATACGGTAAATATTTCAACTGAGCCTCCTTTAACTTATCTATCAACTTCTGAATTGCCCACTGAAGCTGAAGTTTCTTCTCTAATTCGTAAATCTCGATCTTTCACTTGTCAGCTTGATCCCGGGCCTTCTCGACTGGTAAAAGCCTGTTTGCCTTCACTTTCTTCACTTATAACCGATGTCATTCAGTCCTCTCTGAGATCTGCGTTTGTTCCTTTATCCCGCAAATCAGCTTTAATAACTCCAATTTTAAAGAAACCTGGTGGTGACCTAGAGAACTACAATAATTATTGTCCTCTATCAAATCAACCATTCATTTCCAAAATTCTTGAAGAAGTAGTCACAGCCCAATAGCATGAGTTTTCCGCATTTGATTTATACAACTGATAGTATAAAATACCAGAAATCTATACTAATTAATAAAAGGCAAAGCCCTCACTGACTCACTGACTGACTGACTGACTGACTGACTGACTGACTCACTCACTCACTCACTCACTCACTCACTCACTCACTCACTCACTCACTAATTGTCCAACTTCCCGTGTAGGTGGAAGGCTAAAATTTGGCAGGCTGATTCCTTACAGCTTACTTACAAAAGTTAGGCAGGTTTCATTTCGAAATTCAATGCGTAATGGTCATAACTGGAACCTCATTTTTGACAATATACTGTAATGGACGGCAGCTTGATGGCCGTGGGAGGCGGAGTTGAGTGTCACGTCATCATGCCTCCCACATAATCACGTGAAAAGACTGTGAACTCAGTAGGGAGAAATGAAGGAAGAGCCGCAAACAGCAAAGAACAAAAAATTAATTAAACAATTGAGAAGGGAGCGAGTGAAGCATACAAGCATCTTCATAAGGGAAACAAAGCACGGTGTAAAACGTAAGTTTAAATTAAGTTTATTGAAACGCTCCCGTTGCGGATTTCAATAACATATTCGCGAGATAAAAGAACGCAGTAGGGAGAAATGAAGGAAGAGCCGCAAACAGCAAAGAACAAAAAATTCATTAAACAATTGAGAAGGGAGCGAAACAATACGAAGCCAGCGAGTGAAGCATACAAGCATGTTCATAAGGGAAACAAAGCACGGTGTAAAACGTAAGTTTAAATTAAGTTTATAGAAACGCTCCCGCTGCGGATTGCAATAACATATTCGCGAGATAAAAGTTTAATGAGAAGACACGAGGTATAAACGAACCACACGCCGTAGCACAACGTTAGGGGCAACAGTTTCAACCATTCTATGATCTGCTTCTGGGAACAGAAAGAGGGCACGTGGCGGATGTAAGGCGACTTCCTGACCAACCAAAAGTGTTACCTGGCAGGTAACCACCCATACAGTCAGATTGTGATTCAGAAAACGAATGCCATGAATGTAATTACCACGATCTACATACTGTCAAATAAACGAAACACACGCCGTAGCGCGACAGCTGTGAAAAGCGAGGTTCAGAAAAAAACAGATCCTTAACAAATTGTTATTGGTATACTGTATTTTCGATCCGTTTAAAAAGGTTTTCTTTTCTTAAAAAATTAAAAGCAGTACTTCGTCGCAATGAAGCGCGAGAATTTGGCTATATATATCTGCTTCTCACAATTAAAAGAGGGCACGTGGCGGATTTTAGACGACTTCATGACCAAACATAACTGTTACCTGCCAGGTAGGGTTACCACTTTTAATACAAAAAAATAAGGGACGCATACTGCAGCGGGTGCCACATCCCAGTGTCAACACTTTGCAGACTCTACTTAAAAGACCCGCCCTCCTCACTAGACAGTTCACTAGACCAATCAAACTAACGATGACGTCAAGTATTACCCAATCAAAAGTAGGAAAGGAGGCATCTTCATAAAATGCGTGTGGGATGATTTGCATGAGACGCTGCTTTAAAAAAAATGATAAAAAAAATACGGGATAAATCAAAACGGGACGCGCAATTTCATTCTCAAATACGGGACGATTCCGTATTTTAAAGGACGGGTGGCAACCCTACAGTGCCAGGTAACCACCCATACAATCAGATTGTGATTCAGACTAGGAATGCAATGAATGTAATTACCCCGATTTACATACAAGGCGAAAGTCTTGCAACATTCAAAGATGATGGTTTGGGATAAGTACACCATGAAACATAAAAGAGCTTATGAAGCCTTGAACCGAAAAAAGCAAGATCTCGGAGATCGTAAAAAAAAAATAGGAGGTAATGTCATTTTACTCGCTGTAGATTTTAGTCAAACATTACCAGTTATTTCACGAGGGAGACCAGC
Source organism: Erpetoichthys calabaricus (assembly GCF_900747795.2). Classification (NCBI taxonomy): domain Eukaryota; kingdom Metazoa; phylum Chordata; class Cladistia; order Polypteriformes; family Polypteridae; genus Erpetoichthys; species Erpetoichthys calabaricus. The sequence goes on along the minus strand of NC_041397.2, from coordinate 7,436,249 downwards.
AGATGAACTCAACGCGTGTTTAAAATCCATGCTTCTCCCACGCTCGGTTATATGTCGCGTGTTCTCGGGTAGGTACACCAAAAAATGTATACATTTAAGCATGTAATGGGCAAACAAAAAATGAGGTATACCCGAAGGCACTGCAGTAGTACTCAATGTAACTTTACTTCTTAAATGTTAATGTTTTACTGTTTAATAATTTATACGCTTCTTATATGTTGTTCAAATTCTTTTATCAAAATACCAGTGACAGCGCAATGCACGATAACATGGAGTGAATACACCATACGCATCCGCCCACGGCCGCCCTGGTGTGCGCAGATAGGAGTTGATTCTACAATAAAATAAAATAAAGATAAAAACCCAGGATTGTTTCCTGCCTTGTGCCCTGTGTTGGCTGGGATTGGCTCCAGCAGACCCCCGTGACCCTGTGTTCGGATTCAGCGGGTTGGAAAATGGATGGATGGATGGATGGATTTTACTGTTTAATAATTTATATTTATATGAAATGTGCTTCTTATATATTACTTCATATTCTCATATGATAATGATGTTAATGTTGTTTATATTGATTTCTATGTTATTGAAACTGCATGTATGTGTGTATATGTATGTATATATATATTTATATATATATATATATATATAATATATGCGTATGTGTGTGTATACATATATATGTGTGTATATATATATATATATATATATATATATATATATATATATATATATATATATATATATATATACTAGCAAAATACCCGTGCTTCGCAGCGGACAAGTAGTGTGTTAAAGAGGTTATGAAAAAGTAAAGGAAACATTTTAAAAATAACGTAACATGATTGTCAATGTAATTGTGTTGTCATTGTTATGAGTGTTGCTGTCATATATATATACATATACACATACACATATATTATACATATATATATATATATATATATATATATATATATATATATATGACAGCAACACTCATAACAATGACAACACAATTACATTGACAATCATGTTACGTTATTTTTAAAATATTTCCTTTTCTTTTTCATAACGTCTTTAACACACTACTTCTCCACTGCGAAGCGCGGGTATTTTGCTATTTATCTATATATATAAAGGAGAGTTGGGATCCGAGAGACTGTGTTTGTGTGTTTGTGGAGGGATGGAGAGTTAAGGCGGGTGTTGGAGTCACGTGATCATCTCCCCTCCCATTCACCTCATTTCATTCACTTCATTTCACTCCAAGCTGAGCTCCGCAGCTGGCGCGGTCTTGCTGTTCTTGATTTGCTTTTCACATTGCCAAGTATACGTTGCATGCTCAAGAGTAAGCTCAGCGCACAACTTGGTCATATTACAACCGGAGGGGCGAACTGACAACATGGTATACAAAGAGATCCTTAACAAATAATTATTGGTATAATTTCCCTCAGTTTATTATTTAAAATTTTAAAGCAGTACTTCACTGCTGCGAAGCGCGGGCATTTTGCTATATATATATATATATATATATATATATATATATATATATATATATATGTGTGAATGTATGTATGTATATATGTATGTCTATATCTATATCTATATATATATATCTATATATATATATATATATATATATATATATATATATATGTGAATGTATGTATGTATATATGTATGTCTATATTTATATCTATATCTATATCTATATATATATATATATATATATGTAGATATGTAAATTTGTATATATATATATATATATATGTATATATGTATATATATATGTATATGTAGATATGTGTATATGTAGATATGTATATATATGTATATATGTTTATGTATATATATGGTTACATAACCTCTTTAACACACTACTTCTCCGCTGCAAAGCTCGGGTATTTTGCTATATGTATATATATATATGTGTCTGTATGTGTATATATATATATATTTATATATATATGTGTATATGTATGTATGTGTGTATATGTATGTGTATATATATGTTGATATATGTATATATATGTGGATGTCTATATATATATATATATATATATATATATATACGTTGATATGTGTATATGTAGATATGTATATATGTAAATTTGTATAATTATATATATGTTTACATAACCTCTTTAACACACTACTTCTCCGCTGCAAAGCGCGGGTATTTTGCTAGTTGTACAATATAAGCAAGTCCCAACTTATCCGTGGTTGAACTTATCCGTGAATATATACGGTATATTTTTATTTATTTAAAACATTTTTTTTTTAGATCCCTGATGTTAAAAGTCAAACTTAGGGCCCTAAGGTTAATAGTTTTATTTAAATTTTAGTATAGTCCTACCCCTACCCCTCGTCCTTACACTGACCTTAACCCCTATAGGGAGGGGCTCCCTGAGGTTAAAATTTAATATTGGGGCCCTAATTCTTAAAAATCCTTTTTGATAACTATTTTTACCTATACCTAAGCCTTACCCTTATCCTAACCCCTATGATTTTTGGGCCCTGATTTTAAGATTTTATTGTTAAGTGTTATTTTTTAGATTTTTTTCATTTTTTTAGGTAATTATATCATATATTTATAACATTTCTTTATTTTACAAATGTATATAGAAATATATATATTTTTTTGGGCCAGTATGAAAAAAAATGCATTTTTGAATTTAATATTATTGTTCTTGTTGTTGCTCTTATTTAAATTTTGGTTGCTTGCCCGTGGTATTTTTTTATTGTGCTTTTTCCTTGTGGGGCACCTCTCGTAATAGTTTTTTTTTAGGATTAATTAGAGACAATTCCAAATGTAAATACTTAATAATTAAATTGAGGGTTAGTGAGCCAAGGCCACGCTGAGCAGTATGTTGTTCCCCTAACTCTAAAACCTAACCCTAACCCTAACTTACTTTTAGATTTTTAGAAATGTATATGCCCGGCCCTCACCCTACTTCTAATCTTAATGTTTGTAGAACTGGGCCCTGAGGTTAAGATGGAATCTTACCTTGTGGCCCTGATGTTACGATTTGAAACCCTCTTATTTTTGAATTTTATAGACTTGGCCCCCATTTGAAAACCCTAATCTTAATATTCATAGAACTGGGCCCTGAAGTTAAACTGTAATCTCACCTCAGGGCCCTGATGTTAAAATCTGAACCCTTTTTATTTTGGATTTTATACACCCGGCCCTCACCCTTACCCCTAATCTTAGTATTTGTAGAACTGGGCCCTGAGGTTAAGATGAAATCTCACCTCAGCATCCTGATGTTAAAATATGATTTGAACCCTTGTTTTCAGATTTCATAGATTTTGCCTTTCCCCCAATCCTAATCTGATAGAAAATCTTAACAAATAGATAATGCCCTGATGTTAAAAAATTGTGACTCAGGGTGCTTATTTTAAAAAAAATTATTTATTTTAAAAATATTTTTTAGTACCTGATTTAAATTATTTTGGAACACTTGATGACCCAAATTTGTTGTCTTTTTAAAGTTCACATTTAATTGTATTTTTATTCATTATTTATTCCAATTTTAAAGCGGTTTTAAATTTGATCAGTAGGGGGCATCTTACTTGAACCCTCTATTTTAGTCTGTATTCTTACTGCCAAAATGATGGGATTTTATATGAATATTTAAATATTGAGGAGTGAACATGTTTAGGACAATTTTAGTGGGGTGTTAAAGTGTTTTTATTCACTTGGAAGGAGAGGGTGTATATCTCTGTAAATAAGATGTTATCTTTGAAATTAAGTGTGCCAGTGCTTGCCAGTCATGGCCATATCCCTTACCCTACCCCTGAGGTTAAAAGTGAAATTTTGAGGTTGGAGGGGGGGAACCCTCTTTTTTTCTTAGGGTGTTTCTCTTTGTTTCACTGATTATTTTTAACCCTAGTAGATGTTAAAAAAAACCCTAATATTAAAAATAAATTGGGTGGAGCTCTGAGGTTAAAAAAATATTCTTTTTTCATGGTGTCTTCTTGGGTTGTGTGGTTCTTGACTTTACAGTAACAGGGTCTTAGATTAGAATAGAATTATTATCATAGGCCCTGATGTTAAGATTGTGTTTTTCTATGTGATCATTATTATTTGGGTGTAGTTTTGAATGGGTTAAGGCCTTAATGTGTGGACCAGAGTGTTGCTTTTGATGAGACAATGTAGATAAAGGACTAGCTAATGGTGTAGTGACCTTGATTGCTTATCTAAAAATGATAGGATGGTATTTTTTAGCATGCTTAGAATGTTCTTTTCATATCTGGAATGAGCAGATTCATGATATCGGAACTGAATTTGAATTTAAGACATGGATGAATGTGATGGATAGTGAGTATTAGTCTTGAAATCGCTATGTACAAATCGTTGTGTGATGTCAAAATTTCAAAATTGATAAAATAAATTTAAGGTTTATATTTTGGATAGATTGGGGGCATTATAGACAATGGGTTAGACCATAATATTGTAATCTGATAGAATAAGAATATTCCCCTGTAAAATAAATTGTTTATAAATGGAACAGTGTACCAATGCTTTGCCTTTGGGCTCTCATCCCCTACCCTAAACCTAACTTACTTTTAGGTTTCTCAAATAACCCGCAGAATTATTTTTGAAATTATCCTAAAGGGAACCCTGATGTTAAGGTGGGGACCGTAGGGGACAAATTAACCCTCCCTGCTTCTAAACTGAAGATCAGTGGGGTGAACCCTGATGTTAAGATTCTAACCCTGGAATCGAGGGGTCCGCTGGGGGTCTTACAGGGTGATGGTCTGATACTAGCAGATGGACTAACCCTTCCTGGTTCTAACCCTAAAAATTCTGGGGGGTCTAAGGCTAAGACTCTGGGGATAGAGTAGAATTAGGGAGAGGAAGGGCACATAGGGGTATGTAACAGTAGGGAGAATATCTAATCAAAGTTAGGCACATAGTGTGGAAGGTGATGGTGGAGAGGAGGTTCAGGAGGAGGAGCGGGTGGAACTATCATTGTTGATAGTAACATACTCGAATCAGGCTTATCAGGTGATAAGGGGAGTACACGAGAATTTCAGGGGGTTGCAGGAACAAATGGAATTATTCAAAGGGTGTAGGCTCATTGTAGAAGGAATAAGAACGTACAGGACCTCCTGGTTCACACCTCTTACACCAGGACTAAGAACAATACATTGGCACAGTCCAGAATGTGAAGGTACAGAAGGAGGCCCCAATATTGATGGATTTCACTTTGCAATCTTTGAATTGCATTTATGCAATACGGTGTGAAGATGGGCGAAACGAAGCATTCAATGAGGGCAAGGTTCATTCAACATAACATCTAAGACTGATAGAATCTCAGGAGAAGGTGACCCCTCTATATTCACATTTTGGACAGGAGGGACATTACCCAGTTGTTTTTTGGTTTAGATATGGAAGATTATTGGAATAAAACCATTAGACTGAGGAAAGAAAGAGAGCGGATGGAGCTACTAGATACCTATGTGCCAAATGGACTCAATGAACGTTAGGGAGGGAATTTTTGATTGTGGACAAGAAACTCAACGGTGATATATTTTAGATTGATATAAAATCTCAGGTCAGTGGACACCGTGACTTACTTTTGGCAAACTTTCCCCTACCCAATCCTAACTTACTTTTAGGTTTCTCTAATAACCCGCAGAATTATTTTGGAAATTTAGGGCATTTTAACACTCTATTTTATCCTCATTTTATTGCTTTTAAGACCTCATAATTATTTTTTAAAAACTGTCTTAATTTTGCAGATTTAAGTATTTATTTATTTATGCAAATTTTGTACCATTCTTTAAAAAAGTAATATATATAAATATATTTTAAGAGGTTTTTAGGCAATGTTGGTGGATGTTTTAGAGCAGGGGTGCCCAACCCCAGTCCTGGAGGGCCGCGGTGGCTGCAGGTTTTCATTCTAACTCTTTCCTTAATTACTGATCTGTTTTTGCTGCTAATTAACTTCTTTTGAATTAATTTTAATTGACTTGGTTTTTAAGAAATGTTTCCCTGAATTTCTTTGTTTCTTTCCTTAAATGGCACCCAAACAGAAATGACGTGTGAAGTGAGCAAACCAACAGAAGACCAGCTAAGTCAGGGCCTCAAACTCCAACCAATTCCTTAATGAGGCGCTGAGTCTTGTCGTTAATTAAAGATAGATAGATAGATAGAAAAGGTACTATATAATAGATAGATAGATAGATAGATAGATAGATAGATAGATAGAAAAGGCACTATATAATTGACAGATAGATAGATAGAAAAGGCACTATATAATTGATAGATAGATAGGTGTAATAGCAGACATTTCCATTTCAAAATTGTGGATTTTGTCTTTTCTAAGAGCAGATTGGCATTCCTGAGACCTTCAGCTTTCTTTATTTCCAGATATTGTATGATGGACACCAGTTGTTTTGGCTCATGTTATATCTCATTATTGTTTGGTGGCTAATTAAGGATAAAAAAAACGATTAAGGGTCTGAATCTTCAAGAGCACTGCGGTGGGCTGGCACCCTGCCCGGGGTTTGTTTCCTGCCTTGTGCCATGTCTTGGCTGGGATTGGCTCCAGCAGACCCCCATGACCCTGTAGTTAGGATATAGCAGGTTGGATAATGGATGGATGGATCCAGGGTCCCCCCCTCCTCCAACCTCAAAATCTCACTTTTAACCTCTGTACCTCTCTGTACCCCTAACCTATACCCTAACGTCTTGCCCAGCCTTTCTCTTATACCTGCATTCTCCCTGGCACCACCATCACATACCTTTTAACCACATCCATAGGCCTTGCAGCAGCTTCTTTTAACGATTTCAGCAAGTGGCTGCCATCTTGGACAAGACGTGACTTTTCACTTTCTGACTGGCAAGCAGACCGATATCACGAGACTGGCTCTTTTATTTTTTTCTTTTTAAAGCTTTTTCTATCTTCCCTCTCCGCTTCTATTTTTATTAGTATTATGTTTCCACTGCACACTTGACTTCACTGCTTTCCTTTCAAATTAGATTTTATGACTGCACTTGAAATTATGGATTAGGTTTCCGCCCCTATGATTACGGCAAAGAACTCGGCCACTGCATAATAATGACGGCCGGGTGTCACTTAACCCCCTCCAGGGTGAAACACTTTTGTCTTTTTCCTTTTCCCCACTCCGATCAACTGAAATGCTCTTCCATCACTAGAAACGAGTGTTAAAAATCAGAAGGGCGTCTCTCACCGTGATGGGCACACGGGAAGGAGAAGCAGAAATGGACGGAGAATTAGGGAAAGCCGCACTGCTAGAAACACACAGCGCCTACAAAAAGTCTTCACCCCCTTGGAAGTCCTCACATTCTACTGTCCTCCAATGCTGAATCCAGTTATCTTGAATTTGACGTTTCTGGCACTGATCAGCAGAAAAAGAGTGAAAAATAACTTCAGAACGCTCACCTCAAAATGGCACACCAAAGCCAAGCGAGCGGCTCACAATCCAAAAGGGAGGTCAAAAAATATGGACGTGACCGTCAGTAGGCTTTAGGAACCAAGTTAGCTGAACTATTCTCTAGCATTTCAGTAGTTCTTTACCACTCTGATGCTGATCTTTCTGATCATAAAATCATTCATTACGATTGCAACGGATGAGAAAAATTCATAATTAACTGCAGAATTCTGGTATTTGAGGGTTCTTCTAGAGTGCCTCCTTCTCTTGTACGATTTGGCTCAAAAACTAATCCGCACATCGTCTTCTCATAACAGGCTGAAGTTTTGAGTTTAGTACTTTTCTGTCCAGCTGTTTTAGCTCGAGACCGTCCTCAAAAAACTGCTACATACAGACAGACACCCATCATTGAGATATGGATGTTTTTGGAATCAGGGGACCATGATGTTTGACGAATCTAAGCCTTTCACTCCTCCATCATTCAGTATTGTTTTTCCGGGTGTCTGCTCTGCTTGTAATTGCCATTGTTAGGATACAACAAAAGAAGGAAACTACACAGAAAAAGGAACAAAATGATAGAAAAAATAATCGGGAGTGATCTCTCGTATACTCAGGATATTTGAGGAGTAAATCGTAAGACAATGATTCTGTTTTTATATCATGAACATTAAAGAACCATCAACAACAAATCAAATCAAATTAATAATGTACTGAACAATTATTATAAAAGTAAAGATGACTAAATCGAACTCTGCAGCTGCATGAATAAAAGGTAAAGTACCAGTACCCAAAAGTTGATCGAAATCTGTGTTTTGTACCTAATAACACTGCACAACAATTTTATTGAAATGTCTTGCTTCCTGAGAAGTTTTTGGTGATTGTGACAGGTACCTACTGGGTACGCACAAATATAGTTTTGGTTTTAAAGCATCACGTAGGAACCTCTAAGAAATAGACATTTATGTGTTTACTGACAATAACGTATTTAGTCACGTTTATGTTTCACATAAGATATTAAATTGAACAGAATTCAAAGTGTTTTGCTCCTGATTTTCTTTTGTATTCAATGTCTGGTGCATCACGTTGCAGTGTCCAACAGTAGTCAGCAAGCATTGACAGATTCCAGTTGCCCTGGTATCGTCTCTCCATCGTAGCAATGTCCTGGTGAAGCCTTTCACCGCGTTCGTCACTGACAGCACTGAGATTTGCATTGAAGAAGTCCAAGTGTGAGTGGAGGAAATGAATCTCGAGTGACATGTTGCACTTCATTGTCTTGTCTGCTATGGTGGGAGGGAGGACACAAAGCAAAAATGTGGTAACGGACTCTTGGATGAAGTAAATACAAAATGTGAAACGCTCCGACTTTCATATCAGTTAACTAAAGTTGGTGAACGCACCCAACAATTATCTTCTTCCTGATTTTCATTGTTCTTTTAAAGGTTTTTTGGTTATTTAATCCATTATTCACTAATTAGTTGCAGCCTTCCATCTTTCAGTATCGCTTTCCCGGGTGTCTGCTCTGCTTGTAATTGCCATTGTTAGGATACAACGAAAGAAGGAAACTACACAGAAAAGGGACAAAACAATAGAAAAAATAATCGGGAGTGACCTCTCGTATATTCAGGATATTTGAGGAGTAAATCGTAAGACAATGATTCCGTTTTTATATCATGAACATTAAAGAACCATCAACAACAAATCAAATCAAATTAATAGTGTACTGAACAATTTTATAATAAAAGTAAAGATGAATAAATCGAACTCTGCAGCTGCATGAATAAAAGGTAAAGTACCAGTTCCAGTTAGCGGAAACACCCCAAAAGTTGATCGAAATCTGTGTTTTGTACCTAATAACACTGCACAACAATTTTTTTGAAATGTCTTGCTTCCTGAAAAGTTTTTGGTGATTGTGACAGGTACCTACTGGGTACGCACAAATATAGTTTTGATTTTACTGCATCATGTAGGTCCTCTGAGAAATAGACATTTATGTGTTTACTGACAATAACGTATTTAGTCACGTTTATGTTTCACATAAGCTATTAAATTCAACAGAATTCAAAGTGTTTTGCTCCTGATTTTCTTTTGTATTCAATGTCTGGTGCCTCACGTTGCAGTGTCCAACAGTAGTCAGTAAGCATTGCCAGATTCCAGTTTCCCTGGTATCGTCTCTCCATCGTAGCAATGTCCTGGTGAAATCTTTCACCGCGTTCGTCACTCACAGCACCGAGATTTGCAGGGAAGAAGTCCAAATGTGAGTGGAGGAAATGAATCTCGAGTGACATGTTGCACTTCATTGTCTTGTATGCTATGGCGGGAGTGAGGACACAAAGCGAAAATGTGGTAATGGACTCTTGGATGAAGTAAATACAAAATGTGAAACGCTCCGACTTTCATATCAGTTAACTAAAGTTGGCGAACGCACCCAACAATTGTCTTCTTCCTGATTTTCATTGTTCTTTTAAAGGTTTTCTGGTTATTTAATCCATTATTCACTAATTAGTTGCAGCCTTTGGTATTTGTGTGTCCAGCCGTTTTAGCTCGAGACCGTCCTCAAGAAACTGTGACACGCAGACACAGACAGACACACATCATCGAGATATCAATGTTTTTGGTATCAGGGGACCATAAAACATCGTGATCCGCCGAAAACCGGGATCGAAATTTTTGACAAATCAAAAGCTTTCACTTCACCCCCAGAGATGAGATTATGGTGGGAGAGAGTACGCAAAGCGAAAATGTGGTAACGGACTGTTGGATGAATTAAATGCAAAAATGTTAAACTCTCCGACTGTCATCTTGGTTAACTTGAGTTGGCGAATGCACCTGAACGTTGCGCCAGGCCGACGTCATCTAATGTGCATTTCCCACCCTGTCTTTCCAGAATTTTCTTTTTTTTACATATTTGTCTAATAGATGAGCAGATATCAAACAACGCAACCCTAAACATTTAAAGTAGTGGCTCTCAGTTGTGGTTCTGGGGACCCCTGTGGCCAGTGGCGTAGCTGGGGGGCAAGGGGGGACATCTGTCCCCGGGCACAGCATCCAGGGGGCACCAAATTTCCCTTCCTCATTGCATTTTCGCAAACAGGAGGGGGCGCAAAATCTTCAGTTGTCCCCGGGCGCTGAAAACCTGAGCTACGCCTCTGCCTGTGGCTGCAGGTTTTTGTTCCCACCAAATTCTGTTTTTCCTTGGACTGCTCACCTAATAAAGTGACCCGTTACTGCCCAGTTTCTAGGTTTTGGAGTCAATTGTAAAAATGACAAAACTAAGTCTGGTGAATTTGTATTAAGATGTACTAAACAGTTATATGGGAAATGTAGTTTATATGTTTTAACATTATCTTCGTCCTGATTTTCATTGTTCTTTTCCAGGTTTTCTGGTTATTTAATTCATTATTTACTAATTAGTTGCAGCCTTCCATCATTCAGTGTTGTTTTCCCAGGTGTCTGCTCTGCTTGTAATTGTCATTATTAGGATAAAATGCAAGAAGTAAACTACAAAGAAAAAGGTCAAAGTAATAAAAAAAAGATCGGGAGTGTCTCCCCTCGACTTTCTCATAGACTCAGATACGGCGATGGATATTTAAGGAGTAAACCGCAAGACAAGGATTCTATTTTTATATATTATGTACATTAAAGAACCATCAACAACAAATCAAATCAAATTAATAATATATTGAACAATTGTTATAAAAGTAAAGTTGAGTAAATTAGAGTCTGCAGCTGCAGGAGTAAAAGGTAAAGTACCACTTCCGGTTAATGGAAATTGTCCAAAATTTGATAGAAATCTACGTTTTGTACCTATTACTTGTATGCAAAATTTGGTTGACCGAAGTGAAAGCGTACTCAAGTTATCGTGTTTACACACAAACACAGATGGACAGACAAACAGACGTAATTCCAAAAATGGTACTTTCAGACTCAAGGAGGTCTAAAACATTGAGATTCATCAAAATCTCGACCTCAGATTTTTGGACAATTACAATACTTTCTCTATGAGAAAGTAAATCGCACTCAGGGAGGTCTAAAACGTTGAGATTCATCAAAATCTCGACCTCAGATTTTTGGACAATTGCGATACTTTCTCTACGAGAAAGTAAATCGCACTCAGGGAGGTCTAAAACGTTGAGATTCATCAAAATCTCGACGTCAGATTTTTGGACAATTACAATACTTTCTCTACGAGAAAGTAAATCGCACTCAGGGAGGTCTAAAACGTTGAGATTCATCAAAATCGAATTTTTGGACGATTCCAACACTTTCCCTATACTTCATATACGAGAAAAAGTAAAAAATGAGTTAAGCATTTAAAGATATTGAACTCGATACTTGAACTATTCTCTAACATTTCAATAATTATTTAGCACTCTGATCTCCCTGATCATAAAGTAGATCATTACGATAGCAATGGATGAGAAGAATTCATAATGAATTGCAGAATTACGGTATTTGAGGGTTCCTCTTGAGTGCCTCTTTCTTCTGCACAATTTGGCTCAAAAACGAATCAGCACATCGTCTTCTCATAACGGGCTTTAATTTCGAGTTTAGTACTTTTCTGTCCAGCTGTTTTAGCTTTAGACCGTCCTCGAAAAACTGCTACGTACAGACACACACAGACAGACAGACACCCATCATTGAGATATGGATGTTTTTGGTATCAGGGGACCTTAAAACATCGAGATCTGTCAAAAACCGGAGATCGAAATGTTTGACGAATCTAAGCCTTTCACTCCTCCTCCATAGATGAGGTTATGGTGGGAGGGAGGACACAAAGCAAAAATGTGATAACGGACTCTTGGATGAAGTAAATACAAAATGTGAAACGTCTCCGACTTTCATATCAGTTAACTACAGTTGGCGAATGCACCTAACAATTATCTCCTTCCTGATTTTCATTGTTCTTTTAAAGGTTTTCTGGTTATTTAATCCATTATTCACTAATTAGTTGCAGCCTTCCATCATTCAGTATTGTTTTCCCGGGTGTCTGCTCTGCTTGTAATTGCCATTGTTAGGATACAACGAAAGAAGGAAACTACACAGAAAAAGGACAAAACAACAGAAAAAATAATCGGGAGTGACCTCTCGTATACTCAGGATATTTGAGGAGTAAATCGTAAGACAATGATTCTGTTTTTATATCATGAATGTTAAAGAACCATCAACAACAAATCAAATCAAGTTAATAGTGTACTGAACAATTATTATAAAAGTAAAGATGAATAAATCGAACTCTGCAGCTGCATGAATAAAAAGTAAAGTACCAGTTCCGGAAATACCCCAAAAGTTGATCAAAATCTGTGTTTTGTACCTAATAACACTGTACAACAATTTTTTTGAAAAGTCTTGCTTCCTGAAAAGTTTTTACTGATTGTGACAGGTACCTACTGAGTATGCACAAATATAGTTTTGATTTTACTGCATCACGTAGGACCTCTGAGAAATAGACATTTATATGTTCACTGACAATAACGTATTTAGTCACGTTTATGTTTCAAGCTATTAAATTCAACAGAATTCAAAGTGTTTTGCTCCTGATTTTCTTTTATATTCAATGTCTGGTGTATCACGTTGCAGTGTCCAACAGTAGTCAGCAAGCATTGCCAGATTCCAGTTGCCCTGGTATCGTCTCTCCATTGTAGCAATGTCCTGGTGAAGCCTTTCAGCGTGTTCATCACTGACAGCACTGAGATTTGCAGGGAAGAAATCCAAGTGTGAGTGGAGGAAATGAATCTCGAGTGACATGTTGCACTTCATTGTCTTGTATTCTTTGAGAAGTTTGTCTACCAGCGGAATGGAGTTTGGGGCTCTGTAATTGCCCAAAAAATTGTCAACAACATCTTTGAAGGCTTTCCAGGCAAACTAACAGATCTTCAAACCGGCTTGTCACTCATAACATGTCTGATCTGGGGGCCAACAAACATGCCCTCTTTGATTTTGGCGTCAGTTATTCTTGGGAACATCTGTCTTAAATAACGAAAACCTTTGCCTTCCTTGTTCAGTGCTTTCACGAAATTCTTCATGAGTCCCAGTTTAATGTGAAGAGGAGGCAAAAATATGTTTGCCGGGTCGAGAAGCGATTCATGTGCCACATTTTTCTGTCCTGGAACTAAGTTTGTACGGAGTGGCCAGTTCTGTCGACTCTTTTGCACGGCTGTCCCATTCACAGATGAAACAACAGTACTTTGTAAAGCCGAGCTGCAGTCCTAGTAACAGAGCAACGACTTTAACCTTCCTCTTGTGTTAGGGTCTGCACCGACCCGTTTTAAATTTTAAATGCATACAAGAATCACATAAATTTGTTTATTGTATCAAGGCTTTTTGACTTTGTCAGGAACCTCTATTTCAACAATATAAAGCAAAAAAAAAATTTTTTACTAAATTATAAAATGCTCTGGTTGAAATTATGACCTTTGTGTTGTTAGGGTCGGTTTCGACCCAGTTATGATAATACGATTATAAAGCAATAATTAGAGCCAAACCTGAAATCCTAAGTGCACTGTCAGCTGACACACTGACCACCAGCTCCTCTCCTAATCATGTGAGCTTTCTCATTTTGCGTGGCTTTCCAGTTTACCTGCACAAAAACAAAACAAACAAAGACGGGCATGTCCTCCAGACATGTGTGGTGAATTCACTCATTTGATTGGCCATTTGACTTGCAGAGTGCACATTTACAATTTGCAGCATGCAAAAATGAGAAGAAGATTTACAGTGAGCCAAGTTCTGGATCATATTTTTGGTGAAAATGAAGAAGAGGACACAGAGCAGCATAGCGATTCAGATGAGCATGTTTCTGAGGAGGAAGACAACGTGGAGTATCATCCAGAAGACACAGACACATCTGATGAGTCGGATGAGGAGGTCACTGGTGCTGAAGCTGCTCCTGCTGAAAGATTCAAGTCCAGAAATGGTAAGATCTTTTTGAGCTCAGTACCTCATGATGTACATGGCAGGGCAGCTGCTGCAAATGTCATCAAAATGACCCCTGGAATCACAGAGTCAGTGACATCAAAACATGTTTTGAGCTATTTATGCCATTGTCACTAAAAAGAATCATCATTACTATGATGAACCTTGAAGGAAAAAAAGTCCATGGCGACATGTGGAAAGACATTGATGAGGAATACCTGGATGCTTTCATTGGTGTTCTTCTTCTTGCTGGAGTGTACAGATCCTGCAATGAGGCCACTGATAGTCTATGGGACGCATCAACAGGCAGAAATATTTTCCGGGCAACAATGTCACTTCAGACATTTCAAATGATATCAAGAGTCCTCAGATTTGACAACAGAGAGACCAGAGTGAGATCTGACAAGCTTGGTCCCATCAGGGATGTCTGGGAGAGATGGGTGCAGCTCCTTCCGTTGATGTTCAACCCAGGGCCAGAGGTGACAGTGGATGAACGTCTTGTCCCTTTTCGAGGAAAATGCCCCTTCCGGCAATACATACCCAGTAAGCCAGGGAAATACGGCATAAAAATGGCAGCCTGTGACGCAAGAACCAGCTATGCCTGGAATCTACAGATTTACACAGGCAAAGCTGCGAGTGGCATCCCTGAGAAAAACCAAGGAAAATGTGTGGTCCTCGATATGACCACTGGACTGCAGGGTCACAATATCACTTGTGACAATTTTTTTACCAGCTATGACCTCGGACAAGAACTTCTCAAGAGGAAACTTACCATGGTGGGAACAGTGAAGAAAAATAAACCTGCGATGCCTGCTGAAATCTTGCAGGTGAAGGGCAGGGCTCCACTTTCCTCAAAGTTTGCTTTTACAGACACCACCACTGTGGTCTCATATTGTCCAAAAAGAAACCGGAATGTGATACTCATGTCTATCTATGACGCAGCTGTATCATCAGAAAGTGACAAAAAGCCGACAATTATCCACGACTATAACAAAAACAAAGGAGGAGTGGACAACCTGGACAAGCTGACAGCCACATACACATGCCAGCGAATGAACAGAAGATGGCCAATGGTTGTGTTTTACAACATCCTTGATGTGTCTGCATATAATGCATTTGTGTTGTGGAGCCACATCCACCAAGGGTGGAACTCAACCAAAAAAAACAAGTGGAGACTGTTTCTTGAGGAGTTGGGAAATTCCCTTGTCAAGCCACACATTAGGCGAAGGGAACGGGTGTCCCGAGACCCAGACAGCTGCAGAGCTCACCCAGCACTCCATCCTCACCATCAGCAACACAGAGAGAATCTGCATCAGCATCCTCCTCAGCCAGCCCTGCCTCAACACCAACCGAAACAGCGCCAACTCCAGTCAGGCCGCCTGATTCGAAAAGAAAGAGGTGTCAGGTCTGCCCAAGCAGTAAGGACAGAAAGACAAATGTATTGTGTTTCAACTGCAAGAAATATCTCTGCAAAGAACACTCAAAAAGTGTCACTAAACACACACATACACAAGCATGTTCTTGTACACAGAGGTTTTTACTCTGATTTAGCTTTGTATTAGTTTTGGAACTTGTAATTGATTTCTATTTGTTTGATTTTCTTGATTGGTTTTTGTTTATTTGACCATGCAAATATATATTTTGTGTCATGACCTGTTCTGCTTTTCATTTTTTTCAGTTTATGTTAAAGTTCTATTACTGAAAGAAATATTTTTTTGCCTTTTCTTGATGTAAATATCTATGGGTCGAAATTGACCCGTAACACCATAGATGTCACTTTAGTTATTAATATGAAAATGAAAAAATAAATAAAACAAATTTATTTAAGAGATGTGTTCTATACCCCTCAGTATTAGTCAGGTAACACAAGAACCTTTTATTTATTAATATGATTCTCTTGAGGTTCATTTTACCATTTTTTTAAATTGAAATCAAGGGGTATACTGACAAAAAAAGGCCCAGAGACCCACACCAAAAATATTAAAACCAACATTTTCATGGATAAGGAAGCCTAACAAGGTAACCAAGAGATGAGAAACAAATTGGACGATAGCTTATTGTTTTTAGTGTATTTTATAGCTGATTTAATACATGGGTCAAAACCGACCCGTTAACATAAGAGATGATAACAGAAAGCTAACACAAGAGGAAGGTTAAGATCTCCGCAGATATTCCAGTTGTACCTGCTATACTGGACGTGCTTCACAACAGTTCCATATTCTCATACGTTTCTTTCATGTGTGCTGCATAGCCAACAGGTACTGAAGGGTAAACGTTGCCATTGTGTAGCAGAACCGCTTTCAGTCTTAACATTGACGAGTCAATGAAGAGTCGTCACTCTTCCAGGTTATGATCACAACCCAAGGCCGAGAACAATCCTTCAATGTCACAACAGAACCAGAGACTGTCGACTTGAGCAAAAAATGTGGTTATATCACAATGTCGGCCTCGAAACAGAGAAATTTTCGTACCTGGTGACGGCAAACATCATTCCTGCACTTTCGAACCCAGCAGCTTGGCTTTTGCTTTTGACAGACCCAAATCTCTGACCAAATCGTTCAATTCGGACTGTGTTATCAGATGTGGATCGCCTGATGAGCACGGGTCAAAATCTGGGTCAATGTCACTGTCAGTACCCTGCATTGCAGTTTCTCCATCTGGTTCATCTAAGGTCCAATCCTTTGGTGGTTTTCGGAATTGGAAGACTGTCGTCATGTGGCGCGGGTCTCATTGCTGAAAGCAGATTAGGAGATTCAATTGACTTCTTGTTTTTGGCAGAGAAACCAGACACATTAGTCAAACAGAAGTAACAGTCTGTCACATGGTCTTTCTGTTCTCGCCATATCATCGGAACAGCAAACGGCATCGTCTTTCGAGTGCCTCTGAGCCAGGCTCTCAGACTGACAGCACGTGTCGCACAGCTAATGTGAGGCGCCCATTCCTTGTCTTGATCACCAGCCAAAATACAGATGATAAGCTTTCTTCACAAGAGCAGTCATCCAATGTCTCCAAGGCGCAAGTGTATATTCACCATACACAAATATAGCAGAATGTATGGCGGCTGTGACGACATTGACGAGACACCAAAACGTCTATAGCATCAAGCTTACTTACTGTTCTATTGCTACAGATACTCTACTTTACTATGCTGATACTCTACATACACACTGACTATCTCTATTAACCAAATGAGCAGGATCGGAATAAGCAAGCCACCTTTGTAGCGTGCAGAGACAGCGTCAAGCTCCTTCAGACCTGCCCAGGATGTCAACTCCCACAGAACATCTTCCAACCTGCCCTGATTCCAGGGCTGGACGTGCACAGTCTGCACAAAACGATGTTGATAAGTCACTTATGGGATACAAATATAAGAAAAAATCAGGACAGGACTGAAACGGTACATGATGGGTAAATCTTGATGTGATATTCGTGATCAGCACCCAAACATCTACAAGAAACACCCAACAGTGTTCAAGAAGCAAAAACTTTGTTGTGCAGTGATTTGTATGCAACATTTGGTTGATGTAAGTGAAAGTGAACTCAAGTTATCTTGTTTACACACACACACACACACACACACACTGACATAATTCCAAAAAATTTATTTTTGGTCTCAAGGTAGTCTAAATCCTTGAGATTCATCAAAATTGTGAAATGGAATTTTTGGATGATTCCAATACTTTCCCTATACTTTGTATACAAGAAAGTAAAAAAAAAATGAGTTAAGCATTTAAAGATTAATTTGGACATGTGTGTCAGTAGGCTTAAGGAACCAGGATACCCGAAACTATTCTCTACCTTGTCAGTAATTATCACCGCTCGGATGGTGATTTTTCGAATTATGTAATTGGTCATTATGATAGCAGTTGATGAGAAGAATTCATCATTAATTGCAGTGTTACAGTATTTGAGGGTTCCTCTCAAGTGTCTCTTTCTCTTGCATGATTTGGCTCAAAAACTAATCCTCACATCGTCTTCTCATAACAGACTGAAGTTTCGAGTTTGGTATTTTTCCATCCAGCTGTTTTAGTTCCTCAAGAAAACGTGACACACAGACACCCACACACCCATCGTCGAGATATCGATATATCAGGGGACCCTAAAAAAAAATCAAGATCTGGCGAAAACCGGAGATCAAAATTTTTGACAAATCTAAAGCTTTTGCTCCCCCCATCCCATAGATGGTATGTTGTGGTGGGGGGAGGGCACAAAGCAAAAAGGGGCCAAAAAACCCAACGAGTAATCACAATCAGGATCCACCAAAATGTCTTGTCGTGTCCGCTCAGCACAACGGATTTCCTTCTTGAACGTCTTCTCAGATTTGACTTCGTTTTTGGATTGTGAGCTGCCTCTTTGCTTGTTTTGGGTTCACCATCTTAAGGCAACCCTCGTGTCTGGCACAGCAGTAAAGCCACGAGAGCATTCTGTTCACTAACACTGAAGAAGACGAGTGAGGAAGGTCACCAAGAGATTCCTGAGGATTCTGACAGGAGTCACAAGTTACAGTGACTAGCATTGAAGGGACTGTAGAGACAACAAGTGTGGCCAAGTGCGTCACCAACTTTATGGGAAAGGGGCAAAGGGAGAAAACACATAACACATAGGGACAGAAGGCACAAGAGGGGACTCTCACGTCAGCTGGAAAAGGGGTCTGATGAGGCCAAAAGTGAGATTTGTGTCCATCAGACTAAACAGTTCCCACTGCTCATTATCATAAACTCACCAGCACCACCGTGAAGCGTGGTGACGGCAGAAACAGGCTGTGGGGACCAAAATTGTTGTCACCAAAAGTGACAACAATATCATAGAATAAAGCATACATAACATAGAATTAATGTGCGTCAAGAAAAACGTCTCTCTCTCATTACACCCTCTGCCCCAGTCAGTCCCCAACTGACACAACAGTGTTAGAGTTGGGACTTTATGTTGAACGCCAAGGTTTAGGGTCACCGTGACAAGAAAGGATCATCCTCAATGTTACACAAAAGAACAAAGGTTTCTACTAAGTGGTTTCGGATAACCATCTTCTTCTTCCACTTCTATGTGGGGTCGATGTGCCTAACCAGCCTTCTCCAAACACCTCGGTCCTGTGCCCCCTCGCCATTCAGACCCTTTACCTTCAGATCTTCTTTTAGTTTATCCATCCACCTCCACTTTGGCCTCCCCCTTGCTTTCTCTTGCCCATGTCCATCACTCCTGTGCCCACATATTTGTTGTTTCCCCTCACCCCAGGTCCACACCTCTTCAGCTGACTTTTCTGTACGTATAAGCAGCATAATACAATAAAATGTAACTACTGATTATTACATTGTTATTACCACATGAATTAGTGAATACCAAGGTAATTCAGAGATTTTCTCCTTTAAGCAAATTATTTAAAGCCGCTTTTATAAGCAGCATAATGCAATAACAGGTAACTACTGATTATTACATTGTTATTACCACATGAATTAGTGAATGCCAAGATAATTCATAATATTCTCCTTTACGCAAATTATTTAAAACTGCTTTAATAAGCAGCATAATGCAATAACATGTAACTACTGATTATTACATTGTTATTACCACATGAATTAGTGAATGCCAAGATAATTCAGGATATTCTCCTTTACACAAATTATTTAAAACCGCTTTTAAAAGCAGCATAATGCAATAACATGTCACTACTGATTATTACATTGTTATTACCACTTGAATTAGTGAATGCCAAGATAATTCAGGATATTCTCCTTTACGCAAATTATTTAAAACCGCTTTTATAAGCAGCATAATGAAATAACATGTAACTACTGATTATTACATTGTTATTACCACATGAATTAGAACATTAGAACATTAGAACACTCTAGACGAGAACAGGCCATTCAGCCCAACAAAGCTTGCCAGTACTATCCACTTATTTCTTCCAAGAAAACATCAAGTCGAGTTTTGAAAGACCCTAACGTCTTACTGTCTACCACACTACTTGGTAGCTTATTCCAAGTTTCTATCGTTCTTTGTTTAAAGAAAAACTTCCTAATGTTTGTGCGAAATTTACCCTTAACAAGTTTCCAACTGTGTCCCCGTGTTCTTGATGAACTCATTTTAAAATAACAGTCTCGATCCACTGCACTAATTCCCTTCATAATTTTAAACACTTCAATCATGTCACCTCTTAATCTTCTTTTGCTTAAACTGTAAAGGCTCAGCTCTTTTAATCTTTCCTCATAATTCACCCCCTGTAGCCCTGGAATCAGCCTAGTCGCTCTTCTCTGGACCTTTTCTAGTGCTGCTATGTCCTTTTTGTAGCCTGGAGACCAAAACTGCACACAGTACTCCAGATGAGGCCTCACCAGTGCATTATAAAGGTTGAGCAGAACCTCCTGTGACTTGTACTCCACACATCGTGTTATATAGCCTAACATTCTGTTAGCCTTCTTAATGGCTTCTGAACACTGTCGGGAAGTCGATAGCTTAGAGTCAACTATGACTCCTAAATCCTTCTCATAAGGTGTACTCTCGATTTTCCGACCGCCCGTTGTATATTCAAACCTCACATTTTTACTTCCAATGTATAATACTTTACATTTACTGACATTAAATTTCATCTGCCACAAATCTGTCCAAGCCTGTCTGCTATCTAAGTCCTTCTGTAATGATATAACGGATTCCGAATTATCTGCTAATCCACCTATCTTGGTATCATCTGCAAATTTAACCAGCTTGTTCTTTATATTCCAATCTAAATCATTTATATATATTAAAAATAGCAGCGGCCCTAGCACTGCCCCCTGCTGGTCACCACTCTTAACATCAGCCAGTTCTGATGAGGTTTCTCACACCGTCACCCTCTGCTTCCTTTGTCTTAGCCAATTCTGCACCCATCTAAAAACATCACCCTGAACTCCCACCTCTTTTAATTTGATGCCCAACCTCTCATGTGGCACCTTATCAAATGCTTTCTGAAAGTCCAGATAAATAATATCATAAGCTCCACTATGATCGTATCCTTTTGTTGCCTCCTCATAGAATTCCAGCATGTTAGTAAAACACGACCTCCCTTTTCTGAACCCATGCTGACTGCTTAGAATAACTCCTGTCCTTGCCAGGTTTTGCTCGATATTATCCTTAACTCTTTTAGGGTGGATGTCGACTTTTGTCGACAGGAGGGGTTGAAGGCTAATGTCGACAAAAGTCGACATCCAGGGATAGGGGGCGACAATCAGCTGTTAATGGCGACAGATCTCACTGTCACGTTGCAGGCATTCCCTCTGTGCTTGGAGGAATGCTAGACTTGTTGACTCGGCAACTAAACCTTGCGTGTGCGTGAGTTGCGAAATGTAAACAATGGCAAGATGGCACCGACATGTGAAAAGGGAGCGAAGCAAGTGCAGAAAAGAAACCACTCGGCAGACGATGTTTTGCGCATTATCGCGGAGTCAGACTCTTGATTTTTCAGAATCGGATTTTATTGGCAGTGATCAGGAGATCGAGCAAGAGAGTGAGAAGCAGGCATCAGCTGATCAATCACCAGCCGATGCCGCGCCAGCGGATCTGCTGCCAGTTGAGTGCCTTCGAGCAGCCGATGCATCTACGGCAAGGTTCGCATGGGATAAATACACAGACATTGATCCGTTGAGAGCCGATCTGGCTACCGGAGTTTGCAAGACGGCATGGCTTGCTGCTGGACATGACAGATCACCAGCTGCTGTACTTCAGGCTGCTCTCTCCTGATGCTGCTTTTCAGCTACTGTCAGACGAGACAAACAGGTAGGCAGAGATTTTTTTGAATCGCGGGCTGCGTTTGCATCGCATTCTCGTTTTTCAAAGTGGAAACCCACAATGAAAGACGAGATGAAGCGCTCTGTGGCATTACAAATAGAGATGGGACAGAACTGGTGATATAACTTCAGGGAGCATTGGTCCAAACGTGTTTTGTCCCCTGGTGGCTTAGGTACGTGCTGCTGCAAAGTTTTATTCACTTCTGTAATAAACAGAAGCAAATCCCATGGGGTGAGCCAGGCTATAATGCCATATGTAAAGTTCATAAAGTTTCAGAAGATGAAAAGAGGTGACAATATGGTTTTCATGCAGGCAGAAAACTTGGTGGCAGTGGCATGGCACGATGGCAAATGGGTGACTTGTCTCTCTACAGTACACACTAACAATATATGTGAGAAAGTGCAGCAACAGACAATTGAAAAATAGGCATCAAAGTAACACAAATTGTAAGGAGTGCAATGTGGCAATGACTGAAATTGGCTGCTTTGAGCGAGATCAGACTTTGCTGTGTAAAATGTATGTGATATGTATGTGAAATCATAGAGTATGCAGGCTCATACAACATGCAAGACAGTAACATTTGTCAAAAGGAAATATTTTTTGTTGATTTGATATGTTAAACAATTGCTTTGTGTTCTTTTTTAAAAAATGTTAGTTTTTGGAAAAATATTCAGCCCTGGGAGAAAAGAAACAAAAAAAAAATTAGCCCTAAAAGAGTTAATAATTCCTTCCATTAATTTTCCTGTGATGCATGTTAAGCTTACTGGCCTATAGTTGCTTGGATCTGCCCTGTCACCTTTTTTATATAATGGGATGATATTTGTCATTTTCCAGTCCTTCAGAATCTCTCCAGTGCGCAGTGACTTCCTAAAAATATGTGTCAAGGGTTTATATCTACTCGCTAGCCTCCTTAAGAACATGAGGATAAATATTATCTGGTCCTGGTGATTTGTTCGATTTCAGCTTATTTAATCTGAGCAGCACTTCTCCCTCTACAATTTCCAAATCCCTCAGTACCTCCTTAGTAGTCCCTGTTACTGCTCTGAGGTTATCCACTTGCTCACTTGTAAACACCTCAGAAAAATGTACGTTTAGGGCCTCCGCTATTTCACTGTCTGTATCTTTTAATTCCCCTTTACTATTCCTGATGCACTTCACCTCCTCCTTGACTGTCTTTTACTACTAAAATACTGAAAGAATCTCTTAGGGTCGTCTTTCACCTTATCTGCTATATTCCTCTCCAACTGTCTTTTAGCCTCCCTGATATCCTTCTTAATGGTTGCCCTCATGTTCTCATACGCTCTACAATTCACTTTGCAGTCATTAGTCTTATATGCCTTATAAAGCAGTTTTTTCCTTTGCAACTTCTTTTTTAAATCTTTATTAATCCACCGTGGAGTTTTTTTTCGTTTCCTATTAATTCCAAATTTAGGGATGTATCTGTAATGCATTACATGTAAAACATTTTTAAACCTGTTCCACTGCTCCTCAACTGTCTCCACACTTAATAGCTTATCCCAGTGTATCCTACTTAGACTTTGTCACATCTGCTCAAAATTAGCCCAACCAAAGTTCAACTTAACAATTTTAGTCTTTGCATCTGCACTCTTACAAAAGACTGAGAATTGTATTACATTATGGTCACTTGACCCTGGTGGTTCAATCACCTCTACACCCTCAATTCTATCCTGATTATTACAAAATACTAAATCCAGACAGGCTTCACCCCGTGTTGGTGCTTTAACATGCTGTGTTAAAAAACAGTCATTGATTACTTCTAAAAACTCCTGCTCTTGTACTCCGCCATCTCTAAGGTTATCCCAGTTAATATTTGGATAATTAAAATCCCCCATGACTGTAATATCTCCCTGTAAACTTGCCTTTTTGATATTACTAAAAAAGATGTGTGTTGAAATTGCTGTCTGAATTGGGTGGTCTATAACACACTCCTAAAATAAGACCCCTTTCCCTAATATTTTCCAGGCAAAGCCACATGTCCTCACTAAGATGGGGCTCATCATCTAAATGAAGAAGACTTACATTTAAATCCTGCTTGGCATAAACAGCAACCCCACCTCCTTTTCTGTTCTGTCTATCCTTCCTAAAAAATGTGTATCCCTCTATGTTACACTCATCCCCATCTTTGTTATTTAGCCAGGTTTCCGTTATTGCTATAATATCATAATTATGCTTTGCTACATATAACTCCAACTCACTTACCTTATTTTTGATACTTCTAGCATTAAGGCAAGCTATTTTTAATGTGTTACTCCTTCTACATGTAAATGTTTGCTTAGAATTTACATTACTATGCATTCTTGTTTCTACACCATTGTTTGTTCTTCCATGTATAGATCTAAACTCCCTGCCCCCCCATTCCCTAGTTTAAACAATCCTCGACTAGCCTACACATACGCCTCCCCAATACATTGGTGCCCCTCCAGTTCAGATGTAACCCGTCATGGTGGAACAGGTCCCATCTGTTCCAAAAGGAGTCCCAATGCCCCATAAACCTATA
Organism: Erpetoichthys calabaricus; assembly: GCF_900747795.2. Lineage (NCBI taxonomy): Eukaryota > Metazoa > Chordata > Cladistia > Polypteriformes > Polypteridae > Erpetoichthys > Erpetoichthys calabaricus. The sequence goes on along the minus strand of NC_041397.2, from coordinate 7,411,675 downwards.
CCCTTCTACCCTGCACCAAGATTTGAGCCACGCGTTAAACCTTCTAATCTCCTCAATCTTACCTGAACTGGCACGTGGCACAGGCAGAACTTCGGAGAAGACTACCTTGTCAGTTCTGCTCCTCAGCTTAGCACCTAACTTTTTGAATTTGGATCGCAGAACTGACAGACTACCCTTATGTATGTCATTTGTTCCAACATGGACAATGACAACTGGATCCACCCTCGCTCTGGCCAAGAGCCTATCCATCCTTCCAGGGAGGTCCCCCACCTGTGCTCCCGGAAGGCAACACACCGTGCGAGACTCTCTCTCTCTCTGGAGCACACCTGCGCTTCAATCCCCCTAATGATTGAGTCCCCAACTATCACTACCTCCCTCTTTTTGGGAACTGGTTTTGAGGTGGCCCGTTGGGGCTCCTCATCCCTGCCTACCACCTCAGAATTATCAGAGACACCGTCCAGCTCCGCAAGGACATGATAACGGTTTGCCACTTCTAATTCTGGGGTTGATGCCCCCGGACAGTGTGCACCCTTTGCCTTACGCCTTGTGACCGTGACCCAACTGTTTCTACCTGTCTGGTTTGGAATCTCCTCCCGCGCCACCTTGGGGGTGCACACTATCTCTCTAAAGGACACCTGGGCCAAGTCCGCCAATTCTCTATTACAACGCAGGTCAGCCAACTCCTCCTCCAGTTCAGCGACCCTGAACTCGAGGTGCTGGATCAGCTGACATCTCTTGCAGATGTAGCCCTCATAGACAACTGGCTCTTCCAAACCATCATCTAAAAAGTCCAACATCCAATAGGACTTGCATTGCACGGGCCTCATTATTAAAATTTGATTTGGGATTAGTAAACTGCCTTAAGTTTATTTATTTATTTATTTTTTTATTAAATTGCTCCTTAACTTAAATGGTATAACTAAGACCTGCTACAGATATTTTACACCTGTTCACCTTAAGCTCCTGTTCTGTTCTGCCTCTCAGCTGCCTGCTATTTGTCTTTCTATGAGGTTAACTTAACTTTTCTCTGTCTCTTCTCCTAACGTTGCACTCCTCTTTCTTATAAGCTCTCCACTCACTCTGTTTGTATTAATTAACCCTTAAGCTGTCGACCACTTACTGTTCTACCTCTGGACCACTAAGGACTGTTTAATCTAAAATAAACATAATAAATAAAACTTTACTACCTTGTTTGCTCCTAAAGCCGCTTGTGCAAACTCGGCGCCTTAATGCTGGCCGCTTACCTGCGCCCTGCTGAGCCTTTTACTGCTTTGAAGTCAGCCGCGGCCTTTTTTTCTTTTCCTTTAAACTAAGGGATCACTGTTACGATGATGCGGTTATTTGCTTACAAATGCCGATATGGACCAAGGAGGCAAAGCTGGAACTACAAGCCTGCTTTGACTGTACTGATTGGAGTGTTTTTGAGTCTGCAGTGACAGACCTGGATGAGCTTACTGACACTGTGACATCCTACATCAGTTTTTGTGAGGATATGTGTGTGCCCATGAAAACTTTTCGCACATACAACAACAACAAACCCTGGTTTACTACAAAACTCAGGCAGCTTTGTCAGGCTAAGGAGAAGGCCTACAGAAGTGGGGACAGAATCCTGTATAATCAGGCCAGAAACACATTGACAAAGGAGATCAGAGTAGCAAAGAGGTGCTACACTGAAAAGCTGGAAAATAGGTTTACAGCCAACGACCCTGCATCAGTGTGGAGAGGTTTGAAAGACGTCACCAACTACAGGAAACCACCCCCCCCATACTGAAGAGAACCATCAACTGGCCAACAAGCTGAATTTGTTCTACTGCAGGTTTGATAATCCCTCTTTCACACCTCTCACCCACGCCAATCAAAATACAGTCCCACCACTCACTACCAAGCCCCTGCCCCTCCCCACTGACACCATACCTGCACTCAGGATATGTGAAGGGGACGTGAGTCAGCTCTTCAGGAGACAGAAGATCAGGAAGGCACCAGGTCCAGATGGTGTGTCACCCTCCTGTCTTAAAGTCTGTGCTGATCAGCTGGCCCCCATATTTACACAGATCTTCAACAGATCCCTGGAGCTATGTGAAGTTCCCTCCTGCCTTAAGCGTTCCACAATTATCCCGGTTCCAAAGAAAACCTCCATTGAAGGGTTAAATGACTACAGGCCAGTCGCCCTAACGTCTGTGGTCATGAAATCCTTTGAAAGGCTGGTGTTGACCTACCTGAAGGACATTACAGGCCCCCTGCTTGACCCCCTACAGTTTGCTTACCGAGCAAACAGGTCATTGGATGATGCAATCAACATGGGATTGCACTACATCCTGCAACATCTCGACTCTCCAGGGACATATGCTAGGATCCTGTTTGTGGACTTCAGCTCGGCGTTCAATACTGTCATTCCAGAAGTCCTCCACACCAAACTCACTTGGCTCACTGTACCAGCTCCCATCTCCCAGTGGATCAAAAACTTCCTGACAGATAGGAAGCAGCAAGTGAGACTGGGAAAAATCACATCCAGCACACGAACAGTCAGCACTGGCGCCCCCCAGGGATGTGTCCTCTCTCCTCTGCTCTTCTCCCTCTACACAAATGACTGCACATCAAGAGACCCGTCTGTTAAAATCCTGAAGTTCGCAGATGATATGACAGTCATTGGCCTCATCAAGGACAGTGACGAGTCTGTATACAGACGAGAGGTCGAACAGCTGGCCCTCTGGTGCGGTCAAAACAACCTGGAGCTGAACAAGCTTAAAACTGTGGAGATGACAGTGGACTTCAGGAGGAGCCCCCCAGTGCTGCCCCCTCTCACACTACTCAACAGCATTGTGTCTGCTGTGGAAAACTTTAGGTTTCTGGGATCCACAATTTCCCAGGACCTAAAGTGGGAACTAAACATAAACACAATTGTTAAAAAGGCCCAGCAGAGGTTGTACTTCCTGCGCCAGCTCAGGAAGTTCAACCTGCCTCAGGAGCTGCTCATCCAATTTTACTCTGCAGTAATCCAGTCTGTTCTCTGTTCATCTATCACAGTCTGGTTTGGCTCAGCCACAAAACAGGACAGGAACAGACTTCAACGGACAGTCAGGATTGCAGAAAAAATCACTGGTGTTGATCTGCCCTCCATTCAAGACTTATACAGATCTCGAGTCAGGAAACGGGCAGAAAACATCATTGCAGACCCATCACACCCTGGTTACAACCTTCTTCCCTCTGGTAGGTGCTACAGAGCACTGTACGCCAAAACTACCAGACATGTGAACAGTTTCTTTCCTCAGGCCATCACTCTCATGAACACTTAAGTCAATCTCACAGCATCAGGGACAATACTAGGAGAAACCGGAGTCCAATTCCTTGTATGTGTACGTATACTTGGCCAATAACGCTGATTCTGATTCTGATTCTGATTCTGATCAGTTACTGCTGCTTTCTACCCTACCTCCTCGATGCTAATTCCAATACAGATAACAAAAAACAAAAACAGGTACAAGTAACTTTTCAAGAGCACCTCCAAACTAGTGAATGCCAAGATAATTCAGGATATTCTCCTTTACGCAAATTATTTAAAACCGCTTTTATAAGCAGCATAATGCAATAACACGTAACTACTGATTATTACATTTTTATTACCACATGAATTAGTGAATGACAAGATAATTCAAGATATTCTGCTTTACACAAATTATTTAAAGCCGCTTTTATAACAACACACTTTGCACATCACTTTTGTCAGAAAATCACTTGGTCAGGTTTCTGACATTTGCCGCTATGAGTGTATGGAGGAGACATTAGCTTGTTAATAACACGTCCTGACATTTAATGGACAAATCAAAGTCAAATTAACTTGAATCTCAAATGTCACAATCTCCAGATGCTTTCAGTTTCCAAATCTTTCTCTCTTAAAACCCCAGCAAGGACCACAGATGTACTGTTTGCTGGATTGTTTTCAGTAATGGAGTATTTTGTTTCAGCAGCCCTGCTTAGCTCCACACTCAGTGCTTTCATTGTGTCATCAGAGATTTGCTTTGTGCTTCAGTGTTGAGCTCAACCACACAACTGTCTGGACAATGTGAAGATTTTAAAACATAAATTATACACGTATATGTATGTGTGGGCGGCACGGTGGCACAGTGGGTAGAACTGCTGCCTTGCAGTTAGGAGACCTGAGGTTCACTTCCCGGGTCCTCCCTGTGTGGAGTTTAGATGTTCTCCCCATGTCTGCGTGGGTTTCCTCCAGGTGCTCCGGTTTCCTGCCACAGTTCAAAGACATGCAGGTTAGGTGTATTGGCAATTCCAAATTGTGTTGGTGTGTGGGTGTGGGTGTCCTGCGGTGAGTTGGCGCCCTGCTTGTGATTGGTTCCTGCCTTACGCCCTGTGTTGGTTGGGATTGGCTCCAGAAGGCCTCCGTGACCCTCTGTTAGGATTCAGCGGGTTGGAAAATGGATGGATGAATATGTATGTGTATATATAATGTCACTCAGGATCACCTTCTGGACTCTGCTAAGACAGTACTACTCTAGAACAAGAGGGGGTGCTGGCACTAACCATATTATCTCTTTTTCCTTCCACAATATGAAAAGATGCCCAGCAAGAGAACTGGGCTCCTCCTACATCCTCCCAAGAAGCCCCACCTCTTCTGACTGGAACCAGATAAAACCAGAAGCCCCAGGAAAAAGGGCGTCTCGATTTGGTCTTGGGCTGCCGTATGTACCTAGGGAGCTGATGAGGCTGGTAAGGCAACACCTCTTTGCTGTTGTGCCACCGAGGTCCCATTTTCCATTTTTCCATTTTTTGGTGCCTTACATTAAATGTTGTGGCCTGATTGGCACTTCAACTGTTCTTTGGGACTCATTGTGAATAAGGCGCTATATATGCGCCCGACCCGGCACAGATTCACACTGAGACACGTGTTAAAATGACACAGACTTAATTTTTCTTCACCTGTGGGGCAGGTCTTCCCCGTGGACCCCACAGGCACAACACAGTCCCAAAAGCACTTCATTACAGCACAAACAAACTAATCCTCTGGCACCACACTCCTTCCAGGCAACCTCGTCCTCTTTCCACCCGACTCTGGCCCAGAGTGGTGGTTGCTGTCTCTTTTTATAGTTCACCCGGAAATGCTCCAGGTGCTTAATCACCGAGTTCCAGCTGCACTTCCGGCTGCCCCCAACTCCAATTCCAATGGAGCCCTGCAGGAACCCCAGGTGCTGCTCCAGCTCAGGGGGGCGGCCATCTAGTATCCAGGGGGAGGTATTGCAGTGTCCAAGGCTGCTCCTCCTGAATATAGTGTGCAGGGGTGACCTGGCTGGGCATGGATGCCGGCCAGCTGCCACATCATTCAGACTTCTGTATTTTTCTTATTATATATAATACAAGCCGTCCCCTGCGGCTCCGCCCACGTAATAATGAAACAGAACAGCGAGGAGGGCTCCCCACTCCTGACGTCACGCTTCCCCCACGCCTCGGCCCGCAGCCTCAGTCTCTTGGATTAGCACGGCTACAGTGCATCCGGAAAGTATTCACAGCACATCACTTTTTCCAGATTTTATTATGTTTCAGCCTTATTCCAAAATGGATTAAATTCATTTTTTTCCTCAGAATTCAACACACGACACCCCATAATGACAACGTGAAAAAAGTTTACTTGAGATTTTTGCAAATTTATTAAAAATAAAAAAATTGAGAAATCCCATGTACATAAGTATTCACAGCCTTTGCCGTGAAGCTCAAAATTGAGCTCAGGTCCATCCTGTTTCCCCTGATCATCCTTGAGATGTTTCTGCAGCTTCACTGGAGTCCACCTGTGGTAAATTCAGCTGACTGGACATGATTTGGAAAGGCACACACCTGTCTATAGAAGGTCCCACAGTTGACAGTTCATGTCAGAGCACAAACCAAGCATGAAGTCACAGGATTGTCTCGAGGCACAAATCTGGGGAAGGTTACAGAAAAATTTCTGCTGGTTTGAAGGTCCCAATGAGCACAGTGGCCTCCATCATCCGTAAATGGAAGAAGTTGGAAACCACCAGGACTCTTCCTAGAGCTGGCCGGCCATCTAAACTGAGCGATCAGGGGAGAAGGGCCTTAGTCAGGGAGGTGACCAAGAACCCAATGGTCACTCTGTCAGAGCTCCAGAGGTCCTCTGTGGAGAGAGGAGAACCTTCCAGAAGGACAACCATCTCTGCAGCAATCCACCAATCAGGCCTGTATGGTAGAGTGGCCAGACGGAAGCCACTCCTTAGTAAAAGGCACATGGCAGCCGGCCTGGAGTTTGCCAAAAGGCACCTGAAGGACTCTCAGACCATGAGAAAGAAAATTCTCTGGTCTGATGAGACAAAGATTGAACTCTTTGTCACGTTTGGAGGAAACCAGGCACCGCTCATCACCAGGCCAATACCACCCCTACAGTGAAGCATGGTGGTGGCAGCATCATGCTGTTGGGATGTTTTTCAGCGGCAGGAACTGGGAGACTAGTCAGGATAAAGGGAAAGATGACTGCAACAATGTACAGAGACATCCTGGATGAAAACCTGCTCCAGAGCGCTCTTGACCTCAGACTGGGGCGACGGTTCATCTTTCAGCAGTACAACGACCCTAAGCACACAGCCAAGATATCAAAGGAGTGGCTTCAGGACAACTCTGTGAATGTCCTTAAGTGGCCCAGCCAGAGCCCAGATTTGAATCTGATTGAACATCTCTGGAGAGATCTTAAAATGGCTGTGCACCGACGCTTCCCATCCAACCTGATGGAGCTTGAGAGGTGCTGCAAAGAGGAATGGGCCAAACTGGCCAAGGATAGGTGTGCCAAGCTTGTGGCATCATATTCAACAAGACTTGAGGCTGGAATTGGTGCCAAAGGTGCATCGACAAAGTATTGAGCAAAGGCTGTGAATACTTATGGACATGGGATTTCTCAGTTTTTTTATTTTTAACAAATTTGCAAAAACCTCAAGTAAACTTTTTTCACGTTGTCATTATGGGGTGTTGTGTGTAGAATTCTGAGGAAAAAAAATGAATTGAATCCATTTTGGAATAAGGCTGTAACATAACAAAGTGTGGAAAAAGTGATGCGCTGTGAATACTTTCCGGGTGCATTGTATATCGCTCCTGCAAGCGAACTATGATTCTTAGTGTGATAAGAGAAGTCACAAAATCAACTGGAACGTTCAAGCAAATTCTAGAAGAAATCCTGATCTAAATCCATGAAGTAGTTCTCTCGTGAAAAGCAGACAGATAAACTGTGAGATAAACCTTGGAATATATATATATATATATAGTGAGAGAGAGAGATTATATAGTATTTGCCCAATAATAATTCTTTGCATTTATATAGCGCTTTTCTCACTACTCAAAGCGCTCAGCAATTGCAGGTTAAGGACCTTGCTGAAGGGCCCAACAGAGCAGAGTCCCTTTTGGCATTTTACGGGATTCAAACCGGCAACCTTCCGATTGCCAGTGCAGATCCCTAGCCTCAGAGCCACCACTCCGCCACTTTTACAACAAGTACATGACACATGTTTCGCCCTAATTATCAGGTGTGCACACTTTTGGTGTCCTCTTTGTATTATTTGGCAGGTACTATATAACATGTCTATGATCTGTTTCTTGCAATTTAGAGGATGTGGTGCAGTTCTGCTGGCTGGCTGACCAGCCACATGCTTTGCCTGGTAGGTAACCATTCAAATACTGTATATATGTATGTATATATTGTGAAAGCTAGGGGGTGCCAGTGAGCCCCAAACACGTACACACCAACACAGTCCCACACCTACAGGGTGTTTTATTTTGCAGATACCTTGTAAGCACAATCACAAAACAAGTTCTTTCTTCTTCTCTCCTTTCCTTCTCTCTATCTATCTATCTATCTATCTATCTATCTATCTATCTATCTATCTATCTATCTATCTATCTATCTATCTATCTATCTATCTATCTATCTATCTATCTATCTATCTATCTATCTATCTATCTACTGCATTGCTGTCCTCCAGTTGAGTGTTGCCTTCCTTCCTCCCAGCTCTGACTCACCTGGATAAGGCAGGGTGGTTCCTTTTATCGAGGACCCAGGAGTACTTCCAGCGCCAGGGCTTTTGAAGTACTTCCTGGTCATATGGAAGTTCCCAATAACAGTGAATGTAACTCACCGCAGCGCCCTCTTGCGACACCCATGGACCCCATCAGGGTTTGGTTACCAGACTACATTTCTTAGCCAGACCTACAGGTTTCCGACTGGGCACTGATAATCTACCATCTAGCGTTCTGGGGAAATAAGCAGCCCTCAGTGACAGTCCTTTCCTGTCCTTCCCTTTTATCCTGGTCAGGGGAGGTACTCCAAATATATTCTGCCGGAATGCCTGTCCGTCTGCGTAGGGCTTCCCACCTGAGTAAGGAATTTTCCTCTGCTTCCTGTGGGATGTCCAAAACTCACACAAAAAAAGTCTTCGGTGACATCTGAAATCTTAATGAATGAACAGGAGATGTGTGGTAATTCCTTTAATACTCCTCACCTAATTCTGTCCAAGTAGGCTGACAACAGTATAGAATGTATTCTCACAGGTGGCGCAGTGGTAGTGCTGCTGCTTTGCAGTAAGGAGATTGTGGGTTCGCTTCCTGGGTCCTCCCTGTGTGGAGAGCACTTTGAGTGGTGAGAAAAACGCAATATAAATGTAAAGAATTATTATTATTATTAGAGGGAATCTACAAAATGGCAGCACCCATGAAAAAACTAATGACATTGGAGAAACTTTGGATACTCTGTAACTATGTTAAAACAACTTTAAAGCAAAAACATTGGGAGTGGTCTCTTTTCCTAGACTTTCTCATATACACAGAAAAGGGGACAGATATTTGAGGAGTAAACCACAAGACAATGATCATATTTTTATATTATGTACGTTAAAGAACCAGGGCGGCACATTGGTGCATTGGTAGTGCTGCTGCCTCGCAGTTAGGAGACCTGGGTTCGCTTCCCGGGTCCTCCCTGCGTGGAGTTTGCATGTTCTCCCCGTGTCTGCGTGGGTTTCCTCCCACAGTCCAAAGACATGCAGGTTAGGTGGATTGGCGATTCTAAATTGTCCCTGGTGTGTGTGTGTCCTGTGGTGGGTTTGCACCCTGCCCGGGATTTGTTCCTGCCTTGTTGGCTGGGATTGGCTCCAGCAGACCCCCGTGACCCAGTGTTCGGATTCAGCGGGTTGGAAAATGGATGGATGTTTACTTGTTCAGTTTTATTTTGTATAGGATTTTCTAAAGGGGGGGGGTATGTATATAATTCTGTTTGGGGATTTACATAATACATACTCTGTCTAATTGGCTTCATTTAGTCTGGTGGGTTTATTTATTGTGCAGAAAATAAACTGCCATGTGCAAAAGTTCGCTGACGACACTGCTATCGTGGGCTGCATCAGGAGTGGGCAGCAGAAGGAGTATAGGAACCTAATCAACCATCAACAACAAATCAAATCAAATTAATAATATATTGAATAATTATTTTAAAAGTAAAGTTGAATAAATCTGACTCTGCAGCTGCATGAATAAAAGGTAAAAGTACCACTTCCAGTTAATGGAAATAATCCAAAAGTTGATGGAAGTCTACGTTTTGTACCTAATACTTGTATGTAAAATTTGGTGGACCTAAGTGCAAGCGTATTCAAGTTATCGTGTTTACACACACGTACAGATAGACGGACAAACAGACTGTAACAATAAAGATCACAAGACATTGCGAAGGTTTGGGGCAGCCACCCGTATAATTGCTCCCGGCTGCAAAACTTCTTAATAATCAGATCCATGTTTACACTATTCAGTCCAAAACAGAACTAACTCAATATTAACAAGATGGCGGCTTTAAAGGCCATTACAGGAAGTGATGTCATCAGGACCAGAACCGGAAGTGACGTCGTTGGCTGCCCCAGAGCTGGGCGGGATTTCCCTAGAATGGTCTGTAAGAGATCAAGAGGGAGAATTAGTGCACTTCACCACCTCCTGGTCCGGCGTGGAATTACATGTATTATAGTGCTTTAATTGCCTCCTAAACACGCATGTGTAGACAAGACATAATTCCAAAAATGGTATTTTCGGATTCAGGGAGGTCTAAAACGTTGAGATTTATCAAAATCTCGAAATCAAATTTTTGGACGATTCCAATACTTTCCTTATTCTTCCTATACGAGAAAGTTAGGGATGTCTAAAATGTTGAGAATAATTAAAATCTCGAAATCAAATTTTTGGACGATTACAATACTTTCCTTATACTTCCTGTACGAGAAAGTTAGGGATGTCTAAAATGTTGAGAATAATTAAAATCTCGATAACAAATTTTTGGACGATTCCAATACTTTCACTTTACTTCCTATATGAGGACTCAGGGAGGTCTAAAACGTTGAGATTCATCAAAATCTTGAAATTGAATTTTTGGAAGATTCCAATACTTTCCTTATTCTTCCTATACGAGAAAGTTAGGGATGTCTAAAATGTTGAGAATAATCAAAATCTCGATATCAAATTTTTGGACAATTCCAATACTTTCTCTTTTCTTCCTATATGAGGACTCAGGGAGGTCTAAAACTCTGATGTCATCTGATGCGCTGCCCTCTGCTTTTTCCCAGATATTCCTGGCAGAGGTTTGAGTGTTTCAGGACAGCATTGTAACTTTTAGGTAGAGCTTTCTTTCTTTCAGATCTTCTGCTTCTTGATTTATTGGCTCTGTTTTTGAAATTAAGAATGTGGAATTCTGGGTGCTTTCCCTGCCCATTTTTTGCCCAACAAGTTTTCAGACCCCTTTGTTTTAATTCACCAGGGACACGAGGTTTTCCTGATTTCCGTTCATCCTCCCAACTTATTTGTAGTTCACTTTTTGCTTATTTAACTTGACTACCACAATGAAAATCGGTATATTTGTTCCTGATGCCTTATGTAAAATCAGAGAGTTATTTTAATATATTAATGAAATGTGTGTTGGTATTGAGCAACACTCTCAATTAAAAAAGATTTCTCTTAAAAAAAATCTATTAAAATGGCATCATAGTTGGCAGATGAAACTTAAAAATCTTTGCGTGCATCAGTTGTGAAAAAACTCGGCAGGGTAGGAAAATTTTTGTGCGGTGTGAGAAGAAGGAAATGCATTGGTTTGTTTTATTCAATCAGTTAATTAACTATTAGAATTGCCCTTGGAAATGCTAGGAATTAATTAAATAAAAAAAAATACAGAGTTGCTCACCCAGGGACGCCAATTTAACGTGAGAGATGTGAGGATTTTAACTTCTGTTCACCTAAGGATCTCTGTTTCACCTTCCAGCCAGGACACTAAAAAAAAAAAAATAAAAATAAAATATGAAGAGAGCTGTATCATTTATGAACAAGGTTAATAAATCAGCAGAAGTATACATTAAATACTTTCACGTGAATGTGGGGATTTTATTTTATAATAAATAACCCAAATATGCTTGCATGCTTGCTGCAATAAACCAAATAATGCAATTTATTTATAACATAAGGAAATTAGAAGATGGATATATGTAAGCTGTAGATGCCACATTGGCTGGACGGGCATCCCGGCAAGAAGAGGGAATGTTTCCTTACCCAGATATGGGGGGCAGGAAAAAGGCATCAGACACTAGAAGGAAGGGAGTGATGGTCAGCCCTCTTAAAAGAGAAGATATCACTGAGGGGTTTTTTATTCCCCCAGCACACTAGATGGCAGTAGCCCCAGATATCAGTGCCTAGTGGAAAGGCAGCAGGGCATGCTGGGAGATGTAGTCTGGCAGAGCAACCCTGCTTGGGTCACTGGGTGCCACAAGAGACAAACTCCTTGCTGTACTGGACTTCTGTATGACCCGGAAGTGCTTCCATCGGGCAGTGGGCCTGGCACCAGAAATACTCCCGGGTCCTTAATAAAAAGGGACCGCACTCCCTTGGCCAGGTGAGTCAGAGCTGGGAGGACGAAGGGCAACACTTGACTGGAGGAGGGCAGTGTGGTGGTGAGAGGAGTTGTGGTTTTGAATTCTGTGCTTTTGTGCTTTTTGTTACTTGTTTGAGGAGTCTGGCTAATAAACCAAACTTTATTTGAACCCGGGACTGTGCTTGTGTGTTCATTTAAGGGTTTGGGCTCGCTCCAGTTTCCATCACAAAGTATATATGAACTTTATTTGTCCCCATGGGGATATTGGATTTTAACAAAATCTTATTAAGTGAATAAACACACACAAAGGCACACTATATGGTATGGACACAAACCAGAATAAATAAAAAGAAAGAAAACTGACTTAGCAACCCCAGTGAGGCGCTATACAGGTGCATTGTCTTTTGTTATAAAGGACCCTCGTCATGTTTCTTGACCCACTTCTGCTGATTCATTAGTTGTCTGAACGTCCTCAGTGCTGGTGTGTCATAGAGAGAGGATGTGCAGCATTGATCATAATAGCACTTAGTTTTGTCTTCACTAGAATCTCCATCAAGTCTAGAGGGCTCCCCATAACTGAGCCTGCACTTTTCATTATCTTGCTGATTTGGTGGGCTTCTCATGCTTGAATGTTACCAACCAGGCCCACCACACTGGCTATCACAGAGTTATAGAAGACGTGGAGGACGTCACTTCCCTTATTAAAGGAACGCCGTCTCCTAAGGAAGAAGAGTCCACTCTGCCCTTTTTTCTCTAGTTTCCAGACTAGTCTATCCTGTCATTGACATGGACCCCCAAGTACTTGTAAGAGTGGACCACCTCTACATTCACTCCCTAAATACTGAGTGGATGTACATTAGAGGCTATTTGGTGTGGTGAAAGCCAATAAGCAGTTCTTTGGTTTTGCTGATGTTTAGTTGCAGACAATTCTCAAAGTTCTCCCCCTGACTCCTCTCCTTTGTCTCATCCCCCTTATCAATACCCCCCAATAAGTGTAGAATCAGCTGAGAATTTCTGCAAGCGACCTGAGCTGCTGTTATATTTCTTGTCTAACGTGACAGGTCTGCTCCTTGTGGTGCTCCCACAGTCCTTGAGTCTCACAGATCACGGTCTGCCCCACAGAAGGTCCATCATCCCGGACCCCACAGGCTCATCAGGGGAGTTGACCCCTTAACAGGGATGGCTGGATGGTATTAAAGGAAATCCTCCTCATAGTGCGGCCAGCTCTGTCCAACCTTGTGGAGCAAACCGATAATTGTGTCCTCCACTCCTGTCTTTGTCCATTAGGCAAACTCTAATGGGTCCTGGTGGTCTACCACAAGAGGACTCATGTAGTCCAGGACCAGCCTCTCAAAGGTCTAAACAATGTGATGAAGGCAACTAAGACTGCAGAGGGCCACAGCACGACACCAGTTCTGATTTCCAGGCCTTTTCCTGCAGTGTCGAGTGACACTCACTAACACCGGACCACTTTCACGTCTCGCTCATCTTTCTTGTCGTGTGTGCTCGGTACAATGCAGGTCTCCTGACCGAATTCTTCTCTCCTTTGTAACTCTAGTGACATATTGCAGCATCTTCAGAATGGGCCGCCTGTCCGTTTTTTTTCCTCTCTGACAGATGAAGCTGACACAGCCTTCTTATCAGGCCGGGCGGTCAATACGTTGATCACCTTTTGTTTAAATGATTGCTTTCTGATTTCAGTTGCATGTCTTCATCGACTTTCAATTCATCCCCTCTAATCTCTTTTCCATCGGAATAACATTAGGCTTGTCCTTTAAAAGCCTTAAATCACACATATCGTCACCACGCGTCTCTTCTGGACTTGGCCGTGCGGCAGGCCTGGCCTAAGCGTTAAGCCGGGGGGCTCTTTCGGGCCTTTCCTCCAATGAGAATCCGGCCAGCGGATATCAAGCGAGGTCTCGCTGGCCATCTGTCTTCCTAATTGCTCGCAGTCTCGATGCCTTTGACTTTAGCTGCCCGTCTCTCTTGCACTTTTTTTCTTTTTCTCTCGGTGTCATCTGGAAATTGCTTTCGAATGCTGGAACGCTGCTCAGTGTGACAGATTTGCAATCAGTGTGGTGTGCTTATAACAATGCAAAGGCATGCACCACAGAAAACAAAATGAGAGAGGACTTGTAAAGGGAACACGGCAATCAGGGTCTCGGACCCCCACTACAACCTATTGACTTCACTTCATTCAGTCCTAAATCAGTAAAATGAAGTTTTAATTGGCCAGAATGAGAGGAGGTAACGTAATATACATGTAAACCAATTGGCAATTCTATTATACAATAAATTCCAAGCTTACTTTCTAAAGTAAGGCGCTATATAATAAGGACCCCAGGACCTCAAATATCAACTCTTTGTGCCATCGCCTCAGGGCAGTTTCCCACCAGAAGAGAGGCATGATGGCAAATATATATTTGTCTCATTTCATTTTCTGCTTTGATGTTTTCCTGTGCAGTTCATTATAAAGGAGTGGTTCAGATGTACGGTCATATTAACCAGCATCTGTTTACTTGTTCTGCGGTGGGCTGGCGCCCTGACCGGTGTTCGTTTCCTGCCTTGCGCCCTGTGTTGGCTGGGATTGGCTCCAGCAGACCCCCGTGACCCTGTAGTTAGGATATAAGGGGTTGGATAATGGAAGGATGGACGGATGTTTACTTGTTCAGTTTTATTTCGTATAGGATTTTCTAAAGGGGAGTATGTATATAATTCTGTTTGGGGATTTACATAATACATACTCTGTCTAATTTGATTCATTTAGTCTGATGGGTTTATTTATTATGCAGAAAATACACTGCCACGTGCAAAAGTTCACTGACGACACTGCTATCATGGGCTGCATCAGGAGTGGGCAGGAGGAGGAGTATAAGAACCTAATCAAGGACTTTATGAAATGGTGTGACTCAAACCACCTACAACTGAACACCAGCAAAACCAAGGAGCTGGTGGTGGATTTTAGGAGGACCAGACCCTTCATGGACCTCGTGATCATCAGAGGTGACTGTGTGCAGAGGGTGCAGACCTATAAATACCTGAGAGTGCAGCTGGATGATAAATTAGACTGGACTGCCAATACTGATGATCTGTGTAAGAAAGGACAGAGCCGGTTATACTTCCTTAGAAGGCTGGCGTCCTTCAACATCTGCAATAAGATGCTGCAGATGTTCTATCAGACGGTTGTGGCGAGCGCCCTCTTCTACGCGGTGGTGTGCTGGGGAGGCAGCATAAAGAAGAGGGACACCTCACGCCTGGACAAACTGGTGAGGAAGGCAGGCTCTATTGTAGGCACGGAGCTGGACAGTTTGACATCTGTGGCAGAGCGATGGGCGCTGAGCAGACTCCTGTCAATCTTGGAGAATCCACTGCATCCACTGAACAAGATCATCTCCAGACAGAAGAGCAGCTTCAGCGACAGACTGCTGTCACCGTCCTGCTCCACTGACAGACTGAGGAGATCGTTCCTCCGCCAAACTATGCGACTCTTCAATTCCACCCGGGGGAGTAAACGTTAACATTTAACATTATACAAAGTTATTGTCTGTTTTTCACCTGCAGTATTATTATTATCAATCTTTAATTTAATATTATTTATTGTATCAGTATGCTGCTGCTGTCACCGTCCTGCTCCACTGACAGACTGAGGAGATCGTTCCTCCATCACACTATGTGACTCTTCAATTCCACTCTATCTATCTATCTATCTATCTATCTATCTATCTATCTATCTATCTATCTATCTATCTATCTATCTATCTATCTATCTATCTATCTATCTATCTATCTATCTATCTATCTATCTATCTATAAGACACCTTCATCAAGGGGGATGAAATTAGGGCTAAGGTTCTGTCCATTTTCCCAAACCCGTTGGTATGAGTCTCTTAGTTCTCGTGTGTGTCAGGCTCCTCATATTGCATTTGCTACGTCAGGGGAGGAGCTGAATCTCGGTGACGTCTCATCACACACCATTTTCATTGGTTATTCCTTACCACTTTTACACGCAGTTTAAATGCTCAGTGCCATGGCCTCCTGCTGTCCATCAGTGATTTGGTCAAAGCTCAGCGCTGATCCCTTTCACCGGTCACCAAAGTCCCGACCATTTTAAGACCCATCATCGTTCGCCATGCTGCACGTGTAGATTGTGTTTTACTGCTTGCGATAGGCAAGTGAAGTGGCCATGACAGGTTTAGGCCTCTGTGAGTCAGGCCTGCCACCGTGGATTGAGGATGGGGTATTACAGAGAGTGTGGGTTCAAATGTGTGGCCGTGAGGATTTAAATGAGTTTGACAACAGTAGCTGAAGTTTAATAGAGAAATAAAATAAGCACAGTGTGAGACGTTGAATTGGGGGTAATCACATTATTTTACTTAAAACATTAGAATACTGTTGTAGAAGTAATTGGATAAGCTATAATAACTCTGCTGCGGTGGGCTGGAGCCCTGCCCAGAATTTGTTCCTGCCTTGCGCCCTGTGCTGGCTTGGATTGGCTCCAGCAGACCCTCGTGATCCTGTGTTAGGATATAGCGGATTGGATAATGGATGGATCGATGGATGGATAATAACTCTGTAAAAATATTTAATTTCATTCATCCTAATAATAGTAATAATAATGCATTCTATTTATATACCACAGTCACACACGAGTGCTTGGGGAACAACTTAAGAGATTGGTGAACTGTATTACTCCGCCGGAGCACACAAGGGCACTAAGCAATAACGATTTCTTTCCTCCTCTCTCCTCTGCGGAAAGGAAGATTGACGTCATGACATCACTTCCTGGGTTGCTCCACCTGGACCCTCCTCTTCCTCCTAGGAACCATCAAAAATGGAAGTGCAGCCATCATGAACAGACCCCGTGATCCTGCAGCGAAGTCCCAAGTGATTTGTGCCTGACACGCATTTTTTATTTTTTGCGCTATTTCAATATCTGGGGTTTGCCTTTGAGGGGTCCCAGACCCTTTATAATTGTCTGTTCTTATTTTCCCGGTGCTTTTCCCACATGCTGTTATTTGAGCCTTAATGAGTTTCTTTTACATTTAACTCTACTGCAGATCTCATTTTACATTTGTCAGTTATTACAATTACAGGTATGCTTAGTAAATGAACTTCAATAAGTAGATGTGAATAGATAGATAGATAGATAGATAGATAGATAGATAGATAGATAGATAGATAGATAGATAGATAGATAGATAGATAGATAGATAGATAGATAGATAGATAGATAGATAGATACTTTATCTATCTATCTATTCACATCTACTTATTGAAGTTCATTTACTAAGCACACCTGTAATTGTAATAATTGACAAATGTAAAATGAGATCTGCAGTAGAGTTTCTTATTTATTATTCTTAATGAGAATACTACAGAATTTTTATTTTAATCCTGACTGTTAGCTAATGCTATAAGCATTATTTTTTTTTCCCTTCAAGAATAAGAACTTAATTTTATTTAATTCTCATTGTCGCAAGATTACTTTCATGCAGACGTGGACACATGTGTCGCCCCCCTCACAATTCATTGAAAAAGTGCCACATGCCCCCTGAAAAGTGACAAAATGAAAAGCGATTGTCCCCTCTGCCTTTGACATGTTGTCGACTAAAGCAAAGCAAAGTGTGACGAGAAGTTACTTGTTGCTTCTTCTACAACAATCTTCTGAAATGGCCCAGACGCCTAGAAAAGACCCTAAATGATTGGATTTGACTGATTTTTCGTTACAAAATTTATACCACACAAGTGTCTTCAATCAGATATATGGCTGATTGAATTGGAAAAAAGTCATCAGTCTGCTGTTTGGTGCACCCGTGTGTCCCGCACTGAAAGCCAAGTAGAGAGTTGGCCGAGGGGACCAGAAAGAAAACGATAGACCAGCATGTGAAAGGCAAAGGCTAGAAGTCCACCTGTCATTCTGTAGCCCCCACCGACTTCTAGAAATGCACGGAGGTGGCCACCAGATTGACGTAACAATTAATCCGCTACACTTTTAAAATGAGGGACGGAGAGAAGTAGACCAATGCCTGAGTCCTACAGACACCCGAATATTAACAACACCCCAGGAAAAGGCCCATATACTGTAGATTAAACACGTCCAACGCACACTTCTCTCTATTATAAAAGAAAATCCTGAGATGGGACATTTTCAAAGAGATAATTTAAAATCCCGCAAGACGAGACTTTGGCCATGAGATTTAATCAAGTCCCGCCATCCTCTCAACCACGCCCGCGGTCATCTCACCTCTCATCGGTGTGAATGCTTTTGTCAGACGCAGTTCCTGCTCTTTTAAAGTTTTATGTTTTCCTCACTTTAAGTTCCCAATTAAAGAAGACGTATTATGTCCAAATCTTGATGAAGAATTTCATCCCAAAGGGTTATCAACAGAAGAAATGAGTACACGGGCAATCCTAGCACCGATGAAGTCAAACGAATTAACGTCAACATTGTCGATGGGTTAAACGGCAAATGCGTATCAATAGACTCTGATGGAACAGTTGGTGGTGATGGTGAGGAAGATGAAAACATCAACTTACAATATCACAAAGAATATCTACAATTAGGTGTGGGGCAAGGTCATGGGGTCCAGCGGCTGTGGGGCATCTGTTGGTGAAGAGAGATTCATGGATCTTGACTTTGCTGACGATGCTGTGATCTTCGCAGAGTCAATGGATTCTCTGATGGTGACACTCGAGAGACTGAATGAGGAGTCTGAGTGTCTGGGCTTTGCGAGTGTCCTGATAAAAACCAAAGAGCCAGGCCTTTAATGACCTCTTGGGCACGGCCATCAGCAGTGTGTCTGTCTTGCAGAGAGAGTGTTGACCTCGTCCAGAGGTTTGCTGACCTCGCCGGTGACATTCATGTGACTCTGGTGACTCTTCCTATGAAGTCAGTAGATGGATTGGGAGAGCATGGGGGGTCATGAGGTCTCTGGAAAGGGGTGTGTGGCTCTCCCGATATCAGCAAAAGGACGAAGGTCCAAGTAGAGTCCTGGTGCTCTCTGTTTGTGAGACATGGACGCTATCCAGTGACCTGAGATGAAGACTGGACTCCTTTGGTACTGTGTCACTCTGGAAAATCCTTGGGTCCTGGTGGTTTGACTTTGTGTTGCTCATGGAGTCCTGAATGAGGCACATGACCTCCACTGTGAGGGAGCGTCAGTTCCGGCACTACAGCCATGTGGCGCGTTTCCCCGAGGGTGATCCAGCTCATAAGATCCTCTTGTTGGGGACCTGAGTGGCTGGACCGGGCCAAGAGGTCGCCCACGTAACACCTGACTGCGGCAGATAGAGGGTCATTTCCGGAGGGTGGGACTGGACTGTGTGTCTGCCTGGGGGGTTGCCAACCAGGATCCTGAGTTGTATCATCGTGTAGTGGGTGCGGCAACGCACCTTAAATCCGGTGGCCGAGCACCAACCTTCTCTGCTATGAATGTCCAGTTAACAAAAGGTTTAGGAGCTGCTGATGAGGAAGTCGATTGCAAAATGGAACCATCAGAAAGTCGCACCACATCCTTCTCTTCCAGTTTTATTGGTACAGTGCAGACAGACCACAAACTACAAGATCTTTTGACTTATGATTTTCGGTTCCAGTGCCAGTCAGAGTCCTTTTGGAGCTCCTAGGGGTTTGGGTTGGGTTGGGTTTGGATGAAAGCCCCTATCTAAATCAAGTGGACTTGATGGTAAGCTGATGTAATACAAACTTTCTCACTCTGAATGTAAAAAAGACCGAAGAAATGATATTTGATTTAAGAGAAAGAAATCTGTATGTTCACCCATTGTTGTTTTTGAGAGAGGAGGCAGAAACAGAGAATGAATGTAAATACTTAGGAACTAACTTACATAACAATCTTAACTGGAATCTGTTCATCCATTATCCAACCCGCTATATGCTAACTACAGGGTCACGGGGGTCTGCTGGAGCCAATCCCAGCCAACACAGGGCGCAAGGCAGGAACAAACCCTGGGCAGGGCGCCAGCCCACCACAGGGCACACGCACACACACACACACTACGGACAATTTTGGATCGCCATTGCACCTAACCTGCATGTCTTTGGACTGTGGGAGGAAACCCACGCAAACACGAGGAGAACATCGGGGAGGACCTGGGAAGCGAACACCCAGGTCTTCTAACTGCGAGGCAGCAGTGCTACCCACCGCACCACCATGCCGCCCACTTAACTGGACTGCAAATACAAAATCAAATATTCTCTGAATGTAGTCAGCGTTTATTTCTCTTCCGTAACCTCAAACTATTTAAAGTAGACATGTTGAGACCTTCGAACAAACTTCTCAATGGTTCTATTGAAGTGATGTTTAGATTCAGTTGGGCTAGGCAGCAATCCAACTTGAGTCATGTCTTGTCTCAGTTAACCTGTTGTCATTTCAGTTTGGTGGATTGATTGATTGATTGAGTGACAGAGGGGGCAATTACTTTTTCACATGGTTGATATAAATGTTGGTGAACTTTTTTTCATCCGTCCATCCATCCATCCATTATCCAACCCTCTACATCCTAACACAGGATCACGGGGTTCTACTGGAGCCAATCCCAGCCAACACAGGAAACAAACCCTGGGCAGGGCGCCAGCCCACCGCAGGGCACACACACACACTCACACCAAGCACACACTTAGGATCGCCAATGCACCTAACCTGCATGTCTTTGGACTGTGGGAGGAAACCCATGCAGACACGGGGAGAACATGCAAACTCCATGAAGGGAGGACCCAGGAAGCGAACCCAGGTCTCCTAACTACAAGGCAGCAGCTCTACCACTGTGCCACCGTGCCACCTGGATGCAACTGAGAAGGCAAATTTCACGTTTTCTTGTGTAAACAGGACTAAATAAAGCAACCTTGGATGACACCCCTCAATGTCCATAGCGACTAGTCAGCACTATTAGACTTTGATGACATGGGTTAGGTGGGCAGTCCTCCTCCATGTCTGGGGCTCCATAAATGTCCCCCCTCTGTTTACATACCGCGGACTGTAAAGAGTGCGCCTATCGTAAACAGTATCTCTAATGGATGGCTTGGCACCTATAGTCACCAGTCTGTATTTTTTAATGTGGACGTCCGGGCAAGATGCAACCCTTGGGTGTTCATACCTAAATCCCGCCAATGCTTTTCACTTTGACGTCTATCTCTGGCGTGTCTTTCATGCTTATGGACCGGTGCCGGTTGTCCTGACCACACTCTTCTCTTCCTCCTTTTCCCGGGCCTTTCCCATTTCTGACATGAGGTGTCTGAGGTGTCCCGTCCAGACCGTGCCAGCGTTCCTAGCCTGATGTACCCCATCCATCCCGTCCAGGTCTCCATTAAGAGATGTAAACTTTTCTGCACTGATTATTAATAAGGCTTAGTAATAATCCAAGAGTGCAAAGCATTAAAGATTCTCCTTGCAAACAGACCATAATTCAACAGTCCTATTAACATCAAACATTTAAAAGTAGCTTCAAGTCATCATTAGCAGAGATTTCAGCTATAATGAGTAATGCATTTGATTAAATGACCGTTTAACCGGAGTTTAAGGGCAAAAATACATCAAGTATTTGCTTAAGTGGGAGTGGGTGTGAAGCTGGAGGAGGGTGGTGGGCATCCACTTGAGAGAATTAAGAGAGATATAAAGCATGGGGAGCATCGCAAGTGTTTCATCATGAAATAATGTTCACTACCGGCAAGACAACCTCTAAGGGTCTTTAGGCAAATTAATACTATTGATGACTAAATTATTAGTCTTGATTAACCGTGGACACCCTGCGATACTCACCTATGCGACATTCGCCCATCTGTCATTCTCATCACAGACATTGCCAGTGTGCTCAATCACCTGAAGTACAAAGCAAGAACACCTCAACAATGGCTGCCTCAGCTTCAGTATCTCAGCCGCGGCCAGAAGCTGCTTCACTCTTTGTCGGGATGTCACTACACCTTAAGGGGCTACACTTCAAACTACCTTAGGCATTGGACAAGAGCTGATTCAAGAGCCGCACTCCAGATGAGAGTCATGGATGTGATGTTCTACTCTCAGATAGTTACCTTTGAAATGGCTACACAGATGCGCTAACAAAGGACAAGAGAACCTCCTGCCAGGACATTTATACCCTTAGATTCCTGCAATGCTCCCCCTCAAAGGGCTCCACCACCTTAACAATGGCCAAGAATTGCTTTAGAAGCTGTCCTCTTGCTGTGGATTCATAGATGTGGAGCTCCGCTCTCAGGTAGATAACTTTGAAATCACTACACAAATACGCTAACAAAGGACAGGAGACCCTCCTACCAGGACTCCTATATTTTTCAATTTCTGGTATGTTACCCCTCAAGGGGCTACACTTCAAACTGCCTTAGCAAAGGCCAAGAGCTGATTCAAGAGCTGCACTCCAGGGGCCTCATGTATAACGCCGTGCGTAGAACTCACACTATAACATGGCGTAGGCACAAAAGCGGGAATGTGCGTACGCACAGAAAAATCCAGATGCAGGAATCTGTACGTACGCAAACTTCCACGTTCTTCCACTACATAAATCCCTGATCAGCGTGAAAAGTAACACACGTGCACGCGCCTTCTGTCCCGCCCCAACTCCTCCCAGAATTACGCCTCTTTGAATATGCAAATCAATATAAACAGCCTTCTGTGAAAAGACAATGGGAAAAGCACGGGGGAAAATATAAGAATTTCAGCGAATACCAAGTGGAGGCAAAGGAAAAACGTACTATTTGTTGGTTTAAACATTTATGTAAGCAACAAAAGGAAGCTGATCGAGTGACAGAGTGTCAGAGAAACTCGAAAGCTCAAGTTCACAAAGTCGCACAGTACCCAAAATAAAAAAGTTGTCAGATATCAAAGTCGCCGTGAAAAGGCAAGTCGTAGCCCACCGTCTGAGTGTCATATGAAAGCTTATTAGGGTACAGACAAAAAAAATAGGCACACAGTGGGAAAAAAGCACGAAATGTCAACTTTAATCTCGAAATTTCCACTTTAATCACGTAGTTTATTTTGCCATTGAAGTAGAACATCATAAACTTCATTTTAAAATCGTTTAATTTACTAGTTTCTTAAATCCCATTGTAACTAAAGTAGGATGTTAAATGCTTTGTTCTGTATTTGATCTTCTATATGCTCTACATGTGTGAATCACTACGTGCTTCTTAAACGTGCTTTCTCTTTCTCCGACAGGACACAGAATCCATTACATTCGTGATATTACAGCTCTCTGAATAATTAAAATACTGAGATGTATACGTGATATCTTTTTCATGATGATAGGAATGAAAGCATTTTATTAAACATGGGAACACGGTGGCGCAGTGCTTGTTCATGTCTCACGCAAGAGGCTTGCTGCGCCATGCGTGACCTTCGATGAAATAATTTATCACAGCAGTACTGTCTCTTTCCAACGTACTAACCTCCAATTCCTGTCCTTACTTTTCTTTCTCCAAATACCCAATCGCCGCACAATCAGCTCTGTAATAGACGTGAAGCCATCTGTAAGCTTAGAACGCTGATTCTTCAAAACTTTTAAGGAACATTGAAATATCTTCGTAGTACATGTTTAATTATTCTATCCATCTATCCTTCCAGTGTCGCGTCAGCACCAGCAAGAATACAGCGCAATGCAGGAACAATCCGTGAACTAGCTAGCACTGCAGCACCATGTCCTCACATGTTTAATTATTAAAAATACAGATTGTTTAAATGAAGTTAAAGTTTTATCTGTATAATATAATCAACATATTTTGCTGTATTTCATCTTAAACATGATATCGTCATCAATATGTAAATACGCGCTTTATAAAGTGGTGCAGGTTGTGCAATATTATAACTACAGTGCAAGTTTACAGTGAGGTGATTGTACTTATAAGTAAACAGTTCTACAAGGAGCACTTGATGGACTGATTTGAGTGCGTTTATAGTTCTTGGGATGAAACTTTTTCTAAACCGCGAAGTCCGTACAGGGAAGTCTCTGAAGTGTTTTGCTGTGGCTCAGGCAGCGTCTGCTTCATGCTGTATACTGATAATTCTCTTTCCGATCAGCTGCTGCTGTGATTCCCCACTCAGATACAGTGATATAAATACTCCGAGTGGTGCAGTGAGAGTAATATGGAAAAAGATGATCTGCTGTGGCAACCCTTAACGGGAGCAGCTGAAAGAAGAAGACGAAGATGCAGTGAGAGTAACAACGCTAAAGCAGTTATGGTATTTAGAATACTATGGCTATTCCCTGGACCATTATATTGCTGCAGGTTAATTACAATCAGACGCATTACACTAATAAACAATATGCAGTTAGTTTCAGTGTATTTATAAAGCCGCGTCAGGAATGTGGATCTAAGAAAGAAAGGGTGACCACACAGGAACAGTAGCACTGCTTTGACGCTGGGTGCCGCCAGTCTGCAAAACCGAGTGGAAAAATTGCATACGCCAGGGTATGAGGTACCATGGAAATGTACATGGCTTTACGCCAAGTTTAGGTTTTATACATCGCGATTTGAGTGTGGAAACGTTCGTACACAACATTTATGTGCGTACGCACCGTTTATACATGAGGCCCCAGATGAGAGTCATGGATGTGATGTTCTGCTCTCAGGTAGTTCACTTTGAAATCACTACACAAATATGTAAACAAAGGACAGTAGACCCTACTGCCAGGACATTTGTACTCTTAGATACCTGGAATGCTACCCCTCAAAGGGCTCCACCACCTTAACAATGGCCAAGAGCTGCTTCAAGTGCCATCCTCCTGCTGGGATTTACAAATGTGGTGCTCCTTTCCCAAATAGTAACCTTTGAAACTGCTGCACAGATTAGAACATTACAACACTCTGGACGTAAACAGGCCATTCAGCCCCACAAAGCTTGTCAGTCCTATCCACTTATTTCTTCCAAAAAAACATCAAGTCAAGTTTTGAAAGTCCCTAAAGTCCTGCTGTCCACCACACTACTTGGTAGCTTATTCCAAGTGTCTATCGTTCTTTGTGTAAAGAAAATGTTCCTAATGTTTGTGTGAAATTTCCCCTTAACAAGTTTCCAACTGTGTCCCCGTGTTCTTGATAAACTCATTTTAAAGTCACCATCTCAATCCACTGGACTAATTCCCTTCATCATTTTAAATACTTCAGTTAGGTCTCCTTTTCATCTCCTGGCTCAGCTCTTTTAATCTCTCCTCGTAACTCATCCCTTATAGCCCTGTAATCAGCCTAGTCGTTCTTCTCTGGACCACCTCTAGTGCTGCTATGTCTTTATGGAGACCCAATCTGCACACAGGACTCCAGATGAGGCCTCACCAGTGTGTTATAAAGCTTGAGCAGAACCTTCTGTGACTTGTATTCCACACATCAAGGCGCTATATAACCTGACATTCTGTTAGCCATCTTAATGGCTTCTGAACACTGTCTGGCGGTTGATAGTTGCTTTTGCAGACTTTTTTAATGATGGTAGAAAAGGGAGCAAAAGTCAAAGATGTTCGTGTTAATACATTGTACCTATGGGAACATTAGAACAATCGAGACGAGAACAGGCCATTCAGCCCAACAAAGCTCACCAGTCCTGTCCACTTATTCTTCTAAAATAACATTGTCAAGTTTTTTGACTTACTCTTGAAGACTCAGACCCTTTAATTGTTTCCATCCATCCATCCATCTTCCAACCCGCTATAGCCTAACACAGGGTCACAGAGGTCTGCTGGAGCCAATCCCAACCAACACAGGGCGCAAGGCAGGAACCAATCCCAGGCAGGGCACCAACCCATCACAGGATTTAATTGTTTCTTTTTCCTTAATTAGCAGCCAAACAATAATGAGATTTAAAATGAGCCAAAACAACTGGTGTCCATCATGCAGTATCTGAAAATAAAGAAAGATGAAGGTCTCAGCAATGTTGATCTGCTCAAGTCCCCAAAACATTTTAACAGTGTGCTCTTAGTAAAGAGAAAATCAACAATTTCAGAAATGTCTGCTAAGGCACCACGGGAGCAGCCACAAGCCACAGAATTAAAGAATGAGTTTAATTAACAACAAGAATTGTCACCTCATTAAGCCGTTGGTTGGAGTGAAATTGGTTGGAGGTTGAGGACCAGACTTTGTGGGTCTCTGTTGACTCCCTCACTTCACATTTCATTTCTTTTTGGGTGCCATTTAAGGAAAGAAATGAAGCAATAAAGAGGAACGATGAAGAAATTCAGGGGAACAAATCTTAAAAAAGCTATTCAATTAAAATGAATTTACAAGAAGTTAATTAGCAGCACAAACAGGGCACTCATTAATAAAAAAAAGGGTTAGAATGAAAACCTGCAGCCACGGTGGTCCTCCAGGACCGGACTTGGCGACCCCTTCCCTAGTACTTTTATAAATGTATCATGTGGTGGCTCGTTTTGTGTCTCCATTATTGCTTGGCTGCTCACTAAGGAGGTCTGAGTCACGTCAATTAACTCGTAAGGCAAAACAAGTTAATCAGCAGCAAAAATGGATCACTAATTAAGAAGATGGTTAGAATGAAAACCTGCAGTCACCACGGACCACCAGGACCAGAGTTGGGCACCCTGCACTACACTCTCTGTAATAAACTGGACAGAAGAAGACCCCCTGCTGCTAGTGCAGAAGGGGCGGGGCTTGGTAGGTTTATAGGGGCGTGGTCAGGTATCTTCCGTCTTTGGACAGGAAAATTGTGCTTGTGGCTTCCTTAGCTGTGGATGGAAAGGGGAGATAATTAGTGGCAGTGCCCACCTATCCTCCCATGGTGGGGTTACTTCCCTTATCACAGGTGGCGCAGTGGTAGTGCTGCTGCTTTGTAGTAAGGAGATTGTGGGTTCGCTTCCCGGTTCCTCCCTGTGTGGAAAGCGCTTTGAGTACTGAGAAAAGCGCTATATAAATGTAATGAATTATTATTATTATTTTATTATCAGAGCCCTGAAGGCATCCTGATGCGCATATGTGCGACATTATACACTTGTCTGAAGTATTCCTCCATGAATGAAAGCCGGAAGTGTTAAGTGCTGCCCCTTCCTCGCGTTTTTCTTTTCCTTACTCCGGCGTGTGGCCGCTCATGCGTCCCTTTCAGCCTCTGAATGCAGGGACCCGTTTAGCGAGCGAGTCGCCGTTTTCATCTAACGCTCCTCCAGTGCGCCATTTGCTTTGGAGAACTGCCACATTTGCTTGGCGACACAGGTGTCAATTTTCAGAAAAAAAAGAGAAGCAAATTCCTTCAAAAGCCGGAATAACTTTGGGCAATCTTCGACGCGGAGCCATCTGCTCTCCATGCGGCTCTATAATCAGAGCTCCGCCGGGCCTCGGGATGACAATCAAGTAAATTACAAGACGGAGATGCGGCAGCGCTGAATGGCAGAATGGATGTCAAGGATCTGTTTGAATAGAAAATTAGACATGGGGGGAAAAATCCAGAGATACAAATGGCGAAAAATTACACGGCTGGCCTGCCTAATTATTGAGCTCATTCTGTTCTTTGAGCGGCACAGCGTGCGGCTGATCTGAATTTAATTGAAGGAAAGTGTGGTGGAGGCGGCCGATCTCTCTCCACGCGCTTCTTCTACTCTGGTCAAGTAGCGGCCGTGCGTGCCTCGCCACTCGGGAAGGGGGCTGCCCACCCTGGAGCAGCCAAAAGATAGACACGTTTGGCTTGTTGAGTCGTTTCACTCCCGTACCTCATTCACAGTAAGTACTGGATAAAAGGAAAGCCGGACAGTAAAACAAATAAAAAAACGGAATAGAAGTTTAAATTCTGAAATAAAAAATTCTGGCAAATTTATTGAACAAAACAAAAATGACTTTGAAATCCCATATGTGGATTCAGCTTCTAAATATAATTAATAAACTTAACATGGGCAGGAGACGCCATACGGATTCACGGGGAGATTCTAATTAGTGGGCTCTGAGGCTAACGATCTGCGCTGTTATCCGGAAGGTTGCTGCTAAAAGAGATCCCACTCTGCTGGCCCCTTGAGCAAGACCCTTAACCTGCAATTGCTCCTGACGTGCTGTACCTTGTACTATGACCCCCAGGGGTATGCAAAAACTAACAAATTCCTAATAGAAGAAAGTGTACAAGGCGACATAAAGAACAAAAATATATATATATATCTCATGGAAAGGGTGGCACGGTGGTGCAGTGGGTAGCGCTGCTGCCTCGCAGTTGGGAGACCTGGAGACCTGGGTTCGCTTCCCGGGCCCTCCCTGCATGGAGTTTGCATGTTCTCCCCGTGTCTGCGTGGGTTTCCTCCCACAGTCCAAAGACATGCAGGTTAGGTGGATTGGCGATTCTAAATTGGCCCTAGTATGTGCTTGGTGTGTGAGTGTGTTTGTGTGTGTCCTGCGGTGGGTTGGCACCCTGCCCGGGATTGGTTCCCTGCCTTGTGCCCTGTGTTGGCTGGGATTGGCTCCAGCAGACCCTCGTGACCCTGTGTTCGGATTCAGCGGGTTGGAAAATGGATGGATCTCATGGAAATAGTCACCACCCAAGAAGGTAGCTAAAAAAGGCCCCGCCCAGTAAGGTCCATCCAGGATTCAATGAATCAAAGAAAGTGAAAAGGAAAGGTCAGAGCAAACCACGCTCACCTTAGCCAGAGACGGGCTGAACCTGTGGAAGACTCATGAGGTGGGCTTTAGAAACAACCATTTGTTAAGACATTATAAGAGTCTGACAGGTGTGGGCGTTCAGTTTCTTACAGAAGAACTTAGATGGGCAAAGGTGACTGCCACTACCAAAGTACTACAACTCCCTCGACACAAATCAATGGGTCTTTCATTGTTAGTCCTGCTTCTGTCCTTCCGCTCACCCTTCCATCTTTTTGTTTGCTTGTTTGTTTTTTTGTTTGTTTTTGTTCTTTATTTCGCCTTATACAATTTCTCGTATTAGGAATTTGTTAGTTTTTCGCATACCTCTTGGGGTCAGAGTGCACGGTCAGCCATTGTACAGCACCCCTGGAGCAATTGAAGGTTAAGGGTCTTGATCAAGGGCACAGCAGAGTAGGATCTCTTTTGGCAGTGACGGGGACTCGAACTTCAGGGCCACCATCTTGTGAACATTCCGTCCATCATTCATTCATTCACCAATCCACCACTCCATTCATCTATCAGTTTATACAGGTATCCACCAGTTCATTCATACAGCCACTGATAAAGAATTCATTCATCAATTCATTCATACTGTATATCTACTGACCAATCCATACTTTCTTCTGTTCATTCATTCACACATTCACCAGTCCATCAGTTGGCTTATCCACACATTCATGTGTTTATCTGCTGTGTTCTATCTATCTATCTATCTATCTATCTATCTATCTATCTATCTATCTATCTATCTATCTATCTATCTATCTATCTATCTATCTATCTATGCATAGATTCATTCAGGTGTTTATCTATATATATCCACTGATCCGACCATACAACCTTCTGTTTGTTCATCCAACAAGTGATCCATCCATCCATCCACAAATTCACCCAAGAATTCATTCATCAATTCATTCATACTGCATATCTACTGACCAACCCATACTTTCTTCTGTTCATTCATTTACACATTCACCAGACTATCAGTTGGCTTACCCACACATTACTTTGTCTATCTACTGCGTTCTTGTATCTATGGATCAATCACCTCATCTATTAATCTATTCCATCCATCCATCCATCCATCCATCCATCCATCCATCCATCCATCCTTCCATGCACAGATTCATTCAGGTGTTTATATATATATATATATATATTGTGAGAGATTTCGGTCTCCGTGACCCCTTGAACCCTCTGAGCAGACGTCAGACACCATATAAAAGTCCAAATATAACTTTTATTTAGACTAATATGTGCACCAAGCACCCTATATTCTACAACACTCATATAACTAATCAATAATCAATACACAATAACCACCACTCCCAGACACGTCGCCACCCTACCTCCCAGCTCAGCTCGGTGTACTGGGCTTTCCCATAGTCCTTTATACTCCCTGACCCGGAAGTGGTTCCTGGCACAACCCACAAGTCCTTATTCCTCCCGGGTCAGGGTAAACAGTCCTTTTCTTCACCCCGGAAGTACATCGTTTTCTCCTGTCCTGGGATTATGACATACTTCCGGGTTATAGGGCATATAAGAGTCCCCAGGTTTCCCTACAGCGACTCCTGGTGGTTCCCAAGGCATCCAGCAGGGCTGTGCATAAAAACTACATAGTCCATGAGTCCCTGCTGGAACTCAGGGCATGTCCATGCTGCAGGGAAAGCTCCACCTGGTGGCCTGGGGGTATTGGCCGGAATGACAAGCCGGCCACATATCACAATATATATATATATATATATAGTGGCACGTGGCTGGGGGTTGCACCCAGCCGGGACGCCCAGGAAGACAGGAGGAAGGCTCATTCCTCCTCCAGACCGCGAGGGGGTGTCTGCCCTGATTGTATTGGGGGCCACGGGTACAGGGCATGGAAGCCCAACCCTGTAGGGGCCCATGGTCTCCGCCAGGGGGCGTCCGCCTGCCTGAAGGACCTGGGCCTCCAGCACTTCTGCCACACCAGGAAGTGCTGGGGGGAAGAAGACTGGGGACACCCGGAGGGCTTCCGGGAGCACAGCCAGCACTTCCGCCACACAGGGGAGTGTCCACAGAGGAGTGTCGGGAAAGCACCTGGAGCCCATCCGGGCATGTATAAAAGGGGCCACCTCCCTACAAACGAGGACTGGAGTCGGGTGAGGAGTGGACAAGGTTCTGAGTGAAGGAGAGTGGAGGTAGCCTGAAGGAAGCAGGCACTGGAAGAGAGCCTGGACTTTGGGGAGATTGGTGCTGGAGGCACTGGGTTTGTGCACATATGGACCTTGTAAATATGTACAATAAACGTGTGGTGGACTTAAGAATGGTGTCCGTCTGTCTGTGTCCATGCTGCTTCTCACAATATATATACAATATATATGTAATATATATATCCCCTGATTCAGCCATACAACCTTCTGTTTATTCATCCATCAAGTGATCCGTCCATCCACAACTTCACCCGAGAATTCATTCATACCGTATATCTACTGATCAATCCATACTTTCTTCTGTTCATTCATTCATTAACACATTCACCAGTCCATCAGTTGGCTTATCCAAGCATTCATGTGTCTGTCTACTGTATTTTTGTATCTACGGATCAATCACCCTATCTATTCATCTATTCCATCCATCCATGAATCCATGCACAGATTCATTCAGGTGTTTATTTATCTATATATGCATCCTCTGATCCAACCAGACAACCTTCTGTTTATTCATTCAACAAGTCATCCATCAATCCATCCATCCATCCATCCATCCAGTAATTCACCCAAGTATTAATTTATCTATCCATTCATATTTCTACTGATCCATCCTCCCTTACACAGATTACTTCAAGTATTCATCTGACCATCTGTTCATATATTTACTCATCCATCCATCCATCCATCCATCCATCCATCCATCCATCCAGTAATTCACCCAAGTATTAATTTATCTATCCATTCATATTTCTACTGATCCATCCTCCCTTACACAGATAACTTCAAGTATTCATCTGACCATCTGTTCATATATTTACTCATCCATCCATCCATCCATTCACATATCTACTGAACAATCCATGGAATCTTCTGTTCGTTCATTCACACATTTACCGATCCATCAATTGGTTGACCCAAGCATTAACTTGTCCATCTATTGTATTCTTGTATCTACCGATCAATCAATCTACCAGTTTAGGCATTCATATATCTAGTAATCTATTCATCCATCCATTGATTCATCCAAGTGTTCATCCTTAAATCCATTCATGTATCTACTGAGCAATCGCCCCTTTCACAGATTAGTCTAAGGATTCATTCATCCATCTGTTTATCTGTTAATCAAACCACTCAACCTTCTGCTTACTCACCCATGAAATGATCCATCCATCCAGCCAGCCATCCATTAATTCAGCCAAGTGTTAATTTATTTGTCTGTTCATGTATCTACTGTTCCATCCTCCCATATTACATTAGTCCAAGTATTCATTTGACCATCTATTCATATACTCATCCATCATTCCATGCATCCAGAGATTCGTCTAAGGGATTCATTTATCCATTCATTCTTATATATACCGATCAATGAATCTATCTACAGAGTCATTGCTTTATCTCTCATCATTCCATACATTAGTTCAATGATTCATTCAACTATTTATATATTTAGTCATCCATCCATCCATCCATCTCCACATATTGAATATGATAATTGAATCATATAACCTTCTGTTTATTCATTCACCCATCCATCCAGTAATTCACCCATCGATTAATTCATCTGTCCATTTCGTATATCTATTGATTGGCCAATCCATCCATCCATAGATTTATCCCAGGATTCATCCATTTATATCTCTACTGATCCATCAATGCATTCTTCCGTATATTCCTTCACAACCATCCACTAATCCAGCCTTAGATTTACCTCATCATTTATTTATCTTTCTATTCCTATACCTACTGATCCATTCATCCATCCATAGAGCCATCAAGGCATTTACATATCTACTAATCCATTCATTCTTCCATAGATTCATCCAAGCATTTATTGTTTAATCCATTCATATATCTACAGTAGTGATCAAATGTTCCATCCATAGATTAGTCCAATGCTCCATTCCTCCATGTAATTGTATCTTTACTGATCCATCCATCCATCTATCCATTTACAGACTTGTTGAAGCATTGATTTTTCCATCCATTCTTCTATTCATTATTTCTCCCATCCTCTGATCCACCCATCCAGTAATTCAGCCAAGCATTACTGTTGTCCATCTGTTCATATATCTACTGATCAGTCCATCCAACTACAGATTCATCCAGACTCTCACATATCTATTAATCTATTTGTTCTTCCATTAATCCATCCAAGCATTCGCTTGTCCATCCCTTCATAAATCTATCGTTCCATCTGTCAATCCATCCATACATTCTTCTCCTTGTTCATTTAACCATCTGCCGATGCATCTTTCTATCACATCTTCCCTTCATTGGCTCATCTGTTCATCAGGTAATTCATTTCATCCTTCATGTATCCACCCGTTCAATCACATCCATGCATTCACTTGCACATCTACACTTCCACCCATTTATTTATGGAGATACACTGAAAACCCCATCATGACACACATACAGTATAATGCTTGCAGACCCCAAACAGAAGGTGTGACCCCCCCCCGTGGGTCCTTGCCGTCAATTGGCTCAAGTCAGAGACTCATCTGTGCTCAGAACTGACTGAACTTTGAATCCCCCGGCGGCTGATAGAGCCACTCATTCAGTGTCCTGATTTCATAACACTGACAGCCTGGCTTTAAGAATTCATCCGCAGGTCGGAATGGAATCAATAAATCTGGCATCAGGAAAGCCAAAGCGTGCATTTCATGTTTTTAACAGATAGCTCGTAAAAATTGTAAAGCTGCTAAGTACACTCCAGTGTCACCGTGGCTGATACCATACATTACGCAAAGCACTATACATCAGGAATTAAGATAAGGACGGAAATGTCCTTAATTTGTGGTTTCATTACATTTCAGTCTGAAATAAAATTGACATATTTCATAACGTAAGGCAGAGAGCTAAGATAACCAAAGCATTTGTGCAGTGCAGGGTCAAATGGGACCAAAGTCCATCCTGAGAACATCAGGCATCGACCCTGGACTGGAGGTCACTTCATTAATTCAATTAATTTTTACACAGCACCTTACCCAATGAATAGACTCAGAGCAACTACAATGATTAGAATTGTAATGCAACAGAAGCACAGGGCGAAATCTCAGCTCCATTTATTTATATAGCGCCTTCCCACAAGGAGCAATCTCAGAGCACTTGCAAACATTTACAGCTGTAATGCAATAAAAGCACATTGTTAAAGTTCATTTTTATATAGCGCCTTTCACAGGGCACAGGCTCAGAGCACTTGAAAAACATTTACAGTCGTATTGTAATAACAGCAAAATGCTAAATATCATGTCATTGTATATAGCACCTTTCACAGGGCACAGGCGTTAGAGCACTTACACAAATGACAGTAATAATGCACTAACGGCATATTTCCAAAATCCATCCATCCATCCATTTTCCAACCCGCTGAATCCAAACACAGGGTCACGGGGGTCTGCTGGAGCCAATCCCAGCCAACACAGGGCACAAGGCAGGAACCAATCCCAGGCAGGGTGCCAACCCACCGCGGTATTTCTAAAATACAATTCAATTTTATATAGCATCTTTCCCAATGAAAAGGTTCAGAGCAGTTTCAATAACTGGAATTGTAATGCAATAGCAGCACAGGGCTAAACCTCAATTCCATTTATTTATATAGCGCCTTCCCATGAGGTACAGCCTCAGAGCACTTGCAAAAAATGACAGCTGTAATGCAGTAAAAGCAAATTGTTAAAATTCATTATTATTTAGTGCCTTACACAGGGCACAGGCTCAGAGCACTTGTACAAATGGTAGCTATAATGCACTAACAGGCTATTTCTAAAATGCAATTCATTTTTATATAGCGCCTTTCACGGTGCCATAGTGCAGCGCACTTGCACAAATGACAGCTGTGATGCAACAGCAGCACATTGCTAAGCTTCAATTCAATTCATTTTTATATATAGCGTCTTT
Organism: Erpetoichthys calabaricus; assembly: GCF_900747795.2. NCBI lineage: Eukaryota > Metazoa > Chordata > Cladistia > Polypteriformes > Polypteridae > Erpetoichthys > Erpetoichthys calabaricus. The sequence continues at coordinate 7,377,135 of NC_041397.2, read as the reverse complement.
CACAGTGTACAGGCTTAGAGCATATCAAACTATAAACGGTGCGACTCAAACCACCTAAACCTGAACACCAGCAAAACCAAGGAGCTGGTGGTGGATTTTAGGAGGCCCAGGCCCCTCATGGACCCCGTGATCATCAGAGGTGACTGTGTGCAGATGGTGCAGACCTATAAATACCTGGGAGTGCAGCTGGATGATAAACTGGACTGGACTGCCAATACTGATGATCTGTGCAAGAGAGGACAGAGCCAACGATACTTCCTTAGAAGGCTGGCGTCCTTCAACATCTGTAATAAGATGCTGCAGATGTTCTATCAGACGGTTGTGGCGAGCACCCTCTTCTACACTGTGGTGAGCTGTGGAGGCAGCATAAAGATGAGGGACGCCTCACGCCTGGACAAACTGGTGAGGAAGGCAGGCTCTATTGTAGACATGGAGCTGGACAGTCTGACATCTGTGGCAGAGCGACGGCTGCTGAGCAGACTCCTGTCAATCATAGAGAATCCACTGCATCCACTGAACAGGATCATCTCCAGACAGAGGAGCAGCTTCAGCGACAGACTGCTGTCACCGTCCTGCTCCATTGAGACTCAGGAGATCGTTACACCCCCACACTATGGGACTCTTCAATTCCACCCGGGGGGGTAAACGTTAGCATTATACAAAGTTATTGTCTGTCTGTATACCTGCATTGTTATCACTCTTTAATTTAATATTATTTATTGTATCAGTATGCTGCTGCTGGAGTATGTGAATTTCCCCTTGGGATTAATAAAGTATCTATCTATCTATCTATCTATCTATCTATCTATCTATCTATCTATCTATCTATCTATCTATCTATCTATCTATCTATCTATCTATCTATCTATCTATCTATCTATCTATCTATCTATCTATCTATCTATCTATCTATCTATCTCTTCACGGGCGGAGCCATGTGGGACGGCTAGTCAGGGATATTTATATATTTGTGTGTTGGATGTGTTTAGTCTAAATGGGCCTTTTCCTGGGGTGTCATTAATATTCGGTTGTCAGGGTGGATATTCCGTAGGGCCGATTCAATTCATCCCTCATTTTTAAAGTGTGGCTTCTTTTTTGGTACATAAATCTGGTGCTTTCCAGGAAGTTGGGGTTTATCTACAATTTGACTTTGTGTGATGGCTGACCCCTTTTCCCAGACTGGCAACTACACTACCAAGACTATTGCCTTGGCTAACCTGAGGATTCTCAAGCTAATAACAAGCCATACTCCTTACAGATTGTCCTTTTTTTCCCCCAAATGACAAAATAACAGGCACTACAAGTCAGCAATGTAAAATCAAGTTTAAATATATTGACAGTGGATAAATCGATATATACACACACGAGGGCCAACAAATACTCAAAACTATATACAGTCATCTCTCACCTATCACAGGGGTTACGTTCCAGAGCCCCCCGCGATAGGTGAAAATCCGCTAAGTAGCGACCTTATATTTATTTTATTATTTATATATATTTTAAGGCTTTATAAACCCTTCCCACACTCTTATAAACCTTACCACCTTATTACGTCCACTTACAACTCATTTCACGCCCTGGTTAAAGGACACTGCGGCCGTAGATCTTATATTCTTCTCCTCCTTTTTAAATAAAAAGAATCGTGGACTCATTGATGCCGTAATGGCGTCCTACAGCAGTGTAGCTGTTCCCTTTCTTCAACATATCCAAACCTTTTACCTTTTCAGCAATCGTTAGCATCTTCTGTTGGCGCTTGGCCATGGCCCCTGAAGCAGTAGCAGGAGCAGATCATTCTGGAGACATAACGAAGGGCTTGACTACACACAAAGATAAACACAAAAGAGCACAAAAATTAACTCTTTACACAGCGAAACACGGTGATGCTGAACAAGCGAGACGAGACTTCCTGGTTAACGCAGCGGAATCGAATTTGGCGCACCGTTGATAAGCCAATCAGCACACAGGAACTTAACTGTGTGCTCTGATTGGGTAGCTTCTCAGCCATCCACCAATAGCGTCCCTTGTATGAAACCAACAGAGCAAACCAACTGAGGAAGCAAATACCAGAATTAAAAAGACCCATTGTCCTCAGAAACCCACGAACCAGTTCTGGAATGGCCGTCACAGTCCCCTGACTTGATATCATCGAAAATCTATGGGATGATTTGAAGCAGGCTGTCCATCAAATTGAACTGAACTGGAGAGATTTTGTATGAAGAATGGTGAACAATACCTCCATCCAGAATCAGACACTCATCAGAGGCTATAGTAGGACAGCGTCTAGAGGACAAAAGGAGGCTCAACTAAGTATTGATGTCATATCTCTGTTGGGGTGCCCACATTTCTGCACCTGTCTAATTTTGTTATGATGCATATTTCATATTTTCTGTTAATCCAATAAACTTAATGTCACTGCTGAAATCCTACTGTGTCAATAAGGCATGTCAGATATCAAAAGGACGTTCAGCCAATGAGAAACAAAAATCCAAAGAATTAAGAGGGGGTCCCAGACTTTGTCATATGACTGTATACAATAACAAAACCTCCCTTGCCCCTGCAAAACGTATAACAAATACAAATAATATCAATGGATGAGTACTGAATGAACATGAAATTGAGTCCGTGTATATCACTGTCCAGAATAAGGATGACTGATCAAAAATAGATGTGTTTGAATCTCCTGAGTAAAACAGAACAACCTCACTGTGCATCCTCAGTTAATGGTGGATAATAATGTTTAACCCCGGGGTTTCTGGCGATGATGGTGCTGTCGTGATTTTGGCGGAATGAGAAGCAAACTGAAACAAGGCGCGATGTAAATAATAATCGTTTGTCGATATTTGAAATCTCCTGTCTCTCTCCTTCCTCCCTCCTCTTTCCCTCCTGATCGTTTAAATAATGAAGAGCTGGATGTAACTGAAGAAAAATTCCAGTACTGACGTGTCCAGGGGTGGCTGCCTCCCCGGAACATCCTTCCCCGTTTCTCATCACAGGGACGTCAATTAAACAGACATACTAGTTTAAACTGGGTGCTGTGACAAGACGGGACTGGGTGCAAACACTATTAACAACAATACCTATGTGGCCCCGCTATAAACGGGGCAACAAAAACAAAACACATCTCAGCACAGACACAAAAAATTACCTTTTATTATGTAGCCCCGCTACATTTGGCTTTGACTAAACTAACAGCAGACTGCTGCGCTGTGAGGGTCTGAATTACCCATAAACCACCAGGAACGTGTGCGTATTGCGTAATCCATTGCCTTTCCTTTGAGAGTCACACTATTTGTGTGGTGAGGCTAACAATAATAATTCATCCATAATCCCCACCTTCCGTTTTCTAAGCCACCTGTGAGGGGTTATAAGGAGAGGGCATGTGTTTAAGGAGCACCAGGTGTAAGGCAGGAATGAATCCAGGATAGGATGCCAGTGACAATAGTACGGTAACAGAGCAGCTAGGAAGCAATATTGGTGACTTTGTGTCCGATGACGATGGCACCGACAGGTAAACAGTAGAAGGCGGCTTCAGTTGATATAAAAATAGCCGCACAGCCCGTCAGTCAGACCTTCTTCCTCACGGAGGTGGAGAGGGGAAACGAGTGGCCATTGTTTCTCTAACTTGCTGCTAATCTTTTAACTGCCATTGCTGCATATTGTCACTGCCAGCCACAGACTTCCCCGACGGGATTCTGAAGAGCTCTGGAAAGGTTAAGCCCGTGATACTGGGGTGCTAAATTAAGGCTTATCACGCCTCTGTACATCGGTCTAATGATAGCGCTCTCGGAGGAAAAGGGAAAAAAAAAATTAAGTGAAGCGAGTCACCCGAAAGAACTGTGAATCTGAAGATAGGAGCAATGGAATGGAAGTCCTCCAGTTGACAGCAGGGCTTAGCGCTGGAATCCCTGCTATGAAGTCGTAACATTTTTTTTTTTTTGGGATGATGAGTGGCCTGTTAGAAACCCACCGAGACAGGAGCTTTGAAGAGATGAAGAGAGAGAGAGAGAAAGAGAGGATCAGGAAAATATCAGCTATTTCAGTTATCATCTGCGGACTTGTGAAGTCAGTCCAGACACCTTGCCTAGCCAGCCGTCTGCCCATCCATCTCTCCACGTGGTGACCTACTTACTCAACGCCAGGGTCACAGCAGTGTTTGGAGCAATGGGAACTCGTCGGTGTGTCCCCCCCGATCCATCGGCCATTTTGTCACCAATCACTATGGAACATCTTCTGTCCGGCATGTGCCTACAGAATTGAACTAACAATACATTTGTATTATGTTTCCATTTATTTGCTTAGCAGACACTTTTTGTTTTTGACGACAAGACCTACAAACGAGGTCAATGGGACATGTGGGGGGCTCCCTACTAGCCTTTGCTGCTGAGTGTAGGGGGGCCCTGTTCTTGTTTTGAGCACCGCCCTGTCTGTGCAGATCCCGGCAGGGACGTGCGGTAAGGGGAGGCCTCACCTGTCATCATGAAAAGTAACAAAACTAATAATGATAACGTAAAATAAATGTGTCCACAGGTCTGTGCTATCAGTTTGTTTTCTGTATGATTCCAATAATTCTGATCATTTTTATAGTGAATGTGTGCATTTCCTGTTCAAATAGAGGAGAGAAATGGGAGGTGCGGCAGCGACGAGCCTCACCTCCCCTCAGACTGCGCTCTCCCTCACACACAGGGTTGATGCCTGTGCTTGGTCCGTGCCTGTTGCTATCTCTCTGTATGTCGCCAATATAATGTTTGCAGACACGTTTATTACACACCCTGACTCTCCGCAGTCTGGCTAATATCTTTAACTAGCAAAATACCCGCGCTTCGCAGCGGAGAAGTAGTGTGTTAAAGAGGTTATGAAAAAGAAAAGGAAACATTTTAAAAATAACGTAACATGATTGTCAATGTAATTGTGTTGTCATTGTTATGAGTGTTGGTGTCATATATATATATATCCATCCATCCATTTTCCAACCCGCTGAATCCGAACACAGGGTCACGGGGGTCTGCTGGAGCCAATCCCAGCCAACACAGGGCACAAGGCAGGAAACAATCCTGGGCAGGGTGCCAACCCACCGCAGTATATATATATATATATATATATATATATATATATATATATATATATATATATATATATATATATATATATATATATATATATATATATATATATATATATATATATATATACATATTACGATTGTTATAGTTCTCTTTGTATACCATGTTGTCAGTTCAGCACTCCGGTTATAATATGACCAAGCCGTGCAAGCTTACTGTTGAGAATGCAACGTATAGTTGTACAGGAGAAAAGCAATCTTGCCTCAAATCAATGACAACCTTTTGTAGGTCTATGAACTTAATTTAAACTTTAGGTTTACACGGTGCTTTGTTTCTGACGTGCTGCGTTCAGTCAGTTCATGTGAGCCGCTCTCTTGTGTGATGTTGCGATGTCCACGGCTTTATGTAATGTTAGCTAAGATCCGGCACTTCAAAGTTTCTCGCTACAGCAATTTTAACTCCGTTACAAAGTCATCCAAAGTCTCAGTTATACCTCGTGTCTTCTCATTAAACTTGGATCTCGCGAATATGGTATTGCAAACGGCAGCGGGAGCGTTTCTATAATCTTAATTTAAACTTACGGTTTACACCGTGCTTTGTTTCCACAGTAGCGAAGTGATCACTCCTGCTGCGTTCAGTCAGTTCACGTGAGCCGCACTCTTGTGTGATGTTGCGATGTCCACGGCTTTATTTAATGTTAATTAAGACCCGGCACTTCAAAATTTCTCGCTACAGCAATTTTAACTCCGTTACAAAGTGATCCAAAGTCTCAGTTATACCTCGTGTCTTCTCATTAAACTTGTATCTCGCGAATATGGTATTGCAAACGGCAGCGGGAGCGTTTCTATAAACTTAATTTAAACTTACGGTTTACACCGTGCTTCGCTTCTTATTGTTTCGCTGCCTTCTCAATTGTGTAATGAATGTTTTCTTCAGCGCTCTTTGGGGCTCTTCCTTGTTTTCTACATACTGCGTTCACAGTCAGTTCACGTGATTACGTTGCGTATCACGTCATCACGCCTCCCACGGCCAGCGAGCTGCAGTCCATTACAGTATATGGACAAAAAAGAGGTTCCAGTTATGACCGTTACGCTTTGAATTTCGAAATGAAACCTGCCTAACTTTTGTAAGTAAGCTGTAAGGAATGAGCCTGCCAAATTTCAGCCTTCCACCTACACGGGAAGTTGGAGAATTAGTGATGAGTGAGTCAGTCAGTCAGTCAGTGAGTGAGTGAGTCAGTGAGGGCTTTGCCTTTTATTAGTATAGATGAATGTGTGTGACATATTTAGTCTTGCTGATTGGAAATAAAACCACAGTGAAAAGGCACAAGGCGAAGCAGACAGTACCGTGCCACCCTGAAGGGGGAGCATGTGAGCCCAACAGGTGCCCGTTGCTGCTCTTCTTCTACGCGGAGGCGCCAATAAGTTAGCGACATCAGAAAGTCAAGTGCACTGCAGCACTCCGTTTATTTTTATTTTTTCTTCCGACTGACTGCCAAAATGGAAGATTAAGATTTTTAAACTAAGAAGAAGAAGGACTTTTACAAGAAAGTGAAGGAGATTTTCATAGAGAAGGATCGGCTAAAGAAAGAGAGAGAGAGATGCTGTCAGAAAGGGTGGAGCTAAAGAAAGAGAGAGAGAGAGAGATGCTGTCAGAAGGGGTGGAGCTAAAGAAAGTGAGAGACAGAGATACTGTCACTAGGGTTGGAGCTAAAGAAAGAGAGGGAGATGCTGTCAGAAGGGGTGGAGCTAAAGAAAGAGAGAGAGAGATGCTGTCAGAAGAGTTGCAGCTTAAGAAAGAGAGAGAGAGAGATGCTTTCAGAAAGGGTGGAGCTAAACAAAGAGAGAGAGAGGCAGAGCTCTTCTGAGTAGCTGGAGTCAGTGTAGAGTGTCTGTGTGCTTACGACACCCACTGCTCTTCAGTAGGTGAAAACAAGCTTGAAACAAAGTCGGAAAAAAGATCAAACAACAGGCCGGAATGCTGGGCCAAGACCATAAACTCCAGAACCAGAATGTCAGTCAAAGTAGCAAAGAAAGACCAAGAAAAGAAAATAGTAGGGTAAATTAAACTGCCACTCCACCATCGTGCTTACAGCTGGAAGAGGATGTCACATGTCACGTGACCCCCGGTTTCATGGCAGTGGTACACAATATGACTCTCTTTCTCTGCTTTTATCACCCCTCTTTTCTGGGTTCTGAGTTATATGTATATATACTGTATATCTTGATGACAACCTTCAGTGCCAGGATGCGGTTGATGGTAGTCATAAAACCAGACTGCTCCAGTCACTAGTAGGTGAGCAAGTGATTGAGGACGACCTTAGCAAGGACATTACCCCACACCGAAACCAGTGTTATCCCCCTGTAATTGCCACAATCCAATCACCTTTCCCTTTCCAGAGAGGGACGACAAGTCCTGTTTTCCAGTCAGTTGGGATGACACCCGTCACAGGGATTATTAATATAATTGGCACATTTAAGAATATATTTTTGAACTTGGATTTAGAGGCACATGTTTATTTAGCCCTGGTGTAGGTCAAACTCAGCCAGCCTTGGTGGATCTCAGGCTCTCATTATGTTCATCCTCTTTGGGTAGACTGGTAGGGATTCCGGCCTGCTTTCCTGGCTATTTTGGGGGCCTTACACTGCTTGGGACATTCTTGTCAAGATAAGTGAAGCTCTCCATCTCCTCTAGCAATTCACCCCTCAGCAGGATGAGTAGATTGCATTGGCAGCATCTGACCAGAGGACCTTCCTCTTTCTTCTGTGGATATGGAGAATGAGTTGAGTGGAATTATCTGCAGCAATGCTGGACTTTTCCTGAGTGTGAAAAAGAAAAGTCAGCAAAGTCTACTGTAGACCACCCAGCTGTATCCAGGGTGTCCATTTCACTTCTGCATTGATAGATAGATAGATAGATAGATAGATAGATAGATAGATAGATAGATAGATAGATAGATAGATAGATAGATAGATAGATAGATAGATAGATAGATAGATAGATAGATAGATAGATAGATAGATATGAAAGGCATTATATGATAGATAGATAGATAGATAGATAGATAGATAGATAGATAGATAGATAGATAGATAGATAGATAGATAGATAGATAGAAATATGAAAGGCACTATATAATAGATGGGCGGCACGGTGGCGCAGTGGTAGCGCTGCTGCCTCGCAGTTAGGAGACCTGGGTTTGCTTCCCGGGTCCACCCTGCGTGGAGTTTGCATGTTCTCCCCGTGTCTGCATGGGTTTCCTCCGGGCGCTCCGGTTTCCTCCCACAGTCCAAAGACATGCAGGTTAGGAGGATTGGTGATTCTAAATTGTCCCTAGTGTGTGCTTGGTTTGTGGGTGTGTTTGTGTGTGTCCTGCGGTGGGTTGGCACCCTGCCTGGGATTGGTTCCCTGCCTTGTGCCCTGTGTTGGCTGGGATTGGCTCCAGCAGACCCCCGTGACCCTGTGTTCGGATTCAGCGGGTTGGAAAATGGATGGATGGACTATATAATAGATAGATAGATAGATAGATAGATAGATAGATAGATAGATAGATAGAAATATGAAAGGCACTATATAATAATTTTTTAATTTTTAATATAAACTTTATTGTGCACAATAAACAGAAGACATGAACACATCAATACAAATAACAATTTTTTTCATATAACAATGTCATTACTCCTCCACTACTCCCCATTCCCCACACATTAAGTACACACGTCTTTATTTAGTATTCAGTACTCCAGCTAATCCTTCTAACATTTAACATTATAATTTCACACCTGCTCTTCCATGTTATTCCATATTTATTTTTAGTTGCCCCCCCTCAATAGAGCACAGCACCCCCTTCACTCCCCACACTTTTTCAAATTCTTCGATATTACACATTGTTTTATAATATGTAAATTCTAGCTTGATTCTTGAAATTACATAAAATTTGAAAATAAACAGCACCTCATCTGGTAATGTACCACACTGTTTATTATTACGGCTTTTTAAAATGGCTAACTTTGCTTGCCCAAGCAAATAATTTAAAAGTTGAAATTTAGATTTTGATGTTTTGTTATATTTCATGCCCCAAATAAATCTCTGAACATCAAAAGAAACAGTAAATTTTTCACATATTTTCTGAAAATACACCAACAGAGTTTTCAGTCTCGTACAATATAAAAATAAATGATAAACAGTCTCTTTCTCCCCACAGAAGGCACATTTATCGCTCACATCACTCTGAAGTTTACTTAGAAATACATTTGTTGCGATGACCCCGTGTACGACTCTCCACTGTAAATCGCCTGCTCTCTTATTATTTGGGGGTTTATAAAATTCTCTCCATGCTGGCCTGACCTCTGTTTTTACATTTAATGTTTCAGTCCAGGGTGTCATGATGGTATTTTTTAAACTTAAAAAATGGAAAATTTTTGATGCAGTATACATACACATCTTTTTTTGGTAAAGATCAAAAAAAATTATTTTCCTGTTCGTGAAGCCTTAAAATCGAGTCCTCCCTCACACCATCCATGTCCAATTTGGGTTCCACCTCCAGATCAGTAAAGCAGCCTTCCTCCACCTCCTTCTCCTCCACCTTGTTATGCACTGAGGTCGAGTTCCCCTGACTGTCCCTTAGCCTGATGAAGTCTTTTGCCATAAATGATAATAAATAATTGACCGTTCTTATTGATCGAATGCCCAGCCCTGAAGCCAACACATTGGCATCTTTAAAACTCTTGTTGTCCTCCTCCAATAACTGAGAAACAACCACAATGCCACTTTTGATCAAATTCTTAACAAAACTAATTTTAAAAAGCAGTGGACATGTGAATAAAGAATTAAAAATGAGGGGTTCATTGAAAAGTGAAGGGGACTTGGATGGCACTCTCTGAAGAAAGGAGCTCCAAGTACGTAAAACTCCCTTATAAAATTTGGGTAACGGAGTGAGATCAAACCTGCTCAAATCTATGAGCAATAACTGCACATCAAAACCCAAATTATCAATCTTATGTAAAAATGAAAGGGCTATTCTTTTCCAAATTAGGGGTTCTAAAGAGAAAAAAAGGCGTTGTAAAACTAACAATCTGAAACTAGCGGCCTTACAGCAGACATCAATCAGGCCTTGTCCTCCTTCTTCCACTGGTAAACAGATGAGCCCTTTCTTCAGCCAGTGCACTCCATTCCAAAAAAAGTTAACCAATAATTTCTGTATGGAGTGTAAGAGTCCTGATGGCGGGTCAACACTCTGTGCCACAACATGGAGGCAACGAGATTATTGATAACAAGAACTCTTCCTCTAAAAGAGAGCTTAGGCGCAATCCACTGCCATTTCTTCAATCGTAGCTCAATCTGTTGTAAACAGCCCTCCCAGTTGTCTTTTTCAATACTATATAATAGATAGATAGATAGATAGATAGATAGATAGATAGATAGATAGATAGATAGATAGATAGATAGATAGATAGATAGATAGATAGATAGATAGATAGATAGATAGATATGAAAGGCATTATATGATAGCTAGATAGATAGATAGATAGATAGATAGATAGATAGATAGATAGATAGATAGATAGATAGATAGATAGATAGATAGATAGAAATATGAAAGGCACTATATAATAGATAGATAGATAGATAGATAGATAGATAGATAGATAGATAGATAGATAGATAGATAGATAGATAGATAGATAGATAGATAGAAATATGAAAGGCACTATATAATAGATAGATAGATAGATAGATAGATAGATAGATAGATAGATAGATAGATAGATAGATAGATAGATAGATAGATAGATAGATAGAAATATGAAAGGCACTATATAATAGATAGATAGATAGATAGATAGATAGATAGATAGATAGATAGATAGATAGATAGATAGATAGATAGATAGATAGATAGATAGATAGATATGAAAGGCATTATATGATAGATAGATAGATAGATAGATAGATAGATAGATAGATAGATAGATAGATAGATAGATAGATAGATAGATAGATAGATAGATAGATAGATAGAAATATGAAAGGCACTATATAATAGATAGATAGATAGATAGATAGATAGATAGATAGATAGATAGATAGATAGATAGATAGATAGATAGATAGATAGAAATATGAAAGGCACTATATAATAGATAGATAGATAGATAGATAGATAGATAGATAGATAGATAGATAGATAGATAGATAGATAGATAGATAGATAGATAGATAGATAGAAATATGAAAGGCACTATATAATAGATAGATAGATAGATAGATAGATAGATAGATAGATAGATAGATAGATAGATAGATAGATAGATAGATAGATAGAAATATGATAGGCACTATATAATAGATAGATAGATAGATAGATAGATAGATAGATAGATAGATAGATAGATAGATAGATAGATAGATAGATAGATAGATAGATAGATAATATGTGTGTATGTGTAAGGAACTTTATAATAGATACATATCTTCATCAAGATAGCTTCAACTATAGGTTTCTCCAGTATGAGGCTTTAGGCTCAAATGAACACCAACTTCCAGTGGTTGCCCACTTTTATGATGTCTGGGGTGAAAGAGCGTGACCAGCCAGGTTTCCTTGATAATATTCTTCTCAGAACTGTAGGGGCACGTCTTCCCCGTGTCCCACAGGCCCTACACAGTCCCCAAAAAACACAGAAAAGAGAACACCCAAAAATCACACTCTTCTTCTTCCACTCCTCCCAGGCAGTTTGTCTTCCTCCTCCTCCTCCTCCTCTCGACTCTGGCGCCCAGAGTGGTGGCTGTTGGCTCCTTTTATCGCCCACCTGGAAGTGCTGCAGGTGCTTGATATCCTGCATCTGACTGCATTGCGGCCCAGACAGGCTCAGGAAGCTGTGCAGCTCCCCCTGGCGGTGGCCACGGAGCCCAGCAAGGCTGAGCTTCTGAAGTCCCGTGCCTGTGTGGCCCCAATGCAACCCGGGGGCTGCTAGCATGCGTTCCGGGGGACGTAGTGCGCATCCCATGGCTGCTCCCCTGGACCCAGTGTCAAAGGGGTGTCCCGGCCATCCGCCACAATATATATGAGCTGTCCCCCATGGCTACGCCCGTGTGTAGTGAATCAAGACTAACTTTAAAGATCAATAAACAAACAGGTATCGCTAGCTAAGTGGAGGCGAGGTACACTCGAAAACACAGAGGTAGAGAAATTCCCCACTCCTGACGTCACACTTCCCCCTCTGTGTGTCTCTCGGATTTGCACAAATACATCGGTGCCGCAGTGATTCTTAGCATGATGAGGGAAGTCACAAAATCAACTGGAATGTTCTAGCAAATTCTAGAGAAAACGATCTAAATCCATTAAGTAGTTCTCTTGTGAAAAGCAGAAGACAGACAGACATTGGCGGTGACCCCTGCAGTCCCCTAATCCTCCCAAGGTGGATTCAGTTTTCCAAGCTTCTCATTTCTGCCCTGACTGATTATTTTTTTTATTGCTTAATTTTTATTTCTTTTTTATTCTAATTCTCCTCCATCCAAGCTGATCCCAAAAAATGAAGGAGGAGGCTGCGCTTACAGTAGCCTGGGTAATTGTGCCTTCTGTCAGGTTGGTGGGGTCCTGTTTTTGATAGCCGGGATGAAGATGACAGGAACTCCGGCGCACACCCTATGGGGGTCTTCCATCTGTCAGTGCCTCCTCGCCTCAACGAGAGGGCCGACGAGAGCTCTGATCCGCAGTGGCATGTGACGGCATAAGCTGCCTCTTGCCTACAAAAGCCTTGCAAGCACTTTCCGTCCTTGTCCTCTGACATTCAAGGAGCTCGTCTCCTCGCGGTTACTGACGATTTGCTTCAGCACTCTGGCATATCTGAAGACGTGCACTTGTTAACACTCGTCTTGCCTTTCGGCATCGGGCTTCTTTTGAATGTCACCGAGGACAAGTTGAACAATGCGCAGGCCACAAGAGCCATGTGTGAAAAGACGTTACTGTCTCTCACTGCCCAGACGGGCCACCTGCCTAATGCAGCCAATTATCTACAGTCAGAATGCCAGGGGAGTGAGAGAAAGAAAGAAAGAAAGAAAGAAAGAAAGAAAGAAAGAAAGAAAGAAAGAAAGAAAGAAAGAAAGAAAGAAAGAAAGAAAGAAAGAAAGAAAGAAAGAAAGAAAGAGTGAAGGGTAGGAAAGGAAACCGACAAGACCCAGCCCAATCGCTACTTAACACTTACTATTTGTTATCATTGCTCTTATTAGATCATCCAATAGCAATCAATTGTGACATACTGGGGTTGGGGGGGGGGGGTAAACAGGAAGACGGAGTGAAGTATGGGAATGAGGTGTTGAGGTTGTGTTTAACCCTAAATGAGGTGCCAGTCCACTGACAGGCACACTCACCTTATCACACCAGGCCAGTTTTGAAGGCTTATTACCCTAACATGCTTGTCTCTGTTATACAGTATGTTATTTGGTATAGGATTTGTAAAAGCTGCGGTGGGTTGGCACCCTGCCCAGGGTTTGTTTCCTGCCTTGCGCCCAGTGTTGGCTGGGATTGGCTCCAGCAGACCCCCATGACCCTGTAGTTAGGATATAGCGGGTTGGATAATGGATGGATGGATGGATGGATTTGTAAAAGCAGTGTTAATGCTTGTGATGTGCCATCTGTTGGAATGAAAAATGCAATGGATATGTCTTTGTTATATGTCATTTGATATGGGATTTGTAAAAGCAATGTTAATGTTCGTGACGTGTCTTCTGTTGGAATGACAAATGCAATTGGTATAGGATTCATAAAAACAGTGGTCATGTTTTTGATAAGCCATCCGTTGGAATGAAAAATGCAATGCCTACATCTCTGTTATGTGCCATTTAGTATGGGATTTGTGAAAGCAGTATTAATGTTTATAATGTGCCACCTGTTGGAAAGGCAAAAGCAACGGAATTTATTATTTAAAAAGTTTGCGATGCAGCATTCTCTGGAATGATAGAGAAATGACAACTAGACAGACTCACGGACAGGCACTTGTCCCTTCTTAAAGGTTTAGGTTTAGGTTTAGGTTTAGGTTTATTTGTCATATATAGGTTAACACAGGGTCAACATACAATGAAATGTGTATGACGAGAAAAACAAGTCACTCAGCCTAGATCCAATAAAGCTTAAAAAAAGATTACAAGTTAAAAATAGACAAGCCACATAAAATAAAATGTGTATGTTTTAAAAGCCCGTGACCCTGTGTTCGGATTCAGCGCGTTGGACAATGGATGGATGGATGGATGGATGGATGGATGGATGGATGGATGGATGGATGGATGGATGTTTTAAAAGAGGTTGATTGTTCAGTGCAGTTTATAAGCCTGCTGAGTGGGTTTTGCCCAGAGTGTTGGTGTGCCTTTGATTATCTCAGCAGTTTTTGCTGTTGAGGTTGTGATAAACCCTGAATGAGGTGCCAGTCCATTAATAGGCATGCCAACTCAAAAATTTCCTATTAATCTGATGCCCTTGTCTTTAGGATGCTCAAAGAAAACCTTAATTTTATACAACTACTAAACTCATTATTATTATTATTATTATTACTGTACTAGTCATTTAGCACGTTACAATAACGGGCGCTAGAACAGTAGTGCATAAACATTACTAGGAACAGTCTATATTAAATGGCAAGGGACTTTGACCTCATTCTTTTTGTTGTTTGTATTTTTCTTTCTTTCAGCCTTTCTTTTGTTGATGTTTACTTGCTGAGCTGACCGTTCTTTGTGGGCTGCCGCCGTGTATTGTGTGTCTTTAATTTTCTGTGACAGTAATACTGTCTTGTACGTCCGCCTGCTTGTACGTTCGTAATATACCTTTAATTTTCTCTGGCGGTAATAAAGGCGTGCGTGTCGGTAATATGCCTTTAATCCCCTCTGACAGTAATACTGGCTTGTATGTGGCTGTAATATGCGTCACTGTATTGTGTACCTTTAATTTCCTCTTACAGTAATACTGGTTTGTATTTCCGTAAAACGCCTCTAACTTTCTGTGACAGTAATATTGCGCATCGCACCGTGTCCCGCGCATGCGCACTTCACCAGAAGACACCCACACACGGACACCTGGACGCACAAAAGGATTTTATTAAAGAAGATTATTATCCATCCATCCATTATCCAACTCGCTATATCCTAAAACAGGGTCACAGGGGTCTGCTGGAGCCAATCCCAGCCAACACAGGGTGCAAGGCAGGAAACAAACCCCAAAGAGGGCGCCAGCCCACCGCAGGGCTCACACACAAACACCAAACACACACCAGGGACAATTTAGAATCACCAATCCACCTAACCTGCATGTCTTTGGACTGTGGGAGGAAACCCATGCAGACACGGGGAGAACATGCAAACTCCACGCAGGTAGGACCCGGGAAGCGAACCTGGGTCTCCTTACTGCGAGGCAGCAGCGCTACCCACTGTGCCACCGTGCCGCCTATTATTATTATTATTATTATTATTATCCATCCATCCATCCATCCATCCATTATCATTTATCCAACCCGCTATATCCTAACTACAGGGTCACAGGCGTCTGCTGGAGCCAATCCCAGCCAACACAGGGCACAAGGCAGGAAACAAGCCCCGGGCAGGGTGCCAGCCCACCGCAGTATTATTATTATTATTATTATTATTATTATTATTATTATTTTATTAAAATCAAAAAACAAGTTTAACAAAACTGATATGAAACAAATCGACCTCCACCCATGAGAAAGAGAGATGGGCCAGCAGAGTAAAACTTTAATAATAGTAAAAATATGTAAATAAATAAAGATACATAGAATAGAAAAAGAGGGGAGAGAATCCACTTCCTCAATTATTATTATTATTATTATTATTATTATTATTATTATTATTATTATTATTATTATTATTATTATTATTATATTTATTATTATTATTATTATTATTATCATTATTTTTAAATACCATTCTCATTTCAGAGCAGCCCAAGGTCCCAGAGTCTATCCCCTCATAATTGGGTGCCAGGCAGGAGCCAGTCCTGGAATGCATACTTCTTCACTATTGTAGAATTTTTTTGGATGGCACGCCAGTATGTCACCCATATTTATTACAAACCACATTACCCATTGAAGACAGTAAATGACATACATTTTTAAATATTTGCTATCTCTTGCCCTACATGTACCTTCAGCGCCTTTCTCCAGTATGCACCAATGTGTGAGCCTCCCACGACTGGCGCTCCGTCTCTCGAGTGCATTCTGCCAAGCCTTTTTCTCAGACTCTATCAGTTTGAGGCTCACCTTCTGTTCAGTTTCATGGTTCACATCTTTGAAGAAGACTCTCAGTGTGCCTCCTTTACTCCTCCTTGTTTGTCTCTCACTCTAACACTCTAACTTTTTTGATTGCCAAACTAACCAATCACAGCAAAGCCAAACTGACCAATAGGATTGCTCAGAGGAACTGAACGCACAACTCAGATCTTGGCGTCTTATTACTCTATGGAATATCAGGGGTGTGTGTGCGTGAGTGTGCCCTGTGTTGGACTGGCTGGCACATCCTCTACCAGTGTGCCCTTTCTCTCATGCTCCTGCATGCCACACCACCGTCAGAATGGATGGATGGATGGGTGGATGAATGGATGGACGGTTGCTATTTGCAGACCTGCCGTGCCCTCCCTAATGCCACTGCCTGTTTTATTAAGTGCCACAGTGCGTTTTCGTCTTTTTAAATTCCTTCAGTAAACTCGCATCGACTGACAGCTTCCATTTGGTAAAACCAATGAACTTCACAAGTGTGAGTTAAAACAAAGTGACAAGATGGCAGAGAGAAGTGATTTGGGTTTTATATTCAGTGCCAGCTTGCTTTTCTGAACTACTTGTATAATAGAATTAAACTCTCCTGACATTATAGAGAGCACAACGTGGAAAATAAAAATCACGGGGAATAAAAACCAATCTGGTCATTGCCCCCAAACCGCCCTGCAGGTCTCACAACATTAAAAGACACAATCGGGTTGAGCGCTAAAAGCTGATATCACATACAGAGTGGTGACTGATGGCAGCTCAATCTGCAATTAAGTGTTAAGGGAAGAAGCCGAAATGCATTCACTTCAATAAACCTGGCATTTAATATAGTGCCTCTGCTAAGTGAAAGCCATCCCAAAGCGCCTGAGAGTGACGGAAGATCAATCAGCAATTACACGTAAAGACAGAAAGAAGAAACGCATTTGGTCCAAAGAGTCGGCAAATTGGAGGTTTTATAAAGCATTGGCTAATCGGCCATTAAGTGATCAGAGAAGAAACAAAAATCTGTGACATGTAAGGAATCTGTGAATCTGGGATTTTATATAGCGCCTTTCCTTAGTGAAACCACACCAACAGACGCTCGATCTGCCATTATATGATAAAAGAGGAAGGAGAAAAAACAACTTATATTAAGCAATCCCAGTCAACACAGGGCGCAAGGCAGGAACAAACCCCAGGCAGGGCGCCAGCCCACCGCAGGGCACACACACACACACCAAACACACACTAGGGACAATTTAGGATCGCAAATGCACCTAACCTGCATGTCTATGTACTGTGGGAGAAAATCCACGCAGACACAGGGAGAACATGCAAACTCCACGCAGGGAGGATATTATCAGATTAGGCCTCTTCAAAATATTCATCCATCCATCCATTATCCAACCCGCTATATCCTAACTACAGGGTCACCGGGGTCTGCTGGAGCCAACCCCAGCCAACACAGGGCGCAAGGCAGGAAACAAACCCCGGGCAGGATGCCAGCACACCGCAGGACACACACACACACACCAAACACACACTAGGGACAATTTAGAATCGCCAATGCACCTAACCTGCATGTCTTTGGACTGTGGGAGGAAACACACGCAGACACAGGGAGAACATGCAAATTCCACGTCATTTCCTCTGTCGATGTGACTAAGACGTACTTCCGGGTTATAGGGAAAATACAAGTCCTTGAGCCTCCCTGTAGCATCCCCTGGTGGCCCCCATGGTATCCAGCAGGGCTGTGATGTAAAACTCCACTGTCCATGATGCCCTGCTGGAACTCGGGGCACCTCCATGTTGCAAGAAGGGCACCACCTGGCGGCCCGGGGGTATTGGCCGGGATGAACAGCCGGCCATATTCCACAATATCTATCTATCTATCTATCTATCTATCTATCTATCTATCTATCTATCTATCTATCTATCTATCTATCTATCTATCTATCTATCTATCTATCTATCTATCTATCTATTCTATAGTGCCTTTCACATCTATCTATCTATCTATCTATCTATCTATCTATCTATCTATCTATCTATCTATCTATCTATCTATCTATCTATCTATCTATCTATCTATCTATCTATCTATCTATCTATCTGTGCCATATAGTGCCTTACATACTATGTCAGACATTACATATGTGAACCCTACAGTCAGTCCCAGCTCGGGGAGGTTGCGTTTCCATGTTTCTGGCTGGCAGTGAGACCCCCCCCGCCCCCCCCCCCCCATACCACGGTGTTCCACACTTCATTTCTAGCCCCCTCTTTTGTTTCTCCACACAAGACCGCTGAGTCCGCCACCGCCACATTTTCTTGCTTTTTCCCAAGTGAGGCTTTGGACGCGTGTGGCGATCCAGTAAAGGCGACTTATAATAACACCATTCAAGTGCGATTTTCTTCTTTGCTTATTGACAGCCTATTATTTTTAATTCGTGCCATCTTTATTCAGGAAGCGGTAACAACACTTAATTATCCTCTCTGTAATTCAATGTGGCAAGGCGGCTTTTGTTCCCAACTTTTCGCCCCAGCCCGCGCAGCGCTCCCCGAGATTGTGCCTGAAACTGACTAATTTCCAGAAGCCTGTGATTTTGTCATTTGAAACTAATTGCACGCCTTGCTAAATCTGCTGAAAGTGCAGTAAATGGCCGCCTGCTCCGCCTCGCGCTTGCCGTTCTGTCACCTTGTTTTTTTGGGCTCCTGTCGCCCCACACACTATTTAAAAACTGAAGACGGCAGGCTTCTTCTTCTTCTTCTTCTTCTTCTGTTGCTAAGTCAACAGTGCCGAGGCTGTCAAACACGACTTTAGGATTCAATTTTTTTCCTTCTAGAATATTGGCAGTAGGGCTTGGTGGGTGGCAGGGGGCGTCTTTATGCCATCCTATCCCAAAATAAAGAGCCCAACTTGAAATGTATATAAAATACAATTGAGGGATGATTACAATGAGAACACTAAGATGGGCCTGACTTAATATGGCGTGGCCCCGACTCTAAGATGAGGTGCCCACTTCCCTGTCTTAGGACTTACTGACTTCTCATTAGTTGAGGCTTTGCCCCAACACACTTTTCACTGCTCAGGTCAGTGGGCTTTTAAAATTTCTAGGAGTACTTGCTGAATGTCTGTTGGTCTGTCTGAAAGAGCCTGGTGCCACCCAACAAGAGTGACTACCTCCAGGGCGTCCTTTAAAATCAAAGTGCCTCCAATGGTCATTTAGTTACATTTGCATTAGAGCTTCTTTACCTGCCAATGTGGGCTCCAGTACCATCAGGAATGTCATTCATCCACCCAACGCTCCATTCTGCCCCTGGGCACCCCTTGGCAACCATGTCATCTGCTACAGCAAAAAAAAAAAGAAGACAGTGGGAGCCTCCGATGGAAGGAGGCAAAAGTAATGGCAAGGGGCTGAGCTCCAGCCAATCAATGACCTAATGGGAGTGCTAAGGGTGGAGCCTCCAGATAATGCATAACACAAATGTAGTGCTAGGGGAGGAGCCTCAGCAAACCCCTGATATGAAGAAAATGCTAGAGGTGGTGGAGTCACAGCCAATCATTGATCTAATGAAAGAGGAAGGGGTGGAGCCTCCAGATAATTTATAAAATAAATGAAGTGCTAGGAGTGGAGCCCCAGCAAATCTTTAACATGAATGAAGTTTTACGGATAAGCTCCAGCCAATCCCTGATCTAATGAAAGAGCTATGGGTGGAGCTTCAGGCAGTCTATGACCTAATGGGAGTTGTAGGGGGCGGAACTTCAGATAACCTGGTGTATATTAGAAATGCAAAGGGCGGACCATCAGAGAATCCCTGACCTAGTAGAAGTGCTAGGGGCGGAGTCTCCATAGATAATTTATGACACAAATGAAGTGCTTGGGACAGAGTCTCAGCCAATCACTGATCTAATGAACAAGGTGGAGGTGGAGTCTTCAAATAATTCATAATACTAAAGAAGAGGGTGGAGACTCCAGAGAATTCAAGACATAAAGGAGATTCTTTGTCTAGGACAATCTCTGACATTTAATAAAGGTTAGGAGTGGAGCCCCAGCCAATTGCTGATGTAATAAAAGAGCTATGGGTGGAGTCTCCACATAATTCATGACATAAAAGAGGTGCTAGTGGGAGAACCTTAGACAATCCCAGAAAATATAATAAAGTCTAGGGGTGGAGCTTCAGGCAATCCCGACATTAATCAAAGAGCTATGGGTGGGGCTTCAGCCAATCTCTGATTTAATGAAGGAGCAATGGGTGGAGCTTCAGTCAATCCCTTTTCTAATAAAAGAGCTAGGGATGAAGTCTTCTCATAATTCACAACACAAAGGAGATGCTAGGGGGAGAGCCTAAGACATTCCCTGAAAGCATACTAAAGTCTAGGAGCTGAGCTTCAGGCAGAACCTGATCTAATGAAAGAGCTATGGGTGGAGCTTGAACCAATCCTTGATTTCATGAAGGAGCTATGGGTGGAGCTTGAAGCAATCCTTGATTTCATGAAGGAGCTATGGGTGGAGCTTGAACCAATCCTTGATTTCATGAAGGAGCTATGGGTGGAGCTTTTGCCAGTCGCTGATCTAATTAAAGAGCTTCAACCAATACCTGGTTTAATGAAAGAGTAATGAGTGGAGCTTTAGTCAATCCCTGATCTAAAGAAAGAGCTAGGGATGAAGTCTTCACATGATTCATGACACAAAGAAGGTTCTAGGGGAGAGTCTTAGACAATCCCTAAAAACATAATAAAGACCAGAGATGGAGCTAAAGGCAATCACTGCTATTAAGGGCATTCAGATATTCAGACAGTCATTGACCTAATGTGGGTTCCCCGAGCTGAGCCTCCACAATTCATGACATTAACAGATTCAGCTATCTTCTCACATGAAGGAAATGCTTAGGGCTGGAACCTCAGCCAATCTCTGATCTAATGAAAGAAACACAGGTGGAACCTCCATTTTATTCTTGTAATAAAGGGTGGTGCTTCAGACAATCCTTAAAAAAATGAAACACCGGGGTGGAAATAAAGAGTTAAAGATCCTGCTGGGAGAACAGCCCTTTATCCAATTGGAGAGCTAATGGCAGAGACTCCAGGTAATTCTTGACATAAATGATGACGATGATATTGAATGATAAGGGCGGAGCCTCAGCCAATCTCTAATATGAAGGAAACATTAGGGGTGGAGTGCCAGCCAATCTCTGATCTAATGAAAGAGCTAGGGGTGGAGCTTCAGCCAGTCCATGACCTAATTGGAGGGGTAGGTGCAGAACCTCACACAATCTGTGACATACACTAAAGGCTAGGGGAGGAGCTTCAGAGAAATCCTGACCTAATGAATTGCGAGGGGTGGAGCCTTCAGGTAATTCATGACACAAAGCCCTAGGCAGTCCCTAACTAAAAGGAAATGCTACGGGTAGAGTCCCATATAAAAAAGGAAAGTCTAGGAGCGTGTGTACAGTATGTGACAAATCAGAACGGAGAAATTGTTTGACTGTGGAGAGTGTAGTTCATATTTTAAAAAAATAAATAAACTGATTGGATGGTTGATTTGTTGAAATTCTTGAAATTAGACAGTGAAAATAACGTTCACAATGATGAGCTCCATATTCAGTAAATATTTATTGATGGATTGACTGATTGATGATGTTGTACAAGGTGAGGAGATATACCTATAAGCAGCCTCTCTATAGATAATGTATTATTGTTTAATAAAGATTGATTGATTGATTGATTGATTGATTGATTGATTGATGATGTTGTACAGGGTGAAGACATATACCTATAAGGAGCCTCTCCATAGATAATGTATTATTGTTTAATAAAGATTGATTGATTGATTGATTGATTGATTGATGATGTTGCAGAAAGAGGGATGTGAAGTTGTAGGGTGTACCTAATAAACTGGCCAGTCTGTGCAGAATGTTCCTTATGAAGGGATTCAAGTTTGATGATTGATTGATTGATTGATTGATTGATTGATTGATTGATTGATGTTCTTTTGGAATGGGGGAATGAGTTTTTTGGAGTCTACCTAATAAAGTGGCCTTTCCATATATAACTTATAGTCCCCAGTTTGTCAGGAATCCAATGATTTGCAAATGCCAGTTCTTAATTGTGACACAATGGTTGAATACTTTTGGTAGCCATTGATGTAACAGAAAAAAAATTAAACATGCAAATATTGCAGTAAATTTCCTCCGGGTGCTCCGGTTTCCTCCCACAGTCCAAAGACATGCAGGTTAGGTGGATTGGCGATTCTAAATTGGCCCTAGTGTGTGCTTGGCGTGTGGGTGTGTTTGTGTGTGTCCTGCGGTGGGTTGGCACCCTGCCCGGGATTGGCTCCTGCCTTGTGCCCTGTGTTGGCTGGGATTGGCTCCAGCAGACCCTTGTGACCCTGTGTTCGGATTCAGCGGGTTGGAAAATGGATGGATGGACGGATGGATATTGCAGTAAAAATCCTCCCATTTTCCGATGTCACTGTGTCCCTGGAACGAGATAAATGTGCTGCCACCACAAAATGAAAATCCCTTATCTCTGCATTTATTACATAACCAAACATTGCAGGGGCAGCAGCAACAGAAGCAAACATGAAGAATTCCAGGTCAGGCAGCAGGAGTCCAACAGATACACTCGGACAACTGGGCAAAAATGAGGTTTGCTAATTTCTTCCAGGAAAAAGACCTGGAATATTCCGGCCAGCTTCATAAAAGTCGCAGCCAGTATGCCAAAAAAAAAAAACAAAAAAACTTTGGCTTTGTGAGGAGTTGCGGGCCTGCCAAGCCGAATCCTATCCAGGCACAATTCCGAGAGGCAGTGCTGAGTACTGAATGGCCGAAAGACTAACAGTGAATATTTTCAATAATAACACGAAGCCGGATGCCATGAATCCTTCATCTGTGCCACTGCAGTGCTGTACCTTCCAGATATTACAGGTGCTCTGACGGGGGGACCGATATTCCGTCTTGTCATTGTATTCCAACTTCCTGATTTCCTGACACAGTGTGGCAACTCTCGGATTATATTTCAGAATTTTGCTTTCAGTTTTTGAGAAGAGCCTAAATAATTCAAGGACTTGAAAAGGTGGCCAAGATGTTTGTATCCTGTATCCATTGGCTGCTTAAATGAATCTAATCATTTACAAAGCTCTTCCTAAAACTCCTATTCTACTTGTTGCTTGGATTCGGAATAATGGAGCTGAGCGCACCGGAGACGTCAAACATTTAAGAACTGAGGAAAGAAATCAGCCGCTCACGAGCACCAATTGTGTACTTGTAAAAACCACTGGCATGGCATCTGCAACAGATGTGAGCCGATTCAGGGAGCGGAACTGGGGGGCAGCACAAAGGAGTGGGGGGCTTCATGGAGTAGTGGGGATGAGCCGAGAAGGGGCTGTGACTAAATCTTGAAGAGCTGCAAATACGGCTTTGCCATATTCTAACCTGGGTTTGTGGACCACGGCCACTTGAGTACCCACTGAGTTTTACACCTTTATTTCAATAGACGAGGGCCCAGTGCTGCCTTCAGATTCCCAGATTGGATAACTTCACTCTGGAGCAGGATTCTCCTTGGCTCTTAGTGGATCCACTATCTTACATCTTAGATAGATAGATAGATAGATAGATAGATAGATAGATAGATAGATAGATAGATAGATAGATAGATAGATAGATAGATAGATAGATAGATAGATAGATAGATAGATAGATAGATAGATAGATAGATGCGAAAGGCACTATATAATTGTCATTGATAGATACAATAAAATTCTGCAAATGTTTGTGATGAGCCATCTGTTAGAATAAGAAATGCAATGCAAATGTGTCTGTTATATGCCATTTGGTATGGAATTCTTAAAAGCAGTGTTAATGTTTGTGAGGCACCATCTGTTGGAATAACAAGTACAATGCAAATGTGTCTGTTATATGTTATATATATAAGGAGATTGTGGGTTCTCTTCCCGGGGGGCCCCCTGTGTGGAGAGTGCTTTGAGTAGTGTTAAAAGCACTATATAAATGTAAAGAATTGTTATTATTATTATTATTATTATTTATTATATGCCATTTGATATGGGATCCATAAAAGCTGTGTTAATGTTTGTCATGTGCCATCTACTGCAGTAACAAATACCATGCATATGTGTCTGTTATATGCCATTTAATATGGGATTCATAAAAGCAGTGTTAATGTGTGTGATGCGCCATCTGTTGGAATAGCAAGTGCAGTGCACATATCTCTGTTATATGCCATTTGTTATGGGATTCTTTAAAGCACTGTTAATGTTTGTGATGCGCCATCTGTTGGAATAACAAGTGCAATACATATGTGTCTGCTATATGCCATTTGGTATGGGATTTGTAAAAGCAATTAATTCTTTGACATGTTGGGACTTTTGTTTTATCCTTATACCAGCTGTGCTACCTATCTAACATGAGCTGAAATTTAACTAATCAAAGCAGATCTCAGCTTTAATGTTTGCAGTGTACCATCTGTTGGAATGTATTTTGTAATGCATGTAGTTCTAAAATGCATTGCATTTGTCATCCAACATATTTTTGGTACTGTGTGTTAATCCCCAAGGGGAAACTGTCTTTGTGCATAAATAACCCTTGGAGATCAGTCGACACATGGCACATCATAAAGATTTGTACTAACTAAATGCATTATTACATCTGTTTGTGATGTGCCATCTGTTGGAATGACAAATGCAATAAAAATGTCATTACATATTTTTTGTGTTTGGTGCAGTGTGTTAATCACCAAGGGGAAATTGTCTTTTTACATGACCCTTGAAGGTCAGTCAACATGTGGCACTTGCATGGAAATGCATGATTACAAATGTGTGTGATGTGCCATCTGTTGGAATAACAAATGCAAAGAACATATCTCTGTTATATGCCATTTGATATGGGATTCATAAAAGCAGTGTTAATGCTTGTGATGTGCCATCTGTTGGAATGAAAAATGCAATGGAATTTATTACCAATAATGTTTGTGACGCACCATCTGTTGGAATTACAGAAACACAGCAGCCAAACATGCACACACACACATATATAGAGTATATATATTATGTATTGTGACGAATGGCCGGGGCCCATGCCTGGCCGGGACGCCCCTTCACTACATCTGCCAGGAGAACAAGGGTGGGAAGCCCAGCATCTCCCCCTGGATGCTAGGTGGCAGCCTCCCTGGGTTGCAGCGGTGCCTCGGACTCCCCCAGGGCTTCATGGGGATTGGAGTTATGTACAGCTCTGTGGAATTCCACAGGCGCCGCCAGTGGGTGCTGCAACAGGAGTGGCTGGCCCCTTTTGGGCACTGGATTCACCTTACCCGGGAGTGCAGCCGGATGTCACTAATCAACCACCAGGAGCACTTCAAAGTGCCTGATAAAAGGGAGCCAGTGACCACCACTCGGCGGCCAGAGTCGGGTGGAAGGAGGACAAAGCTGTGGAGGAGGAGTGGTGGTGAAA
Source organism: Erpetoichthys calabaricus (assembly GCF_900747795.2). Lineage (NCBI taxonomy): Eukaryota > Metazoa > Chordata > Cladistia > Polypteriformes > Polypteridae > Erpetoichthys > Erpetoichthys calabaricus. The sequence goes on along the minus strand of NC_041397.2, from coordinate 7,351,367 downwards.
GAGAGACGAGTGTGGGACTGTGTTGTGGCTGGAGGGATTACGGGAAAGTCTTTTGTTTTACACGTGCCTCCTGTGTCAAGTCTGTGCCGGGTCGGGCACACTATAGCGCCTTTCTTACAGTATATAAATATATGTACATCCTAGGGTTTTGTCGATTATTTCTGGTGTTAAAGCCCAACTGGTGTGGTCATTGGTCATAACATTCAGATCAGGGTGTGGAAATGGAAATGAGAGTTGCTGACGTTTCTACTTCTCCCCATCTGCCTTATGTACTCAGTGAGATATCCCCTGTGTAATGTAGCATGCTGATTAGTATCAGGTGTTGTGGCGGCTGCTTCCACCGCGTCAGCATGTTCACTTTGTCAAACTGAGCCCTACAAGTAGGAGACGTCCATCCCACTCCTCCTCACTTCCCACTGCCTTGTCATCCGGCACACACCACGTCACGTTGCTGGCTCCACCCACTTGTGTTATCAGAGGGTCCAGCTGACTGATGGGATTTCAGTGGTCAGGTGCTTGGGGGTGGGCATGTTGTCCCTAACAGTGAGGGGGTGGCTACCAATGTGGCATCTAAGCTGGTGGTCCGTGTGCTGTGTCAGGAATGGGGGGGGGGTGGAGTATGAAAGTAAAACATTGAAAAATCGACACTGAGTTGAGTTCTGAAACATTTTGCACCACTAATTAACATTTTAATGAAGTGTTTGAACAATAGACTGTCTTAATCACAGCATCGGGGAGAAGGCGCCGCACATATAATGAATTCATCTGTCATCTCCAAATGAATTATTCTCTTCATTTCTTCTACACTCAGAAGTCAGGAGACGGACTGAGAAAAAAAAAAAATGAAGCCGAAACGAGAGGCGAGCGACAAACAGATGCAAAGAGCTCATGTCGGCCACAGCCAGGGTGACAAGATAAAGCAGCTGAGCCTCCTTATGACGGGACGAGCCCACCCAGCTTCCATCTTTGGGGGTCTGATTGGTCAATGTGTGTGTGGGAGGGGAGTCACTTTAGTGAGGCAGGGTGGCACAGTGATAAGAGCTGCAATTATCCAACCAGCTATATCCTAGGGTCACGGGGGTCTGCTGGAGCCAGTGCCAGCCATCACAGGGCGTAAGGCAGGAACAAATCCCGGGCAGGGCACCAGTCCACCACAGGGCACACACACCCACACACCAAGCACACACAATTTATGATCACCGATGCACCTAATCTGCATGTCTTTGGACTGTGGGAGGAAACCCACGCAGACACGGGGAGAACATGCAAACTCCACATAGAGAAGCGAACCCAGGTCTCCTTACTGCGAAGGCAGCTTCGCTACCACTGCGCCACCGTGCCGCCAATAAGGGTTAGTATTTATGATTTTCCCCTCCTTTGATAGACTAACCTTTCCCTCCTTCTACTGTTCATTTATTTTGTTAATTAAGACCCCTTTTCTTTAATTAATTTGGTGTTTTTGGCTGCTCTTTTGCTGAAGGAATGGCTCATGGCTGCCCCTAAAAGTCAACATCTACAGTGCATCTGGAAAGTATTCACAGCGCATCACTTTTTCCACATTTTGTTATGTTACAGCCTTATTCCAAAATGGATTAAATTCATTTTTTTCCTCAGAATTCTACACACAACACCCCATAATGACAACGTGAAAAAAGTTTACTTGAGGTTTTTGCAAATTTATTAAAAATAAAAAAACTGAGAAATCCCATGTCCATAAGTATTCACAGACTTTGCTCAATGCTTTGTCGATGCCCCTTAACCAGCAATTCCAGCCTCAAGTCTTGTTGAATATGATGCCACAAGCTTGGCACACCTATCCTTGGCCAATTTCGCCCATTCCTCTTTGCAGCACCTCTCAAGCTCCATCAGGTTGGATGGGAAGCGTCGGTGCACAGCCATTTTAAGATCTCTTCAGAGATGTTCAATCGGATTCAAGTCTGGACTCTGGCTGGGCCACTCAAGGACATTCACAGAGTTGTCCTGAAGCCACTCCTTTGATATCTTGGCTGTGTGCTTAGGGTCGTTGTCCTGCTGAAAGATGAACCGTCACCCCAGTCTGAGGTCAAGAGCGCTCTGGAGCAGGTTTTCATCCAGGATGTCTCTGTACATTGCTGCAGTCATCTTTCCCTTTATCCTGACTAGTCTCCCAGTTCCTGCCGCTGAAAAACATCCCGACAGCCTGATGCTGCCACCACCATGCTTCACTGTAGGGATGGTATTGGCCTGGTGATGAGCGGTGCCTGGTTTCCTCCAAACGTGACGCCTGGCATTCACACCAAAGAGTTCAATCTTTGTCTCATCAGACCAGAGAATTTTCTTTCTCATGGTCTGAGAGTCCTTCAGGTGCCTTTTGGCAAACTCCAGGCGGGCTGCCATGTGCCTTTTACTAAGGAGTGGCTTCCGTCTGGCCACTCTACCATACAGGCCTGATTGGTGGATTGCTGCAGAGATGGTTGTCCTTCTGAAAGGTTCTCCTCTCTCCACAGAGGACCTCTGGAGCTCTGACAGAGTCCCCATCGGGTTCTTGGTCACCTCCCTGACTAAGGCCCTTCTCCCCCGATCGCTCAGTTTAGATGGCCGGCCAGCTCTAAGAAGAGTCCTGGTGGTTTCGAACTTCTTCCACTTACAGATGATGGAGGCCACTGTGCTCGTTGGGACCTTCAAAGCAGCAGAAATTTTTCTGTAACCTTCCCCAGATTTGTGCCTCGAGACAATCCTGTCTCGGAGGTCTACAGACAATTCCTTTGACTTCATGCTTGGTTTGTGCTCTGACATGAACTGTTAACTGTGGGACCTTCTATAGACAGGTGTGTGCCTTTCCAAATCATGTCCAGTCAACTGAATTTACCACAGGTGGACTCCAATGAAGCTGCAGAAACATCTCAAGGATGATCAGGGGAAACAGGATGCACCTGAGCTCAATCTAGAGCTTCATGGCAAAGGCTGTGAATACTTATGGACATGGGATTTCTCAGTTTTTTAATTTTTAGTAAATTTGCAAAAACCTCAAGTAAACTTTTTTCACGTTGTCATTATGGGGTGTTGTGTGTAGGATTCTGAGGAAAAAAATGAATTTAATCCATTTTGGAATAAGGCTGTAACATAACAAATGTGGAAAAAGTGATGTGCTGTGAATACTTTCCGGATGCACTGTATATTGTCTTAAAGTTGCTATTACATTCCTGGGGGGCTCCACCAGGAGTGCTAGTGTACAAACTTCCAAAGCACTAGAAGGAAGCTCATGATGTCGGGAAACTGAATTCCCAAAGCGTGTAAGTCCCAGTAAATTTCAAAAGCACTTCCAAAAACAGCCCACTAGAGGGGGATATCACCATGAAACCCCGGCAATCAATATAAACAAGCATCAAATCTTCAAGTTTACTTTTACAAAACACTAGAGGGGGATATCACAATGAAACCCCAGCAAGCAATAAAGAAAAGCATCAAATCTTCAAGTCCCAGGTTCAAATCCCACCCCGGTCATGAGTGTTCTTTACTTTCTCAAATGTAAGAGCCATTTTCCTAGTTATATAAGATTCATAAATATTCCACTAGATGACAATGCATAATCTATGGGAGGTTCCTATAACCCCCATAAGTTGAGTAAAATCGGTATATTGTAGCTATTTCTATCTGCTCTGACTAAACCTGATTCTCAGTTAGTGACCAGCCTTGCCATGTGTAAGGTGTAGAAGGCATAAGGTTTTAACCCGTTCCTGCACACGTGTCTATATGCTGACGAGCCTACGGGCCTTTTGAGTGTGTGAAGTAACTCGTTAAACAGCACTTCTTTAAGTGCGTAGCCGTACGTCTAAAGCGTACAGAAGAAGAAGCTCAGAATCTTTAAGTATATAAGAAGAAGCTACATCAAAGGATGATGGGTAACTCCAAGGAGCGTTGTTGGTGATGGCCAGCAGCCACACCACCTGCACTTCAGAAACAGGTCATCCACATAAAGCTAAGCATGTTTGGTGCCAAGCCAGTACTTGGATGGGGGACCATCAAAAAACGCTTGAGGTGCAGCTGCAAGAGGTGTTGGTGTCACCAGCAGGGGGCGCTTAGTTGTGGTCTGAATGTGTTGATCCTGATGTTACTGTGCTGTAGAAGTGGTGCCATGCTTCAAATGAGCTGTGAAACTGATGTCCTGACACTCCATGGCAAAGAGTAGGGTGAAAAGAGTAGGGTGTCCCCTAATATAACCCCAACCTTGTCCGTTCTGGACCCCTAATCATCTCCTAACTATCTCTTAAATCCCTTCAATGTGTGGTGAGCATACAGGAGCACACATGGCTGCCACTGGATCTTCCAGGTGGATGCTGCAGATTGGCAGTGTTTGCAGTGGCTCCTCATTGTCTATGTCAAGCACTTTGAGTAGTTTGAAAAGCACTCTATATACAATTAATTATTATTTTTATTAATTATTAGGCTGCACTGCTTAATTTGTGACAGACGGGTACCAGCAAGAGTGAAAGGGAAGGTCTACAGGACAGTAGTGAGACCAGCTATGTTATCTGGGCTGGAGACGGTGGCACAGGAGACATAGCTGCAGGTGGCAGAGTTAAAGATGTTAAGATTTGGGGGGTGACGAGGATGGACAGGATTAGAAATGAGGACAGCTCAAGTTGGGAGACAAAGTCAGAGAGGTGAGGTTGTGTTGGTTTGGACATGTGCAGAGGAGAAGCTCTGGGTATATTGGGAGAAGGGTGCTAAGGATAGAGCTGACAGGGAAGAGGAGAAGAGGAAGGCCTAAGAGAAGGTTTATGGATGTGCTGAGAGAGGACATGCAAGTGATTGGTGTGACAGAGCAAGATGGTGAGGACAGGAAGATATGGAAGAAGATGATCCGCCGTGGCAAACCCTAACGGGAGCAGCTGAAAGAAGTAGAAGATTATGCTGCACTACGTTAAAGTGGGCATGAGGGCATCTCAACACTTTCTACTCCCGCTTTGAGACATCCAGCAACAGCACAGAATGAAGGCACACACACACACCTGGACCACACAACCCCCCCTCCACTCCCCCCAATGGTCTCTTCAGGTCAGGTACACAAAGCACTAAGGAAGATCAACCCCCATAAGGCAGCTGGACCAGACAACATCCTTCGGCGGACTCTCAGAGAATGTGCCAATGAGCTGGCTGATGTTCTCTGCTCCATCTCCAACCTTTCCCTCAGTCAGAGCATCGTTCCGTCCTGCTTTAAGACTATAATCATCGTCCCCCTTGCCAAAAAAAGCCCACCCACCTGCCTGATTCCAATGATCATGAAGTGTTTTGAGAGAGTGGTGATGGCCCACATTCAGAGCAGCATACCGGACACTCTGGACCCCCCTGCAGTATGCCTATCAGGACCAAGATCACCAGGACCACATCAGAGCATCTACAACTGCAGAGTCCACAGGAGAACTTCCTCGACTCACCGCCAACACGAACTGTTCACACTTCTACACTCAGGCAGGAGGTATAGACGTATGAAATGTAGGACCTCCAGGCTAAAGAACTCTTTCTTTCCCAAGGCCATTAGACTCCTAAATAACTGACTGGACGCCCTGCCCGGGATTGGTTCCTGCCTTGTGCCCTGTGTTGGCTGGGATTGGCTCCAGCAGACCCCCGTGACCCTGTGTTTGGATTCAGCGGGTTGGAAAATGGATGGATGGATGGATAACTGACTGGAGTTTATAACCGTGGGCCACCTCATTCTATCGACCTCACACAACTGTATTGGACTTGTCCATCACACACCTACCTGCACATTACACTTTATATTTCTATTCTGTTTTTATACTTCATGCTGCCTCTGTTACGTATTATCTATCTGCTCCTTATTATTTATGTTTATCTTTATACGTTGGTTTGTTAACCATTGGCATTTGGTGTGGACAGCAAAAAAAGAATTTAATTGTAGAGTGAACAGGTCCACCTCAGATGTCATCGCGGCCGCACTACATCATTCCCTCTCCCATCTGGACAGCAAAGACTCCTACATCAGGATGCTCTTTGTTGACTACAGCTCTGCCTTTAACACAGTTATCCCCCATAAACTGTCTGCACTTGGCCTGCAGCCCACCCTCTGTGACTGTCTCCTAGACTTTCTGACTGGCAGGCCCCAGTCTCTGCATGTCCTACTGATATTTCAATCTTAACTTGGCAAAGATGGAGCATCTTGTTATACCAGCCACTCAGTCTGTTCAACTCTTCATCTCTGTACAGCTTGACTCGTTGTCACTAACACCTGCCATGTCAGTACGCAACCTTGGGACAGTGACCGATGAGCATTTATCTTTCGTTGACCACATTTCAATTGTCTCTCGTTCTCATTCTCTGTATAATATCAACAAAATCAGACTGAGTATGCAGCCCAACTTCCAGTCCAGGCTTTGATCTTGTCACATCTGGATTACTGCAACTCAATTCTAGCAGGAGGACCCACATGTGCCATCAAGCTACTGCACTTGGTCCAAAATGCAGTGGCCCATCTTGTGTTCAACAAGCCATGAATGGCTCATGTCACTCCTTGCTCCTTTAATGCTGGCTCCCTGTACACGCTGAGTTCATATTCATGATGCTTCCCTACAGCATAGTCAATGGGTCAGCATTGGTGAGGTGTCTGGTCTGCTAGTGAACAACATCTGGTGATGCCACCACAGCATGGTATCAAATCACAATCTTTTCATATGGAGATCCTAGTTGGTGCAATGAAAATCCACCTCCATCCTCAGTTTGTTCAAGATGTGATTGAAGACCCTGCTCTTCCGTGGATATCCATCAAACTGTTAATGAATGCGTTTTGCTCTGTCGATATCTGTCATTTTGTTAATTTGGTCATTTTTGCTGTGCTAGCTCTTCACTTGGGATGATCAACTTTTTGTAACCCGTCCTGCTAAGCTCATTCAAAACAGTCCCTGCACTGACGTTATTCAATTATCTTGACCTCCTTTGTAAGTCGCTTTGGATCAAAGTATCCGCTAAGCAAAAGAATGGAAGGGGAAATGATGCTGCCACTGCCATGCTTGTGATAATGTGCAGCGTAATGTGTCACTTGCGGTGCTGTGGCCTGATTTTGGTCTCATCACATCATAGACCATACGCTGATTTGGGAGCTATGAGGAGATAGTGAAAGAGTTGGACCTTTGACACTTTAAGCAAACACAGATGGAGTTTGGTTCTGCCTTGTGCCCAGGCCTGCCAGGATTGGCAAAGTGTGTTTCTGAATTCAATACTCTGTCACAGGAGGCTGGGGGACAGACCCAGCCGGGACGCCTGGAAGGACCGGGAGGTGGCTTATATGTCCCCCGGACGACGAGGGGGCAACCGCCCTGGATCTTGAGGGGACCACGGGAGAGGAGTAAGGAGGCTCAAGCCCATTGGGGCCCGTGGCCACCAAGCCTCAGACAGCCCCGGAAACATTCACTTCCGCCACACCCGGGAAGACGGAGGAAGATCCTTCCAGGGACGCCTGGAATGCTTCCGGGTGCAAGAGCAGCACTTCTGCCACACCAGGAAGAGATGTTCAGAAGAGTGTCATCAGGCACCTGGAGCACATCTGGGTGGAAATAAAAGGGGTCGCCTCCCTACAGTCAGGGAGCTAGAATCGGGAGTGGGAGCAGGACGAAACTCCCGTGAAGAGAGGAAAGGCGCCCCACGGACAGGGAGAGAAAGGCCCTTGTTGGGAGTGACTGGTGCTGGGAACACTGTGTGCCATGCGGGACTGTGTTTCAATAATCAACATGTGTATTTTATAAAGAAGCGGTGTCTGTCCGGTGGTGTCAGGGCGTATCTCACAACTCCATCATGGTAAACCTTCAGCTCTCATGTCAGGTAATGAATGGCTCTCTGAGTGCCTCCTGTGTTTATTTCTGCTTCTACCTCAAAGGACTCCAGGAATGCAGGGAGAGCCCTCCAAAAATAAACAGTCCAGCCGCAGAATGCCAGGGCCGTGACGCTGGGATGAATTCCTCTCTGGATGCTTTTAAGCCGAGGTGCTGCTAGACCTGAGGGGCTGGACACTTCAAAAATGCATTCAAAGCTTCTGTAGGAGAGCAGATAAGGGGCAGCAGATGCTGGTGGGCCGGAAACTTAAGGAAACCCGATAATGGGAACTGGGAGTTTCAAAGTGAAAATCTCGGGATTGGATAAAGCAGGTATACTGTAATCGGCATTTCAGATGTAAACTTGTGCTGTGAGAATGGAATCGGTGAAAGGCGCAATACTAAAATGTATTCACTTGACTTGAAACTGACCTCTACAGCGTGCCTTCAATGTACAGACGGAATGGCCAGCAGCACTAAGATCTGGATTCAAATGCCAGTCCCTGCATTGATTTTCACATACTGTTGTGAGGGTGTTGTAATTTGTGCTCTCAAGTGGTAATCAGTGAAAGACGCTATATAGAAACGCATTCACTTGACTTGAAACTGACCTCTACAACACATCAAGCAGTCGGCCTTCAATATAGTGAGATTTCTGAACTCTTTTGAGACCCTCCCCAACAGGGTCGACACTGCGAAACGCCATTGACGTGTCTGTCGAGGGCTGCTTGTCCGTTGCTTAGACAACCATAGATTCACCGTGCCCCGCAGGTTCGCAGCGCCACAGAATCAATGTCACCCGATGGGCCCTGCCAGTTTGCTGTGTCTAGTGTGTAGTCGAGTGGTAGCTCCCACCGCGCTGTTCCTGTTTCAAGTTGAATAAAACTGGTTTGCCTGAAGTCCTTAGACGCAGCCTCATCTTCTGGGTGTAAGGCAGCGACTAACGCATCGCAGTATATATATATATATATATATATATATATATATATATATATATATATATATATATACTAGCAAAATACCCGCGCTTCGCAGCGGAGAAGTAGTGTGTTAAAGAGGTTATGAAAAAGTAAAGGAAACATTTTAAAAATAACGTAACATGATTGTCAATGTAATTGTGTTGTCATTGTTATGAGTGTTGCTGTCATATATATATATATATATATATATATATACACACACACACATATATTATATATATATATATACATATACACATATATTATATATATATATATACACATAAACACATATACACATATATTATACTAGCAAAATACCCGTGCTTCGCAGCGGAGAAGTAGTGTGTTAAAGAGGTTATGAAAAAAAAAGGAAACATTTTAAAAATAACGTAACATGATTGTCAATGTAATTGTGTTGTCATTGTTATGAGTGTTGCTGTGTTTTATATATATAAAATACACACACACACATATAAACATATATATACATATACATATACACATATATATACATATCTCTATATATATATATATATATATATATATATATATATATACATATACACATCCACATATCAACATATATATATACACATATATACACACACACACGCTTTATGGGTGATGATTGTTTTACTCTTTTTATCTTTATTTTATTTTATTTTAGAATCAACTCCTATCTGCGCACAGCAGGGCAGCCGTGGGCGGATGCGTATGGTGTATTCACTCCATGTTATCGTGCATTGCGCTGTCACTGGTATTTTGATAAAAGAATTTGAACAACATACAAGAAGCGTATAAATTATTAAACAGTAAAACATTAACATTTAAGAAGTAAAGTTACATTAAGTACTACTGCAGTGCCTTCGGGTATACCTCATTTTTTGTTTGCCCATTACATGCTTAAATGTATACATTTTTTGGTGTACCTACCTGAGAACACGCGACATATAACCGAGCGTGGGAGAAGCATGGATTTTAAACACGCGTTGAGTTCATCTGCTGGTCTCCCTCGTGGAATAACTGGTAATGTTTGACTAAAATGTACAGCGAGTAAAACGACATTACCTCCTTTTTTTTTTTTACGATCTCTGAGATGTTGCTTTTTTCGGTTCAAGGCTTCATAAGCTCTTTTATGTTGTATGGTGTACTTATCCCAAACCATCATCTTTGAATGTTGCAAGACTTTCGCCTTGTATGTAGATCGGGGTAATTACATTCATTGCATTCCTAGTCTGAATCACAATCTGATTGTATGGGTGGTTACCTGGCACTGTAGGGTTGCCACCCGTACTTTAAAATACGGAATCGTGCCGCGTTTGAGAATGAAATTGCGCGTCCTGTTTTGAATCAATACTGGACGGGATTTATCCCGTATTTTTTTTATCATTTTTTTTTTAAAGCAGCGTCTCATGCAAATCATCCCACACGCATTTTATGAAGATGCCTCCTTTCCTACTTTTGATTGGGTAATACTTGATGTCATCGTTAGTTTGATTGGTGTTTTTAACTGTCCAGTGAGGAGGGCGTGTCTTTTAAGTAGAGTCTGCAAAGTGTTGGCACTGAGATGTGGCGTCAGCGCCATAGTTGAAGCCCCTAACGTTGCGGTCAGCAAGTCGGCTAACATCCGCCATGTGCCGTCTTTCAGTTGCGAGAAGCAGATCATAGAATGGTTGAAACTGTTGCCCCTAACGTTGCGCCACAGCGTGTGGTTCGTTTATACCTCGTGTCTTCTCATTAAACTTTTATCTCGCGAATATGTTATTGCAATCCGCAGCGGGAGCGTTTCTATAAACTTAATTTAAACTTACGTTTTACACCGTGCTTTGTTTCCCTTATGAACATGCTTGTATGCTTAACTCGCTCCGTTCTCAATTGTTTAATTAATTTTTTGCTCTTCGCTGTTTGCGGCTCTTCCTCCATTTCCCCCTACTTCGTTCTTTTATCTCGCGAATATGTTATTGCAATCCTTAACGGGAGCGTTTCAATAAACTGATTGAAAATAGTTTTGCATTTACCTTTTTAGTAAAAGGCGAGCTTTTAAGCCTGAGAAATCACCCCGTAAATGCACACGTTTAATTGCACATGTGTTAATATGTATGCTTACACAGTATTAAAAGACAGTCAAAAATTAGCGTCATTTACCTTCGTTCCCGCGTGTGACTCGTGCTGTAAATGTCTTCCTTGTTTTTAGTTCACGTGATTACGTAGGAGGCGTGATGACGCGATACGTGACTCCGCCTCCTCCATTACAGTGTATAGACAAAAAATATGTTCCAGTTATGACCATTACGCTTTGAATTTCGAAATGAAACCTGCCTAACTTTTGTAAGTAAGCTGTAAGGAATGAGCCTGCCAAATTTCAGCCTTCCACCTACACGGGAAGTTGGAGAATTAGTGATGAGTCAGTCAGTCAGTCAGTGAGTGAGTGAGTGAGTGAGTGAGTGAGTGAGTCAGTGAGGGCTTTGCCTTTTATTATTATAGATATATATACACATATATTATATATAGCAAAATACCCGTGCTTCGCAGCGGAGAAGTAGTGTGTTAAAGAGGTTATGTAAACATATATATACATATACATATACATACTGTATATACACATATCTACATATACATGTATATACATATATATATATATACACATATCAACATATATATATATATATATATATATATATATATATATATATACACATATCAACATATATATATATATATATATATATATATATATATATATATATATATATATATATATACACATATCAACATATATATATACACATACATATACACATATACATAAACACACACATATACATCCATTCATCCATCCATCCTCTTCATATATACATATATACATATATACATACATACACACACACATATACATATATACATATACACATACATAGTGCGTTGTAACACGGGCTGTGATTGTTACATGGGAGGGAGACGACAAATCACAGCTTCCCGCTTTCTAATCGGGCCTGTGATTGGTGCTTTGACTGATGCCCAGATCCCACAGTATGTCCCCTTAGGAGAGGCGTTAGGCAAGTGTAATTGAATAGCGGTGCTGCAAGTTTAGCTTTACACCTGTTTTTAAGGCTTATTGACTGAAAGGGGCTTTCATGAAAAAAACTTAGGGCTTTGTTACAGGATACACCCTCCACAAGTTAAGGAAGTAAAAATAAAGGTATATATTTCTGTTATATTTAAACCTTTTAAGTTTGTATGCGGGTGGCATGGTGGTGCAGTGAAAGGTGCCAGTTAGGAGACCCGGGTTCGCTTCCCTGCGTTTAGTTTGAATGTTCTCCCCGTGTCTGTCTGGGTTTCCTCCGGGTACTCCGGTTTCCTCTCACAGTCCAAAGACATGCAGGTTAGGTGCATTGGCGATTCTAAATTGTCCCTGGTGTGTGGGTATGTGCGCGCTGCGGTGGGCTGGCACCTTGCCCGGGGTTTGTTTCCTGCCTTGTGCCCTGTGTTGGCAGGGATTGGCTCCTGTATTTAGGATATAGCGGGTTGGATAATGGATGGATGGACATCTGTATGCATAGCCCTATTTGCCCGTTTTCATTTTTTTTCTTTCTTCAGTAATATTTCAGCAAACCCGGAGCTTATCAGTTCAAATCCTGGTACTGACACCACTGTGTGACCCTGAGGAAGTCACTTCACCTGCCTGTGCTGCAAAAAACAAAAGTAATGTAACAAATTGTACTGCAGATGTTGCAAGTTGCTGGAATAAAGGCATAAGTAAAATAGATAAATATGTATTATACACATAGGAACTATTCATTTATTTTCAGTTAAGTCATCTGCAGCAAACTTTTATAAATGAGGGTTTCTCCTTTTTAGATAGTGCAAACTGTTTCTTCGTCATTGACGTTTTCTCTTGGAGAGCTTTTTTCATTTCATTGAAAATTAAAGCAGCAGCTGCCAAAATATGTAGCTTTCTTATTAATTTTTCAACATTGTGTAAAAAAAATGTATAAAGTAACATAAAAGGTTTAAATACTGGTTATCCTTTTACACTAAAATATTACTAAAGAGATACAAAAAAAGTAAAATACATATGTTCTTTTTCTTTAAGGAGATTAAATATTACTGAAGAAAGAAAAAAAAAACTAAAACAGCCAAATGGGGCTATGCATACGAACTTAAAAGGTTTAAATAAAACAGAAATATATATTTTTTTTACTTGCTTAACTTGTGGAGGGTGTATCCTGTAGCAAAGCCCTAACTTTTTTCGTGAAAGCCCGTTTCAGTCAATAAGTCTTAAAAACAGGTGTAAAGATATTAACAATAAGCTACGCAAACCCAGGAAGACATGGAATCGTTTAAATCAAGTATCATTACATCTTCCTTTCTTAAAGAGAAGTAAGGCAGTACTTATAAGCTTACATATTTATATATAGACATACATATATATATATATATATATATCTATATATATATATCTATATATATATATATATATATATATATATATATATATACATATATATATATATATATATATATATATATATATATATATATATATATATATATATATATATATATATATATATATATATATCCGAAGCCTTGCAAGCACACTCTTAAGAATGCAACGTATAGTTGTACAGAAGAAAAACAATCTTGCCTCAAATGAATGGCAACCTTTTGTAGGTCTATGAACTTCATTTAAACTTTAGGTTTACACGGTGCTTTCTTTCCGAAGTACCTGCACTCATGAATATGTCTGTATGTGTCAGTCGGTCAAATCCACTCGCTTCGCACTGGCGAAGTACCGCTTTTAAATTTTTATTAAGAAGAAAATAAAACCTTTTTAAATTGAGGGAAAATATACTAATAACAGTTTGTTAAGGATCAGTTTTTTTGTGAAGCTGCCTTTACTCGAGTGATCACTTCGACCTGACTTGGTGGCCAAGTATAAGCGTTACCTGGTAGGTAACCACCCATACAATCAGATTGTGAATCAGACTACGAATGCCGTGAATGTAATTACACACTCACTGCACTTGCTTACGGTAATCGAACCTCGGACGTCAGCGCTAGAGGGGCTGAGCAGCAGTGAAGTATTGCTTTTAAATTTTAATTAAGAACAAAAGAAAACCTCAGAGGTTCGATTCCCGAAAGGGAGTGAAGTGAGTGTCCGGTTGCCTACCAGGTAAAGCTTATGGTTGGACAGCAAGTGACGTAACATCAGCCTTCAGTTGTGAGAAGCAGATCATAGAATGATTGAAAATAGTTTTGCATTTACCTTTTTAGTAAAAGGCGAGCTTTTAAGCCTGAGAAATCACCCCGTAAAGGCACACGTTTAATTGCACATGTGTTAATATGTATGCTTACACAGTATTAAAAGACACTCAAAAATTAACGTCATTTACCTTCGTTCCCGCGTTTGACTCGTGCTGTAAATCTCTTCCTTGTTTTTAGTTCACGTGATTACGTAGGAGGCGTGATGACGCGATACGTGACTCCGCCTCCTCCATTAGAGTATATGGACAAAAAATATGTTCCAGTTATGACCATTACGCGTAGAATTTTGAAATGAAACCTGCCTAACTTTTGTAAGTAAGCTGTAAGGAATGAGCCTGCCAAATTTCAGCCTTCCACCTATACGGGAAGTTCGAGAATTAGTGATGAGTCAGTCAGTCAGTCAGTCAGTCAGTCAGTGAGTCAGTGAGGGCTTTGCCTTTTATTAATATGTATAGATATATATATATAAATATATAGTGACAGATAGGGGGCGCTGTCGTCCCCTTGAACCCTCAGATCAGATGCCAGACACCAGATAAAACTCCAAATGTTGACTTTATTATAATAATAAATGTGCACAAGCACCTCCACTTCCACTATACTTAATAATAAATCAATAATCACAATCAATAAACAATTCTCAATAATCCTCCACACCTCTCAGCAGCTCAGTCACTCTTCCTCCAAACTCGGCTCACTGCTGGGATCTCTCACAGTCCTTTTATACTTCTTGACCCGGAAGTGTTTCTGTCCCTCAGTCCATGTGACTCTATAACACTTCCGGGTTGGGTACAACTACTTTTCTTCAGCCCGGAAGTGCGTCATTTCCTCTGTCCCCTCAACTGGGAAGTACTTCCAGGTGATAAGGCAAATAGAAGTCCCTGGGCCTCCCTGTAGCATCCCCTGGTGGCCCCCATGGTATCCATGGCTGTGCATTAAAACTTAAAGGTCCATGAGGCCCTGCTGGAATTCAGGGCACCTCCATGTTGCAGGGAGGGCTCCATCTGGCGGCCTGGGGGTATTGGCCGGGATAAACTGCCGGCCATATCTCACTATATATATATATATATATATAGCAAAATACCCGTGCTTCACAGCCGAGAAGTAGTGTGTTAAAGAGGTTATGTAACCATATATATACATAAACATATATACATATATATATACATATCTACATATACACATCCACATATACATATACAAATTTACATATCTACATATATATATATTCATAGATATAAATATAGACATACATATATACATACAGTGCATACATTCACATATATATATATATATATATATATATATATATATATATATATATATATATATATATATATATATATATATATATATATATACTGTATATATACATATCTACTTATTGGCTCCTGTATTTAGTATATAGCGGGTTGGATAATGGATGGATGGACATCTGTATGCATAGCCCTATTTGCCCGTTTTCGTTTTTTTTCTTTCTTCAGTAATATTTCAATAAACCCGGAGCTTGTCAGTTCAAATCCTGGTACTGACACCACTGTGTGACCCTGAGGAAGTCACTTCACCTACCTGTGCTGCAAAAAACAAAAGTAATGTAACAAATTGTACCTCAGATGTTGCAAGTTGCTGGAATAAAGGCATAAGTCAAATAGATAAATATGTATTATACACATAGGAACTATTCATTTATTTTCAGTTAAGTCATCTGCAGCAAACTTTTATAAATGAGGGTTTCTCCTTTTTAGATAGTGCAAACTGTTTCTTCGTCATTGACATTTTCTCTTGGAGAGCTTTTTTCATTTCATTGAAAATTAAAGCAGCAGCTGCCAAAATATGTAGCTTTCTTATTAATTTTTCAACATTGTGTAAAATAAATTTATAAAGTAACATAAAAGGTTTAAATACTGGTTATCCTTTTACACTAAAATATTACTAAAGAGATACAAAAAAAGTAAAATGGATATGTTCTTTTTCTTTAAGGAGATTAAATATTACTGAAGAAAGAAAAAAAAAAAATTAAACAGCCAAATGGGGCTATGCATACGAACTTAAAAGGTTTAAATAAAACAGAAATATATATTTTTTTTACTTGCTTAACTTGTGGAGGGTGTATCCTGTAGCAAAGCCCTAACTTTTTTCGTGAAAGCCCGTTTCAGTCAATAAGTCTTAAAAACAGGTGTAAAGATATTGACAATAAACTACGCAAACCCACCAAGAGATTGAATTGTTTACATCAAGTATCATTACATCTTCCTTTCTTAAAGAGAAGTAAGGCAGTACTTACAAGCTTACATATTTATACATAGACATATATATATATATATATATATATATATATATATATATATATATATATATATATATATATATATATATATATATATATATATATATATATCTATCTATATCCAAAGCCGTGCAAGCACATTCTTGAGAATGCAACGTATAGTTGTACAGAAGAAAAGCAATCTTGCCTCAAATGAATGGCAACCTTTTGTAGGTCTATGAACTTAATTTAAACTTTAGGTTTACATGGTGCTTTCTTTCCGAAGTACCTGCACTCATGAATATGTCTGTATGTGTCAGTCGCTCAAATCCACTCGCTTCGCACCGGCGAAGTACCGCTTTTAAATTTTTATTAAGAAGAAAAGAAAACCTTTTTAAATTGAGGGAAAATATACCAATAACAGTTTGTTAAGGATCTGTTTTTTTGTGAAGCTGCCTTCACTCGAGTGATCACTTCGAGCTGACTTGTTGGCCAACTATAAGCGTTACCTGGTAGGTAACCACCCATACAATCAGATTGTGAATCAGACTACGAATGCCGTGAATGTAATTACCCCGATCTACATGTTGTCAAATAAACGAACCACACGCCGTGGCGCAATTTTAGGGGCTTCGCCTGTAGTGCTGACGTCCGAGGTTCGATTCCCGTAAGGGAGTGAAGTGAGTGGCTGGTTACCTACCAGGTAACGCTTATGGTTGGCCAGCAAGTGAGGTAACATCAGCCACGGTGCCTTCAGTTGTGAGAAGCAGATCATAGAATGATTGAAAATAGTTTACTGTCAAATAATGCAAAGAGTACGTGACACGTCTTTTCCCCTTATTCTTGGCTCATCAGGCGTACACACTCACTGCACTCGCTTACGGTAATCGAACCTCGGACGTCAGCGCTAGAGGGGCTTCGCAGCGGTGAAGTATTGCTTTTAAATTTTAATTAAGAAGAAAAGAAAACCTTTTTAAATTAAGTCTTAAAAAGAGGTGTAAAGATATTGACAATAAGCTACGCAAACCCACCAAGAAATGCAATCGTTTAAATCAAGGCGCGAGTCGAAAAACACCATCCCATAATATTAGTCAACGATTAACACATTTCTATATGTATTGTAAGCATACAATACAACTGATAATATGTTGCGCTTATTTATCTGGTGTACCGACATTTTTGCGCGTTTAACGTCTGAAATCTAACGTGGTTTGTGCCCTTCAGAATGAAAACAGTTATCATTTACCTTTTTAATAAAAGGCGAGCTTTTAAGCCTGAGAAATCACCCCGTAAATGCACACGTTTAATTGCACATGTGTTAATATGTATCCTTACACAGTATTAAAAGACACTTTAGAACGTCATTTACCTTTGTTCCCGCGTTTGATAAAAGTCGAGCTTTTAAGCCTGAGAAATCACCCCGTAAATGCACACGTTTAATTGCACATGTGTTAATATATATGCTTACACAGTATTAAAAGACACTCAAAAATTAACGTCATTTACCTTCGTTCCCGCGTTTGACTCGTGCTGTAAATCTCTTCCTTGTTTTTAGTTCACGTGATTACGTAGGAGGCGTGATGACGTGATATGTGACTCCGCCTCCTCCATTAGAGTATATAGACAAAAAACAGGCTCCAGTTATGACCATTACGCGTAGAATTTCAAAATGAAACCTGCCTAACTTTTGTAAGTAAGCTGTAAGGAATGAGCCTGCCAAATTTCAGCCTTCTACCTACACGGGAAGTTCGAGAATTAGTGATGAGTGAGTGAGTCAGTCAGTCAGTCAGTGAGTCAGTGAGGGCTTTGCCTTTTATTAATATGTATATATATATATATATATATATATATATATATATATATATATATATATATATATATAAATATATATCCATCCATTTTCCAACCCACTGAATCCGAACACAGGGTCACGGGGGTCTGCTGGAGCCAATCCCAGCCAACACGGGGCACAAGGCAGGAACCAATCCCGGGCAGGGTGCCAACCCACAGCATATACAGTGGTGTGAAAAACTATTTGCCCCCTTCCTGATTTCTTATTCTTTTGCATGTTTGTCACACAAAATGTTTCTGATCATCAAACACATTTAACCATTAGTCAAATATAACACAAGTAAACACAAAATGCAGTTTGTAAATGGTGGTTTTTATTATTTAGGGAGAAAAAAAAATCCAAACCTACATGGCCCTGTGTGAAAAAGTAATTGCCCCCTGAACCTAATAACTGGTTGGGCCACCCTTAGCAGCAATAACTGCAATCAAGCGTTTGCGATAACTTGCAATGAGTCTTTTACAGCGCTCTGGAGGAATTTTGGCCCACTCATCTTTGCAAAATTGTTGTAATTCAGCTTTATTTGAGGGTTTTCTAGCATGAACCGCCTTTTTAAGGTCATGCCATAGCATCTCAATTGGATTCAGGTCAGGACTTTGACTAGGCCACTCCAAAGTCTTCATTTTGTTTTTCTTCAGCCATTCAGAGGTGGATTTGCTGGTGTGTTTTGGGTCATTGTCCTGTTGCAGCACCCAAGATCGCTTCAGCTTGAGTTGACGAACAGATGGCCGGACATTCTCCTTCAGGATTTTTTGGTAGACAGTAGAATTCATGGTTCCATCTATCACAGCAAGCCTTCCAGGTCCTGAAGCAGCAAAACAACCCCAGACCATCACACTACCACCACCATATTTTACTGTTGGTATGATGTTCTTTTTCTGAAATGCTGTGTTCCTTTTACGCCAGATGTAACGGGACATTTGCCTTCCAAAAAGTTCAACTTTTGACTCATCAGTCCACAAGGTATTTTCCCAAAAGTCTTGGCAATCATTGAGATGTTTCTTAGCAAAATTGAGACGAGTCCTAATGTTCTTTTTGCTTAACAGTGGAAATTGTCTTGGAAATCTGCCATGCAGGCCGTTTTTGCCCAGTCTCTTTCTTATGGTGGAGTCGTGAACACTGACCTTAATTGAGGCAAGTGAGGCCTGCAGTTCTTTAGACGTTGTCCTGGGGTCTTTTGTGACCTCTCGGATGAGTCGTCTCTGCGCTCTTGGGGTAATTTTGGTCGGCCGGCCACTCCTGGGAAGGTTCACCACTGTTCCATGTTTTTGCCATTTGTGGATAATGGCTCTCACTGTGGTTTGCTGGAGTCCCAAAGCTTTAGAAATGGCTTTATAACCTTTACCAGACTGATAGATCTCAATTACTTCTGTTCTCATTTGTTCCTGAATTTCTTTGGATCTTGGCATGATGTCTAGCTTCTGAGGTGCTTTTGGTCTACTTCTCTGTGTCAGGCAGCTCCTATTTAAGTGATTTCTTGATTGAAACAGGTGTGGCAGTAATCAGGCCTGGGGGTGGCTATGGAAATTGAATTCAGGTGTGATACACCACAGTTAGGTTATTTTTTAACAAGGGGGCAATTACTTTTTCACACAGGGCCATGTAGGTTTGGATTTTTTTTTCTCCCTAAATAATAAACACCATCACTTAAAAACTGCATTTTGTGTTTACTTGTGTTATATTTGACTAATGGTTAAATGTGTTTGATGATCAGAAACATTTTGTGTGACAAACATGCAAAAGAATAAGAAATCAGGAAGGGGGCAAATAGTTTTTCACACCACTGTATATAAAATTACCCCGATCTACATGCTGTCAAATAAACGAACCACACGCCGTGGCGCAACGTTAGGGGCATCGCCTCTGACGCTGACATCCGAGGTTCGATTCCCGAGAGGGAGTGCAGTGGAGTGTGTACACCTGATGAGCCCAGAATGAGGGCGAAACACGTGTCGCGTACTCTTTGCATTTATTTGACAGTAAACTATTTCAACCATTCTATGATCTGCTCTTCACAAACTGAGGGCACCGTGGCGGACGTTAGCAGATCGCTGACCAACCACAAGCGTTACCTGGTAGGTAACCACTCATACAATCAGATTGTGACATAGACTTCGAATGCCGTGAATATATATATATATATATATATTGTGACAATAATTGAGTCCAGACATCATAAAATGGTTTGGGGCAGCTACCCGTATAATATCCTTGGCTGCAAAAAGCTTTTAAAGTAACAGAGATGTTCACCAGACTAAGTCCAAAACGGAACTGATTCATTGTAAGTAAGATGGCGGTTTTAAAGGACCGTATAGGAAGTGATGTCATCAAAGGGGGTCTGAACCAGAAGTGGCATCATCAAAGGGGGCAGAACAGGAAGTGTTCTGGACCAGAAGTGATGTCATCTGAGATGGCAGTGACATCTTTGGAAGCTCCGGAACCTTGCAGGATTTCCTGGGAAAGGTCTGCAGGGAACGGAGGAAGACAGTCAGTGCACCTCGCCACCCCCTGGTTGGATGTGCTATTACAATTATTATGCCCTTTAGCTGCCTCCTAATCACACGTGTGTCACAATATATAGATATACTGTATATATATATATATATATATATATATATATATATATATATATATATATATATATATATATATATTTATATATATGGTTGAAATAGTTTACTGTCAAATAATGCAAAGAGTACGCGACACGTGTTTCGCCCTCATTCTGGGATCATCAGGCGTACACACTCACTGCACTCCCTCTCAGGAATCGAACCTCGGACGTCAGAGGCGAAGCCCCTAACGTTGCGCCACGGTGTGTGGTTCGTTCATTTGACAGCATGTAGATCGGGGTAATCACATTCATGCCATTCGTAGTCTGAATCACAATCTGATTGTATGGGTGGTTACATACCAGGTAACGCTTGTGGTTGGCCAGCAAGTCGGCTAACATCCGCCATGTTGTCCTCTTGCTGACGTCCAAGGTTCGATTCACCGAGAGGGAGTGCAGTGAGTGTGTATGCCTGATGAGCTCAGAATTAGGGTGAAACACGTGTCGCGTACTCTTTGCATTATTTGACATTAAACTATTCAACCATTCTATGATCTGCTTCTCGCAACTGAAAGAGGGCACCATGGTGGAGGTTAGCCGACTTGCTGACCAACCACAAGCATTACCTGGTAGGTAACCACCCATACATCAGATTGTGATTCAGACTACGAATGCCGTGAATATATATATATATATATATATATTGTAATGGACAGCTGGATTGGGGCAAGGAGCTTGCACAGGGCAATATCTCCCCCGGCATGACAAAGGGAACCCCCCTTGGCTTGTTCCACCACCAGAATGCACATGGAGAATGGCTGAGCCCTCCTCTCTAGGGCTGTTGCCAACACCTGGAAGTGCAGCCGGAAAGAGATTGTGGAACACCTGGAGCACATCCGGGGCCTCTAGAAAAGGGGCTGCCTCACTCCATTCAGGGAGCCAGAGTCAGGAGATGGAGGAGGAAAGCTTGAGGGATGAGTGGAGATAGAAGAGACAAGGAGAAAAAAGGATCTGTGTGTTTGGGGTTTACTGGTGCTTAAATGTACTGTGCTGCTGTGGGAGCAGGGGGGGAAAAGTGCTTCCCCACTGAAATAAAGCCTGTGTTGTGCTGGGACTTGTGCCTCTGCCTGGGGAGCTGTGTGCCCCCTGGTGTCCACAATATATGTATATACAGTCATATGAAGTTTGGGACCCCCTCTTAATTCTTTGGATTTTTGTTTCTCATTGGCTGAACTTTCTTTTAATATCTGACATGCCTTATGGACACAGTAGTATTTCAGCAGTGACATTAAGTTTATTGGATTAACAGAAAATATGCAATATGCATCATAACAAAATTAGACAGGTGCATAAATGTGGGCACCCCAACAGAGATATGACATCAATACTTAGTTGAGCCTCCTTTTGCTAATCTAACAGCCTCTAGACGCTGTCCTCCTATAGCCTTTGATGAGTGTCTGGATTCTAGATGGAGGTATTTCTGACCATTCTTTGTACAAAATCTCTCCAGTTCAGTTCAGTTTGATGGACAGCCTGCTTCAAATCATCCCATAGATTTTCGATGATATTCAAGTCAGGGGACTGTGACGGCCATTCCAGAACATTGTACTTCTCCCTCTGCATGAATGCCTTTGTAGATTTCCAACTGTGTTATGGGTCATTGTCTTGTTGGAATATCCAACCCCTGCGTAACTTCAACTTTGTGACTGATGCTTGAACATTATCCTGAAGAATTTGTTGATATTGGGTTGAATTCATCTGACCCTCGACTTTAACAAGGGCCCCAGTCCCTGAACTAGCCACACAGCCCCACAGCACGATGGAACATCCACCAAATGTGACAGTAGCTAGCAGGTGTTTGTCTTGGAATGCGGTGTTCTTCTTCCACCATGCAAAGCACTTTTTGTTTTGACCAAATAACTCAATTTGTGTCTCATCAGTCCAAAGCACTTTGTTCCAAAATGAATCTGGCTTGTCTAAATGAGCATTGGCATACAACAAGCGACTCTGTTTGTGGCGTGAGTGCAGAAAGGGCTTCTTTCTCATCACCCTGCCATACAGATGTTCTTTGTGCAAATTGTGCTGAATTGTCGAACGATGTACAGATACACCATCTGCAGCGAGATGTTCTTGCAGGTCTTTGGAGGTGATCTGTGGGTTGTCTGTCACCATTCTCAAAATCCTGCCCATATGCCACTCCTATATTTGTCTTGGCCTGCCAGACCTGCTGGGTTTAACAGCAGCTGTGCCCGTGGCCTTCCATTTCCTGATTCCATTCCTTACAGTTACAGAAACTGACAGTTTAAACCTCTGAGATGGCTTTTTGTAGCCTTCACCTAAACCAGGAGACTCAACAATCTTTGTGTTCAGATCTTTGGAGAGTTGCTTTGGGGATCCCATGCTGTCACTCTTCAGAGGAGAGTCAAAGGAAAGGAAACACAACTTGTAATTGACCACCTTAAATACCTTTATATCTCATGATGGACACACCTGTCTATGAAGTTCAAGGCTTAATGAGCTCATCAACCAAGTAATCAGCATTGAGCAGTGACAGGCATTCAAATCAGCACAATGACAAGGGGACCCACATTTGTGCACAGCCAGTTTTTCACATTTGATTTAATTTCATACAACTAAATACTGCGTCACTAAAAAACTTTGTTCAGAAAACACTGCAGTACTCAGATGTTTCTAGGAAATGAAAGATATACCACTGTTATCTTTACTGTTGAAAGGAGAGTCAATTATTATGCAGGCTCAGAGGGGGTCACAAACTTGTTCATATGACTGTATAGATATATATGTACAGTAGCAGTGTTTCTCAACCTTTAAGTAATTGTGCCACCCTAACGTTTTTTTGAAAGGAGCCCACTAATACCAATTTGTTCTTTTTTAATTAATGATATATCATAGATGCATATTTTATTATACCTACTTAACTTTTATCGACATTTATCTAACTCTATATTTATTTTTCTAGTATCAGAATGTAGAGTAAGTTAATTTGTTTTGGTTTCAATAGATGTATTTTTCATATTTTCGATTCTTGTTTTCTTTTTTTCACATCTTCGCGCCCCCCTTTTTGTTACTTCACGCCACCCTAGCGGGGCGCGCCCCACAGATAGAGAACCACTGACATATATATATATATATATTTATATTCACGGCATTCGTAGTCTGTGTCACAATCTGATTGTATGGGTGGTTACCTACCAGGTAACGCTTGTGGTTGGCCAGCAATCTGCTAACATCCGCCACGGTGCCCTCAGTTTGTGAGGAGCAGATCATAGAATGGTTGAAATAGTTTACTGTCAAATAAATGTATATATATATATATATATATATATATATATATATATATATATATATATATATATATATATATATATATATATATATTGTGATGGACGACCGGCTATGGACTCCGGTCGCCACCCCCAGGCCGCTAGGAGGAGCCCTCCGGACAGCATATTCGTGCCCCGAGTTCCAGCAGGGCCTCATGGACTTTGTAGTGTTGTGACACAGCCCTGCTGGATACCTTGGGGGCCCCCAGGAGTCGCTGTAGGGGGGCTAGTGGGCTCTTGCATGCCCTATAACCCGGGAGTGCGTCACAGTCACGTGACTGGAGGAAGCGACATGCTCCAGGGATGAAGAGGACGACTGTTTGCCCTGACCCGGAAGGAAATGGACTTGTGGGTTGTGCTTAGAACCACTTCCGGGTCAGGAGCTATAAAAGGACTAAGGAAAGCCCAGAACACTGAGCTGAGCTGGGAGGTAGGAGGGCGAAGTGTCTGGGAGTTCAAGAGGTGGACAAACGCTACATCTGCTACAATATATATATATATATATTGTGGAAGATGACCCGGACACAGACAGACAGAGAGCATTTTAAAGTCCACCACACGTTTATTTACACTAATATTTACACTTATACTGAGCACAACCCGGTGCCACAGCACCAATCACCCCTTAGTCCTTGGCCACACAACACAATGCCTTCAGTCTCTCTGGTCGGCCTCCACACCTCTCCTCCGAGCTCCGTCCTCTTCCTCCCAACTCTTGCCCCTGACTGGAGGGAGGCGGCCCCTTATATTCACCCCGGAAGGACTCCAGGTGCATCCTAAGGGCTTCTGTAGCCACACCCCTGTGTGGAGGAAGCTCTGGCAGTGTAGCCGGAAGTCCTCCGGGTGTCCACAATCCTCTTCCCCCCAGCACTTCCGGGTGTGGCGGAAGTGCTGAGGTCCAGGGCTCCCAAGGCATCGGGGCGCCCCCTGGCGGAGGATCCCCAAATCCAAGTGTGAAAAACTTGTTGCATCTTTCCCAAGAAAACTCATGGCTGTATTAGCTCAAATGGGTGCTTTTACTAAATTTTGAGCAGAGTGTCTTAATACTTAGGACCATGTGATATTTCAGTTTTTCTTTTTTAATAAATCTGCAACAATTTCAAAAATTCTTTTTTTTGTCTGTCTATATGGGGTGCTGTGTGTACATTAATGAGGGAAAAAATTAATTTAAATGATTTTAGCAAATGGCTGCAATATAACAAAGAGTGAAAAATTGAAGGGGGTCTGAATACTTTCCGTACCCACTGTATACATACAGTTAGGTCCATAAATATTTGGACAGAGACAACTTTTTCCTAATTTTGGTTCTGTACATTACCACAATGAATTTTAAATGAAATAACTCCGATGCAGTTGAAGTGCAGACTTTCAGCTTTAATTCAGTGGGGTGAACAAAACGATTTCATAAAAATGTGAGGCCACTAAAGCATTTTTTTTAACACAATCCCTTCATTTCAGGGGCTCAAAAGTAATTGGACAATTGACTCCTTGGCTATTTCATGGGCAGGTGTGGTCAAGTCCGTCGTTATGTTCTTATCAATTAAGCAGATAAAAGGCCTGGAGTTGATTTGAGGTGTGGTGCTTGCATGTGGAAGATTTTGCTGTGAACAGACAACGTGCGGTCAAAGGAGTTCTCCATGCAGGTGAAAGAAGCCATCCTTAAGCTGTGGAAACAGAAAAAACCCATCCGAGAAATTGCTACAATATTACGAGTGACAAAATCTACAGTCTGGTACATCCTGAGAAAGAAAGCAAGCACTGGTGAGCTCAGCAACGCAAAAAGACCTGGACATCCACGGAAGACAACAGTGGTGGATGATCGCAGAATCATTTCCATGGTGAAGAGAAACCCCTTCACAACAGCCAACCAAGTGAACAACATTCTCCAGGGGGTAGGCGGGCGTATCGATATCCAAGTCTACCATAAAGAGAAGACTGCATGAAAGTAAATCCAGAGGGTGCACTGCAAGGTACAAGCCACTCATAAGCCTCAAGAATAGAAAGGCTAGATTGGACTTTGCTAAAGAACATCTAAAAAAGCCAGCACAGTTCTGGAAAAACATTCTTTGGACAGATGAAACCAAGATCAACCTCTACCAGAATGATGGCAAGAAAAAAGTATGGCGAAGGCATGGAACAGCTCATTATCTAAAGCATACCACATCATCTGTAAAACACGGTGGAGGGAGGCAGTGTGATGGCTTGGGCGTGCATGGCTGCCAGTGGCACTGGGACACTCGTGTTTATTGATGAGGTGACACAGGACAGAAGCAGCCGAATGAATTCTGAGGTGTTCAGAGACATACTGTCTGCTCAAATCCAGCTAAATACAGCAGTCAAATTGATTCATGACACAGATGGACAATGACCCAAAACATACAGCCAAAGCAACCCAGGAGTTTATTAAAGCAAAGAAGTGGAAAATTCTGGAATGGCCAAGTCAATCACCTGATCTTAACCCAACTGAGCAGGCATTTCACTTGTTGAAGACTAAACTTCAGACAGAAAGGCCCACAAACAAACAGCAACTGAAAGCCGCTGCAGTAAAGGCCTGGCAGAGCATTAAAAAGGAGGAAACTCAACATCTGGTGATGTCCAGGAGTTCAAGACTTCAGGCTGTCATTGCCAGCAAAGGGTTTTCAACCAACTATTAGAAATGAACATTTGATTTCCAGTTATTTCATTTGTCCAATTACTTTTGAGCCCCTGAAATTAAGGGATTGTGTTCAAAAAATGCTTTAGTTGCCTCACATTTTTCGTTTTGTTCACCCCACTGAATTAAAGCTGAAAGTCTGCACTTCAACTGCATCAGAGTTGTTTCATTTCAAATTCATTGTGGTAATGTACAGAATTAAAATGAGAAAAAAGTTGTCTCTGTCCAAATATTTATGGACCTAACTGTGTATATATATATATATATATACTGTATATATATATATATATGCTGTATATATATATATATATATATATATATATATATATATATATATATATATATATATATATATATAAAGTGAGTATACTGTATTTGGCCTTTCAGCTCTAAACTTGTGCTCTGAGAATATAATCAGTGAAAGGCGCTATACAGAAATAAATTTACTTGACTTGACACAGACCTCTACAGCATGTCAAGCAGTCGGTCATCAATTTATATAATGGCAGATGGCACAGTGTGGGGAGTGCATGGCAGCTCCAGGACCTGGATTCAAATGCCAGTCCGTGCATTATTCTACAGTGGGCGCGCTGTAATTTGTACACTGATTCTGTAATCAGTGAAAGGCGCTATACAGAAATTAAAATATTGACCTCAGCAGCATGGCAAGCAATCGGTCTTCAATATATTTGGGCAAATGTATGGAAAGATGAAGAGATAAATGCATAGAAAGACAGGTAGATGATGGGTAGACAGATCAAAAGATGAATGAATGAGAAGGCCTTACCTACACAAAGTGGCTGGCCGGTCACTGTGGTGTCTGTCTATCAACATCAGCTCTTTGTTTTTTCGTTCTTCCATTCTTTCGTTTTGAAAGAGCTAATAGTGGACGGTGGCAGGGAGAACGGGAAGTGAAGAACGGAGTGCACACCTCTATTCATTAACCGTAACGCAGCGGAGAAGGTTGAGCGTTTCAAATACCTGGGAATCAACATAAAGAGTGACTGAAAATGGAATACCCACACAGACATTTAGGCGAGAAAGACAAGGCGGCACCATTTATCAAGTCTTAACAGCTGAAGAAACTCCAAAAAGAGTCTTGAAGTCCACATTCCTTCTACCATGTGACACACTGGCAAAAGGGGGCATCGCTGCCTGGTATGGCAGAGAGCGTTGCAGAGAGTTGATCACTCAGGTGACTGCATCATGGTTGTTTGGGGGGGTATCACTAGCATCCCATCATGTGAATTTCCCCTTGGGATTAATAAAGTATCTATCTATCTATCTATCTATCTATCTATCTATCTATCTATCTATCTATCTATCTATCTATCTATCTATCTATCTATCTATCTATCTATCTATCTATCTATCTATCTATCTATCTATCTATCTATCTATCTATCTCTAGGTCTGTCTTATTATATAGTGCCTTTCATATCTATCTATCTATCTATCTATCTATCTATCTATCTATCTATCTATCTATCTATCTATCTATCTATCTATCTATAGGTCTGTCTTTTTATATAGTGCCTTTCACATCTATCTATCTATCTATCTATCTATCTATCTATCTATCTATCTATCTATCTATCTATCTATCTATCTATCTATCTATCTATAGGTCTGTCTTATTATATAGTGCCTTTCACATCTATCTATCTATCTATCTATCTATCTATCTATCTATCTATCTATCTATCTATCTATCTATCTATCTATCTATCTATCTATCTATCTATCTATCTATCTATCTATCTATCTATCTATAGGTCTGTCTTATTATATAGTGCTTTTCACATCTATCTATCTATCTATCTATCTATCTATCTATCTATCTATCTATCTATCTATCTATCTATCTATCTATCTATCTATCTATCTATCTATAGGTCTGTCTTATTATATAGTGCCTTTCACATCTATCTATCTATCTATCTATCTATCTATCTATCTATCTATCTATCTATCTATCTATCTATCTATCTATCTATCTATCTATCACGCCTTTGATCCATCAGTTCATCGGTGATTACATCAAACAATCCTTTAAATCCATCAATTCATTTATTAATCTTTTATTACCTTTATTTTTTTTTAATATTTTATTTCTCTCTATTATAAAAGGAAATCCTGAGACGAGATTTTCTCGGATATAATTAATAAGATAATAAGTCCCGCCCTCCTCTCAAACATTTACAGCCATGCCCAGGGTCAAATCACTTCAGTGAATGCTGTTGTCAGACACAGTTCCTGCTCTCTCAGCTCGGAAATAAAAGACAAAGAGTAGAAGACAAAGTAGAACGTTCATAACGAGGTTCAAAAACGTTGGTGTGATACACATGCAGAGCATTAGAGATAATGGAAGTACGAAAATTCGAAAGTCTCAAAAAACTGATAGTAAAGATCACAATATCGCTAACAAATGAAAATTATTACTCTGTGAAATAACAGAACAGTGAAAAGAGATCAAATATATTGTTTGGCTTTAAATTTTGAGACTTGTAGATCGTCAAGTTCGTGTTGCCATCAGTAGTGTTTCTTCCTAATGAAGAGGCGTATCCACAAGAATTAAAAGATTGGTTGTTTGGTAAAAGTGAAATCCATATACGCGAGCGGCAGAGACACAAAGTGGGTGGCACATAGCGCCCGCCCAGGGATTGGCGAGCAAAGCAAGCAGGAGGCAGAGCCCCCTTGTTATTAAAATCAAAAAACATTCCATCCAAGCAAGTCAAGATTAACAAAACAAATCGACCCCCCCACCCATGTTTCATTACCTTTATTAATCCATCAGTCAATCCATCCACTTGTGAAAATTTTCTATTCATCCATCCATCAGTCCATCTTGATCTCTGTCCATTCATCAATCCTTTGATCCAGCCATCCAACTTTTCTTCTGCCAACGTATCGACCTATCACTCAGTCCTTGCGCATCTGTTTTCTACTCATCCGTCCATCCTTTTTCCAACCTGCTGAATCCGAACGCAGGGTCACGGGGGTCTGCTGGAGCCAATCCCAGCCAACACAGGGCACAAGGCAGGAACCAATCCCGGGCAGGGTGCCAACCTACCGCAGTCAATCCATCCATCCATCTTTAAATTCGTTCATTGAAGGTTCCAAACATTATTTATTTATCAGATGTTCACACTCCAGGGTATACACTCAGTGAGCAGCCTGTAACTGTGTAATTAAATCAAAGAGCGTACACTAAAAACAGATATGAAATATTAAAAAGCGCAGAGAGAGAGGGGTGTATAACAAGTGTTAAATAATACATAATAGTCCAAAATATAAAGAACAGATTGACTTTTATTACAATTTTCAGGAATGCCTGCCCACATGACCACCTGGAGATGGCGCTCTTTCTCGATGGGAGGCGACACGGATGCCAGCCTTGATCTTAGCCATTCGATGTTGGATGAAGAAAGGGTGAGGAGAGTCCCTCATGATCCTAGTTACGTTTTAGTATAGAAGTGGGGTCCTGTAGATAGATAGATAGATAGATAGATAGATAGATAGATAGATAGATAGATAGATAGATAGATAGATAGATAGATAGATAGATAGATAGATAGATAGATAGATAGATAGATAGATGTGAAAGGCACTATATAATAAGACAGACCTATAGATAGATAGATAGATAGATAGATAGATAGATAGATAGATAGATAGATAGATAGATAGATAGATAGATAGATATGAAAGGTACTATATAATAAGACAGACCTATAGATAGATAGATAGATAGATAGATAGATAGATAGATAGATAGATAGATAGATAGATAGATAGATAGATGTGAAAGGCACTATATAATAAGACAGACCAATAGATAGATAGATAGATAGATAGATAGATAGATAGATAGATAGATAGATAGATAGATAGATAGATAGATAGATAGATAGATAGATAGATAGATAGATAGATAGATAGATTTGAAAGGCACTATATAATAAGACAGACCAATAGATAGATAGATAGATAGATAGATAGATAGATAGATAGATAGATAGATAGATAGATAGATAGATAGATAGATAGATACCTTATTAATCCCAAGAGGAAATTCACAAATATTCAAAATTCAGTATCAATGGACAGAGTTAGTGATGGATGACCATGACCCCCCCCCTCCCCATATGAATGCCCGATGTGCTTTTGTGGATTCGGTGGGCTGCATGGGGTCCTGGTGGCATCCTCTGAGTACAGCGCTGCCATCTAGTGGTGGGCCTAACTAAATGACCCGGAGTTCAGAAGAAGCTGCGGGGGTCAGATTCTGTTGTTGACATCCATGCTCTACAACAACAAGGCAGAGTTTCTTCTTGAAGGTGCTGGGACCCCTGGTACCCCCCCTCCCTTTGCTTGCCCTTCAGCTGCCGAATCTCAAGTGGGTGATAAAGTAGGCAGCTTGGAACAAGAGTGTCAGACCTCCATGCCAGCTCTTGGGCTTCTTTTGTTTCAGCAGGATGAGCATAGCCACAGAGCAGGATTTCGATTTCTCCGCCGTGTCCGTTCCGTTTCGGCCGTCTGTTCCCCAGTCTGCGTCCCACCATGTGCTACACCCTCATCGCAGCCATTCAGTATAACCTCCGGTCCCAGATCCTCGCCAGACTGAGTGCCATCTTGGCGTTCTTTTCAAGCTGACACCCACTAGGCTCCCGAAATCCAAACGTTTCAATGTTCCAAATGTGATTTCCGCAGCGGCTTTTCTATGGAAACTGAGAGGCCCCCTTGCCTAAGAAGGCCTACATTTCCATGTCTCTAATCAACACCTCGCTCCTCAGAAAAGATCTGACAAGCGAATGCATCTCGGAAGATTAAGAATGTATTAATTAACTTCTTCCAGCTACCGAGAGGCGATGTTTTCGAACATTTTGAACCGTTTCCATCAGCTCGTCTCTGGTGCCAGATCTAACTTTAACATCCCGACGCCTAACATGCCGAAGAATGATAATTGCCTGCTTAGAAATTCACTGTTAATGCAGCCTTGCAGGCTCAGTGCATTCTAGTGCGCCGCTTAATTTAAGAACCCCCCCTCCCTAACTCCCCCAACTCCTCGTCAAGACCCCCCTGGACTATGCAGGGCCCAAAGACCCTAATGTTATTTTCTTTGGCAGAGAAAGACGATTCGTGTTCTGAAGCCATGCCAAAGAGCGCCAACAAGAGGCAAAAATGAGAACGGCGGGGACGTGGAAGACGGCCATCGACTCGCAATTTGATTTAGTGAGATCACAAGTGCCGGGGCTCGTCCAAAGCCATTGCAAGGTAACTAATCCATCCTGTTTGCTTTATGGAAGAAGAAAAAAAAATGGGATTTGGGATTAAAAGGCTTGTTTTTTTGTGTGTGTTTTGGTACAATGCTTGCATGATGAGTAGGAGGATTTCAGAATTTAAAAGAAAGGCAAAGATTTGTTAGAAACGAAAAGCTTGGAAATGATGTAGCATGTGGGAAATGATAAGCTTCATAGTCAGACAGAGCATTTTTTTGTGAAAGTAAACTTGAAGATTTGATGCTTGTCTTTATTGCTTGCCGGGGGTTTCATGGTGATATCCCCCTCTAGAGTTTTGTGAAAGTAAACTTGAAGATTTGATGTTTGTCTTTATTGCTTGCAGGGGGTTTCATAGTGATATCCCCCTCTAGAGTTTTGTGAAAATAAACTTGAATATTTGATGTTTGTCTTTATTGCTTGCTGGGGGTTTCATGGTGATATCCCCCTCTATAGTTTTGTGAAAGTAAACTTGAAGATTTGATACATATCTTTATTGCTTGCCAGGGGTTTCATAGTGATATCCCCCTCTAGAGTTTTGTGAAAATAAACTTGAATATTTGATGTTTGTCTTTATTGCTTGCTGGGGGTTTCATGGTGATATCCCCCTCTATAGTTTTGTGAAAGTAAACTTGAAGATTTGATGCATATCTTTATTGCTTGCCAGGGGTTTCATGGTGATATCCCACTCTAGAGTTTTGTGAAAGTAAACTTGAAGATTTGATGTTTGTCTTTATTGCTTGCCGGGGTTTCATGGTGACATCCCCCTCCTCATCAAGACCCCCCTGGATTACAAAGGGCCCAAAGACATGTGTTATTTTCTTTGGCAGCAAGAGCCAATTCATGTTCCGAAGCGATGCCAAAGAACGCCTACAAGAGGCAAAAATGAGAACAGCGGGAGAGTGGAAGATGGCCTTTGACTCGCAATTTGATTTAGTGAGTTCACAAGTGCCGGGGCTCGTCCAAAGCCATTGAAAGTTAATTAATCCATCCTGTTTGCTTTATGGAAAAAAATGGGATTTGGGATTAAAAGGATTGTTTTTTTGTGTGTGTTTTGGTACAATGCTTGCATGATGAGTAGGAGGATTTCAGAATTTAGAAGAAAGGCAAAGATTTGTTAGATACGAAAAGCTTAGAAATGATGTAGCATGTGGGAAATGATAAGCTTCATAGTGAGACAGAGCATTTTTTGTGAAAGTAAACTTGAAGATTTGATGCTTGTCTTTCTTGCTTGCCAGGGATTGATGATGATATCCCCCTCTAGTGTTTTGTGAAAATAAACTTCAAGATTTGATGCTTGTCTTTATTGCTTGCCAGGGGTTTCATGGTGATATCCCCCTCTAGAGTTTTGTGAAAGTAAACTTGAAGATTTGATGTTTGTTGTTATTGCTTGCCGGGGTTTCATGGTGACATCCCGCTCCTCATCAAGACCCCCCTGGATTACAAAGGGCCCAAAGACACATGTTATTTTCTTTGGCAGCAAGACCCAATTCATGTTCCGAAGCCATGCCAAAGAGGCAAAAATGAGAACAGCGGTAAAGTGGAAGATGGCCTTCGACTCGCAATTTGATTTCGTGAGTTCACAAGTGCCGGGGCTCGTTCAAAGCCATTAAAAGGTAATTCATCCATCCTGTTTGCTTTATAGAAGAAGAAAAAAATGGAATTTGGGATTAAAAGGATTGGGTTTTTTTGTGTGTTTTGGTACAATGCTTGCATGATGTGAAGGAGGATTTCAGTGGGTAGCGCTGCTGCCTTGCAGTTGGGAGACCTGGGGACCTGGGATCGCTTCCTGGGTCCTCCCTGTGTGGAGTTTGCATGTTCTCCCCGTGTCTGCATGGGTTTCCTCCCACAGTCCAAAGACATGCTGGTTAGGTGGATTGGCGATTCTAAATTGGCCCTATGTGTGCTTGGTGTGTGGGTGTGTTTGTGTGTGTCCTGCGGTGGGTTGGCACCTTGCCCGGGATTGGTTCCTGCCTTGTGCCCTGTGTTGGCTGGGATTGGCTCCAGCAGACCCCCGTGACCCTGTGTTCGGATTCAGCGGGTTGGAAAATAGATGGATGGATGGAAAAGATTTGTTAGAAACAAAAAGCTTGGAAATGATGTAGCGTGTGGGAAATGATAAGCTTCATAGTGAGACAGAGCATTTTTTGTGAAAGTAAACTTGAAGATTTGATGCTTGTCTTTATTGCTTGCCTGGGATTCATGGTGATATCCCCCTCTAGTGTTTTGTGAAAATTAACATGAAGATCTGATGCTTGTCTGTATTGCTTGCTGGGGTTTCATGGTGATATCCCCTTCTAGTGGGCTGTTTTTAGAAGTGCTTTTGAAATTTACTAGGACTTACAGTGGGGCAAAAAAGTATTTAGTCAGCCACCAATTGTGCAAGTTCTCCCACTTAAAAAGATGAGAGAGGCCTGTAATTTTCATCATAGGTATACCTCAACTATGAGAGACAAAATGAGAAAAAAAATCCAGAAAATCACATTGTCTGATTTTTAAAGAATTTATTTGCAAATTATGGTGGAAAATAAGTATTTGGTCACCTACAAACAAACAAGATTTCTGGCTCTCATAGACCTGTAACTTCTTCTGTAAGAGGCTCCTCTGTCCTCCACTCGTCACCTGTATTAATGGCACCTGTTTGAACTCGTTATCAATATAAAAGACACCTGTCCACAACCTCAAGCAGTCACACTCCAAACTCCACTATGGCCAAGACCAAAGAGCTGTCAAAAGGACACCAGAAACAAAATTGTAGACCTGCACCAGGCTGGGAAGACTGAATCTGCAATAGGTAAGCAGCTCGGTGTGAAGAAATCAACTGTGGGAACAATTATTAGAAAATGGAAGACATACAAGACCACTG
Source organism: Erpetoichthys calabaricus (assembly GCF_900747795.2). Taxonomy (NCBI): domain Eukaryota; kingdom Metazoa; phylum Chordata; class Cladistia; order Polypteriformes; family Polypteridae; genus Erpetoichthys; species Erpetoichthys calabaricus. The sequence goes on along the minus strand of NC_041397.2, from coordinate 7,316,527 downwards.
ATAATCTCCCTCGATCTGGGGCTCCACGCAAGATCTCAACCCGTGGGTTCAAAATGATCACAAGAACGGTGAGCAAAAATCCCAGAACCACACGGGGGGACCTAGTGAATGACCTGCAGAGAGCTGGGACCAAAGTAACAAAGGCTACCATCAGTAACACACTACGCCGCCAGGGACTCAAATCCTGCAGTGCCAGACGTGTCCCCCTGCTTAAGCCAGTACATGTGCAGGCCCGTCTGAAGTTTGCTAGAGAGCATTTGGATGATCCAGAAGAGGATTGGGAGAATGTCATATGGTCAGATGAAAAAACTCTACTCGTCGTGTTTGGAGGAGAAAGAATGCTGAGTTGCATCCAAAGAACATCATACCTACTGTAAAGCATGGGGGTGGAAACATCAGGCTTTGGGGCTGTTTTTCTGCAAAGGGACCAGGACGACTGGTCCATGTAAAGGAAAGAATGAATGTGGCCATGTATTGTCAGATTTTGAGTGAAAACCTCCTTCCATCAGCAAGGGCATTGAAGATGAAACGTGGCTGGGTTCTTTCAGCATGACAATGATCCCAAACACACCGCCCCGGTAACGAAGGAGTGGCTTCGTAAGAAGCATTTCAAGGTCCTGGAGTGGCCTAGCCAGTCTCCAGATCTCAACCCCATAGAAAATCTTTGGAGGGAGTTGAAAGTCCGTGTTGCCCAGCGACAGCCCAAAACATCACTGCTCTAGAGGAGATCTGCATGGAGGAATGGGCCAAAATACCAACAACAGTGTGAGGAAACCTTGTGAAGACTTACAGAAAACGTTTGATCTCTATCATTGCCAACAAAGGGTATATAACAAAGTATTGAGATGAACTTTTGTTATTGACCAAATACTTTTTTACCACCATAATTTGCAAATAAGTTCTTCAAAAATCAGACAATGTGATTTTCTGGATTTTTTTTTTCTCATTTTTGTCTCTCCTAGTTGAGGTGTACCTATGATGAAAATTACAGGCCTCTCTCATCTTGTGGGAGAACTTGCACAATTGGTGGCTGACTAAATACTTTTTTGCCACACTGTACATGCTTTGGGAATTCAATTTCCCGACATCAACAGCTTCCTTCTAGTGCATTGGAAGTTGGTACACTAACACTCCTGGCAGAGCCTCCCAGAAATGTAATAGCAACTTTAAGACAATGTACAGTGGGTACGGAAAGTATTCAGACCCCCTTCAATTTTTCACTCTTTGTCATATTGCAGCCATTTGCTAAAATCATTTAAATTAATTTTTTCCCTCATTAATGTACACACAGCACCCCATATTGACAGACAAAAAAAAGAATTTTTGAAATTGTTGCAGATTTTTTAAAAAAGAAAAACTGAAATATCACATGGTCCTGAGTATTCAGACCCTTTGCTCAGTATTTAGTAGAAGCACCCTTTTGAGCTAATACAGCCAGGAGTCTTCTTGGGAAAGATGCAACAAGTTTTTCACACCTGGATTTGGGGATCCTCTGCCATTCCTCCTTGCAGATCCTCTCCAGTTCTGTCAGGTTGGATGGTAAACGTTGGTGGACAGCCATTTTTAGGTCTCTCCAGAGATGCTCAATTGAGTTTAAGTCAGGGCTCTGGCTGGGCCATTCAAGAACAGTCACAGAGTTGTTGTGAAGCCACTCCTTCGTTATTTTAGCTGTGTGCTTAGGGTCATTGTCTTGTTGGAAGGTAAACCTTCAGCCCAGTCTGAGGTCCTTAGCACTCTGGAGAAGGTTTTTGTCCAGGATATCCCTGTACTTGGCCGCATTCATCTTTCCCTCGATTGCAACCAGTCTTCCTGTCCCTGCAGCTGAAAAACACCCCCACAGCATGATGCTGCCACCGCCATGCTTCACTGTGGGGACTGTATTGGACAAGTGATGAGCAGTGCCTGGTTGTCTCCACACATACCTCAGTGCAAAACACATGACAGCCCGCATGAAGTTTGCTAAAAGACACCTGAAGGACTCTGAGATGGTGAGAAATAAGATTCTCTGGTCTGATGAGACCAAGATAGAACTTTTTGGCCTTAATTCTAAGCGGTATGAGTGGAGACAACCAGGCACTGCTCATCACTTGTCCAATACAGTCCCCACAGTGAAGCATGGCGGTGGCAGCATCATGCTGTTGGGGTGTTTTTCAGCTGCAGGGACAGGAAGACTGGTTGCAATCGAGGGAAAGATGAATGCGGCCAAGTACAGGGATATCCTGGACAAAAACCTTCTCCAGAGTGCTAAGGACCTCAGACTGGGCCGAAGGTTTACCTTCCAACAAGACAATGACCCTAAGCACACAGCTAAAATAACGAAGGAGTGGCTTCACAACAACTCTGTGACTGTTCTTGAATGGCCCAGCCAGAGCCCTGACTTAAACCCAATTGAGCATCTCTGGAGAGACCTAAAAATGGCTGTCCACCAACGTTTACCATCCAACCTGACAGAACTGGAGAGGATCTGCAAGGAGGAATGGCAGAGGATCCCCAAATCCAGGTGTGAAAAACTTGTTGCATCTTTCCCAAGAAGACTCATGGCTGTATTAGCTCAAAAGGGCGCTTCTACTAAATACTGAGCAAAGGGTCTGAATACTTAGGACCATGTGATATTTCAGTTTTTCTTTTTTAATAAATCTGCAACAATTTCAAAAAATTATTTTTTTTGTCTGTCAATATGGGGTGCTGTGTGTACATTAATGAGGGAAAAAATTAATTTAAATGATTTTAGCAAATGGCTGCAATATGACAAAGAGTGAAAAATTGAAGGGGGTCTGAATACTTTCCGTACCACTGTATATGTGGACTGCCATGAGCCATTCCTTCAGCCCAAAGAGCAACCAAAAAGACCAAATGAATTAAAGAAAAGTGGTCTTAATTAACAAAATAAGTGAACAGTAGAAGGAGGGAAAGGTTACTCTGTCAAAGGAGGGGAAAATCATAAATTCTATCCCTTATGGGCGGCATGGTGGTGCAGTGGTGGCGCTGCTGCCTCGCAGTAAGGAGACCTGTGGTTCGCTTCCCGGGTCCTCCCTGCATGGAGTTTGCATGTTCTCCCCGTGTCTGCGTGGGTTTCCTCCCACAGTCCAAAGACATGCAGATTAGGTGCATTGGCGATACTAAATTGTCCCGTGTGTGTGTGCTTGGTGTGTGTGTGTGTGTGCCCTGCCTGGGGCATACCCCGTGACCTTTGTTAAGATATAGCGGGTTGGATAATGACTGGCTAACACTTATGGCCCCCCTAAAGTCACAGGAATGTATGCCTGCTCATTAGCTGGATGGTCCACTCACCCATAATCCGCTTTGCTCTGTTCACCTCACACATTCACTCCCCTCTCTCCCCACCATCCTTCCTCCCACTTGTTTGTTAGCCCTCTGTTAGAATACAGAGACAGGAACATGGTTGTTGTGGGGTGTGTGTTAGGTGGAATTGAGGCCTCCAAAAGAAGTCACAAGAGCAGGTCAAAACCTTCACTGGCCTATCCAGAAGAGGCTCACCCCAAGTCAGACAGGCCCCAACTATAACCTGCAGGCTGCAAATATAACTGAGGCCTAAAAATGGGGAACCAGCTTGATTAACAGTTACAATGTCACAAATGTTCCAGAAATATACCAAAAGGGGAGAGGATGACAATTAACCCCTGGCTTGCAATCAAAAGGGCAGTAATGAATCTTTATAAAAAGAAGAATTATTATCAAAAAGTAGCAAAATATAACAAAATAAGTGGAACACACAGACGTCAGGTACTCAAGTAAAAAGGAACTCTACCGATATAATGGTTAACTTGGTTAATAATTCCAAACATGAAGGCACCATGTACTGGGGCAATCATTATTTTTTTCTCAGACACTAAACAATAATCACAACTGCAGTATGGACAACAGAAGATTTCACCGGACGTATGTCAGCACTACCGTCTGCATAGAGCCTATTGTACAAAATTATTACTTAGCAGCTCCCCCTGGTGGCACCCAAATATCTCGGCAGGGCTGTCCATTTTGATTACAGCTTCCATGTTGCGATTAGGTTGGCATTTGATATGCATTAAAACCAAGAAGCACTTCAGGGTCAGGCAGGACCTTTTCAATAGCAGCTACTCCTGGTGGCTCCTCAAGCAGGGCTGACCTTCAGGATTACATGTTCCATGTTCTTAATAGGATGGCATCTGATGGCATTAAAACCAAGAAGCACTTTAGGGTCAGGCAGGACCTTCTCAATTGCATGAAGTTATTTCTTAGCAGCTCTCTCTGGTTGCACTCGAGTACTTCAAGCAGGGCTGCCCATCAGGATTACAGTTTCCATGTTGTTGTACAACTGGGAGCTCTAACAGGAGAATGTTGCCACCCATTGTATTAGGGCATTATATTGCCTCGGGAGGCTGTCTCCCCCACTCCTATCATGGTAACTAACACCAGCACCCAAAGTGGTCAGGATGCCCGATCCATCCATGTCTCTGGCTTATGAAGGCATCTAATCAGGATAAGGAACCATTTATCCTGTTTCAAGATGGTAGCCAAGCCATGTTGTCCATTTCTTGGGGAGACCACCCACAAAAGACCAGTTGTATAGGCAATGATGTATAGACATAATAAATAAATAAATAATTAAATAAATAAATAAATAAATAAATAATCAACAAAGCTAGCATAATAAAACAGACATAAGAAAGACATTTGAACCCCAGCTCAGCTAAAACATGACACACTTTTCCCAACTCTGTAAGCTGATCCAGACCAGGATCCTTCCAGATGCTGTTAAGAGGCCAACTTCCCAAGCCAATGCATTTTCACAGTGTGTCAGAAGTGCTGTGTAGTCGCAGGGCCCTTTCCGCACTCTGCGCCACCATAAATGCCCCCGTGCTGTGGCAGATGGAGAACAAAATGGCACATAAAATGAAAACGTATCTGCTGTCCAAGAAAAGACAAACAGCCACAAAAAGGTTTGGGGCAGCCTCCCGTATACTTGAACCCAGCTGGAAAAACGTTGAATTGGTTGAACAATTGAGTACGGTTCGGAGTCCTAAACAGAACTGTCTGGGTGGCGGCTTTAAAGTAAGGCAGAGGAAGTGAGGTCATCGTGACCGAAACTGGAAGTAGCATCTTCAAGACCGGAAGTGATGTCATGGGGACAGGAAGTGGTGTCATCGGGATTGTGACCAGAAGGGATTCCTTCAGGGCCGGAAAGTGACGTTATGGAGGTCAGGACCGGAAGTGATGTCTTCGGGACAGGAAGTGGTTTCATCGGGATCGTGACCAGAAGTGGTGCCCTCATAGCCAGAAGTGACATCATGGGGGGCAGGACCAGAAGTGATGTCTTTGGGATAGGAAGTGGTGTCATCGGGATCGTGACCAGAAGTGGTGCCTTCAGGGCCGGAAAGTGACATCATGGAGGTCAGGACCAGAAGTGATGTCTTCGGGACAGGAAGTGATGTCATCGGGATCGTGGCTGGAAGTGGCATCATGGGGGTCAGGACTGGAAGTGATGTCTTCGGGACAGGAAGTGATGTCATCAGGATCGTGACCAGAAGTGGTGACTTCAGGGCCAGAAAGTGACGTTATGGTGGTCAGGACCGGAAGTAATGTCTTCGGGACAGGAAGTGATGTCTTTGGGATAGGAAGTGGTGTCATTGGGATCGTGACCAGAAGTGGTGACTTCAGGGCCAGAAAGTGACGTTATGGAGGTCAGGACCGGAAGTGATGTCTTCGGGACAGGAAGTGATGTCATCGGGATCGTGACCAGAAGTGGTGACTTCAGGGCCAGAAAGTGACGTTATGGAGGTCAGGACCGGAAGTGATGTCTTCGGGACAGGAAGTGATGTCATCGGGATCATGACCGGAAGTGGTGCCCTTATGGCCAGAAGTGACATCATGGGGGGCAGGACCGGAAGTGATGTCTTTGGGATAGGAAGTGGTGTCATTGGGATCGTGACCAGAAGTGGTGCCTTCATGGCCGGAAAGTGACGTCATGGAGGTCAGGGCCGGAAGTGATGTCTTTGGGACAGGAAGTGATGTCATCGGTATCTTGACCAGAAGTGGTGCCTTCACCGTCTTCAGGACGGAAAGTGATGTCATCGGGATCATGACCAGAAGTAACGTCATTGAGACAAGGCGGAATTTCCTGTAATTGGAGAGAAAGGATGAGTGCACCTCGCCACCCCCTGGTCTGGTGTGGAATTACCCCCATTCGAGCCCTTTAGCTGCCTCCCACGCGCATGTGTGTTCGACACTGCTAATGATGGAAGTTTCACTGTAAGTTTCACCACCATCTGTTGTCGCCAATGTCTCTCATTTTATTGAATTCCCCCATAACCATTTTGCTCATCACTGCTCAGGTTCATGGGGGGGTCCCGGCACCTATCCCAAGCAGCTTCACATTTAAGGCAGGGAACAAACTTCGGATGGGACGCTCGTCCATTTAAACACACACCTGCACTGAATTGAGATCTGTGGGGATCAACGGGAGGATAAACAGATTGAAAGATGAAAGTTCTACACTTGGGGGGGGGGGGGCATCTAAATGCCAACCAGAAAGACCCTCGTTTCTCCTGGATATATGGGCCAACTGCTGATGAGAGGTGGGTTATTATTTGAAGGTATTGATCCCATTGTAATGGGCATGGGAAATTGATATTGAGTACGAAAACTTAACATGAATGAATGGATGGATGGATGGATGGATGGATGGATGGATGGATGGATGGATGGATTGGTGGATGGATGGAAAGGCAGACGGACAGAGAGTTTAAAAAAAAAACACCTTTTCCTCAGCCCTTAATTAAAAGTGAAAGATTTGGAGCAAATCTCTGACAAACAAGCCTTTTCCTGTGAAACGTCTTAATGCTCACATTGCATTTTTACAGGATTAAGCCCATGCATTTCCATATAAACTCGGAGTGAAATCCGCGAGCACTCATGTGGAAGTTAAGAAATAGCAAACAGCTTGTTTCTCTCGTCTGGAGACATTTGGATTTTTTTTTCTTCCTGACACAATGAAAACTTAAATAAACATGAGGTAGTTGTCAATCCAAATTGCCATCATCAACGAAATCCCGAGCAGAAAAAGGGAAGATACAAATGTGCTTTGGAGTGGCTTTTTATGCATTTAATCATCCCGACAAAATGAAAGCAGATGGAGACGGCGGCCTTAGTAAGCACAACACTGTGCAATAAAAGTCTTACCCTGCCCGTCACTAAGACGAACACTTCACTGTTGGACTTGGGATCGAAAATTGACCACAGCTGCCCACTTTGGCCCGCATTCCGGGTTTCGCTCGGACTGGAGACCTTCCGAATGACCTAAAAGGGAACATCTGTAGTGGCTGTCACATATGGGCACGTAAATGGACACGCATGTTAAACAATACCAGATGCGGCCGCTCACCGTGTCCGTTTCTGTTAAGGGATTGCCGGAGCCAATAAAATTTGGAGAAAATTACCTGAAGGGAAGAAATGTGGCGAGTGTTTAAATCTTTATGATAATGATCAGAGCTTGGAGTTCTCACTGACAATACAATACAATACAATTTATTTTCGTATAGTAGCCCAAAATCACACAAGAAGTGCCGCAATGGGCTTTAAGAGGCCCTGCCTCTCTATGAAGACAAGGAAAAACTCCCAAAAAAAACCCTTGTAGGGAAAAAAATGGAAGAAACCTCGGGAAAGGCAGTTCAAAGAGAGACCCCTTTCTAGGTAGGTTGGGTGTGCAGTGGGTGTCAAAAAGAAAAAGGGGGTCAATACAATACAATACAGTACAGTACACAGAACAAATCCTCAATACAGTATAAAAATAAAAAATATAACAGATAGATAGATAGATAGATAGATAGATAGATAGATAGATAGATAGATAGATAGATAGATAGATAGATAGATAGATAGATAGATAGATAGATAGATAGATAGATAGATAGATAGATAGATAGATAGATAGATATTTTATTAATCCCAAGGGGAAATTCCCATACTCCAGCAGCAGCATACTAATAATAACAATAACTTTGTATAATTTTAACGTTTACCCCCCCAGGTGGAACTGAAGAGTCACATAGTGTGACGGAGGAACGATCTCCTCAGTCTGTCAGTGGAGCAGGACGGTGACAGCAGTCTGTCACTGAAGCTGCTCCTCTGTCTGGAGATGATCCTGTTCAGTGGATGCAGTCGTTTCTCCATGATTGACAGGAGTCTGCTCAGTGCCCGTCGCTCTGCCACGGATGTCAAGCTGTCCAGCTCTGTGCCTACAATAGAGCTTGCCTTCCTCACCAGTTTGTCCAGGCATGAGGCGTCTTTCTTCTTAATGCTGCCTCCCCAGCACACCACTGTGTAGAAGATGGCGCTCACCACAACCATCTGATAGAACATCTGCAGTATCTTATTGTAGATGTTGAAGGACGCCAGCCTTCTAAGGAAGTATAGTCGGCTCTGTCCTTTCTTACACTGATCATCAGTATTGGCAGTCCAGTCCAGTTTATCATCCAGCTGCACTCCCAGGTATTTATAGGTTTGCACCCTCTGCACACAGTCACCTCTGATGATCACGGGGTCCATGAGGGTCCTGGTCTTCCTAAAATCCACCACCAGCTCCTTGGTTTTGCTGGTGTTCAGTTGTAGGTGGTTTGAGTTGCACCATTTCACAAAGTCCTTGATTACAGTAGGTTCTATACTCCTCCTCTTGCCCATTCCTGATGCAGCCCACGATAGCAGTGTCGTCAATGAACTTTTGCACGTGGTAGGACTCTGAGTTGTATTGGAAGTCCGATGTATATAGGCTGAACAGGACCGGAGAAAGTCCAGTCCCCTGCGGCACTCCGGTGTTGCTGACCACAATGTCAGACCTGCAGTTCCCGAGACGCACATACTTAGGACCTGTTTGTATGATAGTCCACGATCCATGCCACCAAGTATGAATCTACTCCCATCTCTGTCAGCTTGTCCCTAAGGAGCAGAGGTTGGATGGTGTTGAAGGCGCTAGAGAAGTCTAGAAACATAATTCTTACAGCACCACTGCCTCTGTCCAAGTGGGAGAGGGATCGGTGTAGCATGTAGATGATGGCATCCTCCGCTCCCACCTTCTACTGGTATGTGAACTGCAGAGGGTCGAGGGCGTGGCGGACCTGTGGCCTCAGGTGGTGATGCAGCAGCCGCTCCATGGTCTTCATAACATGTGACGTCAGGGCGACAGGCTCAAGTATGGAGCTTTTAATATTACAACTAGCTCTGCTTTTAACACCATTCTCCCTCACAGATTGGTGTGCAAGTTGCTAGCCCTGGGACTCCCGTATTCCACCTATCTATAGAATAAAGACTTCCTGACAGACCGCACACAAAGGGTTAGGGTGGCCCTCACATCTCCTCGGCTATCAGCATCAGCACTGGCTCTCCTCAGGGCTGTGTGCTGAGCCCTCTTCTCTTCACGCTGTATACACATGACTGCCCCCCCCGCCCACCACAGCAACACCATCGTCAAATCTGCAGACGACACCACTGTGGTGGGGCTCATCTCTGGGGAGGATGAATCCGCCTGCAGGGACGAAGTGGAGCGGCTGACAGCGTAGTGCACTGACAACAACCTGCTCCTGAACACAAGTAAGACCAAGGAGCTGGTTGTAGACTTCAGGAAAAAGAAAACGAACATCAAACCACACTACATCGGAGGGGACTGTGTGGAGAGGGTGTCAGACTTCGGCTTCTTGGTAGTCCACATCATGGAAGACCTGTCCTTGGGTGTGAACACAGCTGAGCTGGCGAAGAAGGCTCAGCAGAGACTTTATTTCCTGAGAGTCCTCGGGAGAAATAACATCCCCCAAAAACTGCTGGTGTCCTTCTATCGCTGCTCTATCGAGAGTATCCTGCCTCTATAACAGCGCAGAGGAAAACACTTCAGCGGATCGTAAAGACAGCCCAGCAGATCATCGGCTGTTCTTTACCCTCTCTGGATGAACTGCACAGCTCTCAATGGCTCAGGAAAGCAGAAAACATCTTGAAAGACTCCTCACACCCCGCTCACGACATCAGGCAAAAGATAGAGGAGCATCAAAACAAAGACTAATAGACTGAATAGCACTTTCTACCCTGTTGCTATCAGGGCACTGAATGCCACCTAATCACCTCCAATGCAGCAGTGCAGTAGATGACATCTTGTGCAATAGTGTTCGTGTCCAATTAAGGTCTTATGTTGAATTTGTGACAGACGGGTATCAGCAAGAGTGAAAGGGATGGTCTACAGGACGGTAGTGAGACCAGCTATGGTATATGGGCTGGAGACTGTGGCACAGGAGACAGATCTGGAGGTGGCAGAGTTAAAGATGCTAAGATTTGCATTGGGTGTGACGAGGATGGACAGGATTAGAAATGAGGACATTAGAGGGTCAGCTCAGGTGAGACGGTTGGGAGACAAAGTCAGAGAGGCGAGATTGTGTTGGTTTGGACATGAGCAGAAGAGAGATGCTGGGGTATATTGGGAGAAGGGTGCTAAGGATAGAGCTGCCAGGGAAGAGGAAAAGAGGAAGGCCTAAGAGAAGGTTTATGGATGTGCTGAGAGAGGACATGCAGGTAATGGGGATGACAGAACAAGATTGAGAGGACAGGAAGATATGGAAGAAGATGAGTCCTGGTGCTTCCTGTCTTGCTATATGTTAGCAAGACATGGCCACTATCCAGTGAACTGAGATGAGGACTGGACTCCTTTGGTACTGTGTCTCTCCGGAAAATCCTTGGGTACCGGTGGTTTGACTTTGTGTTGCTCACGGAGTCCCAAATGAGACACATGACCTTCATTGTGAGACGGCACATTCCGAAAACTTCTTACCTTTATACCAGGTGCACTGAAAGGGGCAGGGCAGCCTCAAGGCTGTGAGGGGGAAAAAAGAGTCAAGACTGTTAGAGACAGTGACCCCTCCTGTCCCAGGGTGGTACCACATACCTTATGTGAGCTTAGAAGGTTATCCTCTGGGGTGTATGCGTGTCAATATATTTGCCATGCCAACAGCGGAAGGTCAGATATGTAACTGTGCCAACCACTGCGCTGCTCTGGCACCTACAAGTTCTTCATCCAGGCTACAGTACTGAGACACAAAGACATTGAGAGCAGATATGAAAGATAAAGCCACCCCATCTCAACAAAAAGAGCCTCCAATTAAGGTCAGAAAAGCCCAGCAGACCACAGGTTTGACTTTTCCTAGAGCTGAGTGGATGTTGAGGCTCCTCCTGTACGGTAGAAGTTACAGGAAAATCTCTTTACTTTTTGAACATTTTGAATTACTCCTGAATGTGCTGTGCAGGGAAAAAAGATGGATGGCTATGGAGGTGACCTTTGACAACACACACACACACACACACACACACACACACACACACACACACACCGAGTCTGTAATTACTTTAATACAAAGGAAAAGAGACCGGGACTTAGGATTAGGGCAATTTATTACTTAATTAATGGCGCAAGAAGAAAAAGTTTCCCAGAGGAAGCTTGCAGCTTTGTTTTACTGGCATGTCCTTATTACAAAATTATATTTTACAATGAAGTGTTTTAAAGATTGATAAACTGTTGTATAAAATTCCATCATGGTGAAATGATAATTAACAGTGCAACCAAAAGCTAAACACATTTATTAACATGAAAAATAGGAAAGACACTATATAATAGATAGATAGATAGATAGATAGATAGATAGATAGATAGATAGATAGATAGATAGATAGATAGATAGATAGATAGATAGATATGAAAGGCACTATATAATAGATAGATAGATAGATAGATAGATAGATAGATAGATAGATAGATAGATAGATAGATAGATAGATAGATAGATAGATAGATAGATAGATAGATAGATGTGAAAGGCACTATATAATAGATAGATAGATAGATAGATAGATAGATAGATAGATAGATAGATAGATAGATAGATAGATAGATAGATAGATAGATAGATAGATAGATAGATAGATAGATGTGAAAGGCACTATATAATAGATAGATAGATAGATAGATAGATAGATAGATAGATAGATAGATAGATAGATAGATAGATAGATAGATAGATAGATAGATAGATAGATAGATAGATAGATAGATAGATAGATGTGAGGAAAAGGAGGTCATTTTCTGGGCAAAAATGGATGAAGAGCTTATGGAGGATAAAAGACAAAGAAAAGGTGATTGTTGGTGGTGATCTAATGGGCTTGTGGGAAAGAGTAAAGAGATAATCGAGAGGGTCCATGGATGGTTGGAAGTAGGGGAGTGAAATGGGAAAGGAGAGAGGATGGCAGATTTTGCCATGGCATCTGATTTGTTTACAGTTAACACATTTTATTTTTAAAGAATGTAAATCGCTTTATGAATTACAGTAGTAGAGGAAGGGAAACCCAAGCAGACTTTCTAATGTGTAGAAGATCTCATTTGACCGAGATGAAGAACTGTAAGGTCATAACAAGGGAAAGAGTTACAGTGCAGCATAAAATGATGGTGATGAATTTAGCAGGAGATTAAAAACAAAGTAAGCATCGCCGAGGATAAAGTGTTTGAGATTTAAAGAGGAAGAGCTGAAGAACACGTTTAGGGAGGAATCTTGAAATGAGAAGTGCAGTTATTTGAGAGAGTGGAGGAATGCTGAGAGAAGATTAGCAAAGTTGTATTGAGTGTAGATGAGGAGGTGTTTGGTGAGGACGACAGGAAGGAGCCCACCTGAGGACAAAGAGAGAAGGTGGTGGAACAGAGAGGTGCAGGACATGATGATAAAAACTAAGAAGGATACAAAGAAGATATGAAGCCAATTAGGGATGGAGGATGAAAGAGAAGCATCTGGGCAGATAAAAAAGGAGGTAAAGAGGGCAATAGCAAGAGCCAAGGAACAAGCTGTGGAGGAGGTGGATGAAGAATTGGAGACAAAAGAGGGAAAGAGAAGAACAATGAGGACTAGGAACAAGGCTGGGAAGGAATGCTAGTCAGATAGAGCAGATGAAAAATGAGCAAGGTGTGGTCTTGAGTAAGAAGACAGGATCAAGAAAAGATGGAAGAGGAACTTTGAAAAGCTGTTGAATGAAGAAAATCTGAGAGTAGTGGTTGAGTATGGAGTCCCAAATGAAGGGCGAGTGCCAAGAATAATGAGGAAGGAAGTAAAGTATAGAATGAACAATGGAAAGACAAAGGACTAGATGAAATACCAGCAGAAGTGTGGAAGAGTTTAGAAGAAGAGGGAGTAGATGTGTGGTGGGATCTAAAGCACAAGATCTAAGAACAGGAGAGAATACCAGAGAAGTAGAGGAACAGTGGGATTGTACCCATCTATATAGAGAAGGGCGACATTCAGGATTGTGGGAACTACAGAGTCGTAAAGCTGATGTCACACACAATGACAATTTGGGAAAGGGTTACAGAAAGAGGGCTTAGGGAAGAGACCACCATAGGGGAAGATTAGTTTGGTTTTATGCCAGGGAGAGGAACAGCAGATGCAGTTCTTTACCTTGAGACTTACAGAGAAGCATCGAGAAAAAACGGGAAGACTGCATGTGGTATTTAGTGATTTGAAGAAGGCTGATGATAGTGGGCCACGTCAAGAGGTCTGGAGGTGCAGGAGAAAGAAAGGAGGACAAGAGAAGTAGGTGAGGATTTTCTGGGAATTGTATGAGGGAGTGATGACCTGGGATTGAGGTAATAGATAAGATCCCACTTAGAGGAGGTCTGTACTGGGGGTCCTCTGTGATCTGGTGATGGATGTGTTGAGTCAATGCCCCTGGTGCAGGCTTTGTACTGATGACATTGGGTTGCATAACACCAGGAAAGTGGGATTGGAGGTGAACTTGGAAGAACAGAGAAGGGCTTTAGAAGATAAAGGACTGAAGATAAACGGGAAGAAGAAGAAGACAAAATACACAAGGCTTAATGAGGATCAGAATTCAGAAGTTAGCCTCCAGGAAGAGAAATTGAAAACAGTGGATCAATTTAAATTTCTAGGATCACTGGTAGCCCAAGATGGAGAATGAGACAACCCATTCAGTGCAGTGCGGATGAAACAACTGGAAGAATGTATCAGGAGTGTTGTGTGATCAACGAATTAAGGCAAAGGTGATGAATGGAGCTGAGACACGGGCAGTAAAGGGGACACAGCAGGAGAAGAAGTTGGATGTGGCAGAAATGAGAATGTGGAGATGGAGGAGTGGAGCTACAAGAAAGGACAGAATAAGAAATGAGACAATCAGAGGTGCAACAAAAGTGGGAGAGATATCTAAGAAAGGACAGGACAGTAGGGTGAAGTGGTATGGACATGTGATGAGGAGAGACAAGGAATTTGTGGGCAAGAGTAATGGACATGGGGAAAGAGAAAGTGAGGAAGGTTAAAGCAGAGGTGGATGGATAAAATAAAAAAGATTTGAAGGAAAAGGGCCTGACTGGGGAGGAGATGGAGGACCAATGTGTTTGGAGAAGACTGATCAGGGACACAAAGAAGTGGGAAGAGAAGAAGAAGAAGAAGAAGAAGAAGAAGAAGAAGAAGAAGAAGAAGAAGAAGAAGAAGAAGAAGAAGAAGAAGAAGAAGAAGAAGAAGAAGAAGAAGATCTAACATGGCATTACACTAAGATACTGAAATGGCTATAAGGGGGTATGAATGTACAGCAGTGGCCAAAAGTTGTGAGAATGACCCAAGTGTTGGTTCTCACAAAGTCTGCTGCTTCAGTGTGTTTAGATCTTTTTGTCAGATGTTTCTATGGTGTACTGAAGTAGAATTACAAGCATTTCAGAAGTTTCAAAGGCTTTTATTGACAATGACATGAAGTTTATGCAAAGAGTCAATATGTGAAGTGTTGGCCCTTCTTTCTTTTTCGAGACCTCTGCAATTCACCCTGGCAAGCTGTCAATCAGCTTCTGGGCCCAATCCTGACTGATGGCAGCCCATTCTTGCACAATCAATGCTTGGAGTTTGTCAGAATTGGTGGGTTTGTGTTTGTCTACCCGCCTCTTGAGGATTAAGGTCTGGGGAGTTTCCAGGCCATGGATCCCAAATTTCAATATTTTGTTCCCCAAGCCACTTAGTTGTCACTTTTGCCTTATGGCCCTGTGCTCCATCATTGTTGGTCACCAAACTGTTCTTGGATGGTTGGTAGAAGTTGCTCTCAGAGGATGTTTTGGTCCAATTCTTTATTCATGGCTGTGTTCTTTGGCAGAATTGTGTGTGAGCCCACTGCCTTGGTTGACCTGAATGGTCTCAGGATGCTTTACTATTGGCATGACACAGGACTGATGGTAGCGCTGCTCACCTTTTCTTTGTTGATGACCCCAAAGAATTGGAAAGGTGATTCGTCAGAGAAAATTATTTGACCCTAGCAGTCCAGCAATCCTCAGCAGTCCAATCCCAGAATATCAGCCTATCCCTGATGTTTTTCTTTACTTCTTTGCTGTCTTTCTTGACACCCACCAGGCCATCTTCCAAAAGTCTTTGCCTCACTCACACCTGCCTGCTGCCATTCCTGAGCAAGCTCTGCACTGGTGGTGCCCCCATTCCCAACCCTTGAATAAAGAATGGGACCAAAACATCCTCTGAGACAAACTTCTCCCAACCATCCAAGAACAGTTTGGTGACCAACAATGACGGAGCACTGGGCCATAAGGCAAAAGTGACAACTAAGTGGCTTGGGGAACAAAATATCAAAATTTGGGGTCCATGGCCAGGAAAATCCCCATTGAGAACTTGTGGTCAATCCTTAAGAGGCGGTTGGACAAACAAAAACCCACAAACTCTGATTATGCCATCAGTCAGGATGTGGCCTAGAAGTTGATTGCCAGCATGCCAGGGATAATTGCAGAGGTCTTGAAAAAGAAAGAACGGCCAACACTGCAAATATGGACTGTTCATAAACGTCATGTCATTGTCCCACAACGTTATGTCACTGACCCACATATTCTTAATAGCTGTAGACCCATTTCAAATTGGTATACAATTTCTCTCTAAAATACTAGAAAAAGTAGTCGCCAATCAGCTTCAGTCACACCTTACACATTACAATTTATTTAAGAAATTTCAATCTGGGTTCCGCACTGGTCATAGTACAGGAACGGCACTAACGCGGGTTGTAAACGACATTCTGATATCCTCTGATGAAGGAAACTCCACTGTAATTATGTTGTTAGACTTAAGTGCAGCATTTAACACCATTGAGCATTTTATTTTACTACACAGGCTAGCAAATGATGTTGGGCTCACGGGCACCGTGCTCGCTTGGTTTAGTTCTGATTTATCAAATCAATTCTAATATGTACAGAAGTGTGCTGACAAGACTCTATCATTATACATCAGAAGTTCAATATGGTGTCCCGCAGGGCTCAGTACTGGGACTTTTACTGTTTTCACTTTACATGCTTCCACTGGGATCTCTCATTAGGAAACATCATGTTAATTTTCACTCGTATGCAGATGACACCCAGTTATACTTTTCTTTTAGATGAAATGAAGTTTTTCCGATGTTGTCTTTAATTAATTGTTAGTGATTTAAGGAGAAGATGGATGAGAACTACTTATCTTTAAACACCGATAAAACAGAGATGTTAATTATTGGAGGGAATGACGCTGATCACAACAATATTCTGTCATCATTTAACTCAGTTGGAATCCCCATTAATTTTACTGAATCAGCCCACAATCTAGGAGTTATCTTTGACTCTAGCATGTCATTTAAAGCGCATATTACAAAGTTGTCCAAATCCTGTTTCTTCCATCTTAAAAATGTTGGGAAATTAAGGCGTTTTCTAAATAAATAGGATTCTGAGAAACTAATTCATGCATTTATCTCTAGTAGCATGGACTACTGCAATGCGGTGTTCACTGGATGTTCAAAATGTTCTTTATACAGCCTCCAGTTAATCCAAAATGCTGCTGCAAGAATTATTACAAGAACTAGAAAATACGAACACATAACTCCAGTTCTTAAATCCTTACACTGGCTCCCGGTTAAGTTTAGGGCAGATTTCAAAAATTAAGGTGCTTTCTAAATAAATAGGATTCTGAGAAATTAATTCATGCATTTATCTCTAGTAGCATGGACTACTGCAATGTGGTGTTCACTGGATGTTCAAACTATTCTTTATACAGCCTCAAGTTAATCCAAAATGCTGCTGCAAGAATTATTACAAGAACTAGAAAATATGAACACATAACTCCAGTTCTTAAATCCTTACACTGGCTCCTGGTTAAGTTTAGGGCAGATTTCAAAATCCTCCTTTTAACATATAAAGCATTAACTGGCCAAGGACCGGCTTACTTATCTGAACTTATCCTGACTTACAAACCTGAGCACACATTAATATCTCAAGATGCCTGTGACACCCCGTGTAGTAGGAATTAGGATCACCAGCCTACACTCTAGGTGTCTAGTATGTGAGACCGAGCGTGACCAGGATGATGGTGTAAGACAGGGAGACACGGTCACAAAAGGGTTGGGGTTTTTTGAAAAATAAAGTGAGGTTTAATTTACAGGTGCACTTAAAAAAAACAAAAAATAATGTCCTGCGGAATCTATATATTAATACACAGTCCAATACCGCAAAGGACATACAAAAACAGTAATTAAATGGAGCCCAAAAATAGTGACTATATACAGTTTTTATAGTGTTGAATGAAAGTCCCAAATGAAAAAGGACTACATACAAACTAGTGAAAACCATATACACATGAACCAAAGTGAAGCTGTCTTCCTCCACAGCGTTCCAAGTCAGGAAGCTGCTCATTCAAACAGGATTCACCAAAACAAAAATATTCAAAATATAATACACAAAAATAAACAGTGCACTAATAACCACAACCCAATAAATACCTCCACCAAAGTTAATCCAGAGATATTTGTATATACAAGAAAAAAATATTTACAATAAGCAAGGCACAAGCCGTAATGCTTGGTAAATTCAAAACGCTGTTCTACCAAGTACCTTTCTCTACGAAGATCTACTCAGAAAGAACGCCCTCTAGAGGCCATGATTCTCTTTTGTATTCGGCACCCTCGCACCGACCCATTAAACTGTCCTACGTCATCCCTCTGCAAACACGCAATGACGAGAACGCGTCTGCGAGAAGTGGCGTCTCCTGTCCCGCATAATCACTATAAAAAGTCGAGCAGCTGGTGCACGCGCGCATAGCTGTGCCGGCTTTTGAGACGTTGAATGCGCTTCTGCCTTAAGTTAAAGATAAGCACTTTCCACTTTTCCTGAGCTACTGCCCAGACAACTACAAACATGGGATCCTTTTTCTAAACCGCGGTTAACTAATATTAAGGCGCTTCACACTTTCTTTTACTGTTTTAGTCATGAGGTCACGGGAGGCACATGCAAGAGTGGAGGACCGACAATGCCATCCCGGCAGGTTAATGGCAGGGCCGTCTCTACAGTCTACACGAGACCCACCGCGACGCTCCCCAAAAGGCGCTAATATGGTCAGTGAAGATGTCTGTCTGCATTATATAAAAAGGAAAAAGACAAGTTTCCTTTCTTTATACTTTAACCTTTTTTTTTATCAAACAAATGCCTCTCTCAACACCATGCAGAGAACACATAACTAATATTATTTAATTACAGGTAATGCCAGTAAGGCACATCACCACAATTCCGGTGTGCTTAAGATTCCAAGAATTAATAAAATAACAGTGGGAGGTCGAGCTTTTAGTCACATGGCCCCTAAACTGTTGAATGGTCTGCCTGCGACTATAAGAGATGCCCCTTCACTCTCAGTTTTTAAATCTCACCACTATAGTTTAGCACACCATGACTAGAGCTGCTGATTAACTGCACATCTCTGTTGTTAGTCATTAGCACTAAAACATAAATAACATGAGAGTTAGAATTTGTTACTAACCCTCACCTATTCTGTTTCTCTTCTTGGTACTCAAATGTTCCACTTGGTGCCACTGCCCACCTGCCAAATTGTTCTGACTGCCTAAGGTAAAGTCATCCCTGATGGAGGATCACAGGAATCATTAGGTAGAGGGGTCCTGTTATCAGATTGGCTGTCTCAGCTGTGGAATGGCCAATAGGGGGAGGCAGCTTGATGGCCGAGGTCTCCAGGACTCTGAACAAATCCGAATCCTATGATGTGATATCATCTACTGTTAAATTCTACTCCATACTTGTAATATTTTTATTTTACTATTGTATTGTATTGAGGATGACTTGTGTTCGGTTCTGTGAATTTTATTCTATTGACCCCCTTAACCCCCACTGCACACCCAACCTACCTGGAAAGGGGTCTCTTTTTGAACTGCCATTGCCAAGGTTTCTTCCATTGTTTTCCCTACTTGGGTAGCTTTTGGGAGTTTTTCCTTGTCTTCTTGGAGAGTCAAGGCTGGCGGGCTGTCAAAAGGCAGAGCCTGTTGTCGCGGAGCTACATAATAGTATATTCTATGTTTGTGCTGAGTGCGTTTTGTTTTCATCGTCCCGCTTACTGTCCGTTATGTGTGCGTCAGTGAATGTTGTCCCCGTAAGTGCAGAGGGGAAGGATGACGGAGAGAGACCGCAGCCGCAAGACGGAAATCACCTGTTCACACAGCAGATACATCCGGGACGTTTTACATTTAAAAAAGAGGAGCGAAGAAGGAGAGATAAGAGGCGAGGAGAGAGAGAGAAGAAAAGAAGACAATTTAGCCATCCATCTACAATCTCATCACGGCTATTTATTACTTTATTCCACTGCCTGCTTTTCAACTACCGATCCTACATCACATTAGCCAGAGCAGAGAAACCCCGAGGTTCGAATACATTCCAAACATTGCCAGGACTTTTACGGTGAGGTCGTTTTATTGTCGGAAAGAAGCAAAATATCACTACAGCCAGTTTCAATACCGCCGGACTTTATTTTGGGAAGCATTTTTCCCCACATTTTCATCTGCTGTGTTTATCCGATCCACGTTTGTATTTATGTTGTGTGCTTTTATTTATTGTTAATGGGCAAGGGAGGGTTTAATGTCAGTCAGTCAGTCAGTCATTATCCAACCCGCTATATTCTAACACAGGGTCACAGGTGTCTGCCGGAGCCAATCCCAGCCAACACAGGGAGCAAAGCAGGATGGGAAAAATAAGACAACTTGTAAGGGATATGGCTTGTTATTAGAGCAAGAAACCTCAGGTAATCCAAGGAATAAGTCTTGGTAGTGTAATGGCCGGTCTGGGTAAGGTGTCGGCCGTCACACTGTTAAAGCCCATTGTGGCACTTCTGTGATTTTGGGCTCTACAAAAATAAATTGTATTGTATTTTATTGTCAATAAAAGCCTTTGAAACTTATGAACTGCTCGGAATTCCTCTTCAGTATCTCATAGTATATCATCATCTATATGCTACACCGATCCCTCTTTCACTTGGACAGAGGCAGTGGCGCTGTAAGAATTATGTTTCTAGACTTCTCTAGCGCCTTCAACACAATCCAACCTCTGCTCCTTAGGGATATGCTGACAGAGATGGGATTAGATTCATACCTGGTGGCATGGATCGTGGACTATCTTAAAGACAGACCTCAGTATGTGCGTCTTGGGAACTGCAGGTCTGACATTGTGGTCAGCAACACAGGAGCGCCACAAGGGACTGTACTTTTTCTGGTCCTGTTCAGCCGATATACATCAGACTTCCAACACAACTCGGAGTCCTGCCATGTGCAAAAGTTCGCTGATGACACTGCTATCGTGGGCTGCATCAGGAGTGGGCAGGAGGAGGAGTATAGGGACCTCATCAAGGACGTTGTTAAATGGTGCGACTTAAACCACCTACAACTGAACACCAGCAAAACCAAAGAGCTGGTGGTGGATTTTAGGAGGACCAGACCCCTCATAGACCCCGTGATCATCAAAGGTGACTGTGTGCAGATGGTGCAGACCTATAAATATCTGGGAGTGCAGCTGGATGATAAATTAGACTGGACTGCCAATACTGATTATCTGTGCAAGAAAGGACAGAGCCGACTATACTTCCTTAGAAGGCTGGCGTCCTTCAACATCTGCAATAAGATGCTGCAGATATTCTATCAGACAGTTGTGGTGAGCGCCCTCTTCTACGCGGTGGTGTGCTGGGGAGGCAGCATTAAGAGGAAAGACGCCTCATGCCTGGACAAACTGGTGAGGAAGGCAGGCTCTATTGTAGATATGGAGCTGGACAGTTTAACATCTGTGGCAGAGCGAAGGGCGCTCAGCAGGCTCCTATCAGTTATGGAGAATCCACTGCATCCACTGAATAGTATCATCTCCAGACAGAAGAGCAGCTTCAGCGACAGACTGCTGTCACCGTCCTGCTCCACTGACAGACTGAGGAGATCGTTCCTCCCCCAAATTATGCGACTCTTCAATTCCACCCGGGGGTGTAAACGTTAACATTTAACATTATACAAAGTTATTGTCTGTTTTTTACCTGCATTATTATCTTTCTTTAATTTAATATTATTTATTGTATCAGTATGCTGCTGCTGGAGAATGTGAATTTCCCATTGGGATTAATAAAGTATCTATCTATCTATCTATCTATCTATCTATCTATCTATCTATCTATCTATCTATCTATCTAGAAACCTCTGACAAAAAGATCTAAAGACACTGAAGCAGCAAACTTTGTGAAAACCAACACTTGGGTCATTCTCACAACTTTTGGCCACCACTGTATGTAAGCCTTCAGTCAGTCATCATCATTCAACCTGCTATATCCTAACTACAGCGTCACGGGGGTCTGCTAGAGCCAATCCCAGCCAACACAGGGCACAAGGCAGGAAACAAACCCAGGCAGGGTGCCAGCCCACCACAGGACACACATCCACACACCAAGCACACACTAGGGACAATTTAAGATTGATAAATTTACCTAACCTGCATATCTTTGGACTGTGGGAGGAAACCCACGAAGACACGGGGAGAACTTGCAAACTCCACGTAGATAGGACCCGGGAAGCAAACTCAGGTCTCCTTACTGCGAGGCAGCAGCGCCACCACTGCGCCACCGTGCTGAGGGTTTAATGTAAATATTTGTATTCTTATATATAGTAATTAGTCACTGGTGTTTTTGGGATAAGTGATGGTTTGCACACACATATATATTTATTATTGAATATTTGTCTTGTCGTTTCATTTTCCAATATATCAGTGTTTAATTGTACATATCTGTTTAATGTTTCTGGTTATTTTGTCGTGTCAGGAAAAATAAGGTCCTCGCTAGGGTCGTCCTCAATAGGATCCGTGATCACTTGCTCACCTACCAGCGACCAGAACAGATCTGGTTTTACGCCTAAGAAGTCTACCATTGACCGCATCCTGGCACTGAGGGTTCTCATGGAGCGCAAACGCGAATATCAGCAGAGTTTCTTTGCAGCCTTTTTCGGTTTTCATAAAGCGTTGGACTCAGTTGATTGAGCTGCCCTGTGGGACATCCTGAGAGTTCGCGGGATCCGCTCGAGGTTGCTGGATATCATGGCCGGTCTGTACACTGGTACTGTGAGTGCTGTGCAGAGTGGAGGCAGACCCTTTGTGTTTTTCCCATTTGATTCTGGGGGTCCGTCAGCAGTGTTTTCTGCTCCTACTCTGTTCAATGCTTGTATGGACTGGTTGTTGGGCAAGGTCGTGGGGTCTAGCGGCTGTGGGGCATCTGTTGGTGATGAAAGATTCACTGATATTGACATTGCTGACGATGCTGTGATCTTCGTGGAGTCAATGGAAGCTCTGATTGGGGCGCTCGAGAGACTGAGTGAGGGGTCAGAGTGTCTGGGCTTTGCGAGTGTCCTGATTAACACCAACAGCCAGGCCTTTAATGACCTCCTGGGCACGGCCATCAGCAGTGTGTCTGTCTGCGGAGAGAGTGTCGACCTCATCGAGAGGTTTACTTACCTCGGCAGTGACATTCATGTGACTCTGGTGACTCTTCCTATGAAGTCAGTAGACGGATTGGGAGAGCATGGTGGGTCATGAAGTCACTGGAATGAAGTGTGTGGCGCTCCTGATATCTGCAAAAGAACGAAGGTCTAAGTCTTTACAGTCCTGGTGCTCCCTGTCTTGCTATATGGTTGCGAGACATGGATGCTATCCAGTGACCTGAGATGAAGACTGGACTCCTTTGGTACTGTGTCTCTCTGGAAAATCCGTGGGTACCATTGGTTTGACTTTGTGTTGCTCATGGAGTCCTGATTGAGGCACATGACCTGCATTGTGAGGGAGCGTCAGTTATAGCACTACGGCCATGTGGCGCGTTTCCCCGAGGGTGATCCAGCTCATAAGATCCTCATTGTTGGGGGCCCGAGTGGCTGGACCAGGCCAAGGGGTCGCCCATGTAACACCTGTCTGCGGCAGATAGAGGGTCATTTCTGGAGGGTGGGACTGGACCGCGTGTCTGCCTGGGGGGTTGCCAACTGGGATCTTGAGTTGTTTCATCGTGTAGTGAGTGAGGCAACGCAATGTACCAGTGCATGCTCCCCAACTTGACTTGACTTCCATCCATCCATTATCCAACCTGCTGAATCTGAACACAGGGTCACGGGGGTCTGCTGGAGCCAATCCCAGCCAACACAGGGCACAAGGCAGGAACCAATCCCGGGCAGGGTGCCAACCCACCGCAGGACACACACAAGCACACCCACACACCAAGCACACACTAGGGCCAATTTAGAATCGCCAATCCACCTAACCTGCATGTCTTTGGATTGTGGGAGGAAACCGGAGTGCCCGGAGGAAACCCACGCAGACACGGGGAGAACATGCAAACTCCATGCGGGGAGGACCCAGGAAGCGAACCCAGGTCCCCAGGTCTCCCAACTGCGAGGCCACAGCGCTACCCACTGTGCCACCGTGCCGCCCTTTGACTTGACTTGACTTGGGAAAAGTAAGACAGCTTGTAAGGGATATGGCTTGTTATTAGAGCAAGAAACCTCAGGTAATCCAAGGAATAAGTCTTGGTAGTGTAATGGCCGGTCTGGGTAAGGGGTCGGCCGTCACACTGTTAAAGCCCATTGTGGCACTTCTTCTGTGATTTTGGGCTCTACAAAAATAAATTGTATTGTATTTTATTGTCAATAAAAGCCTTTGAAACTTATGAACTGCTTGGAATTCTACTTCAGCATCTCATAGAAACATCTGACAAAAAGATCTAAAGACACTGAAGCAGCAAACTTTGTGAAAACCAACACTTGGGTCATTCTCACAACTTTTGGCCACCACTGTATGTAAGCCTTCAGTCAGTCATCATCATTCAACCCGCTATATCCTAACTACAGCATCACGGGGGTCTGCTAGAGCCAATCCCAGCCAACACAGGGCACAAGGCAGGAAAGAAACCCAGGCAGGGTGCCAGCCCACCACAGGGCACACACACGCACCAAGCACACACTAGAGACAATTTAGGATCGCCAATGCACCTAACCTGCATGTCTTTGGACTGTGGGAGGAAACCCACGCAGGGGAGAACATGCAAACTCCACGGAGGGAGGACCCGGGAAGCGAACACCCAGCTCAAGTACAAAGTCAGAAGTGTAAAAAGTATAACAGTAAAAATTATAGTAATAATGCTACTACTAATAATAATAATGATGATGAAGCTAATATTTTATATACTGTCAAAAACCTGCAAACACTAAAAGTACAAAGTCAGAAGTGTGAAAAGTATAATCCATCCATCCATATCCTAGCTACAGGGTCACGGGGATCTGCTGGAGCCAATCCAGGCCATCACAGGGCGCAAGGCAGGAAACAAACCCCGGGCAGGGCGCCAGCCCACCTCAGGGCGCACACACACACACACACACACCAAGCGCACAGTAGGGACAATTTAGGATCACCAATGCACCTAACCTGCATGTCTTTGGACTGTGGGAGGAAACCCACGCAGACACGGGGAGAACATGCAAACCCCACGCAGGGAGGACCCGGGAAGCAAACACTCAGGTCTCCTAACTGCGAGTTTGCATGTTCTCCCCGTGTCTGCGTGGGTTTCCTCCCACAGTCCAAAGACATGAAGGTTAAGTGCCTTGGTGATCCTAAATTGTCCCTAGTGTGTGTGTGTGTGTGTTTGTGGCCTACAGTGGGGTGGCGTCCTGCCCAGGATTTGTTCCTGCCTTGCGCCCTGTGCTGGCTGGGATTGGCTCTAGCAGACCCCCGTGACCCTGTAGTTAGGATATAGCGGGTTGGACAATGACTGACTAAGCATTACAGTATAATGAATTATTTGGGAGCCATACTGGCAGGGCAGGCCTTGAATAGCCGTATCCTCCTACCCACAATACTTCACTCCAGCCCTGGACTGGAATGCACATATTCTGAAAGCAAATGGATAAATAAATGAATATGGAAGAGCATATGTAAGAGAATAATAACATCATAGGTATGGCACTGGTGACATGCAGCTCAAGCATACTTTATAAGGCGGTGTGTATTTTTGACAATCACACATTTTATTTTGAAAAGCACAAGAAGACCATTTGGGAGTAACAGGCCTTTCTTGCTATTCTATGAGAGCATTAATTGAATCGTTATCAGCGACCTTTGTAGATTAGGCCTTTCAACTCCTTGCAACTTCCCTCCATTTTCTAAATTTCCTTTATACCTGAAAGCAGCAAAGCCCGGGAAGAACATTGTGCTTCTTATCTTGTTATGTTTATGGATTGCATTAATAAAAGAGGTTCAGATTAATAGAGGCATTAAATTGCAGGAAATGCCTGTGGCACAGGAACTCTATAAATGTAGCCCTTGATTGCATTAAAGGGGAATTTGCATGTTTCTCAGCTGTACCTATTCAATCATCCACGATTTGCCAAGATAATGGAGACCCTGTGATGTGTGGGCCATGTTTAGCAATTAGGGTCCGCAGCTACAGCTGCTGTCATACGTTTAAATCAGCGTTCTTAAGAGAAGCCTTCGATCGGCAACATCTGGACTGCGTGTTGGAACAATGATGGGAGTCTGTCGACCGAACCGATGAGTGAATGCTTAGTGTGTTTTAGAACAATAAAGACTTTAAAACTCTTTAATCATTGCTTATCTTCCCGAGTGTTGTGGAAGTTCTTATATTCGTACTCGTCTGTCAAAGCTCAATTCATTCCGACTCCTGAGAAAACGCCGGCTAGACCTGACACTCATTTCCTTATTAGTTGTGAAAGGAAGCCTGAGTTTTGATGTTACGCATTCGGCCTTGGAAAGGGAGAACCCTGCGAATCTCCGAACCTTCTCTTTGTCACTGTCTCTGTCTGCTTTGTGTCCAGCTATCAAGTAGAATTTCTACGAGAAAAGCATTCAAATAAAGCGTACGCACAATTATGCTCACATTATGTCATTAGCAGGGGGCGAAACCAGCAGTCATACCACGTACACATCAGAAAAGGTCATCCACCTGAAGCTAAGCACGTCTGGGCCCGGCCAGTATGTGGATGGGAGACCAGCCAGGAAAAACTTAGATTGCTGCCAGAATAGGTGTTGGCAAGGGCAGCAGGGGGCACTGAATGTGTAGGACGGGTGGGTCACCCATCTGAAGCTAAGCATGTCTGGGCCCAATGAGTACTGTATATGGGTGGGAGACCAACTAGACAAAGTTTAGATTGCTGCAGGAATAGGTGCTGGCGTGGCCAGCAGGGGGTGCTGAATGTGGATCCCAATGCCCCAGGGTAGTGTTGGGGACACTGTGCTGTAAAAATGGTGCTGTTCTGCGGAAGAGACATAAAACAGATGTCCTGATTCTCTGTGGTCGTTAAGGATCCCCGTGAATCTTTCATGAAGAGTAGGGTGTATCCCGATGTCAGCCAGTCATTTCCCAACCCGCTATATCCTAACACAGGGTCACGGGGGTCTGCTTGATCCAATCCCAACCAGCACAGGGTGCAAGGCAGGAACAAACTCCAGGCAGGGTGCCAGCCCACCACAGGGCACACACAGACACACCAAGCACACACTAGGGACAATTTAGGATCGCCAGTGCACCTAACCTGCATGTCTTTGGACTGTGGGAGGAAACCCACGCAGACACGGGGAAAACATGCAAACTCCACGCAGGGAGGATGCGGGAAGCAAACCCCCAGGTCTCCTTATTGTGAGGCAGCAGCACTACTACTGTGCCACTGTTCCGCCCATCCAGGCTAAAATCACCCACCATGGCCTTGTCTATTCTGGCCCCCTAATCATTTCCTGATCCTAGTTGGTTATCTATCTCACCACTTAATAGCTCATGTGTAGTGAATGTCAAGTCAAATCAAGTTGGGTACCATGCACTGGTAGAGCACGTTGCCGCACCCACCACACAATGAAACAGCTTGGGATCCTAGCTGGCAACCCCCCAGGTAGATACGCAGTCCTGTCCCACCCTCTGGAAATTACCCACTATTTGCCGCAGCCATGTGTTATGTGGGTGACCCCTTGGCCTGGTCCAGCCACTCGGGTCCCCAACAATGAGGATCTTATGAGCTGGATCACCCTCGGGGAAACGCACCACATGGCCGTAGTGCCGTAACTGACGCTCCCTCACAATGCAGGTCATGTGTCTCATTCGGGAATCCATGAGCAACACAAAGTCAAACCAACGGTACCCAAGGATTTTCCAGAGAGATACAGTACCAAAGGAGTCCAGTCTTCGTCTCAGGTCACTGGATAGCAGCCATGTCTCACAACCATATAGTAAGACAGGAAGCACCAGGACTCTAAAGACTTGGACCTTCGTTCTTTTGCAGACATCAGGAGCTCCACACACCCCTTTCCAGAGACCTCATGACCCCCCCATGCTCTCCCAATCTGTCTACTGACTTCATAGGAAGAGTCACCAGAGACACATGAATTTCACTGCCGAGGTAAGTAAATGTACTGGTGCAGAAATGGCTGCTGTCACATCATTCTGGTGGTGCTACACATTAATGGTGGTTGAGGAGCTCCCCACACTCTACGTAAAAGCACTTACATATATATCTATATATATAAAAGCCAAATACCACAGACTCACTCATCACGAAATCTTCTGAACCATGAGGACTTGGGACCTGAAATTTGGAATGTAGGTTACCCTTGGCCCATAGATGCTCACTAAAAAACATTTTTAAAAATGTCGTGGTCCAAGCGCGTTCTGTCTATATGTCTGTCCGCTTTCCACGAGAGAATTACTTAACGGATTTAGATCTGGTTATTTTCTATGATTTGCTTGAACTTTCCAGTTGATTTTGCGACTTCTCTCATTGCGCTAAGTACCAGAGTTCGCTTGCGGTACCGATGTATTTATGAAAATCCAAAGAGAGGCCGAGGGCCGAGTGGAGGAGGAAGTGGGCGGGGCCTTCCTCATTCACTCACCAGACTCTGTTCGAATTGCTCTACCTCTCGCCACGTGTTGGAGCGCAACTTGCATCCGCTTAGCTAGCGATACCTGTTTATTCAGCAGATATGATCATCTAGAGACTGTTAAGGAGTAACGTTTGACGTTTTTGAGAGAGAGATCAGAGCATCATGTGTTTTAGAGGGTAGCTGATGATTGCCAGAGATATCACGGCCAAGTGCTTCTCTCCCCACACAGGGGAACGCTTTCCCGTCAGAGCTGAACATGATTAGATATAGTGCCAACGTCTACTGATTTTTAAAGTTTGTCCTGTTTCATTAATATGTGGGTGAAGCCACCGGGTACAGCTAGTCTATATATATATACATATACACTTATATATGTATTATATTATTGTATATATTATATACATATTATTATATGCATTATATATATATATATATATATATATATATATATATATATATATATATATATATATATATATATATATATATATACAGTGCATCCGGAAAGTATTCACAGCACATCACTTTTTCCACATTTCGTTATGTTACAGCCTTATTCCAAAATGGATTAAATTCATTTTTTTCCTCAGAATTCTACACACAACACCCCATAATGATAATGTGAAAAAAGTTTACTTGAGATTTTTGCAAATTTATTAAAAATAAAAAAATGGAGAAAGCACATGTACATAAGTATTCACAGCCATTGCCATGAAGCTCAAAATTGAGCTCAGGTCCATCCTGTTTCCCCTGATCATCCTTGAGATGTTTCTGCAGCTTCATTGGTGTCCACCTGTGGTAAATTCAGTTGACTGGACATGATTTGGAAAGGCACACACCTGTCTATAGAAGGTCCCACAGTTGACAGTTCATGTCAGAGCACAAACCAAGCATGAAGTCAAAGGAATTGTCTGTAGACCTCCGAGACAGGATTGTCTCGAGGCACAAATCTGGGGAAGGTTACAGAAACATTTCTGCTGCTTTGAAGGTCCCAATGAGCACAGTGGCCTCCATCATCTGTAAGTGGAAGAAGTTCGAAACCACCAGGACTCTTCCTAGAGCTGGCCGGCCATCGAAATTGAGCGATCGGGGGAGAAGGGCCTTAGTCAGGGAGGTGACCAAGAACCCGATGGTCACTCTGTCAGAGCTCCAGAGGTCCTGTGTTGAGAGAGGAGAACTTTCCAGAAGGACAACCTTCTCTGCAGCAGTCCACCAATCAGGCCTGTATGGTAGAGTGGCCAGACGGAAGCCACTCCTTAGTAAAAGGCACATGGCAGCCCGCCTGGAGTTTGCCAAAAGGCACCTGAAGGACTCTCAGATCATGAGAAAGAAAATTCTCTGGTCTGATGAGACAAAGATTGAACTCGTTGGTGTGAAAGCCAGGCGTCACGTTTGGAGGAAACCTGGCACCGCTCATCACCAGGCCAATACCATCCCTACAGTGAAGCATGGTGGTGGCAGCATCATGCTGTGGAGATGTTTTTCAGCGGCAGGGACTGGGAGACTAGTCAGGATAAAGGGAAAGATGACTGCAGCAATGTACAGAGACATCCTGGATGAAAACCTGCTCCAGAGCGCTCTTGACCTCAGACTGGGGTGACGGTTCATCTTTCAGCAGGACAACGACCCTAAGCACACAGCCAAGATATCAAAGGAGTGGCTTCAGGACAACTCTGTGAATGTCCTTGAGTGGCCCAGCCAGAGCCCAGACTTGAATCCGATTGAACATCTCTGGAGAGATCTTAAAATGGCTGTGCACCGACGCTTCCCATCCAACCTGATGGAGCTTGAGAGGTGCTGCAAAGAGGAATGGGCGAAACTGGCCAAGGATAGGTGTGCCAAGCTTGTGGCATCATATTCAACAAGACTTGAGGCTTTAATTGCTGCCAAAGGTGCATCGACAAAGTATTGAGCAAAGGCTGTGAATACTTATGGACATGGGATTTCTCAATTTTTTCATTTTTAATAAATTTGCAAAAATCTCAAGTAAACTTTTTTCACGTTGTCATTATGGGGTGTTGTGTGTAGAATTCTGAGGAAAAAAATGAATTTAATCCATTTTGGAATAAGGCTGTAACATAACAAAATGTGGAAAAAGTGATGCGCTGTGAATACTTTCTGGATGCACTGTATATATTTATATATATATATATATATATATATATATATATATATATATATATATATATATATATATATGTATGTATATATCTGTTATAAAAGAAAATCTTGAGACGAGACAATTGCCAAGAGATTTTGTCAAGTCCCGCCCTTCTCTCAACCACACCCGCGGTCCTCTCACCTCTCATTGGTGTGAATGCTTTTGTCAGACTCAGTTCCTGTACTCTCAGCTCTTATAAATTTTTACATTTTCCTCACTTTAAGTTCCCAATAAAATAAGACTTATTATGTCCAAATCTTATGGAAGAATTTCATCCCGAAGGGTTATCAACAGAAAAAATGAGTAAACGGGCAATCCTAGCACCAAGAAACGATGAAGTCAAATAAATTAACACAAAAATTGTTGATCGGTTACACGGCATATTGGTTAAATATGTATCCATAGACTATGATGGAACAGTTGGTGGTGATGGTGCAGAAGATGACAACATCAGCTTACAATATCACAATACAACCTTTAACACTGTCTGGTCTTCCTCCGCATGAATTACTGTTCAGAGAAGGACGTATCATAATGTAATTGTGTAATTGATGTCTGAGTGATGGGCTATGCAATAGGACAAGTTTAGTTGAATTCAAAATTGATCGAACAATTCTGACCTGTAAAATTTTAACAGGCGACAAGAAAGGTAATGTAGTCCATCTTCACTAATGACATTAGACACAAAAGGAGATCTTGATATGCCATTTGTATTTACACAAATCACAAATCACAGGGACAAACATTTGAAAAAGTCGGTTTATTTATTAGAGAGAAAAAAGCGATATTCACTCACAGGCAGTTATACATTACGTTGTCACGATAAAACTTCAAACACGGAATCAAAATTCAATGTGATATTGACAAAAATTTAATTCAAAAAATTGTTTTTACTGAAGTTTTACAGTAAACGTGTAAGTTTAAAAAGTATTTGAGTGTTCATTTCAAAGCCAAACAGAATGAAAATGTAAAACTCAACGAATACCTCTAACGCAACATGAAACTTAATTTTCTTTCAATTTTTTACTATTATGTCTGTTATGCATATGTAACAATTCCCATGAAAATAACAATCTGTTTAAATTGTACATAATACCATAAATGAATACATTCCATAAGTAAAAGGAATGAATTCTTATTAATCTTCCAAGTTGCAGTTCTGCTACTTCTCCACCTGATCAGACCGTTTCACCGTGTAAATCAGGGAGAGTCAAAGTCGGTCCTGGAGGGCCGCAGTGGCTGCAGGTTTTCGTTTCAAACCAATTTCTTAATTAGAAGCCAGTTGTTGCCAATCTCAGACCTTATTTAATTTTATGGCTTGTTAGACTGCCATGTTAGGTTCTTACAGCGTAGATTTTTTCTTTCCAAGGATATCACCCAAACAATTTGAAGCCTAAAACGGATCATTTTCAGTCTGTCACATTCTTCTCTTAAGTGTTATAGTGCAGAATGAACACACAGTGGTGTGAATGGAAACAATTGAGATGGCTCCTTTGTCATTATTGCTAATAAGCAGCCATGATGAACAGTGATTGCAGCTGTGTAAGACTTAAATAATCAATTAAGTGTGGGGAACCTTAACAAGCAAGACCACTAAAATGTCACTTGAGCACTAAGAGCTTCATCAGCAATAATTGACTTCTCATTTAGAAACTGGAGTGAAACAAAAGCCTGTAGCCACTGCGGACCTCCAGGACCGACGCTGCCCACCCCTGGTGTAAGCGGACTCATCTGTCGAGGTTTCTTTTTTGTGTCATCATTAAATTATTACTTACTTGTACCTTTCTTGTAACATACCTTCATTTTCTACCATTTAGGATTTCACTTTAATGCTAAATGTAAGTTTATTCACTTTTCAGAAAGCTAAATTTAATCTGAGAGTAGCAAACAAACGCATTAGGGTTTCGCAGAAAATAAAAGAACGGCGTCTTCTTGTAATTTGTTAAGAATAGCAGACGCCATTTGACTTCAGGGATAATTCCTGCTGTATCTGCTTTATTTTATGGCATGGAGACAAGAATGGCCTCAAGTTGTAATAACAGTAATAGAGGGAGCTTTGAAACATGTGCAGAACATTGGGAAATTCTTAATTGCCTGTCCAGCTAACATGTAACACATCTTCACTCTCTGGCAACCTTGATCACACAAATCTTTTAAAATACAAAACTTAGCTTATTAAACAGAAAAAACAAACTTTTAAATTATTTTAGTCTTCTTCTTCTTTTGGCTGCTCCTGTTAGGGGTCGCCACAGTGGATCTATCTTTCTGTCCTCGTCAAGAACAAGAACATCTTGTTCTTTTACACCCATCACCTGCATGTCCTCTCTCACCACATTCATAAATTTTCTCTTAGGTCTTCCTCTTCTCCTCTTACCTGTCAGCTCTATCCTTAGTACCCTTCTCTCATTATCCCCAACATCTCTCCTCTGCACATGTCCAAACCAACACAATCTTGCCTCTCTGACTTAGTCTCCCAACCGTCCAACCTGAGCTGACCCTCTAATGTCCTCATTTCTAATCTTGTCCATCCTCGTCACACCCAGTGCAAATCTTAGCATCTTTAACTCTGCCACCTCCAGCTCTGTCTCCTGTGCCACCGTCTCCAGCCCATATAACATAGCTGGTCTCACTACTACCCTGTAGAGCTTCCCTTTCACTCTTGCTGATATCCATCTGTCACAAATCACTCCTGACACTCTTCTCCACCCATTCCACCCTGCCTGCACTCTCTTCTTCACTTCTCTTCCACACTCCCCATTACTCTGTACTGTTGATCCCAGGTATTTAAACTCATCCACCTTCGCCAACTCTACTCCCTCATCCTCACCATTCCACTGCCCTCCCTCTCATTCACACACATGTATTCTGTCTTGGTGGTCCTACTGACCTTCATTCCTCTCCAATCATATCTCCACCTCTCCAGGGTCTCCTCAACCTGCTCCCTACTATCACTACAGTTCACAATGTCATCAGCAAACATCACAGTCCATGGGGACTCCTGTCTAATCTCGTCTGTCAACATGTCCATCACCATTGCAAATAATAAGAAAGGGCTCAGAGCCGATCCCTGATGTAATCCCACCTCCGTCACTCCTACCGCAGACCTCACCACGGTCACACTTCCCTCATATAGCATTGCAACAAGTGCAGCTGCTAGAATCTTAACTAGGAAACGAAAATCTGAGCACATCACCCCAGTCTTAGTGTCACTACACTGGTTACCGGTGCCATTTAGAATTGACTTTAAAAACTTGCTTATGGTTTACAAAGCCTTAAATCATCTGCTCCATCTTATATTTCAGAATGTCTTACACTTTACACTCTAAATCATAACCTTAGATCTTCAAATGAGTGTCTGCTTAGAATTCCAAGAGCTAAACTTAAATGAAGTGGTGAGGTGGGCGGCCTTCTGCTGTTAACCACCTGAAATCTGGAATAGCTGACCAATAGGAATTCGCCAGGCTAATACAGTGGAGCAGTTTAAAACACTGCTGAAAACACATTACTTTAACATGACTTTCTCTTAACTTCATCTTAGTTTAATCCTGATGCTCTTTATATTCAATTAATTATCAGTATTATTCATGGTGGCTCCAAAATCCATAGTAACCCATACTCTCCCTTCTGTTCTTTTTCCGGTTTTCTGTGATCTGTTGATCTGTGCCACCACAACCCAATCAAAGCACCGTGATGTTCCTCCATTGATGGATTGAAGGCCAGAAGTCCACATGACCGTCATCACCAAGTTCTTCCATGTGAACCCTGAATACCCTGAGGACTTATTGAGGTCATTGATGTTAGGTCGAATGCCTAGAAGGGGCTGGTCAGGTGGTCTCGTGGCCTCAGAACCCCTGCAGATTTTATTTTTGTTCTCCAGCCATCTGGAGTTTGTTTTTGTTTTTTCACTTCTCCCTGGCCGTCGGACCTTACTTTTATTCTATGTTAATTAGTGTTCCCTAATTTTAATTTTTCTCTTTCTTCGTCCTGTAAAACACTTTGAGCTCATCATTTGTACGAAAATGTGCTATAGAAATAAATGTTGTTGTTGTTGTACATATCCTGTACAGCTCTTACATACTTCTCTGGGAATGTGGACGAGAGGTGAAGAAGGTCTACAGGACGGTAGTGAGACCAGCTATGTTATATGGGCTGGAGACGGTGGCACAGGAGACAGAGCTGGAGGTGGCAGAGTTAAAGATGCTAAGATTGGCATTGGGTGTGATGAGGAAGGATGGGATTAGAAATGAGGACATTAGAGGGTCAGCTCAAGTTGGACTGTTGGGAGACAAAGTCAGAGAGGCGAGATTGTGTTGGTTTGAACATGTTCACTGAAGAGATGCTGGGTATATTGGGAGAAGGGTGCTATGGATAGCGCTGCTGGGCAAGAGGAACAGAGGAAGGCCTAAGAGAAGGTTTATGGATGTGGTGAGAAAGGACATGCAGGTGATGGGTGTAACAGAACAAGATGACGAGGACAGAAAGGTATGGAAGAAGATGATCTGCTGTGGTGACCCATAACAGGAGCAGCCGAAAGAAGAAGAAGAAGTATGATGGATACAGTTTGCTGGTTATGTTTTGGCTCATTTTGTATCTCATTATTGTTTGGCTGCTACTTGAGGAAAAAAGAAAGAATTAAGGGGTCTGAGATTTCAAGAGCAACTCAATTAAAATTAATATAAAAGGAAGTGCATTAGTAGTTAAAACAGGTCACTAATTAAGAAAAGGGTTAGAATGAAAACTCCTGGCGCCAAGCACCACAGTGGCTACTATGGACTGGTAGAACATCAGAAGACCTGAGAGTCTCCTTAAGGAAGTCCAGTCTGCTATGGGCCCTTGGAGATCTTTGAATTGTTTCCTGCTCTGTGTTACTGAACCACCTTTTTATTGGAATATCTATTTGGATTTCAACCTCTAGATTGTCACTGCTTTTATCACAGATTATTAATTGACTGAAGATCTTTTATTTTTGGCACTGCACTTTTGGTCCATGTTTGGTTTCAGCCACTCTGCACCAACTCCTTACTGACTGTGTGTGTGTGTGTGTGTGTGTGTGTGTGGGTCCCCATTTGGACCGGCTCATCCTCAGGTGTGTTATCAGTGAGGTTCGGGTTCGAGAGGCTCCCAGGACACGACTTTGCAGTGTGGAGCCAACCTGATGTCAGCACAAACGTCTATTGAAAAGTTGGCTGAGCACCTCAGTTAATGAAAGTGGGGAAAGTTTAGATGAAGTGGCGTGAAATTATTTCATTATTTTGTCAGGTAAATCGCGTCAACCCAAACAAGGGCTGTCATATTCTGTATAGATCAGCAGGTTGAATTTCGTTTTCTTGCTCCCGTTACTTGCCCATAAAAAATGCACTTGCCTTCTTTACGCAGGACTGCCGTTCCGACTGTTAGCTCCATTAAGAAGATTGCACGTGTTGTTTTGAATTATTTATACAATCATCCCGGTGTTTGTGGTCTCCTTCATTTGAATCTTTATTCACTAGATCTTTGTTTATTGATATTTCAACTTCGATCCAATATCTCATTATTAATGTTAAAAAGACCTCTGCTGCCAGAATTGCTCATAGATTGTTTAAAACCATTAAGATTTTCCCAGCACTTATTCATTTCAGTGTAATACATTTAATTAGTTTTCACTTCACTGTGTGTTAATGTATTACTGTAACTACTGGGAATACATGTGTATGCAAAAAAAGACAAAACAGGAAAACATGAAATTAAGCCAAGCAGAAAGCATTCATTCAAATCCAACAATTAATGTTGTTTTTGCTCAGGTAGAAAGATTTGTTGCAGCCCCATAAACTGAACAGTCTGCTGTGATTCAGTGGAAAAAATCACAAAACACCGAGGATGAATATTTACAATAAGAAAGAAAAAAAAATGAACTGGCAGATGATGGCACGAGGGGGCAAAACAAAAGATATGGGCGGTAAACGGGCCAAAGGTCACAAAGTGAACGTCAAAGAAATCACAAAGGCCAACAAATAAATTTGCAAAAATCTCAAGTAAACTTTTTTCACGTTGTCATTATGGGGTGTTGTGTGTAGAATTCTGAGGAAAAAAATGAATTTAATCCATTTTGGAATAAGGCTGTAACATAACCAAAGATGGAAAAAGGGATGCGATGTGAATACTTTCTGGATGCACTGTATCTATCTATCAATCTATTATATAGTGCCTTTCATATCTATCTATCTATCAATCTATTATATAGTGCCTTTCATATCTATCTATCTATCTATCTATCTATCTATCTATCTATCTATCTATCTATCTATCTATCTATCTATCTATCTATCTATCTATCTATCGATTATTGTAACCCGCTGCTGGCAGGTGCCCCTTCTAATCTTAGATCACAGCTCCAGCTTATTCAAAACTCTGCTGCAAGAGTCCTGACACGTACCAGCAGCAGCGAGCACATCACAGCCATCCTGCTTTGCCTTCACTGGCTCCCTGTGTCTTACAGGATTGAATATAGTACTAGGGTGTTGTACCATGTTAGCCATTATGAATGTAGAGAAAAGCCAAGCAAAATGACACCTTTTATTGGCTAACTATAAAATTCTATTAATAACCTACAAAGCTCACACCGGACTACTTCAGTGACCTAAATCACTAGGCTCCTGTCCGCCTACTAGGCTCCTCTGATTCTGGTAATCTTGTTGTGCCTCACACTAACCTGCACTCTATGGGTGACAGCAGGACCTTCAGCTGTTTAGCGCCCAGACTTTGGAATGACTTCCCGACTCCATTCATTCTTTTAAAAAACAACTCAAAACTCATCAATTTAGGAAGGCGTCTAACTGAACTGAACATTCTGCCCTTTCTTTCAGTTTACCTCTCTGTCCAGGTGCTCAGGATAATTTGTGTTTCTGTTGTTATATCACAGATGAGGTGATTTGTTAGGCTTTTGAATTTAGTATTGAATTTAGTATTTTGCTCTGGTTTATTGTTCTTTATTCTATTTAATGCTTTGTTATCTGTTTCATTGTTCTATTCAGGAAAACATTTATATCCAATGTTACATATACCATGCTGTTTTTTTTAAGACTCTGCGAAGCACCTTGAGCATGAGAAAGGCGCTATATAAATAAAATGTATTATTGTTGTTATTATTATTATTATTATTATTATTATTATTATTATCTATCTATCTATCTATCTATCTATCTATCTATCTATCTATCTATCTATCTATCTATCTATCTATCTATCTATCTATCTATCATTATATGGTGCCTTTCACATCTATCTATCTATCTATCTATCTATCTATCTATCTATCTATCTATCTATCTATCTATCTATCTATCTATCTATCTATCTATCATATAGTGCCTTTCATATCTATCTTTCTAAAACTGGGAAGCGACAGAAGTATGCTGTAAGAGTGAAAGACACTATAATGAAACTTTTAAAAGGACAGATGTAAAAGATAAATGAGAAAATTGTTATAGATGAAATGAGAGAAGAATCGGGTTACTTTGAAAGATGCTGTTGAAACTATGAAATAAGTAAGGTAAGTGGTAAGCATGAAATTCACTTTAAGGAGACCATTAAATTACAAATGAAAAGGATAAATACAAAGACATAACAGCCACTGTATATGACATTTAGATAGATAGATAGATAGATAGATAGATAGATAGATAGATAGATAGATAGATAGATAGATAGATAGATAGATAGATAGATAGATAGATAGATAGATAGATAGATAGATAGATAGATAGATAGATAGATGTGAAAGGCACTTTATAAGTCAGAGACAGAAAAAATACAATGTTGCAAATGTTTATAATGCACCATCTGTTGTAGTAAGAAATGCATTACATATGCGTCTGCTATATGGCATTTGGTATGCGATTTGTAAAAGCAATTAATTCTTTGACATGTTGGAACTTTTGTTTTATCCTTAAAACAGTCTGTGCTACCCATCTAACGAGAGTTGAAATTTAAGTAATCAAAGCACATCTCAGCTTTAATGTTTGTAGTGTTGGAATGTATTTTGTAGTAGTTATAAAATGCATTGCATTTGTCATACAATATATATTTTTTTGGTACAGTGTGTTAATCCCCAAGGGGAAATTGTCTTTTTGCATGATATGAAAGGCACTATATGATAGATAGATAGATAGATAGATAGATAGATAGATAGATAGATAGATAGATAGATAGATAGATAGATAGATAGATAGATAGATAGATAGATAGATAGATGATAGAAGAATACAAGATATAAGAATACTTACTTATCAAAGGCACTATATAATCAAATAAACAAACATTAAAGGAACTGTATAATTTGTAGACAGATATGAAATACAATGTACATTAGTTAGATATAAAAGTAATATATAACCAATAGCCATATCAACACCTGTTAAAGACACTATATCATTAAGACATAGATTGGCAGATGTTAAAGATACTACATATTCAATGGATAGCTAAATAGACAGATATGCAAGGGACTGTAAAATATTCAGATGTATATGAAAGGTATTACATAATAGACAGACATGAACAGCACTGTGCAACAACTGAATGTGAAATGTACTTAATAATCAATTAATAGATTGTTAGATGTAAAACTCATTATTTAATTGACAGATTGCTTGGTAGATGTGAAAGACAGTATATAATCAATAGTCAGATAGACAAATACAATAATTGGATATGAGAGGGACTATATAATCAATAGACAGATGTTTTATACAATATGATAGATAGATAGATAGATAGATAGATAGATAGATAGATAGATAGATAGATAGATAGATAGATAGATAGATAGATAGATAGATAGATAGATAGATAGATAGATTCCAGCTTCATTTGTAGAGATGTAGATCCAAGCCTTCTCCACGCTTCACTTTTGAAGTCCTGTTCTCCAGCCCTTTGGTTACTTCTGTTACAAGCAAAACAAATTCCAAATGTGGGCCCCTCCGTCCAGAGTCCAGGTACTATAAATGATAGGATATTAAGTATGAAGTCAATTTGAAAGGTGCCATCAATGAAACTATGAAGTGATAACATTAAAGGATTAAGTATAAAAGATGCTGCAGATGAACTATGAAAGGGTCAGAATTGTGGTGTTCAGTAAGTATGAAAGGTGCTATAAATGAAAGCTTCTTCAAATATGGAGACATCCCCCAAGCCTGATTTTTTTCGATGTGTGTATGCACGTGTGTGTGTGTGTGTGTGTGTGTATAAAATGTTACTGTGTAGGTCAGTGAAGGGGTGATGTCCTCAAAACAGGTACCCTCAATAGGGACCTCCAAAAGCTAGAAGGAGCCCTGACCGTGTTCTGTCCCAGTCAAGTTTGGCTTCTGCCTTGAGCCCATTGTTTTCAAGACAAACATTTCTTACCCTGACCCTGTAGACGTGTCGCACGTCGATCAGCCCACTCAGGTATAAATTTCACCTGACGGTACATGTGATGATAAGGACCCAATGAAGATATAAGGATCAGAATAACAAATTCCTGACTTCTAATTAAGTGCCACAGTTCAAGAAGGTGCTGTTAGGTGAATAGGCTGAGTGAAGCAGTGATGGACAGGCGCCCCCTATGGGTAGACGTCTGCTTCGCTACCAGAAGGTGTATAGCAGGAAAAGTGGATTTAGAAATTAGCTGAGTGAAATGACATGGAGTCATTGAATTTGTGCAATGGTATCAACTCCTTTAATCGGAGGGTCAGGAGGGCTTCAGATTTCAGCTTGGCATCATATAAACTTTGTGCATCTCGGTGGCCTTTTCTGCATGTGTATCCTTGAAAGCTGTTGTGGCTTAGTGGTTAAGGCTTTGGACTTCGGACCCCGAGGTTATGGGTGTCCAAATCCCACTTCTAACACTGTGCCACTGTTGATGAAGTCACTTCACCTGCCCGTGTTTCAACTGGAAAAGCAAACGAAGTGGAACTGAAAGTGTTTCATAACGAAGGGCTATACGTGGAGATTGCGTACGCGGAGATCTAAAACACTCCAAGTCCATCAATTCTTTTCTGATCCTCTATAATTGTTTGAAGAAAAACGCCTGATAAATTTCATCGGCATTAAGAATGAAGTAAATGGGCAGATTAATGCAAAAAATAAAGTGGTATTCCTGCGAACTGATCACCTCCTCGGACATCAGAAGGGTCCCTGAGCTGCCCACCCTTCTCCCTGTCACCTGCTGGCAGTTGGGCAGGTGTCTCCCACAAGTGGGATCATCTTGCGGAGCTCATAGTGCAGCCTTTGTGCGGCCACCGAGACTCGAGACGCCAAGGCAGCGCACCCTGACGGGCCGATAAAGGCGTTCACCTAAGAGAAGGGGAGCCTTTCTTCTCCTCTCTGCTTGGGTCTCTGATGGAGTTCCTGTCACGACGGCATTTCTCTCGAAACAACAATCCTCCGGGCCAACTGCTTTGTCAGCGGCTCTAATGGGAGCGACTTAGGGAATCAAAGGCCGATGACAGACGTGCGGCTTTTAGTCTGGGGAGGGTGCGACATGATATCTCTTATCAGGACGACCTACTTAATTACTCTCCTTCCTCGATGACTTAATCTCTTAATTTGTTTGCTTATTTTCTCGTCATTAATAATTTCCCATGCTGGAATAATAGAGCGGGCAGCTTGTCAAACTTAGCGTGTGGGTCATCGGGAGCCATTGTTCTGTTGTAATGTAACTTTCACAGGCTGATAACGATTAACGAGTCCAGCCAGAGGCTTAATGTGTTTGGGCTGCCACAGAAGATGAAGGAATTCGGTTACGTCTCCTTCAGTGCGAGGGTGATATGGGAAAATGTCAGACATGGCTCCGTAGAACAACAAAAGAGATATTAAAAACCAAAGTAAATATATATATATATATCAGACATGGCACTATAGGCCAACTTGAGCTTTCTGTTTCCCTGGTGATCACCTTCTAGCGTAGTCGGCAGTAACTTACACCTTGGGAGAAAAGGCCAGGCTGAAAGCATCTGGCAGTCATGGAGCAGGCCACTGCTGACGAGTTACATTCTTAAAAGAGAATTAAGAACAGAGGCCTCGTTCACCTCACCTGACATTGATATCAGCTAACTGATTGGCTCTTCGTGCTTACTGGAAATGAAGGGAAAAGGTGGGTGACTCCGCAAAAAGAAGACAAAAACAGAGGGGTTTGGTTACAGGGAAGCCGATGACAGCCAGCATTAAGCTAATATGTCCCCCGCTTGGTGCAATTTCCATGGCTCAAAGCAAATCAGGATAAAAAGGATGACAAACGAAGAGTCTCTTCGTCAGTCTTGAAAATTCTCATCTTCAATGTTCTAGTGAGAAGAGATTCTTGATTTAATAAACATGAATTCAAATCCACATGAGGGACCTGGCATCCTGTACAGCACTACTCACTCGGAGCTCTGTAAGCCGGGCACTGTGAATGGGATTAACAGAGAGAACCATGTCATCTTACATTAGTCAAAGTCATATTGTCATGTGTACAGGGCACGGCAAAATGGTCATCTGACCAACAGCACTCCACCACTCTCTGCTGCCATTTCATGTAATGTTAACTTATGTTATGTTATGTTATGATGTTACGGTGAGGTACGGTATGCTACGATAAATCATGTCATGTTATGTTCAGTTTGTTAAGTAATGTTCGGTCATGTCATGTGATGTCATGCTATGTTATAATATGATATGGTATGATTTAGTACAGGTTTGTCATGTTATGTTATAGAATGTTACATTATGTTACATCACATTGAGGCACAAGTATGCTATGTAATGTTACGTCATGTCATGTGATGTCATGTGTCACAAACTCGAACAAGAGCCATAGCAAGGTTTGGGGCAGCCACCCGTATATTGTGTATCCTGGCTA
This sequence comes from Erpetoichthys calabaricus, assembly GCF_900747795.2. NCBI lineage: Eukaryota > Metazoa > Chordata > Cladistia > Polypteriformes > Polypteridae > Erpetoichthys > Erpetoichthys calabaricus. The sequence goes on along the minus strand of NC_041397.2, from coordinate 7,274,269 downwards.
CAAAAAGATCAGATTCCAAAACAGAACTGCCCTCCTGCGGAGGGGAGTGAGGTTTTATAGGGAGTCTTGGGGAAGTGATGTTGGCCTTGGGGCCGGGACAGAAAGTGACGTGTTCAGATTCGAGGCACCGGAACCTGGTGGGATGTCCCGGGAAAGGACTGTGGAGAACTCAGAAAGAAAGACAGTGCACCCCACTGCCCCGTGGTCGAGTGAGTCAGTACTATTCTCTAAGCCCTTTCACTGCCTCCTACTTGCATGTGTGTGAAAAATGCTATGTTATAATATGGTATGGTATGATTTTGTAGAAGTTTGTTATGTTAAGTTACATTATGTTATGGTATATGTTATGTCATGTCATGTTATGTTTTGGTATTGTATGGTATAGTATGGTATGGTATGGTTTTGTATAAGTGTGTTATGTTATAGTATGTTACATTACATTACATCACGTTGTGGTGTGATATAGTGCTGTATGTTATATAATGTTATGTCATGTCATGTGGTGTCATGCTAAGATATAGTATGGTATAGTATGGTTTTTATAAGGTTTGTTATGGCATGTTATGTTATGTTACATTACCTCAATATATGAGGTTCACCAAGGTGTCTAAATCTTTACAATGTGTCTTTTGCTATCTATCTATCTATCTATCTATCTATCTATCTATCTATCTATCTATCTATCTATCTATCTATCTATCTATCTATCTATCTATCTATCTATCTATCTATCTATCTATCTATCTATCTATCTATCTATCTATCTATCTATCTATCTATCTATCTATCTATAACTAAAAATTTTAAAAGTCACATATAATAAAGCAGTTTTTTATTCTTGAGCTTTCAGCACCTACCAGGAGTCATCATCATATAGGAATCAAAGGCAATATATAGTAAATAGGTGGTGTGGTAGGTGGGTATTATGCAGTATTATGCAGGGATGAGATGGAATAATAAGGTGAGGTTATGACCAACACCCTCTGAACCCCACCTTATTACTCCCCCTCTTACACCCACCTACCCCCCCCCCCCCCCTCCTCTTTTGCTATGTGTTGCCTTTGATTCCTGCATGTCTAATCATTTTTCCTGTCCTTCCTAAACAGCTCATACAATATTTCTGGTAAACGTCGTATTGCAGTGTAATGTGGTGCAGTATGTTATGTAACGTTACTCCATGTCATGTGATGTCATGCTTTCTTATGTTATCACATGGTATGGTATGGTTTTGTCTAGATTTGTTATGTTATGTTACGGGGCAGCACAGTGGTGGTGTAAAAGAGCTGCTGCCAAGCAACAAGGAGTCCAAGGTTTGCATCTCCCAGAACCTCCACGTGTGGATTCTGCATGTTCTCCTCATGAGAAAATGCATGGATTTCCTTTGTTTGCTCTGAATTCCTCCAACAGTCCAAAAACAAGCAGGTTAGATCGATTTCTGATGCTAAATTGGCCTGTTTGTGTTTGTCTGTGTCTGTGTGGTTACCCTGCCAGGGAACTGGTACCCTGTCTAGGGATTCTTCACATCCTCGTCTCTGTGCTTGCTGAGATAGACTCCAGCTTCCCCATGACACTGCTAGGGATAAAGCAGGGTTATAAAAATGCTATATTATGCTTTAGAACAGCATGGTATGATAGGAATACATCAGTTGCATAAATAACCTGCTAGAACCATAAAGAATCATTTGAAAACCCACTCCATTTGGGGTCAGAAATAGCAGAATAAAGGTGTTGGAAAGCGTGAAAGTGATACAGCATGTAGCATATTGATGGCTGCTACTAAGGCATGATGGGTATTCCTAAAACGGATTGCTGTGTGGCTCTTGAACTGCCAGCACTTCAAACTGTCATCTTTAGACGTGGAGCATTTTTCATTTGTGGGTGGAGTCAGGTATATGACTAAGCTCTTGTAAGCTGGCCCTGCCTCTTTGTGCCTTCCTGCTTTGATTTACTGTTAAAGGACTGTTGTAATGTAAACACAGTTTTGGTAGTTCAGCTTCATAGCAGTCCGCCACATATATACATTTTTATATATATATATATATATATATATATATATATATATATATATATATATATATATATATATATATATATATATATATTGTGGCAGGAGGCTGGGGGCCACGAGGGGACAACAGCCCTGGATAGTGTGGGACCACGGGGACGGAGAGTGGAGGCTGAAACCCGTTGGGGCCTGTGGCCAGCGTCAGGGGACTCCCCAAGCCTCATAGAGCCCAGGATATTTGCACTTCCGCCACACCTGGGAAGGTGGATGGAGGACCTTTCTGGGACACCCAGACTGTTTCCGGGTGCTCATGCAGCACTTCCACCACACCAGAAACTGCCGCGGGAAGGACATAAGCGAGCACCTGGAGCACATCTGGGTGATTATAAAAGGGGCTGCCTTCCTACAGTCGAGGAGCCAGAGTCGGGTGCTGGAGGAGGACGAAGCTCCAGCGAGAGGAAGAAAGGCGGCCCACTGATGTTTGAAGGCCCGTGTGAGGGTGAATGGTGTGGGAGCACTGTGTGCTGTGTGGGACTGTGTTGGAGACATTGACTGAAATAAACGTGTGTTTTATAGTAGTGCCAGTGTCTGTCTGATGGTGTTCAGCCTACCTCTCACAATATACATATATATATTGTGGGAATATGGGTCCCTGTTGACCCCTGAACCCGCAGACAACACGCCCAAACACCAGGAAAAGTCCCAATATTACATTTATTTTTACAATAATGTGCACAAAGCACCTCCACTCCCACGATACTCAATAATAAATCAATACAATCGATTATAAACACAATCCTACACTCCACCCAGCAGCTCTGTCGCACTCCCTCCCAACTCCGGGCTCAGTCTGCTGGGGTTTCCCACAGTCCTTTTATATTCCTTGACCCGGCAGTGCTATGAAATCACATGGACTGAGGGTCAGATGAAAACCTCTTCTTTTCTTCAGCTAGAATGTACTTCATTCTTTCCATCCCCGTGATTAGGGAGTACTTCTGGGCTATAATAAAAACATTCGGGCCTCCCTGCAGCATCCCCTGGTGGCCCCCCACGGTATCCAGCAGGGCTGTGAAGTCGAATTCCATTGTCCATGATGCCCTGCTGGAATTCGGGCCACCTCCATGTTGCAGGGAGGACTCCATCTGGCGGCGTGGGGGTATTGGCCGGGATAAACTGCCAGCCATATATCACTATATATTATATCTATACTAATTAATAAAAGGCAAAGCCCTCACTGACTCACTGACTGACTGACTCACTCATCACTAATTGTCCAACTTCCCGTGTAGGTGGAAGGCTGAAATTTGACAGGCTCATTCCTTACAGCTTACTTACAAAAGTTAGGCAGGTTTCATTTCGAAATTATACGCATAATTGTCATAACTGGAACCTCTTTTTTGTCCATATACTGTAATGGAAGGCAGCAAGATGGCCGTAGGAGACGGATTTGCGTGTCGCGTCATCACGCCTCCCACGTAATCACGTGAACTGACTGTGAACTCAGTACGTAGAAAACTGACTTAAAATTGCTGTAGCGAGAAACTTTTAACTGCCGGGTCTTAGCTAACATTAAATAAACCCGTGGACATCGTAACATCACACAAGAGAGCGGCTCACGTGAAGTGACTGAACGCAGCAGGAGTGATCATTTCGATAAATCAAACCTGTTCAAAAAACACATTACACAATTGATAAGGTAGGAAAAGAATATGAAACAAAGCACGGTATAAACCGTAACTTTAAATTAAGTTTATAGAAACGCTGCCATTTGCAATACCATATTCGCCCCTGCGAAGCGCGGGGATTTTGCTATATATATTAAACTATTTCAACCATTCTATGATCTGCTTCTCGCAACTGAAAGAGGGCACCGTGGCAGAAGTTAGCCGACTTGCTCACCAACCACAAGCGTTACCTGGTAGGTAACCACCCATACAATCAGATTGTGAATCAGACTACGAATGCCTGCAATGTAATTACCCCGATCTACATGCTGTCAAATGAACGAACCACATGCCATGGCACAATGTTAGGGGCTTCACCTTTAGCGCTGACGTCCGAGGATCGATTCCCATAAGTGAGTGTGAGCCCATAATTACGGCGAAACACGTGTCGCGTACTATGCATCTTCAAAGCACAGTGTAAACCGTAAGTTGACTTTGTAACAGAGTTAAAATTGCTAGAGCGAGAAATTTTTAACTGCCGGGTCATGTCGCGTGTTCTCGGGTAGGTACACCAAAAAATGTATACATTTATGCATGTAATTGGCAAACAAAAAATGTACTATACCCGAAAGCACTGCAGTTGTACTCAATGTATCTTTACTTCTTAAATGTTAATGTTTTACTTTTTAATAATTTATACGCTTCTTATATGTTGTTCAAATTCTTTTATCAAAATACCAGTAACAGCGCACTGCACGATAATGTGGAGTGAATACACTTGACATGAGCATTCATGTTATTTATCCTCTTTCTCTGTACATTTACCATTCGTTTGCTCAGAGGTTGATGCACTTGCTGCTTAATGAGCAGCTCTTCACCCTAGCATCCAGCTGCTTCTCTTCTTTCGTCGGCATCTTTTCCCGTTAAAACTGATTTTTTTTAAAACTTAGTATGTTTTCTTTAATTTTTCAGCTAAGCTGGCACTTAAGTCTTCAATCTGCCCCAATAATGATTAGCGAAGGTGGTAGGAAATGAAAACGGCAGCCGTAAGCATCCGCCACGGACGCACTGGTGCGCGCAGCTGTGAGTTGATTCTACTGTACAATAAAATAAAATAAAGATAAAAAGAGTAATAACTTGCAGCACCGCTATTCAATTACACTCGCCTAACGCCTCTCCTAAGGGGAAATACTGTGGGATCTGGGCATCCGTCAAAGCACCAATCACAGGCCCGATTAGAAAGCGGGAAGCTGTGATTTGTCGTCTCCCTCCCATGTAACAATCACAGCCCGTGTTATTACGCACTATGTATGTATATGTATATATGTGTATGTGTGTGTATGTATGTGTATATATATAAGTTGATATGTGTGGGAAAGCGAATAGTAGACGTGACGTACTATATGTGTACCAGATTTCAAGTCAATAGGTGAAACGGTTTGCGAGCTACAGGTGATTTAAAATCCTGGACAGACAAACGAATAGCCACGGTAGCATATTATACAAGAAGATTTTACTGTTTAATAATTTATATTTATATGCAATGTGCTGCTTATATATTACTTCATATTCTCATATGAAAATGATGTTAATGTTGTTTATATTGATTTCTATGTTATTGTAAGTGCTCTTTATTTGTGGAAAAATAAATTTGGCAATTAACAAACTTATTTTATACATATTACATTTTATTTTTTTCTCTTGCACTCAGTGAGCGAAGCCACTGGGTAATCAGCTATATATATATATATATATATATATATATGTGTATATATATGTAGATATGTAGATATGTATATATATGTAGATATGTAGATATATATGTATATATATATACGTAGATATGTATATGTATATATATGTTTGTGTGTGTGTGTGTATATTATATATATATATATATATATATAACAGCAACACTCATAACAATGACAACACAATTACATTGACAATCATGTTACGTTATTTTTAAAGTGTTTCCTTTTCTTTTTCATAACCTCTTTAACACACTACTTCCCCGCTGCGAAGCGCGGGTATTTTGATATATATATATATATATATATATATATATATAGATGGATAGATGGATAGATAGATATAGATAGATATATGTGTATGTATGTAGATATGTATATATATGTGTATATATATGTAAATATGTATATGTATATATATGTGTCTGTATGTGTGTGTATGTATGTCTGTGTGTGTGTATGTATATGTATGCATGTGTGTGTATATATATATATATATGAATATATATGTATGAATACGTATATATATATGTATGAATGTGTATGTATGTGTATATGTAGATATGTATATATGTGTATATATGTTTATGTATATATATGTTTACATAACCTCTTTAACACACTACTTCTCCACTGCGAAGCGCGGGTATTTTGCTAGTATATAGTATATACACATATATAATGTATTTACTCGTGTACCACGTGACCTCGTGTAAGACACGCACCCTAATTTTTACAAAGAAAATCATGGAAAAAATTTTCCCTGTGTACGATGAGTGTTGTGATTGTGTAGGAAGAGTTTTGGGCACGTTTTCCGCGAAATGCCCTTCTGTTTTTATTGCATGACGAAAGAGTGAGCGAGCGAGAGAGGGAGAGAGCGCGCATGAGCAAGTGAGGGAGAGAGAGAGAGAGTGCAAACGAACGAGCAAGAAAGAGAGAGAGAGACAGAGAGCGTGAGCGAACAAGCAAGAGAGAGAGAGAGAGTGCACGCAAGCGAGTGCGAGAGCGAGCGCGAGAGATAGAGAGAAAGTGCAAGCAAACGAGCAAGAGAGAGAGAGAGACAGCGAGCGAGTGAGCGTGAGAGAGAGAGAGCGCGCCCGAACGAGGGTGAGAGAGAGAGAGAGAAAGCGCAAGCAAACAAGCAAGAGAAAGAGAGAGAGAGAGAGAGCGCACACGCGAGCAAGCGCGAAAGAGAGAGCGAGCGAGTGAGAGAGAGAGAGAGCGAGCGAGTGAGCGTGAGAGAGAGAGAAAGCGTGAGCAAATGAGCGAGAGAGAGAGAGAGAGAGAGAGAGCATGTGCGCGAGCAAGCGCGAGAGAGAGAGCGAGCGAGTGAGCGTGAGAGAGAGAGAGAAAGCGCAAGCAAACGAGCAAGAGAGAGAGAGCGCATGCGCGAGCGAGCGTGACAGAGAGTGCGAGCGAGTGAGCGTGAGAGAGAGAGAAAGCGCGAGCAAATGAGCAAGAGAGAGAGAGAGAGAGCCCAAGCAGATTAAGTAAACATTACAGAAAAAAATTTCCTTGTGTATGACGCGCACCTGATTTTCTAATGCTAATTTTCGGGAAAAAAGTGCACATGGTACACAGGTAAATACGGTATATACATATATATATTTGTATATAGATAGATAGATAGATAGATAGATAGATAGATAGATAGATAGATAGATAGATAGATAGATAGATACTAGGGGGCTTTGCCCCCTGCTCTCTTCGCTCGCCAACCCCTGAGCCTGCCCTACATGCAGTTGCACAATTTAAACAGATTTTTATTTCCATGGGAATTTCTACATAAGCATAATAGAACTACAGTGGAACCTCTAGATACGAGTTTAATTCGTTCCAGCACTGAGCTTGTATAGCGAATTTCTCGTATCTAGAACAAACTTCCCCATTGAAAATAATGGAAATCCAGTTAATCCGTTCCGCACCCCAAATATATTAACATAAAAATCAATTTTCCTAACAAATAACACTGATAAATTATATATACTGTAGTCTACCTTTAATAAATAACACTGGTAAATAATATAACTGATTATTAAAAGAATCAAAACAGGTGTCCAAAGTGCAGTAGAGCATTCAATAAATCTTTAAATAAATAATCCTTAAAACAGTTGTGAAGTGGAGGTTTAAAATACACAAGAATAACAATCCTTTAACACGAGGTTAAAACGTCAAAAGGATGCCGTCTTTAAAAAACAGATGACAATCCCCGGTGCTTCTTCTCTGTTAGCGTCTCACCTGTGGGCTCTGCAACAGGCGAGACACTCTTAATGCAGCTGACCTTCTCTACACCGTCCTGCTTCAGCTGTTTGGCTCGCCTGTTCAGCTACACGCGAGCCTGCACTCGCTCGCTCGCTCTCCCGCACCGACTTCCTGCCTGCCTGCCTGCCTCTGCCTCTGCCTCTGCCTCTGCCTCTCTCTCTCTCTCTCTCTCTCTCTCTCTCTCTCTCTCTCTCTCTCTCTCTCTCTCTCTCTCTCTCTCTCTCTCTCTCTCTCTCTCTCTCTTATTTTACTTCTTCTCCCCCTTAACCGGCTCACGCTTCTCTATATATGCGGGGAGGACATGGCAGCTGCAGCCCATCAGCCACAGGAACAATCATGGATGTGGGCAGTTTCCCACCTGTGCACTTAAGTGAGAAACGCAGACACCGCAGATCGCGGCTCGCAACTGCTACCACGCCCCCTTGCTAAGCCGCGAGCTATACCCACAGCCTGGCTCGTGGCTCGTTACGCGAGCCAATGCTCGCATTTAGATCTGAATTTTTCGCTCATACTTTCCTCGTATTTTGAATTTCTCGTATACAGAGGTGATCGTATCTCGAGGTTCCACTGTATTTTATATTACAACGAATAATTAACCATATTAAAAAAGAGTAAAATGTAATAATTTGAATGTAAATTATGTTTCATGTTGTGTTAGAGTTATTCGTTGCGTAATACGATTTCATTCTGTTTGGATTTGAAATTAACACGCAAATACTTTTAAAACTTACACTTTTACAGTAAAAACAATTTTTTTAATTAACTTTTCGTCAATATTGCATTGAATTTTGATTCCGTGTTTGGACTTTCATCGTTACAACGCAATGTATAACTGCCCGTGATTGAATTTTGTTTCTTTCTCTCTATTAAATAAAACAACTTTTTCAAATGTTTGGCTCTGAGATTTGTTAATTGTCTTTGCAAAGCTATTCTAACGGGAAACTGTAAATGTTTTAATATGAATGGCATATCAAGATCAATTTGTGTGGTGTTAACGGTTGTAGGTATTCTTCATGATATTGTAAGTTGATGTTTTCATCTTCCGCACCATCACCACCAACTGTTCCATCAGAGTCTATTGATACGCATTTAACCAATTTGCAGTGTAACCGATTGACAATTTTCGTGTTAATTTGTTTGACTTCATCGTTTCTCGGTGCTAGGATTGCCTGTGTACTCATTTTTTCTGTTGATAACCCTTCGGGATGAAATTCTTCAATAAGATTTGGACATAATACATCTTTTATTGGGAACTTAAAGTGAGGAAAACGTTAAAATTTTTAGAAGCTGAGAGAGCAAAAACTGTGTCTGACAAAAGCATTCACAAGAATGACAGGTGAGAGTTTCGCGGTTGTCGGCCGTTAACCTGAAATGGTTCAGAGGAGGGCGGGACTTGAAAATATCTCATGGCCAAAGTCAATTCAAGATTCAAGTGTATTTATTGTCATTTCATCCATATACAGTAGTACAGCATACAGTGAAACGAAACAACTTTCCTCCAGGACCATGGTGCTACATAAAAACACAGGACAACAAAGAATCCACGACACATAACCTAAAGACACATCATATATAACAAGGTGCATGTGAGTCAAATGCACAGATATGTGTAACACTGCAGAACAGAAGACATATATCAGATATCAGTCCGGTCCATGAGAGTTCAGGAGTCTGACTGCTTGGGGGAAGAAACTGTTCCACATTCTGGTGGTGAGAGCCCGAATGCTTTGGTACCTTTTTCCCAATGGCGGGAGTGTACACAGTGAATGTGAGGGGTGTGTTGGATCATTCACAATGCTGGTGGCTTTGCGGATGCAGCATGTGGTGTAAATGTCCATGATGGAGTGAAGAGAGACACCAATGATCTTCTCAGCTGTCTTCACTATCTGTTGTAGGGCTTTGCGATCTCTGTCCGTGCAATTTCCAAACCAGACAGTGATGCAGTAGATGCTCTCTATGGTTCCTCTGTAGAATTTTGTTAGAGTAGCTAGTGGAAGATGGGCTTTCTTGGCTAAAAGAGCTGGTGTTGTGGTGCTATTGTCTCATCACAAGATTTTTTTTATATAAGAGAGAAAGATATACAGTGGAACCTCGGGTGACGAACATCTCGGTCCACTTGCAAATCGGATTACGACCAAAAAGTTTGCCAAACTTTTGCATCTGTTCACGACCACACACTCAGGTGACGAACAAGCCAGTTTCCCTTCTGGTTCGTATGCGCCGATGATTTCCGCACGTGTTCAGTCTCTCCCTGTGCATTCCCTGTGCAGCGAGCGAGCGAGCGAGCGAGACAGACATTTATCCAGGCTTGGGACCGACATGAAGAAACACACAAGTTTGTGCATTCCCTGTGTCTGGCTTTAATGATCATTTTCATTGTTTGATTGAAATCCTTTGGAGTCAATTAACTGCCTGAAGTCTGAACCCACGGCCATCTCCAGATGTTGGGTTTTCTACCCCAGTGATGCTCTACCAGGCCTTTACTGCTGCTGTTGTCAGGTGCTGCTTGTTCGTTGGACTTTCAACCTTCAGTTTTGTTTCCAGCAAGTGAAATGCATGTCCAGTTGGGTTGACGTCAGTTGATTGAATCCGCCATTGAAGAATATTCCAGTTCTTTGTCTTAACAAGCATTTGGTTTGCTATCCCAGTATGTTTTGGCTCATTGTCCATCTGCACTGTGAAGTGTCGTCCTATCAGTGTTGCAGCATTTGTCTGACTCTGAGCAGACAGTATAGCGCCCTCTATGCTTCAGAATTCATCCTGCTACTTCTGCCAGCAGTCATATCCTCAATAAACACCAGTGACCGACCTCCATTGGTAGCCATGCATGATCAGGCCATAACACGGCCTCCATCTGTACTGTGCAAAGACTGATTCAGAAGTTAATCTGCAGGGAGAGCCCTTGAAAAGAGTACCATGTCATTTCCTAACCTGTTCAATCCAGTTCTGGGTTGCAGTAGCCTATCCCACGATGCATAGGGCACAAGGCAGATACAAATCCTGGACAGGGCAGCACACACACACATTCACACACCAACTACAAAGCAGTATTGACAATTCACCAGAAATACGTGTCTTTAGGCCGTGGGAAGGAACTGAGGTAGAGATCATCCACAGAGTGCATTATGGGATGGAACAATTGGAAGGAGGCATCGGGAGTGTCGTCTGATTGAAGAATTAAGGGGAAGGTTAGAGGTCAAGACTTTAAGTCAGTGGTAGGACCAGCAATGATGTGTGGAGCTGAGACGTTGGCAATAAAGGGAGAGCAGGAGAAGAAGAACTTAGATCTGGAGACAGATGTGCAGATTTGCAAAAAAAGGACAGCATGAGAAATGAGACAATCAGAGGTAGAACAAAAGGACAGGAAAATAGGCTGAAGTGGCATTGACATGTGATGAGGAGAGATAGTGAAGATGCAGAGCACAGAGTGATGGACATGGGAAAGAGAAAGTGAAGGAGGCCAAAGCGGAGGTGGATGGGCAAAGTAGAAATGTGAGAAAGTATAGAAAACTAGGCCGAAGTGGTATGGACATGTGATGAAGGGAGACAATGAAGATGTGGGCAAGCAAGCGATAGAAATGGGGAAGAGAACGTGAGGGAGGCTAAAGGAGAGGTGGATGGATCTAGCAAAAGAAGATTTGTAGGAAAAAGATTTGACTGGCAAGGAGGTCTAGGACCAAGCTGTATGGTCAACATTGGCTAAGCACATTGACACCACACAGAAGTGGAAAAAAAATGATGATGATGATGATGATGATGATGATGATGAAGTAGAAGAAGAAGATGACTGAATGTTAGATATATTACAGATTAACATATTTTTGCCCAGCACTACCTCAATCTGAATCCAGACAACTTCACACTATTTTAGAAACCCAAGAAGAAGAAGAAGAAGTGAATTACACCAACACCTAAGACGAAGAAGAAGAAGAAGAAGACTGCACATTAGATATATTACAGACTAACACACGTTTTCCCAGTGTTACCTCCATCTAATTCCAGACAACTTCACTCCATGTTAGAACCCCAAGAAGAAGAAGAGGAAGTGAATTACATTTCAGAATCAGATTCCTTGAGTCATAAAATTCAAAATAGATGTATAGATCACTAAAACTCATTCATGAATTTCAACAGAAAAATTAATTATAGCCACCAAAACATCAACATCAACATCAACGCCAAAGAAGAAGAAGAAGACCAAGTTGTATGGGGAAATCTGATCAGACTCATTGACCCCACGCAGAAGAAGAAGAAGAAGAAGAAGAAGAAGAAGAAGAAGAAGAAGAAGAAGAAGAAGAAGAAGAAGAAGAAGTGCTACATTAATAATACAAAGAAGACCAAGTTGTATTGAGAAATTTGATCAGGCTCATCAACCCTACATAGAAGTAGGAAAACATAAAGAACAAGAAGAAGAAGTGAATTACATTTCAAAACTGGATTCCTTGGGTCAAAAAATTGAAAATAGATGTATAGATCACTAAAATTAATTCATGAATTTCATCATAAAAATTAATTATAGCCACCAAAACATCAACATCAATGCCAAAGAAGAAGACCAAGTTGTATGGGGAAATCTGATCAGGCTCATTGACCCCACGTAGAAGAAGAAGAAGAAGAAGAAGAAGAAGAAGAAGACTGCACGTGAGATCTCTCACAGATGAACCCACTTTTTCCCAGCATTACCTCAGTCTGCATCCAAACAACTTCTCCCCATGTCAGAAACCCAAGTGAATCTTTGTGGACTGCAAAATGTACAGGAAAGACTCCCATCTCAGACACGCTTTGACTGAGTCGCCACTTCTTTCTCCCCAAGGACAGGAACAAGCAGCTCCTAAGTCACTTGACAGATGCCAAACACACTCAGCGTTTATTAAGTCCAGCTGACAGCTCCTCAATCCCCTTCTGCCAAGTCGATGCTATGTAACACCCAGGGAGACGTAATGGAAGCTATTTTTTACCTCTTTTCGGAGACTTGCTGACTTCAGGCCTCTCACTAGCACTTGTGGACGGGGCTTTAAAGCATGAGGTCCATCTCTTCTAAGTGGGCAGCGTTGCCCACCCATTCAGCAAATAACCAGGGGTCGTTAATTTTGAACACACAAATTCTGCTTTTATGGAAATGAGCTCATTCATTTTGTGAACCCGCCATTTCCAATGCAGTAGACTGGTGTGTTAGAGTTTATCCTTCTGGGACTGGATTAAGGTAGGAACAAATCCTGGATGCTGGGCTGGGGCACACTCACGCATTCCACTCGACCGGTACAAGGAAAGAAATCTTACAGCAACACAAGCAGAACATGATAACCATAGGGAGACACTGACTGGACTACGAGTTGAGCACAGTATGGCTGACAGGGGGCACTGTCGAGCTGTCCCCAGACCCAGAATAAATGCCAAAGTGGCCAAAGGGTTGACTTTATTAGTGCCATGTTGGACACAAGGAAAAGATTGAACAGAGCTTACCTCACCTTGTTATTACCAGCACTCAGTTTGATACCCTCTAGAATAATTATCTGCTGGTGGTCCTAAAAGCCAGTGTTGGATCTACAGTACATGTTTTAGTGCAACGTGGATATGGTAGACAGTAGTTGCGGGTTGTGACTGGGCCATCAGGTTGATCCTGTTCTCCCTTCTGCGGCTCCTTTCATACTGTGTGGCTCCTCTCTTACAGGACTGCCTATTAATTGTAACATCATTCCAAATTCTGGATGTCAGGTTGGATTTTAACAATGCGGTCCTGATGTGGGCAGCATGGGGGTAACATTGCCGCCTTGCAGTAAGGAGACCAGGGTTCATGTTCCGGGTCCTCCCAGCATTGAGTTTGTATGTTCTTCCCTGGTCTTGTCATGGGTTTGCCAATCACAGTCCAAAGACCTGCAGGTTTCGGGGGACTGGCAATGCTAAATAATCCTGTGATGTGCGTAGGTGCGAGTGTGCTCACCCTGTGATGGACCGGCACCTTGTCCAGGTATTCTTCTTACCTTGGACCTAATTATTTCTAAGTTAGATTCCAGCTGAAACCCGGCTTTGGATAGTTGGGTATGGGAAATGAATGGATGGTCCTGACGTTATCTTAAAAGTGCTCTGCTCGCTGAAGTTCCTTCAGCTTGGAGTAGATGGATCTGTTTGGGAAGATACGTGACATGGCTGCTCCTTCTATGCTGGTACTGCATTATTATGGCTGAAATGTTCTTCATATACTGTATATTTGTGCAAATAAATCAGTATTTTTGCAAGTGAACTATGATACTTAGCGTGATAAGAGAAGTCACAAAATCAGCCGGAATGTTCAAGCAAATCATATAAAAAAAAAAAAGATCTAAATCCGTTAAGTAGTTCTCTTGTGAAAAGCGGATAGATATACGGACAGACAGACGTTTGATTTTATATATATATAGTGTGAGAGATGGCCAGAAGTTTAACCCGGCCAGCACCTCCAGGCCGCTAGATGGAGTCCTCCCTGCAGCATGGGAGTGCCCCAGATTCCCGCAGGGCATCGTGGGAGATGGAGTTCTACTTCACAGCCCTGTTGGGTGCCATGGGTGCCATCGGGTGATGCTGCAGGGAGACATAGGCATTTCTATTTTCCCTATAGCCTGGAAGTACTCCCTAGTCACGGGGACGGCAGAACTGAAGTACCTCTGGGCTGAATAAAAGTAAGAGTTTTCATCTGACCCGGAAGTGCTATAGAATCACATGGACTGAAGGACAGAAGCACTTCCGGGTCACAGACTATAAAAAGGACTATGGGAAACCCAGCCAGCTGAGCCGAGCTGCTGAGAGGAGAGGAGGATTCATTATTTGTATTATTATTATTGATTATTGTGTATTGTGGAGGTGCTTTGTGCACATTATTGAAGTAATTAAAAATTTTACTGGTACTTTTGCCTGGTGTTTGGTGGGTTACACGGGGCAACAGCGACCCCTAGTGTCACAATAGATATATATTTATATATGAATCATCCATCCATCCATTTTCCAACCCGCTGAATCCGAACATAGGGTCACGGGGGTCTGCTGGAGCCAATCCCAGCCAACACAGGGCACAAGGCAGGAAACAATCCCGGGCAGGGTGCCAACCCACCGCAGGACACACACCCACACACCAAGCACACACAAGGGCCAATTTAGAATCGCCAATCCACCTAACCTGCATGTCTTTGGACTATGGGAGGAAACCCACGCAGACATGGGGAGAACATGCAAACTCCATGCAGGGAGGACCCGGGGAGCAAACCCAGGTCCCCTAACTACGAGGCAGCAACGCTACCACTGTGCCACCCTATATATGAATCAGTACCTGCCAAATAATTGAAAGAGTACACAACACCCTATTTTGGGTTCATCAGCACTTGAGGAGAAGATTGTGATGTTGAGCCCTGGCAGTTGGTTTGCTTACTTGACAGGGTTAAGATCAGAGTGTTACATTCATAGGTATGAATCATTACATATGTATATATAGTGAAGGAAACCCATGCATCAGCAAGCCCAAACCTAGACACAAACACAGTCCCGGGTTCAAATAAAGGTTGGTATCTTACACCACACTCCTTTATAAGTTACAAAAAGCAAAAACAAAGGTTTTTCTCTCTCCTTACTCTAATTTCTCTCACCAGCGTGCTGCACTCCTCCAGTCAAGTGTTGCCTTTCTACCTCCCAGCTCTGTCTCACCTGGATAAGGCAGTGCGGTACCTTTAATAACAGACCTGGGAGTACTTCCGGTGACAAGGGTGATGGCCCGATAGAAGTACTTCCGGGTAACACAGTAGGGAGCTTGTCACCCTGCAGCGCCCTCTTGTGGTACACTTATAAAGGAGTGTGGTGTAAGAAACCAGCAGGGCTGCCATTTCAGACTACATTTCCCAAGATGCCCTACTTCCTTCACACTTGGGAACAAATAACCAATGGCTGATGCCATCTGGCATGCTGGGAGAATAAAAAAAAACCCAGTGATACTTTTTCTTTTTATTGGGCTCTCCGTCCACTCTTTCCAGTCCTTCTTTCCAGGTCTGCTCTCTCTCCTGGCCGGGATGCCGATGTGGCATCTACAATATACAGCCATATGAAAAATGTTTGGGAGCCCCTCTCAGCCTGCATAATAACTGACTCTCCTTTCAACAGTAAAGATAACAGTGGTATGTCTTTCATTTCCTAGGAACATCTGAGTACTGCGGTGTTTTCTGAACAAAGATTTTTAGTGACGCAGTATTTAGTTGTATGAAATGAAATCAAATGTGAAAAACTGGCTGTGCACAAATGTGGGTCCCCTTGTCATTGTGCTGATTTGAATGCCTGTCACTGCTCAATGCTGATTGGTTGGTTGATGAGCTCGTTAAGCCTTGAACTTCACAGACAGGTGTGTCCCATCATGAGATATAAAGGTATTTAAGGTGGTCAATTACAAGTTGTGCTTCCTTCCCTTTGACTCTCCTCTGAAGAGTGACAGCATGGGATCCTCAAAGAAACTCTCCAAAGATCTGAAAACAAAGATTGTTGAGTCTCCTGGTTTAGGGGAAGGCTACAAAAAGCCATCTCAGAGTTTAAACTGTCAGTTTCTGTAACTGTAAGGAGTGGAATCAAGAAATGGAAGGCCACAGGCACAGTTGCTGTTAAACCAGCAGGTCTGGCAGGCCAAGAAAAATACAGGAGCGGCATATGAGCAGGATTGTGAGAATGGTGACAGACAACCCACAGATCACCTCCAAAGACCTGCAAGAACATCTTACTGAGATGGTGTATCTGTGCATCGTTCGACAATTCAACGCAGTTTGCACAAAGAACATCTGTATGGCAGGGTGATGAGAAAGAAGCCCTTTCTGTACTCACACCACAAACAGAGTCGCTTGTTGTATGCCAATGCTCATTTAGACAAGCCAGATTCATTTTGGAACAAAGTGCTTTGGACTGATGAGACACAAATTGAGTTATTTGGTCAAAACAAAAAGTGCTTTGCATGGCAGAAGAAGAACACCGCATTCCAAGAAAAACACCTGCTACCTACTGTCAAATTTGGTGGAGGTTCCATCATGCTGTGGGGCTGTTTGTCTAGTTCAGGGACTGGGGCCCTTGTTAAAGTCGAGGGTCAAATGAATTCAACTCAATATCAACAAATTCTTCAGGATAATGTTCAAGCATCAGTCACAAAGTTGAAGTTACACAGGGGTTGGATATTCCAACAAGACAATGACCCAAAACACAGTTGGAAATCTACAAAGGCATTCATGCAGAGTGAGAAGTACAATGTTCTGGAATGGCCGTCACAGTCCCCTGACTTGAATATCATCGAAAATCTATGGGATGATTTGAAGCAGGCTGTCCATCACATTGAACTGAACTGGAGAGATTTTGTATGAAGAATGGTGAACAATACCTCCATCCAGAATCAGACACTCATCAGAGGCTATAGGAGGACAGCGTCTAGAGGCTGTCAGATTAGCAAAAGGAGGCTCAACTAAGTATTGATGTCATATCTCTGTTTGGGTGCCCACATTTATGCACCTGTCTAATTTTGTTATGATGCATATTGCATATTTTCTGTTAATCCGATAAACTTAATGTCACTGCTGTAATACTACTGTATCCATAAGGCATGTCAGATATTAAAAGGAAGTTGAGCCAATGAGAAACAAAAATCCAAAGAATTAAGAGGGGGTCCCCAAACTTTTTCATATGACTGTAAATACAAAGTACAGAGACGGCAGCTTTCACCTGCAGCTATCGACTCTTCAGTATGCAAGCGACTCTCCACGCTAGTGTTTAGATCTGGACGGTGTATGTGCCCAAAACAGAAGTCTGACTGCATTCTTGTACCATTGTAGTGTCAGCGTGCACTTTTCATGGCATTACACGTGTATTTTTTGAGCGTGCCCGTGTTGATCAAACACAGGAAGCTCTGCAGTCTACTTGTGACTTTACACTGTAGGAAGTAAGTAAATAAATCAAGGTAAATAACATCTCATCTGGCTTTTATGTAAGTCACATATAAATGTTTTGGGCACATGCACCGTCCACATCTAAACACTAATGTGGAGAGTCGCTCGCGTACTGAAGAGTCTATAGCTGCAGGCCATTAGCAATGCCTTAGATGGAACTGAAGATAGTATCATATATGAAGATAGCGAAGAAAGTGGTATCAGTGATTGTGAGCAGCTGAGCTTCATACATTCTGACAGTAGCGATGAGGAGTTCTTGGGGTTTCCAGAAAACTAGAAGAGTGCTTGAACCTTAAAGTCTCTCCTCATTTGTTAATGACAGTGATCAGTGCTGGATTAACCATACAAGCAAAGTAAGCACATGCTTAGGGCATCAGGGGTAAAGGGGGCACCACAAAAATTTTTCATGGCCGAATTTATCACATAAATTATTAAATTAATTAAATTTATAGCCATTTTCAAAATGTAATGAAAAATTAATAATGCCTCCCTGTACCTCCCTATGTCGTCACTGTTCTTAGACGACACCTTATACAGTGCGTTCTGCATACTGGTGCCATCTACGATGGGGAATTCCCATTTCATGGTGATTCCCTTAAACACCATGTTATGTCAAAATATTGTGAAAATAATTCGATTCAAAACAATATGTTTTTATATTTTTAAATAATAGTTAATAGTTGATTAAAAATTATTATCACATAAATGTTGTGTTTCATGAATTATCTGTTATTTAACTGAAAATGAATTTCTAGTGCATAGAAAGTGTTATTTTCTGTTTTAAGCAAAAACAAAAAATCATCCCATTTTGAGGAAAAAATATTCTGGTAAGTCTATTTAATTCTATTCTTGGATATTTTTAAATTCATTTACATTATGTAAAAGTGAAAATCGCACAGCTGATTACTATTGGATAAAATTGTTTAACTTTTTTACTAATAAAGATTTATTAACAAAATTTTCACAAAATATTCTTCAAATCTTGTACTAAGAATATGTGTAAATAGATTTGCTAAACTGACACAAAAGCCATAAATAAATGAAATAATCAAAATGGTACATGAAAACCGTACATTTCAAAAAACACTTTTAAAATCGACCACAAACGTTAAAATTTGTAAAATTTCGGATGCCATTTTCTCTTCGAGTAATGATAAAAATGCGATCAGATCTTTATCACAAAGCAGTGATAGATAGATAGATAGATAGATAGATAGATAGATAGATAGATAGATAGATAGATAGATAGATAGATAGATAGATAGATAGATAGATAGATAGATAGATAGATAGATGTGAAGGGCACTATATAATAGATAGATAGATAGATAGATAGATAGATAGATAGATAGATAGATAGATAGATAGATAGATAGATAGATAGATAGATAGATAGATAGATAGATAGATGTGAAGGGCACTATATAATAAATAGATAGATAGATATGAAATGCACTATATAATAGATAGATAGATAGATAGATAGATAGATAGATAGATAGATAGATAGATAGATAGATAGATAGATATGAAAGGCACTATATAATAGATAGATAGATAGATAGATAGATAGATAGATAGATAGATAGATAGATAGATAGATAGATAGATAGATAGATAGATAGATAGATGTGAAGGGCACTATATAATAAATAGATAGATAGATATGAAAGGCACTATATAATAGATAGATAGATAGATAGATAGATAGATAGATAGATAGATAGATGTGAAGGGCACTATATAATAGATAGATAGATAGATAGATAGATAGATAGATAGATAGATAGATAGATAGATAGATAGATAGATAGATAGATAGATAGATGTGAAAGGCACTATATGATAGATAGATAGATAGATAGATAGATAGATAGATAGATAGATAGATAGATAGATAGATAGATAGATAGATAGATAGATAGATAGATAGATAGATACTTTATTAATCCCAATGGGAAATTCACAATGCTGCAGAAAATAAATTTTTAAGTCAATTTTGGTGTTAAATTTAGTTTCTACAGGTTTTAGCAGGATACTTGATAATCTGTAGTCCTTAAAATAACGGCAGATAAAATTAATAATCGTAGCAATTTAAGCCATTTTGTAGTCACTTTGAGACCTAAACATCCTTAAATATGAGATGTAAAAAATTTCAAAAAGCTGAAACAAATTAATATTTTGGAATTTGGTTTGCTTCATCAAAAACTACAGATTTTCACGAAAATTTTGGTCCTAGTCTCATTTTGATACGATAATTTTCACGACCCCTCGGTACTACAACAATTAAAGTCATTTGGTTTACGACATTGAGGCAGCGGTTTTGCAGTTTTTAATGCATATAACCGCTCTAAGCATTACTTTGCCGTACGACTTTAACTGTCATGAATTTTTACCATTTTTATTATTTAATTTATTTTTGGCTTTTGCGTTCATTATTTAGCAAATCTTTTACACACATTCTTAATATAAGGTTTAAAGAATATTCTGTGAAAATTTTGTAACTAAATCTCCATCCATCCATTTTCCAACCCGCTGAATCCAAACACAGGGTCACGGGGGTCTGCTGGAGCCAATCCCAGCCAACACAGGGCAGGAACCAATCCCGGGCAGGGTGCCAACCCACCGCAGGACACACACACACCAATTTAGAATCACCAATCCACTTAACCTGCATGTCTTTGGCCTGTGGGAGGAAACCCACGCAGACACGGAGAGAACATGCAAACTCCACGCAGGGAGGACCCGGGAAGCGAACCCAGGTGCCCAGGTCTCCCAACTGCGAGGGCAGCAGCGCTACCCACTGTGCCACCGTGCCACCATGTAACTAAATCTTTCTTAGTAAAAAAGTTATCTCTATTATGTATAGTAGCAGATGTGTTACGTAAGATTAATTATGAAGATCTAATCAAAGAGTTTGCAAGGAAAAAAAAGTAGGAGAAAATTATTAAGATAAAAATAAAATGAAGCATACAAAAATAAATATTATTTTCCTTCTTACTATAAGTATGTTTTGTTTAATTTCGAATTTTCGATAATAAAGTAAAATTTTATTTTCTAGTTTGTTATTGTTTTAATATTTTGAATTACTAGTGTAAGGGAGCACCAAAATTACTTGGTGCTTAGGGCATCTAAGGGTCTTAATCCGGCCCTGACAGTAATGATGATTCTTAATACCGCTGTTGACTTTACATGGTTGAAATATTATTCTGCTATATTTTATTAAATATATTAGTATCACCATTTGGTTCAGAATATTTTGTTTCTTGTTTTCCTCCTCTAAACCTAGGTGCGTCTTATGGAGCAAAAAATACGGTAATTGAACTTGACTGCAAGCCTTCAACATTACCAATGAAATCCATCTAGTACAACAATGGTGAGCTGTCCTCTTAAGGATAGGACGAGTCATGTAAAGAGCAAAAAAGGGGCCATTCTGGCACTTGGCACCATGACTACATTGGTGTCAGGAGTGGGATGAAACACAGACCCAATGTCCAATTTTATCTAATGATGATTTCTGTAGAGATGGCAGTGGACCTGATTGGCAGTGCTGAGGAGTTGCCTGGGAATCATTAGCACTATAAGATCTGTGATCTGGAGGGCCGTTTGCAGCATCAGTACAGTGGGGGAAAAGCTGAGAGAGACTGCTACATGTGCAGCTCCATCAATTCTTCGTACATCTGCTACGGTCCATTGGCCTGGTATTCAGATTTTGGCAAAGCTTGGGGAGCATGGAGCAGAGTTAAAAGGTGTGGAAGACTGAGTCGTCTGTGACCCCAGGTGATGAGGCTGATCGCAAGAGTGTTGTGGTGAAGCCGTGGAGCTTTGAGATCCCCTGTCAAGGAGAAGTTCTGCCTGACCCAGAAGGGCTCCATGATACATTTTAGAAATATTCCTTTCTAAGGATGTATCCTTAGAAGTGAAGCTGAAAGCAATCAAATGGTTGGCATGCAAAAAAGATATTTAATAAGGTAAACAATGACTTAGATATTGGAGAAGTGCGTGACTCTCCATATCATTGAGACGTTTGTATTGTCACACACGTGCGTTTGGGAGACGGTTTACGGGCACAAATAAATGCATTTACCCGCTGCCCTATAACTCTTTCTCCTCTCTCCCTGCAGAACAACCGACAAATCCACAACTTAAATGTCACTTACGGTCCTCAAACAACAACATCAGCGTCACACTTCCGGTTCCAGTTCTAAAGACCCCACCTCCTCCTGCTGTCACTTCTGGTTCCAGAATGCCAACCATCCCCATGACATCACTTCCCTTCCACCAACTATATATCCGACATCCATTTTGTTATTTTTTAGTTCCGTTTTGATCTCCAGTCTATAAAGACATCATTTCCATTTTTCAACTGCTCAGCAGTGTATGGGGTTACGATATATAGATATTGCCAAGGTAGATTGGCAGGCATCTGAGCTAGCTTGGGTGAGGGTGTCTCTGCTGTTACGTGGAACGACAGGGGGAAAAAAATTATCCAGAATACTTTCTCCCCCAGTACAATTGTTGGTACTGCTCCTCTGGCATGGACCTAGTATGGACACCCGCTGAGATCCATGGGATTCGTAGTCCTGATGAACAACCCTGTAAAGGTCTTTGGGTGCCACCAAGGAGGAACAGTTTTAATAATTCTTTAATAATAATTCTTTGCATTTTTTATAACGCTTTCTCACTACTCAAAGCACTCAGCAATTGCAGGTTAAGGGCCCAACAGAGCAGAGTCCCTATTGGCATTTACCTTCCGATTGCCAGTGCAGATCCCTAGCCTCAGAGCCACCACTCCACCCTTTTATGGGACTTCCACGTGATCTGGAAATGTTTCTGCCATT
Organism: Erpetoichthys calabaricus; assembly: GCF_900747795.2. Taxonomy (NCBI): domain Eukaryota; kingdom Metazoa; phylum Chordata; class Cladistia; order Polypteriformes; family Polypteridae; genus Erpetoichthys; species Erpetoichthys calabaricus. Next base: position 7,251,814 of record NC_041397.2, on the reverse strand, counting down.
CAGCGCTATGGCACCAGAAGTACTCCCAGGTCGAATATAAAAGGAAGCCGTTCAGCCTGTGTGAGGTTGTTTGGAGTGCTGCAACGCTCACTGGTGGTCACAAGTGGCATAGTCAGCAGGATTTATGGCTGCCTGCTTAGCAGGAACCTGAATGTAAAAATTATTTTTTGTGGTTAAAAGCACCCCAGAGACATGTCCCAATATATATATATAAAAAATTACTTGCACAAAGGCTTCAAAAATGACATAAGCCAACACAATTGTGTCTTAAATTGTTCTGGATATACAATTTCCTCCCCGCCACCTACTATGGCCTCGTAGCCAGGAAAAGCACCATCAACCAACCTGTCTGGGATGTCTATCCACCCACCTTGGCGCCTACAATACAAAGTATTAGACCCCAAGCAAGGGTAGGCGTCCCTACCAGAATGGGTTATGGTTCCATAGCTGACCAGGAGAGCAAACTATTGAATAAGCAAGAAGAAAGGCCAGAAATGTCCTTCATTGGCCAGGTGGCTGGCGGGAGTTGCCCATGTGGAAGTCGGTATGCTGGGGTCCTGGCAGAGACAGACCAAAGATCCTTACTCAGCCAGGCTAACAATATAATGAATGGACCAGAGGAAACAATTCAGTAAGACTACATTATTCACTAACACCAGCAAGGCATGCTGGGAACTGTAGTCTTGTGTGGCAGCCCTGTTGGGTTCCATGAGTATCGCCAAAGGGGTGCTTTGGAAGTTTGTAACCTCATCTTTATGGGACTTTTAATTGATCAAGAAGTGCTTACTGTGGGCAATGCCCTGGCACTGGAAGAATTTGTGGTTCTTGGATTAAAGGAGCTTCTCCAGGTCAGTTGGCATTGAGTGCGAAATGCAAACAGGAAACGAGGAAAAGAGAAGATGAGGGAAGTCTGTGTTTGTATTGAACTTGTGGTACTGTTACAGAGAAGCCTTTGTCAAGGTAAAGGACTTGGGTCTGTCAGTCTGTGTATGTGATTTGGGGTACAGAAGCATCCCCTACAGATCACTCTCTCTCTCTCTCTCTCTCTCTCTCTCTCTCTCTCTCTCTCTCTCTATATATATATATATATATATATATATATATATATATATATACACAGTATAGTAGTATATACAGTATAGAAATATATATACTACAGTAGTATAGTAGTATGAGTATATACTAGAATAGTCTATAATAGTATATACTAGTAAAGTATAGTATATACAGTATAAAAAATAGATATAGATAGATAAATGAAAGGCACTATATAAAAAGACAGACCTATAGATAGATAGATAGATAGATAGATAGATAGATAGATAGATAGATAGATAGATAGATAGATAGATAGATATGAAAGGCGCAATATACTGTAATAGATAGATAGATAGATATGAAAGGTACTATATAATAGATACATAGATAGATAGATAGATAGATAGATAGATAGATAGATAGATAGATAGATAGATAGATAGATAGATAGATAGATTTTTTTTATTGTATTGCATGTTGATCTTTTATATTGTTAATAAAAACACATTTTTATATATTTTTAGTCCCCTGGTGTTGCCTGGATTCTGGGATGTTCCAATAGCGCCCCCTTTCTTTTATAATTGATATGGACATATTGCTCAGTGTTTTATGTTTTTTTTTGGAGTTTAGTCCCATCAAGACATTGGTTGCCACTCTCTGTGCCCCCCTATTCAAATCACTTCACATAGCGGGGGGTCTCCATTTATGCCAAGTTCAGGGAATGACTTTAAATAAATATGTCAGCTCACAGTATTTTACTCTTGTAAAGTTTTTGCACTTTTAAAGACTATGTGTGGGCAGCATTTAAAAGAGAGGTAAGTCTGACTCCTTATTGTACTTTGCTGCAGGCTACGGCGTTGCATTGGACCTTTTTGTTATCACGCCATTTCTCTAAACATTTACTTATAATGGAAGTGATTCATTAAGAAGTCAGCCAGCAGTTATCTGAGATCGAACATCAAGATAACTCCACACATTCCAACATTTCAATAGGTAGAGCGGCTCCGAGGCCCTGAGAAACGTACAGCGGATGAGTCGTCACATTGAGTGATGGTAAGAGGAGCAGCAGGACAGGTTTCATTTAAGGGCCCCGATTTTATCTCTTCACATTCATTTACTTGAACTTCGCTGCCTGTTTTCTATGTTGTCATCTTCCATCATGTCTAAGAAAGCCATGAAAACACCAGGCGTATTTATGTAAAGTCTCAGACAGCACAATCCACGGTGCTGCATCCGTAAAGAATACATGAAGGAAAACAATCATCACAGAATCACATAGGACAAGTTGACACAAAGACCGAAAATCAAGATAAGCCATTGAAGAAATGGAGTGCAGCGGCTGTTAGGGAGTAGCAGGTTTTGTCCTCCATCCATCTGTCCATCCGTGTTATTAGCTGAAAGAATTCACCACCTGAATGTAATACCTGCCTGTATACTAGGCTAAATTACATCATTAGACCATAATATTTCACTTCTTCTACTCTGTGACCCTCTGGCCCATTTGGTGTGCTGCCACCAAATGGCGGGCTTCTTGTCAGTTCTCTGGGATGCCAACTGTGAAAAAACTAAAGTAAAAATGCCATATTGAGAAAATGTTAGGAACAAATCCCAATCTCACAGACCACAAAGGACACAGCTCCTCAAATTCATTGAAACGAGACCCTTTACTGCCTGACAAGCCCAAAAAGATAATGTTACGCTCTCCAAAAGTGGGCCACAGCAACAATAAAGGCAAAAGTAGCAAATCCCAAAGTGTATGTGAGATTCGCCTCCACCAGAGGATGAGCTACATTAACCAGGTCTGGCACTAAATAATAATAATAATAATAATAATAATAATCAGACAGACAGACAGACAGACAGACAGACAGACAGACAGACAGACAGATAGATAGATAGATATGAAAGGCACTATATAATAAGACAGACAGACAGACAGACAGACAGACAGACAGACAGACAGACAGACAGATAGATAGATAGATAGATAGATAGATAGATAGATAGATAGATAGATAGATAGATAGATAGATAGATAGATAGATAGATAGATGGCCCTGAAGTCTTCTATCTGTGGAGTAGGTAAAGTGGAGCAGCAATGACAGCACACCACTTTCAGTCCATTGTCCAAGTTGCGTCTTTTATTCACATTCAATAAAGTCATCATCACCCTGCACATATAGTGTAGTGACCTCGGCGTCAGGTTCAAAAAAGAAGAAAAAACAGACAGAAGAAGTAAAGCTCACAAAACAGTTTACTTGAACAATAAAAAAGCAAAAAACCACAGGGTTGTAACAGCAAAAATTAATGAACGTCTTTGACTTTGAACTATTTATAATCTCCTACATTTCTGTCATATTTGTGGTCCTGAGAGGGTCTGTTAAAAGAAAAAAGCAAAAACAGAAAATGTAAAACGCTGACTTTGTAACCCCACAACACAATCTTCTGGCCGCTTCTCCAACGAACCTCTCGACCCTCCTCCCGTCCCGGGTACTGCCCCCCCCTTACCGCATCAATCACACTCCCATTGTCAGTACTCCGACCTCCCTCAATCAAACCCAACAGTCACTCCAAATGGCCTTCAACCTGGCTGGGATGCTACAATATATTTCACCATTTTAGTTCCGGTGTTTTCCCCCTTTTTATTTATCACTATAAATATCCATCAGAAGTATATTTCCTTTTCTATATTAGTATTCTCAGGTGTGTTCCCAATACCTCTTCTTTCCACCAAGATTCTCAATAACAGGAAGGTGCGGTCAGGGGAGGTCGTCATGAAAAGTAAAAAAACTAATAATGAAAACCTAAAATGAATGTGTCCACTAGTCTGTGCTATTAATTTGTTTTCTGTATGATTCCAATAATTGTGATCATTTTTCTAGTCAAAATCGCTGGATTGGTGAATTTCCTGTTCAAATATAAGAGGAGAAACGTGAGGAGGTGCGGCAGCGATGAGCCTCACCTCCCCTCAGACTGTGCTCTCCTCACACACGGGGTTGATGTCTGCGATTGTCGCGTGCATGTTGCTGTCTCTCTCTGTATGTCACCAATATAAGGTTTGCAGACATGTTTATTATAAACCCTGACCTTCCACAGTCTGGCGAATATCTTAAATGGATATTTGTGACATACAGTATTTAGTCTTGCTGATCGGACATAAAACAGCAGTGAGAAGGCAAAACGTGAGTGAGGCAGACAGTACCAGGCCACCCTGAAGGGGGTGCATGTGAGCTCAACAGGTGCTCGTTGCTGCTGTTCTTCTACGCAGAGGCGCCAATAAGTTAGCAACATCAGAAAGTCAAGTGCACTGCAGCACTCCGTTTATTTTCATTTTTCGTTCCAACTAACTGCCAAAATGGAAGATTAAAACTTTTAAAACTAAAGGAAAATAAGGAGGACTTTGACAAGAAAGTGACTGAGATTTTCGTGGGGAAGGATCGGCGCTTGGACTCATTCACACATAAAGGTAAGACCATAAACGGTTTATTTAAAACCTAAATTTTCACCTTAAATAAAATATTCTTTTCTTTTTCTTGTTATCCTTTTGTTGAACAGTCTGTATTAAAATTGATTAAAGCACCAGAGTTTAAAAGCTTTTAAAAACAATTTCAATTAAGGTCATAATTGAAATCCGTTTTTTTTTTTTTTTTTGTACACCACTCTATACTTTCATTTGTAATGAATGAGTGTGAATTGTGGAATTACAACGGCAAATTTAAAACACATGGAGGGTGAGAAGCAAATGTGCTCTCTCTGCTCTCTCTCTTTCTCACCGCTATAAATGTAATGTTATTTCATAGCCGAATATGAACCTTACCTGTGTGTGTAAAGAATCTTAATACATAATTCGCCAGTCTCCTCACTCACTCACTCACTCACTCACTCACTCACTCACTCACTCACTCACTCACTCACTCACTCACTCACTCACTCACTCACTCACTCACTCATGTCCATCCGAGGCCGAATGCACAGTTGCCTTCTGCGCATGTCCGAAGCCGAATGCGCAGCTGCCCGAAAAACCTTACGAGACCGACATCGCAGCAGGCGGCGGATTTATGGCCGCAAAAATTCAAAGAGAAAGGCGACTTCGATTAAAGCTCTATAGGCATGAAAGGCGATTTCGATTACAGCTCGAGGCCTAATTACGCATTCATTCAATACACCTATATTAGGTTTGTGGTGCGGAATGCGCAGTCGCCTTCTGCGCACATCGCCTTCTGCGCATGTCCGAAGCCGAATGCGCAGTCGCCTTCTGCGCAGCTGCCCGAAAAACCTTACGAGACCGACATCGCGGCAGGTGGCGGATTTACGGCCAAGAAAATTCTAAGAGAAAGGCGACTACGGCCACGAAAATTCAAAGAGAAAGGCGACTTCGATTAAAGCTCTAGAGGCCTGAAAGGCGATTTCGACTACAGCTCGAGGCCTAATTACTCATTCATTCAATATACCTATATCAGGCTTGTGGTGCTTATACTTATTATATATTATACTATTACACTCGTGCCCGTTTCATCTTACGTTGTCGAAACGGGCTCTTTGTCTAGTGAGATATGAAACATAACCAGTAGGCAATGTGCCAATTGAATAGTGAATAAGCGACTCTTTGGGGTTCATATATTTGTAAATCTGACTCCAAAGGAGTCACCAGCCATGTCACCACCACGTCACTGCCCAATAAACAGGATCACATACACGTACACGTGCATACAGTAAGTAATCCCTAACCACTAGGGTAATATAGAAAAAGTCTACAGAAATACAGTATTTAGAGCAAGCTATGCCCTGCATTAGAGTATATGCAGAGGTCCAAGTAGTTTCTTCATTATAGAACTCTCTTTTTTTAATTACATTTCTAAAGGTTTGAAACAACAGCATTAAGCATTAACGAAAACACTTCAAAGCTACTCTTATCATATTTCAAATACTTTCATAAACTAACCATTTCATATTCATACATCTATAACAGAATATAGCAATAACCATTCATCACAGACATCTCAGCCATTCCATAACTTAGTTACGCCTAATACAGTTTACAAAAAAGACATTTAACAAGAGTGCCAAGTGTTTAGGAGCCGAGCAACTATTTAAAAAGCCCCAGTCTTGTCTTGGGAGTGATCCACAACCCCGCCGTCTTATCGGTCTTTGCAACCGAGCAGCTTGCCGCCTGCATTTAGCGAGTTTTAACTTTGCGTCTCTGTAGCAATGCTTATTACCATACTACCGTAACGTTCTGAGTAGACTTGACTCTCAGTTAAAAGGTAAAATCTTGATTACATCTTGCCTGAAGAAGGGGCCTGAGTTGCCTCGAAAGCTTGCATATTATAATCTTTTTAGTTAGCCAATAAAAGGTGTCATTTTGCTTGGCTTTTCTCTACATTCATAATGGCTAACACGGTACAACACCCTAGTACTAAAGGTAAAATCTTCAAATTTATTGTATATTAACCTGTGGAATAGGTAAAGTAGAGCAGCAATGAGAGCAGCACACCGCTTTCAGTCCATTGTCCAAGTTGAGAAGGGTCTAACCGCAGCCTGCCATACCTATGTCATAGGTCAGGTAATGCCTACAACGTCAGTCACAAAACACCCTTTGAGCCTGGTAACCCACCCACAACTCTAATCTTAACCGTAGCGTACCTATAGCCCTAATGCTAACCATAGTCTAACACGATGGGTGTTACGTGACTGACGTTGAGGGTGTTTCGAGCTGTGGAGCATTACATGACTGACCTCATAGGTACTGCGGTCTGCGATTACTTACTGTTGTCCAATTTGAGAAGGATCTAACCACAGCCTGCCATACCTACATCATACCTATGCCTGTGTAGGCAGAGTGATGGCTCCGAGGCTAGGGATCTGCACTGACAATTGGAAGGTTGGCAGTTCGAATCCCGTAAAATGCCAAAAGGGAGTTGGCTCTGTTGGGCCCTTGAGCAAGGCAATTAACCTGCAATTGCTGAGCGCTTTGAGTAGTGAGAAAAGCGCTATATAAATGCAAAGAATTATTATTTATTATTATGTCATAAGTAAGGTAATGCCTACAACGTCAGTCACTAAACGCCCTTTGAGTCTGGTAACCCACCCACAACTCTAATCTTAACCGTAGTGTACCTAAGGCCCTAATGCTAACTATAGTCTAACATGATGGGTGTTACGTGACTGACATTAAGGGTGTTTTCGAGCTGTGGAGCATTACATGACTGACCTCATAAGTACTGCAGTCTGTTGATTACACTCTGTTGATCCAAGTTGCGTCTGAGGGGTGGGCAGAAGTTTATCCTTCTACTGTAACCCTGACGGAACCACTTCAGTGTGAAATGCGTTCCTACCGATTACTGCTCCATTCCACAGTCTGTTTTCATGGTTCAACTTACAACAGGAACCCATGGTTTCCTAAATAGCATCACTTTCGGTGATTTGTTACATTAATAAAAAAACTATTGTGGCTACTTTTTTATTGAATGCACCACAGTAACACCACCTGAGAGCAGGTAGACACTCGTCTTTAACGTGAATCAAGTGTAGAGATTTCTGTGCAGGCTCAATGGCAACAAAATGTTCGGGCATGACAACATCTCAGGACATCTTCTTAAGGCTTGTACAAATGTTGTCGTTATCTCTATCAGGGGTTCCAATCTGCTTCAAATCAACCACCATCATACCAATAACCTAAAAAAAAAAAAACTGCGGTGGACTTTCTGATTGACTATCGGCCAATTGCCCTCACCCCAATAATCACAAAATGCTTTGAAAGATGCGTACTGATGCCAACCTTCCATGAGAAATCGATCAAATGCAGATTTCCACAGATGATGCAATATTTCTAGCCATCCACAATGGTTTGACAGACTTGGAACAAAAGAACATAGACATCCTTTGATGGACTGCACTGGGCCCTACCAAACCACTCCATAAACTAATCAGTCAGAGTCTATGCACCCAACTCTGCAACTAGATGAATAACTTTCTTTCTAACAGTCCACAGCATGTAAGGTCGACAGAAGATGTGTCTCATCCACTTCAGGCTCCACGGGGCTGTGTGCTGAGACCCATACTCAATTCACTATAGTAAAACCTTTATTATCCATCAAGAGCCAAAAACAAATGCCAGCGCTTACCTATTACTGGACTACTATTGCCGTGCATTACTCTGCAAGCTTTGCAGATTGGGACATCTCTCCCTTGTGCCAGCACGGAATCTTCTCCTTCCCCAGCACCACATTGTCAGTTACGTACCTTCAGTTATAATAGCATTTTGTTGCTTTTCTCTTTTGTTATAATTAAATTACTATACATTGTTATGGCCAATAAATGTATCCTTGGGGTGTTGGCGTTATCACAAAAATTGAAATTATTAAACATTTACTAAATGGCCAAAGTGTTTTAATTATTGCTTCAATTTACAGAGTAGGAAGAACAATACAATACAATACAATACAATTTAGTTTTGTAGCACCCAAAATCGCACAAGGAGGGCCACAATGAGCTTTAACAGGCCCTGCCTCTTGAAAGCCCCTCAGCCTTGACTCTCTAAGAAGACAAAGAAAAACTCTCAAAAAAACAAAAATGGAAGAAACCTTAGGAAAGGCCGTTCAGAGAGAGACCCCTTTCCAGGTAATTTGGGGCGTGCAGTGGGTGTCAAGAAAAAAAATGGGGGTAAATACAATATAATACACAGAACAGAACACAAGTAATTATCAATACAATATAATAGTACAATATAAATATTACAAGTACAGAGCAGAATTCAACAGTAGATGATATCACATCATAAGATTCGGATTTGTTTAGAGTCCTGGGGCCTCATGTATAAACGGTACATACGCACAAAAATGTTGCGTACTCCCATTTCCACACTCAAATCACGATGTATGAAACCTAAACTTGGCGAAAAGCCACGCACATTTCCATGCTAGCTCAAACCATGGCATACGCAAGTTCTCCGCTCTGTTTTGCGTCAAAGCAGTGCATTTGTTCCAGTGTGGATTCCCTTTCTTTTTTAGATGCACATCCCTGACGCGGCTTTATCAAATACACTGACATTAATCGCATATTGCTTGTTAATTTAAGGCATCTGATTGTAATTAATCTGTAATAATATAATGGTCCACGGAATGGCCAAACTATTCCAAATACCACAGCTGCTTTAGCGTTGTTACTCTCACTGCACCACTCGGAGTATTTACAGTAATAATAATAATAATAATTCTTTGCATTTATATAGCGCTTTTCTCACTACTCAAAGCGCTCAGCAATTGCAGGTTAAGGGCCTTGCTGAAGGGCCCAACAGAGCAGAGTCTCCTTTGGCATTTACGGGATTCGAACCGGCAACCTTCCGATTGTCAGTGCAGAGCCCTAGCCTCAGAGCCACCACTCCGCCTATAATATATATATCACTGTATCTGAATGTGGAATCACAGATCTACAGCAGATGATCTGAATGAGAATTATTGGTATACAGCATCAAGCACACCCTGCCTCAGCCATGCGCACTGTCTATTTGAACTGCACTCATACAGCAAAAATTTCAGAGCCTTTCCAGTACGGACCTCGCGGTTCAGTAACAGTTTCATCCCAAGAACTCTAAACGCACTCAATCAGTCCATCAAGTGCTCCTTGTAGAACTGTTTGTACTTATAAGTACAATCACCTCACTGTAAACTTGTACTACAGTTATAATATTACACAACCTGAGCCACTTTATAAAGCTTGTATTTACATATGATGACGATATCATTTTTAAGATGAAATGCAGCAAAATATGTTTATTACATTATACAGATAAAATGTTAACATTACTTAAATAATCTATATTGTTAGTAATTAAAGCATGTGAGGACACAGTGGACAGCGGTAGCGACGATCTGGCGCCCCGTTCAGAGATTGTTCCTGCCTCGCGCTGTATTCTTGCTGGAGCTGGCGCGAGACACTGGAAGAATAGATGGATAGAATAATTAAAGATGCACTACAAAGATATTTCAATGTTCCTTAAAAGTTTTGAAGAATCTGCATTCTCAGCTTACAGATGGCTTAATGTCTATTACTGAGCTGACTGTGTGGTGATTGGGTACTTGGAAAAAGAAAAGGAAGAACAAGAATTGGGGGTTAGTATGTTTTAAAGAGACAGCACTGCTGCAATAATTTATTTCATCGAAGGTCGCACACGGCGCAGCAAGCATCTTACGTGAGGCAGGAACAATCTCTGGATGGGGTGCCAACTCATCACTATCATTGTGCCACTGTGTTCCCATGTTTAATAACATGCTTTATCTTCTATCATCATGAAAATGATATCAAGTATACGTCTCAGTATTTAAATTATTCAGAGAGCTGTACTATCACAAATGTAATGGATTCTGTGTCCTGTCGGAGGAAGAGAAAGCTCGTTTAAGAAGCACATAGTGATTCATACACATAGAGCATGAAGAAGAACACGTACAAAACAAAGCGTTTAACGTACTACTTTAGTTACGATGGGACTTGAGAAACTAGTAAATTAAATGATTTTAAGATGAAGTTTATGATGTTCTACTTTAATGACAAAATAAACTACGTGATTAAAGTGGAAATTTCAAGATTGATGTTGACATTTCGAGCTTTTTTCCCCACTGTGTTCCTATTTTTTTTTTCTGTTCCCTAATAAACTTCCATATGACTCTCAGACGGTGGGCTACGACTCGTCTTTTCACGGCAACTTTGATATCTGATAACTTCTTTTTGATTTTGGGCACTGTGCGACTTTGTGAACATGATCTTTTGAGTTTCTCCGCCACTCTATGTCACTCGATCAACTTCCTTTTGTTGTTTATACCATTTAAACCAACAAATAGTACGTTCTTCTTTGCCTCCACTTGGTATTCGCTGAAATTCTTCTATTTTCCCCCCATGTTTTTGCCATTGCCTTTTCACAGAACGCTGAGCTTAAGGGCTATTTATATTGATTTGCATATTCAAAGAGGCGCAATTCTGGGAGGAGATGGGGCGGGACAGCAGGAGTGTGCATGTGAATTACTTTTCACGCTGACGGGGATTTATGGAGTGGAAGAACGTGGAAGTTGACGTTTGCCCATATTTATGCATCTGGATTTTTTTTTTGCATACGCACATTTCCGCTTTTGTCCGTACGCCAAGTTTTAGTGTGAATTCTACACACGCCATTATGCATAAGGCCCCAGGTATTTTCTTCATTACTTCTTTTCTGCATCCATTGACTCAACATGTGTTCCTTTAAGCACCAAGTTCAATTTAGGAAAAACACACGCGCACAAGACATGCAGTCTTCCTCGTATGCCTCAGTATGCATTTGAAAAGATTCCGTTGTTGTTTTGTTCAATTTTACTAAAAATTTGAAACTGACACTTTGCTCAATTTTTAAACTTAGCATGATTCTGGCACACAAGGGGGAAACACAACTGCATTCAAAGGTGACTGACAATTAACTAAATGGCAGAGAGTGTTGTCGTTTGTCGTTCAGGTTTGGACAGGTTTAAACCTGCAAGGCAAGTTCTCATAATCAGTTCTCTCTGCAGTGTTTAAGAGATAGAAACACAATCTCATTATTTAATAGGCAGACCTCATACTTTGTTTCTAAAGCAGCTGTTCTGTTATCCGTCTTTTCTCTTATCCATAATGGCTTTGGTCCCGACCCCGAGATTTTTACAGTATTTGCTCATGACTGCTCACTCATTCACATCACTAGGTGGATAGGATACCACCATTCTTGGACTGGTCTTGTCTCCAATAACGATGAGACCAACTCAAAGTGCAAGATTTGACAAAATTGATGAGAAGAAAACAACTTGTCACAAAAAAAACAATAATTGAGTTCAGGAAAGCACATGAGACAGAGCAAACAATTCCTAAGAATAAACAAAGTGTAAGAGGAAAGAGTAGCCCATTTCTAATATCTCAGAGGATCATGTCTGGTTACTAAACACCACACAGAAGGTCTAGCAATGTCATTTCCTCCTTAGGACACTGGAAAGGGCCGATCTACTGCGGCAGTCTGTGATTGTTTTTTATTGTAGAACTATAGAGACCATCCTAACTTACTGCAGTACAGTATTGTGTGCTGGATCAGAAAGATCTGCAAAGGTGGCAAAGATGGCACAGTGCATCATCGGTGCCAGACTCAGATCTATGGCAGTCGGCAGTACAGGAAGGCCCAGGAGATCATTAGAGAGCCATTCCACACAGAACACTACATGCTTGCTCTTTTGTACTCTGACAACCACTACAGGGTCATATGCGGACACAATACCAGATTTAAAAACAGCTTCTTCCCTACAGGAGCTAAAATGCTGTCCTGTAACCTACGCAACACTCCCCTTATAATATCCATCCATTATCCATCCCACTATATCCTAACTACAGGGTCACAGGGGTCTGTTGGAGCCAATCCCAGCCAACACAGGGCGCAAGGCAGCAAACAAACCCTGGGCAGGGCGCCAGCCCACCGCAGCCCCGTATAATAGACATTTGAAATAACACCCCCAATCAACACCTTTACGTATTCATATGTGCAATGACCCCCTTGACTGCAACCCTGCACGATTTTGTTCTCTTTCGATTTACATGCAGTACCTGCCTATTTACAGTATCACTCTATTATAATAAAAAAATCTTGGGAGACGAGACTTTTTATCCTGCGACGAGACGTGATCTTTTGAAGAGAGACACTTTCAGGGTCCCCGAGACGAGACTTTGTGCCAAGAGATTTAACCACGCCCGGGGCCGGAAATAAAATACAAAGAGTAGAAGACAAAGTAGAACGTCGTAAAGAATTAAAAAATGTTGCCACGATACACATGGCGAGCAGGTTAGAAAAAATGGAAGTACGAAAATTCAAAAGTCTCAAAAAAATGATAGTAAAGATCGCATTAGCGCAAACAAACGGAAATTATTACTCGGTGAAGTAACGTAACAGCGAAAAGAGATCTAATATATTGATAGGACTTAAAGTTTAAGTCAGAGACTTGTAGATCATCTCATTCGTGTTGCTATCAGTAGAGTTTCTTCCCAATGAAGAGGCGTATCCACGAGAATTAAAAGATTTGTAGTTTGTTGAAAGTGAAATCCCGAGAGAGAAAATTTCAATCCCCACGAGACAAGACTTTATGGAAAGAGATTTGGAAAAGTCCCGCCCACATCTAAAACATTTATAGCCACGCACACAGTCCAGTCATTTCTCATTTGTGTCAGTGCTATTGTCAGACAGAGTTTGTGTAGAGAGAAAGAAATGAGATTCACTCACGGGCAGTTAGACGTTACATTGTCACGATGGAAATCCAAACATGGAATCAAAATACAATGAGATACTGACGAAAAGGTAAAATCGAAAAGAGATCGAATATAAGGAAACAGGTGATAGGACAGAAGTATGTAGATATTGGATGGCTTTAAACTTTAAGTCGGTGACTTGTAAATCGTCTAATTTGTGTTGCCATCAGGGAAAAGTTGTGTTTCTTCCCAATGAAGAGTCGTATCCGCGAGAATTAAATGTTTTATTGTTTGTGAGTTGCAGAGACGCAAATTTGCTGGCACGTATCACAGACAGGGGGGGTTGGCAAGCGAAGCGAGCAGTGGGTGAAGCCCCCTGGTATACTTATTGTTTTGCTTATTAATATATGTTGTGGCCAAGCGCAGGAATGACACGCTTGCTGGAAGAAAATTTGGGATGCCAATCAGGTCGTCCCTCTTAACAAGCAACAACCTTAAACAAAATTATTGCCCTTGTCTCTGGACTTCAAACTGCAAAAAGCAAAGCTCAGGTTCTTGCCATGGATTTGGGTCAGTTTGCTTCATCTGGGAGGTCGCTGCTGCCGAAATGACGCCTCCTTCTCAGAAGCTGAGAGTCTTATGGACAGGGAACTGGAAAAGGCCGAGTCAGATGCCCACACTGGGTGGTTTCTCAGAGCTCTGAGGAGAAAAAAGAGAATGCAGAGTTAACGATAGCGCCACCTCTCAGTGGGTTAATATATACCTCGACAAGGCCTGTAAAGAGATCCTCTGACATGCATATACATATATTTATAATATACAGTACATCCGGAAAGTATTCACAGCGCATCACTTTTTTCACATTTTGTTATGTTACAATCTTATTCCAAAATGGATTAAATTCATTTTTTTCCTCAGAATTCTACACACAACACCCCATAATGACAATGTGAAAAAAGTTTACTTGAGATTTTTGCAGTTTTATTAAAAATAAAAAATTGAGAAAGCACATGTACATAAGTATTCACAGCCTTTGCCATGAAGCTCAAAATTGAGCTCAGGTGCATCCTGTTTCCTCTGATCATCCTTGAGATGTTTCTGCAGCTTCATTGGAGTCCACCTGTGGTAAATTCAGTTGACTGGACATGATTTGAAAAGGCACACACCTGTCTATAGAAGGTTCCACAGTTGACAGTTCATGTCAGAGCACAAACCAAGCATGAAGTCAAAGGAATTGTCTGTAGACCTCCGAGACAGGATTGTCTCGAGGCACATATCTAGGGAAGGTTACAGAAAAATGTCTGCTGCTTTGAAGGTCTCAATGAGCACAGTGGCCTCCATAATCCGTAAGTGGAAGAAGTTCGAAACCACCAGGACTCTTCTTAGAGCTGGCCGGCCATCTAAACTGAGCAATCGGGGGAGAAGGGCCTTAGTCAGGGAGGTGACCAAGAACCCGATGGTCACTCTGTCAGAGCTCCAGAGGTCCTCTGTGGAGAGAGGAGAACCTTCCAGAAGGTCAACCATCTCTGCAGCAATCCACCAATCAGGCCTGTATGGTAGAGTGGCCAGACGGAAGCCACTCCTTAGTAAAAGGCACATGGCAGCCCACCTGGAGTTTGACAAAAGGCACCTGAAGGACTCTCAGACCATGAGAAAGAAAATTCTCTGGTCTGATGAGACAAAGATTGAACTCTTTGGTGTGAATGCCAGGCGTCACGTTTGGAGGAAACCTGGCACCATCCCTACAGTGAAGCATGGTGGTGGCAGCATCATGCTGTGTGGGGATGTTTTTCAGCGGCAGGGGCTGGGAGACTAGCCAGGATAAAGGGAAAGATGACTGCAGCAATGTACAGAGACATCCTGGATGAAAACCTGCTCCAGAGCGCTCTTGACCTCAGACTGGGGCGACGGTTCATCTTTCAGCAGGACAACGACCCTAAGCACACAGCCAAGATATCAAAGGAGTGGCTTCAGGACAACTCTGTGAATGTCCTTGAGTGGCCCAGCCAGAGCCCAGACTTGAATCCGATTGGACATCTCTGGAGAGATCTTAAAATGGCTGTGCACCGACGCTTCCCATCCAACCTGATGGAGCTTGAGAGGTGCTGCAAAGAGGAATGGGCGAAACTGGCCAAGGATAGGTGTGCCAAGCTGGTGGCATCATATTCAACAAGACTTGAGGCTGGAATTGCTGCCAAAGGGGCATCGACAAAGTATTGAGCAAAGGCTGTGAATACTTATGGACATGGGATTTCTCAGTTTCTTTATTTTTAATAAATTTGCAAAAACCTCAAGTAAACTTTTTTCACGTTGTCATTATGGGGTGTTGTGTGTAGAATTCTGTGGAAAAAAATGAATTTAATCCATTTTGGAATAAGGCTGTAACATAACAAAATGTGGAAAAAGTGATGCACTGTGAATACTTTCCGGATGCACTGTATATGATACAGTACCTGCCAAATAATACAAAGAGTACACAACACGTGTTTCACCTTAATTGGGGGTTGTCAGTTGTGTGCACATTTGCTTCCCATTATGGGGATCGAACCTTGGACATCAGCACCTGAGGCAAAGCCACTTTCTTGACATATATATAGTCACACATGTGTGCATGAAAGACAGTTTACAGGCTATTTCACAACCAGACCTGGGGTTGGTGCTGTCATCTGATCCTATCTCCTCTTGTCCTTCTGCAGACCAGTTGAAGACCATGCCTTTCAGTGTCATCACCATCGGTCCACCCACTGATGACATCACTTCCAGCACCCTTTAAGGACATCACTTCGGGTACCCAGAACCCATCTACCTGCCACATCAGCTCCTGTTCCAGCCTCCCTGACTCCACCTATTCCTCTAATCCACCATATTTATAGTCCAGTTTCAACCTGATAGTCAATTCTGTCTTGAACGTGTGTCTGTAAAGACGTATTTTTAATTTTTGCATGCCTTTTTTCAAGTATACAGGCTCGCTATCCACAAACGTTTTTCTGTCGGCTGCCTATTTTATTACTATATATATATACCGTATATACTCACGGATAAGTTCTCCTGTGCTGTCGGGGGCTTGATTTTGACCGTATAATTTCTGGAATTTTATAATGTCAGTCGTATAAGTCGAATGCAGAAAACTCACGCTATTTGTCCGAGAGATTACGATATGCTAACGCCCACCTGAGAGAGTAACCACGGAGCACACGGCCTTTTGTTTTTCTATGTATTGTGCCTACATGACCACACAGTAATACCCGAACTAATCCGAAGCAATGTTTGCAGTGTTTTGTGTTTTGTGTATCTCACACCCTCATACACCTTTATCATAAGAGCATCCCTTATCTACGATGGAGCGTTCGATGAGAAGGAAAAATGAAGCTGGTTTTAAATTAAAAGTTGTTAAAGTGGCAAAAAAAATTGGTAACTGCGCTGCTGCAACAAAATTCGATGTGTCTGAGAAACTGATGTGAGATTGGAGGAGGCAAGAAGTGAAAAATTAAGTGTTGCATTTTTAAACAGGCGTATAAGTAGGGGTCTGATTTTATGATTGATTAAAGACCTGACTTATATGTGAGTATATAAGATATAAGATAAGATATAAGATCAAACCAGCATCAATTCTTATCGGTCCACTTGCACAAAGTCAGGGATTTTGTAGGATTCTAGTCAGGTGTCTGATCAGCCAATTCTACCAAACAGGTGCTAATGATCATCAATGTCACACGTAGGTTGAAACACAGTCATTAACTGAAACAGAAACAGCTTCAAACTGGGTGAGGAACAGCCAAACTCTGCTACCAAGGTGAGGTTGTGGAGACAGTTTCATGTCATGGCAAGATTGAGCACAGCAACAAGACACAAGGTAGTTCTAACTGCATCAGCAAGGTCTCTCCCAGACAAAGATTTCAAAGCAGACTGGGGTTTCAAGATGTGCTGTTCAAGCTCTTTTGAAGAAGCACAAAGAAACGGGCAACGTTGAGGATCGTAGACGCAGTGGTCGGCCAAGGAAACTTAGTGCAGCCGATGAAAGACACATCAAGCTTATTACCCTTCGAAATCGGAAGATGTCCAGCAGTGCCATCAGCTCAGAACTGGCAGAAACCAGTGGGACCCAGGTACACCCATCTACTGTCCGGAGAAGTCTGGCCAGAAGTGGTCTTCATGGAAGAGTTGCAGCCAAAAAGCCATACCTCCGACGTGGAAACAAGGCCAAGCGACTCAAGTATGCACGAAAACATAGGAAACTGGGGTGCAGAAAAATGGCAGCAGGTGCTCTGGACTGATGAGTCAAAATTTGAAATATTTGGCTGTAGCAGAAGGCAGTTTGTTCGTCGAAGGGTTGGAGAGCGGTACAATAATGAGTGTCTGCAGGCAACAGTGAAGCATGGTGGAGGTTCCTTGAACGTTTGGGGCTGCATTTCTGCAAATGGAGTTGGAGATTTGGTCAGGATTAATGGTGTCCTCAATGCTGAGAAATACAGGCAGATACTTATCCATCATGCAATACCATCAGGGAGGCGTATGATTGGCCCCAAATTTATTCTGCAGCAGGACAATGACCCCAAACATACAGCCAAAGTCATTAAGAACTATCTTCAGCGTAAAGAAGAACAAGAAGTCCTGGAAGTGATGGTATGGCCCCCACAGAGCCCTGATCTCAACATCATCGAGTGTGTCTGGGATTACATGAAGAGACAGAAGGATGTGAGGAAGCCTACATCCACAGAAGATCTGGGGTTAGTTCTCCAAGATGTTTGGAACAACCTACCAGCCCAGTTCCTTCAAAAACTGTGTGCAAGTGTACCTAGAAGAATTGATGCTGTTGTGAAGGCAAAGGGTGGTCACACCAAATATTGATTTGATTTAGATTTCTCTTTTGTTCATTCACTGCATTTTGTTGATTGATGAAAATAAATGATTAACACTTCCATTTTGAAAGCATTCTTTGTTTACAGCATTTTTTTACACCTGCCTAAAACTTTTGCACAGTACTGTATATATATATATATATATATATATATGTATATTACAGTAATCCCTCCTCCATCGCTGGGGTTGCGTTCCAGAGCCACCCACGAAATAAGAAAATCCGCGAAGTAGAAACCATATGTTTATATGGTTATTTTTATATTGTCATGCTTGGGTCACAGATTTGCGCAGAAACACAGGAGGTTGTAGAGAGACAGGAACGTTATTCAAACACTGCAAACAAACATTTGTCTCTTTTTCAAAAGTTTAAACTGCGCTCCATGACAAGACAGAGATGATAGTTCCGTTTCACAATTAAAAGAATGCAAACATATTTTCCTCTTCAAAGGAGTGCGCGTCAGGAGCAGAGTCTGTCAGAAAGACAGAGGAAAGCAAACAAATCAATAGGGCTGTTTGGCTTTTAAGTATGCGAAGCACCGCTGCACAAAGCTGTTGAAGGCGGCAGCTCACACCCCCTCTGTCAGGAGCAGAGAGAGAGACAGATAAAAAAATCAATACGTGCCCTTCGTGCTTTTAAGTATGCGAAGCACCGTGCAGCATGTCGCTTCACGAAGCAGCTGCACAGAAGGTAGCCAATGTGAAGATAATCTTTCAGCATTTTTAGACGAGCGTCCATATCGTCTAGGTGTGCGAACAGCCCCCCCTGCTCAATCCCCCTATGTCAGGATCAGAGAAAGTCAGCGCAAGAGAGAGAGAGAAAAGTAAGCCGGGTAGCTTCTCAGCCATCTGCCAATAGCGTCCCTTGTATGAAATCAACTGGGTAAACCAACTGAGGAAGCATGTACCAGAAATTAAAAGACCCATTGTCCGCAGAAATCCGCGAACCAGCAAAAAATCCGCGATATATATTTAAATATGCTTACATATAAAATCCGCGATGGAGTGAAGCCGCGAAAGGCGAAGCGTGATATAGCGAGGGATTACTGTATATACTGTCACAAGAATGAATCAGAGACATCATAAAGCATTGGGGCAGCCACCCATATATTATGCTCGGCTGCAAAATTGCTCTTTTTATGTACACGATGTGTATAGTTCAGAGTCCAGAACAGAACTGCCTGTACTGAGGCAAGATGGCAGTTTTAAAGGTCTGGAAAGGAAATGACGTCAGCGTTGCAGGAACTGGGAGTGGCGTCCTCGTCTCTGGAAGTGACGTCATCCTTGGGGCCGGCAAGAGGTGGGATTTCCCGGGAAAGGTCTGCAAGGGACTGAGAGAGATAGTCAGTACACTCCGCCGCCCCCTGGCCTGGCATAGAATTACAAGTGTTTAGGCCCTTCAGCTGTTTCTCATGCGCACGTGTGTGACAATGCATATATATTGTCACACACGTGCGATTAAGAGGCAGTCAAAAAGCCTATAGGTGAGTGAAATATCGCAAGACAAGGGGTTGTCACGTGGGACTTACCTGAATCTCTTCATCTCTCAACAGGAAAAATAATTACGTTCATTTCTGGCTTCCAATATGGCCACCATGACGTCACTTCTGGCGCCCTGTCATGGCATCACTTCCAGCCACTATGAATGACTTCACTTCTGGTGCCTCCAAAATGACATCGTTTCCGGCTCCTGCATTCAACATCATTTCCTGCCAACCATTTCCTGTACCCATATTTCCTTCTGTATAAAAACACTATCTTGCTTCATATGCTGTGTCAAATTTCCTAATACAGTACTTTTTATCATTTACATTACTTTACTTTGCTTTATTTTTGTCCATTGGACAATATAAGTGGACGGTCCCCAAAACTTTATCTTTGTGGATCTTATTTTTTTCATGATATTTCCACAATATATATAGTAGCATCTGTTTATAATATCTGATATTATTGTTCATTGTTGCACATCTGTTTCTTTTTTAGTTTGTGTGTACATGTAATAAGTATCAGTGAGCAGGGACAGTTAGACTAGGCTTATCTTATCTTATCTTATCTTATCTTATCTTATCTTTCCTTTTTGGTCTCCTTCCTATTTTACTTTTTTATCTTGTTCTATTCTGATTAATCTTGTCTTATTCTTACTTTTTCTTTCATATCTTTCCCTTTCTTGTCTCTTTCCTTAACTTATTCTTGTCCTGCCCTCTCCTACCTCATCTTCTTCTGTCTTGCTTATCTTATCTTCCCTTGTCTCTGACTTACCTATTTTTTTCATATCTTTTCTTATCTTGTCTTACTTTGTCTTATCTTAACTTGCCCTTCCCTGTTTTATCTTGTCTCATCTCATCTTGTCCTATCCTGACTTGTCTTCTCTTATCTTATCTTGTCTTATGCTAGGATACCTTTTCCTGTCTTGTCTTTGCTCTTCTTGTTCTTTCCTTTCTTAATGTATTTTGCCCTGTCATATCCTATCTTATCTTATCTTCCCACTATTTATAGATTGCATAATACCATCTCGCAAGTCGCAAGATCAACCAGAATGTTCAAGCAAATTCTAGAAAAATCTATTAAGTAGTTCTCTTGTGAAAAGCAGACAAACATACAGACAGACAGGCGTTGAATTTTATATATAGATATAGATGTAAATATAACTTGTCACTGATGTGTGCTTGGGGATCCCTTTCATGGCTCAGAGGTAATTGATCCCACTCCAGAAAGAAGGAGCGAGGAAACGCTTAACACTTCCTGTCTTTCACTCACACTTTCGAGAAGACGGCCATCTACCTATCATATAGTGCCTTTGAGATCTATCTATCTATCTATCTATCTATCTATCTATCTATCTATCTATCTATCTATCTATCTATCTATCTATCTATCTATCTATCTATCTATCTATCTATCTATCTATCTATCTATCTATTGTAGCAGTAGAGACTTTTGTCCACCTCTTGAACCCTCAGGTACCACTCTAGACACCAGGTAAAAGTATAACTAATAATTATTTTTCTATTATACTGTGCACCAAGCACCCTCCACTCCACACTCATAAACAATAAACACTTCTCTCACTACAAACCAATCCTCCTCGCCCAGACACTTTGCGCATAAGAGTCCCCGAGCCCCCCTACAGCGACTCCCTGTGGCCCCCAAGGTATCCAGCAGGCCGGCAATCCTCCACACTATCTATCTATCTATCTATCTATCTATCTATCTATCTATCTATCTATCTATCTATCTATCTATCTATCTATCTATCTATCTATCTATCTATCTATCATATAGTTCCTTTCATATCTATCTATCTATCTATCTATCTATCTATCTATCTATCTATCTATCTATCTATCTATCTATCTATCTATCTATCTATCTATCTATCTATCTATCTATCTATCTATCATATAGTGCCTTTCATATCTATCTATCTATCTATCTATCTATCTATCTATCTATCTATCTATCTATCTATCTATCTATCTATCTATCTATCTATCTATCTATCTATCTATCTATCTATCTATCTATCTATCTATCATCATAGTGCCTTTCATATCTATCTATCTATCTATCTATCTATCTATCTATCTATCTATCTATCTATCTATCTATCTATCTATCTATCTATCTATCTATCTATCTATCTATCTATCTATCTATCATATAGTGCCTTTCATATCTATCTATCTATCTATCTATCTATCTATCTATCTATCTATCTATCTATCTATCTATCTATCTATCTATCTATCTATCTATCTATCTATCATATAGTGCCTTTCATATCTATCTATCTATCTATCTATCTATCTATCTATCTATCTATCTATCTATCTATCTATCTATCTATCTATCTATCTATCATATAGTGCCTTTTATATCTATCTATCTATCTATCTATCTATCTATCTATCTATCTATCTATCTATCTATCTATCTATCTATCTATCTATCTATCTATCTATCTATCTATCTATCTATCTATCTATCTATCATCATAGTGCCTTTCATATCTATCTATCTATCTATCTATCTATCTATCTATCTATCTATCTATCTATCTATCTATCTATCTATCTATCTATCTATCTATCTATCTATCTATCTATCTATCTATCTATCTATCTATCTAGCATTTTGGGGTGTTGTTGTTAAAGGCCCAACTGCAGGTTTCTAGCACTTGGTAACTGGCAGTTGACATCATCAAGGTGACAGGATTTAAAGTGATGTTGCATTGAAAGTAGCAAAGATCCAAGATTCTGGATTCTTTATTTAAAGATTTTCAAATTTCTTGCTTCCCTTACAGAATTAGTAATTGACAGTTCGTTTGGCTGTTTGTTTCTTGACCTGGTTTTGGTAATGCAGTCTTTTGACTACCCGGTGTTAGACGTTTGCCTGTATCCCTGACCCTGATCTTTGCTTTGGCCCACCTCTCAGTCCTCTGTTATTGCTGTCGCTTCTGCTGACCAGAACAAGAAAATGGTCGCCTCTCATTTTTGAATCCTAATTTGGGAGCTCAAGTTGTATTTAGTGATTTTACTGTGGTGCGCATTTAGATACATAGGAAGGGCATCCATCTACCTGTTATGACAATTTTCTTGCTAGATTTTGCTGGTAAAAGGGACACAACTTTCACGCTCGGCTAGTTCTTCTCACTTATTATGGCGCCGAAGAGTGGAAATGGGTTGCATGTTTGAGGATTCCTTGTGTTCTGTTCTGTGTATTGTATTGTATTGACCCCCTTCCTTTTTGACACCCACTGCACGCCCAACCTACCTGGAAAGGGGTCTCTCTTTGAACTGTCTTTCCCAAGGTTTCTTCCAAATTTTTCCATACAAGGGTTTTCTTAGAGAGTCAAGGCTGGGGGGCTGTCAAACTCAGGGCCTGTTAAAGCCCATTGCGGCACATCTTGTGTGATTTTGGGATATACCAAAATAAATTGTATTGTATTGTATTGTATGTTGATTAAGCAGAATTCCACTGGACTCTGTGCATGGGACAATAATGGCCATATAAACCTATAAAAGCCAAATTAAACTTAAACATTTACCAACATTACAGTTGACCCTTTTTTTGGGTGGCACTGCCCACCTTCATTTTCTTTTTGTTAACTGGGTAAGTGCACCCTTCATAGTTGGGCGATGATGCCAAGTAAGCGATGGCTGAGAAGGTGATGTCTTTCTAATTATTTGGCCCTAAATGGTGCACATTGTCAGGATTTTCAGGCCAAACCCTCAGCTTTCTGGCCGTCAGTAAGAGATGAAGACTTTCCAAGGACTAAGAGCAAATCTGTCAGAGAGCATGTTGTAGCGCTGCACCCCGCTGATGCCCTGAAGCGGCACTTTATGATTATTCCTATTATGTGTCACTTGGCTCACACCGACAGTGCGACAATTCCTGAGGACTTTATTACAGGCTCCAGTAAACACATATGAGCCAAATGTGCTGCCCTCCAAAAGGGTTTTTTTTTTTTCCCTGTCACAGTAAATTCGCTTTCACTTTCTTTTTAATTGTCCCCTTACTTCCCATCATAGGCACCTGGCCTGTTTTAAGCAGTGAGCAGCATTTTCCTGGGTTCCTTGGCGTTCCGTTGGTGTGCGATAAGGAGGTGCACGGGACAACAGCATTGATGAGCACTGCCATGTCTGGAGATACCAGTGGCATTTGAAGACGTCTTCAGTACTCCACGCCTTCACGTTGCAGATTTGGTCTTGCTCTAGTGGTTTTCTGATGCCTGTTCTTGCAACTTGCTTTAGACTTTTCTTGTTGTAAACTTTATTTCACTTGGCTGGTCATCAGAGAACCGATTCATAGTTATAATGGCCAGCAGTCACAGGACAAACAAAAGAAAAAATCACCAATATAGATAGATAGATAGATAGATAGATAGATAGATAGATAGATAGATAGATAGATAGATAGATAGATAGATAGATAGATAGATAGATAGATACTTTATTAATCCCCAAGGGGAAATTCACAGAGGCAATTGTAATTAACGATGGCATTAAATAAATTGAAATATTTTAAGATTCCATGTTAAGAACTGCTCTGGTTAGTGGAAATGTTTAGTTCTGCTGCTCCTTTTTAGCCCTTTCTCTTCTGTGTAATATATGGCTGATCTGCCTTAGGCTCCTCCTTTAGCCCCTCCTTTTCTGTGTAACTTATGGCAAATCAAACTTTGGCTCCTCCCTTGACTCCTCCTCTTCTGTGTAACTTATGGCAAATCAAACTTTGGCTCCTCCTTTAGCTCCTCCTCTTCAGTGTAATGTATGGTTGGTCAGCTTTTGGCTCCTCTTTCCGACCCTCCTCTTCTCTGTAATATATCACTGATTAGCCGAAAGAAGAAGAAGAAGCTTTTGACTCCTTTTGTACCTCCTTCTCTTCTGGGCTGATAAACCTTAGGATCCTATTAATGGCCCCTTCATTTTTTGTTTATGTTATCACAGATCAGCCTTAGGATTTTTCATTAGCCCTTCCTCTTGTGTGTACGTTATGACAGACCATCCCCTCATCTTCAGGGTAATATATAACTGGTCAGCGTTAGGCTCCTGTTTTAGGCCATCCTTTTCTGTTTAATATATGGCTGATCAGCTTTAGGCTCCTCCCTTAGCCCCTCCTCTTCCTTGCAATATCCATCTGATCAGCCTTATGCTCCTTCTGTAAACCCTCCTTTTATGTGAAATATACAACTGATCACCTTTAGGTCCCTCCTTTAGTCCCTCCTCTTCTGTATAATTCTTGACTAATCAGCATTAAGCTCCTCCTTTAACACCCCCCTCCACTTTTATGTGTAATGTACGGCTGATTAGCTTTAGGATCCTCCCTTGACTCCTCCTCTTCTGTGTTATATGTGGCTGATTCGCATCACTTTGCTCTGTTAGCTCCTACTCTTCTCTGATCAGCAATAGGCTCCTACCATTAACCCCTCCTTTTCTGTGTAACTTATGGCAAATCAAACTTTGGCTCTTCCCTTAGCCCCTCCTCTTCACTGTAATGTATGGGTGGTCAGCTTTTGGCTACTCTTTTAGACCATCCTTTTCTCTGTAATATATTACTGATGAGCTTTCAGTTCCTCTCTTACCTCCTTTATTTCTGTGTAACATACAGTATGGTTGATACATTTTAGGATCCTATTAATGGCCCCTTTATTTTTTGTTAAACTTATAAACAGATCCACCTTAGGCTTTTTACATTAGCCCTTCCTCTTGTGCGTAACTTATGGCAGACCATCCCCTCATCTTCAGGGTAATATACAGCTGGTCAGCTTTAGGCTCCTCCTTTAGTCCCTCCTTTTTCTTGCAATATCTGTCTGATCAGCCTTAAGCTTCTCTTTTAACACCCCCCCTTTTATGTGTAATGTACAGCTGATCAGCCTTAGGCTCCTCCCTTGACTCCTCCTCTTCTGTGTAACTTATGGCAAATCAAACTTTGGCTCCTCCCTTAGCCCCTCCTCTTCACTGTAATGTATGGGTGGTCAGCTTTTGGCTCCCCTTTTAGACCATCCTTTTCTCTGTAATATATTACTGATGAGCTTTCAGTTCCTCTCTTACCTCCTTTATTTCTGTGTAACATGGCTGATAAATCTTAGGATCCTATTAATGGCCCCTTTATTTTTTGTTAAACTTATACACAGATCAGCCTTAGGCTTTTTTCATAAACCCCTTCATCTTGTGTGTACGTTATGGCAGACCATCTCCTCATCTTCAGGGTAATATACAGCTGGTCAGCTTTAGGCTCCTCCTTTAGGCCATCCTTTTCTGTTTAATATATGGCTGATTAGCTTTGGGCTCCTCCCTTAGTCCCTCCTCTTCCTTTCAATATCTGTCTGATCAGCATTAGGCTCCTTCTTTAACTCTTTGAGGGCTAAATATTTTTTTCCAAAAAACTCAGTTTTCTGAAAAGCACATGGTTTCACACATAAATCAACATAAAACATCTGTTGCTATCTGCTGTGGCTGCTTTTGGCGTATGTTCGGCATCTCTGGCGGCAGTGGCTGCATGGGGGCATGTCGAAGGTTAGCACGATGGGGCAGCTCCCTGGCTGTCTTCACACAGCAGGCAGGTGGGTGGCGGTTGCAGTGTGATGCAATCTGGTTTGTACCTCTTGACACCAAGTGGTGGTCCTAACCAAGCAAACGGTTCTGTAGGAGCATCACCTACACAAAAGTGTTCAGTGTCACGATCAGCTGGGGACCATTCAGATGATGCTGGTACCTCACTTTAATTTTCGATATCCATTTCCAGATCACTTGCATCATACTCTGAGTCTGACAAGTCAGAGGTCTATTCAACGAGTTTGCGTAAAACGTCCATGGAGTATTTTGCTTTGCACATTCGCTTTGGTCTCTCGCCAGATGTCAGTGCTATTTTAGAGGTTGTTTGCTCTTCGATACTCATGCAAGTGTAACTTATGTAACTTCTAGCAAAAAGAGTCAAACTAAAACGTAATGGTGAGTTTTGTTGCAGTTTACAGCTGATTACCGTCCTCTACTCCTGAATTTTGACAAAAGTCGACATCAGCCCTGAAAGAGTTAAACCTTCATTTTATGTGAAATATACAACTGGTCACCTTTAAGCCCCTCCCTTAGTTCCTCCTCTTCTGTATAATCCTTGATTAGTCATCATTAAGCTCCTCCTTTAACCCCCCCTCCCCTTTTATGTGTAATGTATGGCTGATCTGCTTTAGGCTCCTACCTTGACCACTCCTCTTCTCTGTTATATGTGGCCGAGTAGCATCACTTTGCTCCGTTAGCTCCTTCTCTTCTGTGTTTTATAAGGCTGATCATCAATAGGCTCCTCCTTTAGCCCCTCCTTGCCTGTGTAATGTATGCCTGATCAGCTTTAGGCTCCTCCCTTGGTCCCTCCTCTTATGTGTAATTTGATTTTTGATTTTTTGATTTGATATACTGTATTAATCACTGAGGGGAAATTGTCTATTTTCATGACTTTTTACTGTATATGCGTGATGTATTATGTTGTGCCTTCCATATCTAGCAATCAAATAGCACCTTTTGTATCTATTGACCTTTTATGCAGTGTCTTTCTTATCAATTTATATACAGTGTCATGGAATGCCTTTAGTTATCTTTCTGTAATGCACTGTCTTTCTATTATAACATCTTACATGTCTATTGTATGGTATGTTTTCACCTATTCATTTTTTTTATTATGTCATGCATTTTGTATCAGTCTATTATGTAGAGCCTTTCATTAGAACATTAGAACCCTCTGGACGAGAACAGGCCATTCAGCCCAACAAAGCTCGCCAGTCCTATCCTCTTATTTCTTCCAAAAACACATCAATTCTAGTTTTGAAAGTCCCTAAAGTCTTACTGTCTACCACACTACTTGGTTGCTTATTCCAAATGTCTATTGTTCTCTGTGTGTGAAGAACAAATTTGTAATGTTTGTGCGAAAATTACCCTTAACAAGTTTCCAACTGTTTCCCTGTGTTCTTGATGAACTAATTTTAAAATAACATTTTCAATCCACTGCAAAATTCCCTTCATAATGTTAAACACTTCAGTCAGGTCTCCTCTTCATCTCCTGTAAAGGCTCAGCTCTTTTAATTCTTTCCTCATAACTCATCCCCTGTAGCCCTGAATTAGCCTAGTTGCTCTTCTCTGGACCTTCTCTAGTGCTGCTATGTCCTTTTTGTAGCCTGGAGACCCAAACTGCAACCAGGACTCCAGATGAGGCCTCACCAGTGTGTTATAAAGCTTGAGCAGAACCTCCTTAGACTTGAATTCCACACGTCAAGGCGCTATATAACCTGACATTCTGTTAGCCTTCTTAATGATTTCTGAACACTGTCTGGAAGTCGATAGCTTAGAGTCCACTATGACTCCTAAATCCTTCTCATAAGGTGGACTCTCGATTTTCCAACCGCCCATTGTGTATTCAAACCTCACATTTTGACTTCCTATGTGTAATTCTTTACATTTACTGACATTAAATTTCATCTGCCACAAATCTGCCCAAGCCTGTATGCCATCCAAGTCCTTCTGTAATTATATAACTGATTCCATATTATCTGCTAATTCACCTGTCTTGGTATCATCTGCAAACTTAACCAGCTTGTTACTTATATTCCTATCTAAATCATTTATAATTTTTAAAAATAGCAGCGACTCCAGCACTGCCCCCTGCTGGTCACCACTCTTAACATCGGCCAATTCTGATGAGGTTCCTCACACCGTCACCCTCTGCTTCCTGTGTCTGAGCCAATTCTTCACCCACCTACACACCACACCCCGAACTGCCACTTCTTTAAGTTTGATTCCCACCCTCTCATGTGGCACCTCATCAAATGCTTTCTGAAAGTCAACATAAATAACATCATCTGCTCTACTCTGGTCGTATCCTTTTGTTGCCTCCTCATAGAATTCCAGCTTGTTAGTAAAGCACAACCTCCCTCTTCTGACCCCATGCTGACTGTCCTGTCCTTGCCAGGTGTTGCTCAATCTAATCCTTAATAATTCCTTCCATTAATTTTCCTTTGATGCACGTTAAGCTTACTTGCCTATAGTTGCCTGGACATAGTCCCTCCAGCGTGTCCTGGGTCTTCCCTGGGGCATCCTCCCGGTTGGACGTGCCTGGAGCACCTCATCAGGGAGGCGTCCAGGAGGCATCCTGATCAGATGCCCGAGCCACCTCATCTGACTTCTCTCGATGTGGAGGAGCAGCGGCTCTACTCTGAGCCCCTCCCGGATGACTGAGCTTCTCACCCTATCTTTAAGGGAAAGCCCAGACACCCTGCGGAGGAAACTCATTTCAGCCGCTTGTATTCGCAATCTCATTCTTTCGGTCA
The DNA here is from genome assembly GCF_900747795.2 of Erpetoichthys calabaricus. Lineage (NCBI taxonomy): Eukaryota > Metazoa > Chordata > Cladistia > Polypteriformes > Polypteridae > Erpetoichthys > Erpetoichthys calabaricus. Next base: position 7,222,884 of record NC_041397.2, on the reverse strand, counting down.
CTACCCATAGCTCATGACCATAGGTACCCGCGTCCGAGCGAGGGAAAACACTGTCCAAATTTTTTCTTCTTCATAGGAGGTTTTGTTGAACCGCTCTTTGTCTCATCCCTCATCTAGGACCAGTTTGCCTTGGGTGGCCCTACCAGGGGCATAAAGCCCCAGACAACAGAGCTCCTAGGATCATTGGGACACACAAACCCCTCCACCACGATAAGGTGGTGGTTCGAGGAGGGGCAGAGGGGATCCCGCATTAGTAATTTCCTCTTCTCATTCTTGAGAGTAAAATGGATGCCTCATTAGAATAACAACAACACTGCATCCCTCACTGCTCTGCCCTGTTATGTCATCCTGAATGTCTTTAATTGTAATGCCCTTCTCACATATTTGCCACCACTGCCATACAGTCATTACGATGCCACCGGGTACCTGGCACTCACACCTCGGGTACAGACTGAGAGTTTCATGAGCCTCAACTAACATGTCATAATTATTTAATGAAGCCTGAGAAAAAATCAAATATGTGGTCACCGGCGGAGAGTCTTATTAGGCTTTTATTGACTTTAATAACACACAAGAGACCACCTTCAGAGCCTTTGGAGATGGGCTTCTCTCACAGCCTTTCTAAACAACACCTGTGAGCTGCGGAGTGAGATACAGATGGCAATGGAACCACCTGGAATCGAACATCAGCATGGCAGACGAGTTAATGTTGGACCTCCAGTGTGCCAGTGGGCTCCAGAGATCAGCCCCATTACAGACTAAGAGGTGAAGCTGAGGTATCCTTTTAAGTACCTGGGGTTCCATCTGAACAGCAGGCTGACTATCCAGTTTACCAGGGGGCTCCAGAGATCAGATCCATTATGAACTAGAAGTTGAAGCTGATGCAGTCTTATAAATACCTGGAGGTCCATCTGAATGGTAGACTAGATATCTGGTTTGCTGGAGGTCTCCAGAGTTCAGACCCATTATAGACTAAAAGGTGAAGCTGATGCAACCTTATAAGTACTCAGAGGTCCATCTGAACAGCAGACTAGACATCTGTTGCTCCAGGGGGTTCCAGAGATCAGTTCCATTATGGATGAGGTAGTGGAGGTGAGGTAGCCTTATACATGCCTAGAGGTCCATCTGAATAGGAGACTGGACATCCAGTGTACCAGGGGCTCCAGAGATTGGTTCCAGTATGGACTAGAAGTTAAATCTGATGCAGTCTCATAAATACCTGGGAATCCATCTGAATAGTAGACTAGATATCTGGTTTGCCGGGGGTCTCCAGACCCATTATGGACTAGGAGATGAAGTTAATGCAGCCTCATAAATATCTGGGGTCCATCTGAACAGCCGACTGGACATCTGTTGCTCCAGGCAGTTCCAGAGATCAATTCCATTTTTGGAAGAGGTAGTGGAGGAGAGGTAGCCTTTTAAATGCCATGGGGTCCATCTGAAATGCATGTGTTGGACATCCAGTGTACCGGGGGGCTCCAGAGATCAGTTCCATTATAGACTAGGAGATGAAGTTGATGAAGCTGCATAAATACATGGGGTCCATCTGAATAGCAGATTGGACATCCAGTGTACTGGGGAGCTCCAGAGATCAGTTCCAGTATGGACTAGAAGTTGAATCTGATGAAGCCTCATAAATACCTGGGAGTCCATCTGAATAGTAGACTAGATATCTGGTTTGCTGGAGGTCTCCAGAGTTCAGACCCATTATAGACTAAAAGGTGAAGCTGATGCAACCTTATAAGTACTCAGAGGTCCATCTGAACAGCAGACTAGACATCTGTTGCTCCAGGGGGTTCCAGAGATCAGTTCCATTATGGATGAGGTAGTGGAGGTGAGGTAGCCTTATACATGCCTAGAGGTCCATCTGAATAGGAGACTGGACATCCAGTGTACCAGGGGCTCCAGAGATTGGTTCCAGTATGGACTAGAAGTTAAATCTGATGCAGTCTCATAAATACCTGGGAATCCATCTGAATAGTAGACTAGATATCTGGTTTGCCGGGGGTCTCCAGACCCATTATGGACTAGGAGATGAAGTTAATGCAGCCTCATAAATATCTGGGGTCCATCTGAACAGCCGACTGGACATCTGTTGCTCCAGGCAGTTCCAGAGATCAATTCCATTTTTGGAAGAGGTAGTGGAGGAGAGGTAGCCTTTTAAATGCCATGGGGTCCATCTGAAATGCATGTGTTGGACATCCAGTGTACCGGGGGGCTCCAGAGATCAGTTCCATTATAGACTAGGAGATGAAGTTGATGAAGCCGCATAAATACATGGGGTCCATCTGAATAGCAGATTGGACATCCAGTGTACTGGGGAGCTCCAGAGATCAGTTCCAGTATGGACTAGAAGTTGAATCTGATGAAGCCTCATAAATACCTGGGAGTCCATCTGAATAGTAGACTAGATATCTTGTTTGCCGGGGATATCCAGACCCATTATGGACTAAGAGATGAAGTTGATGCAGCCTCATAAATATCTGGGGTCCATCTGGACATCTGTTGCTCCAGGGGGTCCCAGAGATTAGTTCCATTATGGACAAGGTGGCAAAGGTGAGTTAGCCGTATAATTGCTGAACAGCTGTCTGGACATCCGGTGTTCTGGGGTCTCCAGAGATCAGGCAAATCACAAGTGGGGAGATGGAAGTGATGCAGTCTTATAAATAACTGGGGGTTCATCTGAACAGCATATGGGGAAGAAGTACCTGCTTTTCTTTTCTGAGGATTCTTGGGTGAGGGCCAGGGTGCAGTTTCATGCCATGGTGTGTAGGGGGCAGTAACACCAGATACCTGAATCAACTGATCAATAATACCAACAGACGTTACATTTGTGTGTCAGGCTGAAACCACCTTTATTCTGATGTCCTGCATGGACCCCTGATCTCGGTCTAACAGAGCACCTTATTGATGAGGTGGAACAAGATGTTAGAAACCTGTGGCTACTTTATTAGGTCCACTGGTCCAACACCTTGTAGATGGCCCTTTTGAGTCTAAAGTCATTTGGATTGTTCCAAATGGATGTCATGGATTCATCAATGACCCGCTTCTTGGAGAAAAGCAGAACCTGCACTGGCCAGATTCAGTCTTATAATTACTCGGGGGTCCATCTGAATGGCAGACTGGACATCTGTTGCTCCAGGCAGTTCCAGAGATCAGTTCCGTTTATGGACAAGGTAGTAGAGGAGAGGTAGCCTTTTAAATGCCTAGGGGTCCGTCTGAACAGCAGACTTGACATCCAGTGTACCGGGGGGCTCCAGAGATCAGTTCCATCATGGACTAGGAGATGAAGTTGATGCAGCCTCATAAATACATGGGGTCCTTCTGAACAGCAGAATGGACATCCAGAGTGTACCAGGGGGCTTCAGAGAACAGTTCCAGTATGGACAAGAAGTTGAAGCTGATGCAGCCTCATTAATACCTGAGGGTCTATCTGAAGAGTAGACTAGATATCTGGTTTGCCGGGGGTCTCCAGACTTTAGACCCATTTTGGACTAGGACATGAAGTTGATGCAGCCACATAAATACATGGACATCCAGAGATCATGGGGCTCCAGAGATCAGTTCCAGTATGGATGAAGAGTTAAGTCTAAAGCCGTCTGGATTGATCATCGTCATGGATTCATCGATGGCCCGCTTCTTGGAGAAAAGCAGAACCTGACCTGGCAAGAAAATGTGTGAAGCAGGAACCAAACCTGGATGGGGCACCAGTCTGTTGAAGTTTCATGGATTTATGGAACATTCAGTTAAATATTTGGCCAGCGCCTGTCCCGGCGGAGTTAAGTACAAAGCAGAAAACTATCCTGAAGCGTGGCACAAATCCATGACTGGGCCCACTAACACTCCCACCCACTGGACTAACTTTTAATGACCAGATATCTTGAAGAAACAGCCAGTCCATCATAAGGCAAGCATTCAACACACACATATCTGGGAGTATGGACAATAATGCTAGAAGAGCATTCAGACCCCTCACAGGTAGGCATTGGGGTATGAACCAGCAGTGCTGGGCCTGTGAGAAATCAGCATTAGCCACTGCACTGCCCATTTTATGACCCTCTTTATTATATATAGCGCCTTTCATAGTCTGCATCATTCCAAATATCCTGATACAGGAGACCAAACTACACGATGTGGCAGAATGACAAGTAGGAGACAAAGAGAAAATGAAGGGGTGCCACCTCACATTGGCATGGAGCTTCAAATGATCAGTACAGAAAAGTTAAAAATGTGAAGAAAAGAGAATTCTGCACAGTCATAAAAGTGAAGATTTATATTTTAATCGGCTTCATATCGATCGTATGTACTACAATAGCTTGGCCATACAGCACAGCGATTTATCAATTATAGCAGGCCATATAAATGAAGGCGACATCAGTGCTGCTGTAAAATAAAATGACCTCCAGGACCAAAGTGACAGCAGCCATCTATTTAGAATTTTGAAATATAGCGCCTTGAAATAAAAACTCCATTTAGAAACAACCATTTCTTTGTTAGTTCTTTGTTATTTACCCCATTTTACTTGTAGCAATGACTCAACTTGACTTCATGTTTTAATGGAGAACAGAGGATAGAAAAGACCTAAAATGGAGACCCAGTTTGAACAACAGCAAACCGACGTGTAACGGCGGAAAGGTGCCAGGGTTCACTCCTCCTCTGACTGGATCTCAAATTTATGCTTTGTGTTTCTTTTTGCATTCTGGATACTTTTTTTGATGTTGGTATGTACACAGGGTGGCAAGGTGGCAGGGTGGCACTGCTGTCTCACAGTAAGTAGACCAGGGTTTAAGCCCAGAGTCCTCCCTACATGGAGGTTGCATGTTTTCCACGTATCTTTCTGGGTTTCTCCTCTGGGTGCTCTGGTTTCCTCTCACAGTCCAAAGACATGTAGATTAGGTGAGTTGGTGACACTAAATTGGCTCATGTGTGTGTGAATGGTGTGTGTGTGTTTGTGTGTGTGGGTGTGTGTGTGTGTATGTGTTCACCATGCTATAGAAGTGGTGCCCAGTCGAGGGTTTGTTCCTGCCTTGCACCTTATGCTAGCTGGGATAGCCTCCAGCAGATCCTGTTCAGGACTCATCAGGTTGGAAAATGACTGACTGGAACGTACATCATTCTTTATTATTTAATTTTGTCTTTTCATGTAAGCTTTACTTCATGTTTAAGTTTTGGATTTATGTTGTTTATAATAATAAATAATTCTTTGCATTTATATAGCGCTTTTCTCACTACTCAAAGCACACAGCAATTGCAGGTTAAGGGCCTTGCTTAAGGCCCCAACAGAGCAGAGTCCCTTTTGACATTTTACGCGGTTCGAACCGGCAACCTTCCAATTGCCAGTGCAGATCTCTAGCCTCAGAGCCACCACGTGCTTGTTTATGTATGTGACCTGTCTGTGTTATGTGGCATTTGTTTTTTGGGTGGTCCCCCCAAGAGGCTTGGCCACCTGCCTGCCAGTCACTACCAGGAAGTGCCCTAAAACACTGGAGGGTCTCCCATAGTTTGTGACGGTTCATTTTGAATGCACTAGAGGGTTGGTGACTGTGACTTGAGATTCTGCTTTACTTTTGCTATTCTAATTCATTGGATTTTTGACCATTTGACCCAATTTTTTGACATCACAATTGGTTTGTGTGCTGGAACTTGTTCACCTTGGACTGAGCTTGTTGGCAACTCCTTTTCACCTTGTGTGCTCCACAGAGCTTCAGATGCTTACTGAGCATTTTTGTGATAACAAATCTTTTGTTTTATAAAGATTCAACATGCTTCCTTTTGTATTTAGCCAGGGTTTTTAATGGGATTTCCCCTCTAGAGGGCAATTTTTGTAAGTGTTCTTAGAATTATTTAAGTGCATTGGGATTATCATTCATAACAAAAGGTGTGTGATGACTTCAAAAAGTGCAGCTAAAGCAGGCCAGGGTCTTCACCAGCCTGCCCAGTTAAGGTGACACCCCAGTCAGCTAGCACCGAACTACTACCTGCAGGCTACACAAAATGAGAAGCTGAAGTTCAAGAAGGCTAGAAAAGTCTCAAAGAATACAAAAACACCCAGCAAGGACTTGCTGAATTATTACTATCTATCTATCTATCTATCTATCTATCTATCTATCTATCTATCTATCTATCTATCTATCTATCTATCTATCTATCTATCTATCTATCTATCTATCTATCTATCTATCTATGCAAACCAAGTGCATGTGTGTGCTGTATAATATTAACAAAAAGAGCAGCTTACTACTGCAAACAACAAATATAGGAGTGAGTGGGGATCAAACTGGGGACTCTTGATCACACTTGGTTTGCGTCTGTACTTGCACTGTTACTTAGAGTCAGATCGATGGTTAATGTTAGAGCACGTGAGCTTATTCAGTGCAGCAGGAACAATGCACATGTTGATCTTTTTTTTCTTTCAGTACATGTGTCTTCCCTGTTTATTTATATATCTCTGCCTGTCTGTCTCTCTATTACTCAGTGCTCTGTCTGTCTGCGTGTTATGGATCTTAAAAATAACAGTTATAAGGACAGTTGTTCATGTTAATTGAAATCTCAATTGTTAAAAAAAAATTTAAAAGGAGAATCCCACATGAAAATATAACAATCTCATTAACTGACAGTGCATACCAATGTATAAATTTTGTGTCCGTTTGAGGTTAAAAAGAAAAAAAGAGTAACACTTTATCCCCAGCGGAGAATCGAACTCAGGTCTGTGAGGCGCGGCAAAGCTGCTGCTATCTGAGAAGCAAATCTTAGTGTGCTACACCACAAAAACTGTTGTATTGTTTCTGAACCTTTTGTGAAAGTGTTTATTTGATCTTTGGAACTCAGGCTTTACACATTCTATAGTTTATGCCTACATTTTGTAACATCCATCCATCCATTTTCCAACCCGCTGAATCCGAACACAGGGTCACAGGGGTCTTCTGGAGCCAATCTCAGCCAACACAGGGCACAAGGAAGGAACCAATCCCGGGCAGGGTGCCAACCCACCGCAGGACACACACAAACACACCCACACACCAAGCACACACTAGGACCAATTTAGAATTGCCAATCCAACTAACTGTGGGAGGAAACCGGAGCGCCCGGAGGAAACCCACGCAGACATGGGGAGAACATGCAAATTCCACGCAGGGAGGACCCAGGAAGCGAACCCAGGTCCCGAGGTCTCCCAACTGCGAGGCAGCAGCGCTACCCACTGCGCCACCCATTTTATAACATTTATTACTAAAATATGAAAAAGTTTCTGTTTTAACAATGTGTTTATGCAGATTACTGTAGAAACGGAACACACATGAAATGCATGTTTTCCCAAATAACGATCTATTATTTCCACTCTAAAACTCCAGTTCAGTCACTCCCAGATAATCAATCTAGGCATGAGCTGGAAGAAGTTTGTGCACGTTCTAAGTCGGAGGGGGGATGGAATAGCTGGCTGCTGGCAGCTTGTCTTTAGCAGCAGATTTAGATGACAAAAGACGCTGGCAGAGAGGTGTGAACAGATTTAAGGTGGGCTGGATCTACGAGTTTTTTCGTAGGCTCTGGTAATTCTAGTGTTAAATAACACAGGGTGCCCACTCACACCTGATTGAAAACACCTGACTCGAATTTCACCTTCAAACTAACTGCTAATCCTAGAGGTTCACATACTTTTGCCACTCATAAATATGTAATATTCAATCATTTTCCTTGATAAATAAATGACCAAGTATAATATTTTTGTCTCATTTGTTTAACTGGTTTCTCTTTATCTACTTTTAGGACTTGATGATAGATAGATAGATAGATAGATAGATAGATAGATAGATAGATAGATAGATAGATAGATAGATAGATAGATAGATAGATAGATAGATAGATACTTTATTAGTCCCAAGGAGAAATTCTCATACTCCAGCAGCAGCATACTGATACAAAAAACAATATTAAATTAAAGAGTGAAAACAATGTAGGTATACAAAGTCACAAAAACGAGACATACTCAAATAAAGGGTTGGGGCAGCCACCCATATAATCTGGTATCCTGGCTGCAAAAGTCGTTTTTATCACAATACACAGCACTGATGTGCATACAATTGAGTCCAAGACAAGACTGAGGAATTAGGACAAAGGGCAGGGTTTTAAAGGGGAAGACAGGAAGTGAGGTCATAAGGATCAGGGACGTGTTCGTTCTCCATTGGTTCGGGCCCGGACGTGACGTCAGAGGGGCCGGAGCCAGTAAGGTCTCCTTTCATTGGCTCGGTCCCGGAAATGATGTCACTAGAGCCAGGTGGAATCTCCCGGGAATGGTCTGCAGGCAAGAGAGAAAAAGAGTCAGTGCACTCTGCCACCTCCCGGCATATCTCAGAACTGCCGTCATTCAAGCCCTTTAGCAGCCTCCCATGCGCACGTGTGTGACAACAGACAGACAATAACTTTGAATAATGTTAACGTTTACCCCCCCGGGTGGAATTGAAGAGTTGCATAGTGTGGTGGAGGAACGATCTCCTCAGTCTGTCAGTGGAGCAGGACGGTGACAGCAGTCTGTCGCTGAAGCTGCTCCTCTGTCTGGAGATGATCCTGTTCAGTGGATGCAGTGGATTCTCCATGATTGACAGGAGTCTGCTCAGCGCCCGTCACTCTGCCACAGATGTCAAACTGTCCAGCTCCATGCCTACAATAGAGCCTGCCTTCCTCACCAGTTTGTCCAGGTGTGAGGTGTCCCTCTTCTTTATGCTGCCTCTCCAGTATACCACTGCGTAGAAGAGGGCACTCGCCACAACCATCTGATAGAACATCTGCAGAATCTTGTTGCAGATGTTGAAGGACTCCACTCTTCTAAGGAAGTATAGTCGGCTCTGTCCTCTCTTACACAGAGCATCAGTATTGGCAGTCCAGTCCAATTTATCATCCAGCTGCACTCCCAGGTATTTATAGGTCTGCACCATCTGCACACAGTCACCTCTGATGATCACGGGGTCCATGAGGGGCCTGGTCCTCCTAAAATCCACCACCAGCTCCTTGGTTTTGCTGGTGTTCAGGTGTAGGTGGTTTGAGTCGCACCATTTAACAAAGTCCTTGATTAGGTTCCTATACTCCTCCTCTTGCCCACTCCTGATGTACCCACGATAGCAGTGTCATCAGCGAACTTTTGCACGTGGCAGGACTCCGAGTTGTATTGGAAGTCTGATGTATATCGGCTGAACAGGACTGGAGAAAGTACAGTCCCCTCCGGCGCTCCGGTGCTGCTGACCACAATGTCAGAACTGCAGTTCCCGAGACGCACATACTGAGGTCTGTCTGTAAGATAGTCCACGATCCATGCCACCAAGTATGAATCTACTCCCATCTCTGTCAGCTTGTCCCTAAGGAGCAGAGGTTGGATGGTGTTGATGATGTTTTAGGTCATATATATGAAGAAATATAGAAAATTCTAAAGGGTTCACAAACTTTCAAGCACAACTGTATGTATCTGTCTATCTATCTAGTGCCTTTCACTGCACCTGTCATTAGGTAAAGGTCACACTTTGAGACAGTGCACTCCACAATGCCAATAGTGACATTACCCACCTGACCCCCTCAGCCTTGTCTTCACCAACTCACAGATCTCATTGACTGCCCACCTGATGTTGCCCATTTGCTTAGTTGGATTCAGCAGATTCCATCTTGAATGTTTGTGCCCAATTAATGATATAAAGATGCTAACACTTAAACAAATGATGAACACAACTTGAAGTTGCTGATTTAGTATAATCGTTCATATGTCCCGGGGCTTACAATCCTAACATGACATTGTGATGCTGAATTAATCCAGTCAGGCTACCATTCAAAGCCGTCTTTATCTTATATAGCACCTTTAGCGCGGTGTCCATCCCAATGCCCCCTAAGAGGATAACAACATGCTGGCATTAAGCACCTCGCCTTCCTTCTGCCAAACACCAGGAATATCAATTTTCCTTACCAGGCGTAGGTTGTTTTCTGCTGCTTTAGCACTTCAGCTTCCTCCATCCATTAGAGAAATCAGCTCATTAGATCACCAATATGTGACACCTTATTGGAGAAAGCTGCTGAAAATGTTTTCATAAATAAATAATTAGGATATTTTAAACCTCAAGGAATCAGAGATAAATTGATTTTATTCCTGCAAGCCCGTTGCCAGTCATCTTCCTTTGATATACTCTGACAGCCTGTAGAAAAGGATGAATTTTTAATGACCCAGAAATCAAACCGTACAAAAGGGAGTCCCGCCATTAAGTCGTTGGGTACAGAATTCCATTGAAGCCGACGTGTCGCTGCGTGTTTGAAACGCTCGGCTCACTCGGTGTTTGGGATTTAGAACTCCTGCTATGAGAACGACGATGGATGACAAAGAGACTCCGGAAAAGCAGAAACTAACTAAAGCGGAAAACGTGGCAAACATTTCCTGTTAAAAAGAACTGAAGGACCTGAATGGGTTTATTGCTGCCCTATAATGGGAGAAAATTAAAAAAATGGGAAAACCGAGTTTGTGTTTGGCATTTGGATAAGTGTAATGGATGGACTGCGGGAGAGAGTGGTTCCTTATCCAGCTTGGGATGACTTTATAGAAGAATAGACCAGATAATGGATGCAAATCCCAGCCTGGATGGTTCCTGTTCCCTTTCCCGGTCGGGATGAAGACATAATGGATGAACTGGGGCAGCCTGCCTTCCAAAAGTAGCAGTTCCTCCATTATGGTAGCTGGCATTTCTGTCCTGGCATGGCTTCAGTTTGGTCATCCGCAGGGCTGCATGGAGAATGGGCAGCCCATTTGAATTTCCTGGGTACCACCGGATGGCACGGCTTGGAGAGGACTCTCTTGTTTTGGACCTGGAAAAGCTCCACTTGGGCCCAGTATAAAACGGCCACCATCCCATACTTTGAGACTTGGAGTCGGGAAGAAGTAAACAAAGTTTTCCCAAAAGGAGCGCAGAGGAGGAAGAAGAGAAAGAATTTTAGTTTGGAAGAAAACCTGTAAAGGGTATTGCTTTGAAAAATAATCCGGACTAGTCTGTTTTTTGATAATTTTGGACGTATTTCTAACCTGCCTTTCTTAAGTAAAATTCTAGAAAAGGCCATCATTACGCAGCTAAATGAACACTTGAATAAACTTGCTGCTCTTTAAAGTAGTTAATGACTTGCGGGTAAATGCAGACAGAGGCCGTCTATCTGTTCTCATCCTCTCAGATCTGAGTGCCGCATTTGACACCACTGGTCGCAATATTCTTATTAGTCAGTGGGTGGGCCACACAGGCAGGGTCTTAAATTGGCTTGAGTATCACTTAACAGGTAGAAAACTCTCTGTTAGTTATGGAGATTACAAGGGGGCTCCGCCCCCTGCTCGCTTCGCTCGCCTACCCCCGGCATTGGGTATCCTGAAATACATTAGTCGAGCTCGTTCGTTTTGGACCCGTGCCCGCTTTGCTTGCTGCATTTCAGAAAAGGCGTTGTAGGCGCCTGTGTTCATTGATCTTATCCAGGCGGGCTCGTGTTTGTATCTCTGTCAGTCGAGCACTGTTGTTTTGAACGCGTGCCTGCTTTGCTTCCGAGGTTTGAGACGCGCATTGTAGGCGTCCACGTTCATTGTATCTGTCCATGCGGGCTTGTTTCTGTAGCTCCGTTAGTCGAGTCCGTACTACAATTCGCTTTCCGTACTATCTCGGGTTTGATTTGTGAACCTCTGTGGACTCCGTAGTCTCTCCCGTTTCACTCTGGGGCAGTGGGCTGAATCCTCTTTTTTGTGTGGCTGTGTCGTTACCTATGGGCGCGTTGCCTCATTTCTTATTTACGTTAGTTGAGCTCCTTTGTTTTTGAGCTGTGACTCCTTCGTTCTCGGTGGATCAGACTTCGCTCGCTGTAGGCGCCTGCGCACTATGTCTCCTGCGTCCATGGGCATGCCATGTACCTGCGTCCATATCCGGTTTATTCTCGGTTAGTAATATGGATACTTCGAAAAACCCCTGATATTCCATATGGTGGTCCACAAGGGTCTCTCCGGGGTCCGCTGCTCTTTTCAATCTCCGAGACCTCCATCAGGTCAGATTATCTCAAGGCCTAACGTGAGCCACCAGAGCTCTGCTGACGACACACAACTGTATTTATCAATAGCACCTGATGACCCCGACTCTCTTGATTCACTGACCCCAATGTCTTACTTGTGTTACCGAATGGATGAGTAGGAATTTTCTCAAACTAAATAAGGAGAAAACAGACATCTTAGTGACTGGAAAAAATGGATATAATTAGGGTATTAGAAATAAACTTGATCCATTAGGAGTAAAAGTCAAGATGGAGGTAAGGAATTTAGGGGTGATTATTGACTCTGACCTCAATTTTAAATCCCATATTAATCTGATTACCAGGACAGTATTTTTTTCACTTAAGGCAGTGGTTCTCAAACTGTGGGGCGCGAAGATGTGATAAAAAGAAAACAAGAATCGAAAATATGAAAAATACATCTATTGAAACCAAAACAAATGAACTTAAACTACATTCTGATACTAGAAAAATAAATATAGAGTTAGATAAATGTCGATAAAAGTTAAGTAGGTATAATAAAATATACATCTATGATATTAATTTAAAAAGAACAAACTGGTATTAGTCAAAAAAACGTTACGGGGGCGTGATTAAAACTGTTATGAAAACTTGGGTTGCAAATAGTTAAACGTTGTGAAATGCTGACTTAAGGAAAAGTTAGACCACTTATAACTTTGCAACATGCTGAAAAATGAGTTCACACTTTTGTTTTCAGTCGACTAGATTACTGTAATGCACTCCTCTCAGGACCACCCAAAAAAGACAATCAGTCAATTACAACGAATGCAGAATGCAGCTGCTAGAATCTCAACTAGGAAAAGAAAATCTGAGCACATCACACCAGTCTTAGTGTCACTACACTGGTTACCTGTGCCTTTTAGAATTGACTTTAAGCATCAGGACACTTCTGGGAAAAATTATAAGCTGCCCTGCAAGAAAGCTGGTGAGGGCAAATATACCTCTACATTGTTGTGGAGGGAGTTACAACTTCACAAGGCCCGTCTAAACCAGTGACTTGCTTAAGTAGTTGTGGGGCTCCAGAAAACTGATATGTTAGAGCCCCGGCCCTCTTCACTTTGTTTTTGGTTGTGGGGCCAGAGAGAGCATCTATTATGGGGACTTCACTCTCTTCACCCTGTTTTCTGTAAAAGCTGGGGTTCAAAATGATTTTTGGGGCCACAGGCAAGCAGCTATTCCGATGCCCTAACCCTCTTCATCCTTGTTTTTTGTCTATATTTGGGCCCCCCAATGATTGGGGAACCTAAAGCAGACATCATTTTTGATCCTCCGCCCTCTTCTCTATGTGATTGTGGGCTGTCATTAGTTTTGGGGCCCTTTCTTTTCACCCTGTCTTCTGTGGCAGTTGTGTGATTATGGGTGTTCACTGGTTGTGGGGCCACAAGAAAACAGCCATTTTGGGGCCTCCACTCTCATCACTCTGTTTCCTGTGCAGGCTGGGCTTGCCAATGATTTTGAGGCCTACATTTTGGGTCCCACCCTCTTCACCCAATGAAGTTGAGACTTCATTAGTGATGTGGCCCAAAGTAAACGTCCCCGATTCTTTTCACCATGTATGTCGGGGCGCCCACTAGTTTGGGTGCCCTAAGCTAGCACCTGTTTTAAGCCCGAACCCCTTCACCCCAATTTTCTCCCTGAGCTGAGGCTCCCACTTGTTGTGGGTCCCCAAGCAAGCTGCTATTTTGGCAGCTATGTTCTCATCACCACTTATCGCACACCGTTCTCTGTGTACAATGATGCCCCCCACTCTCTGTGGGTCCCCCCAAAGCTGTCAATGAGCTCACTTATGCCAAGAAACTGCCGCTCTCCCTTTAGGTCTCGTCACCCATTTTTGATAATTTCATACAGCAGTTGTTGAGTCTTTTAATTGAAAAGAGAAAAGCCAAACAGATGTTGAAGCCCAGAATATAATTTATTTAGCGGCCGAGGGTAAGCGTGTTTTTATTGCTTCAGCCCTTGTTTAATTCACAGGTCCCAGTGGTGGATTACTGTTTCGTCTTCCATTACAAGTCAGGAAATTAAATTACATTATCTTTTCAGGGAAGTCAAAATTTGCTCAAATCGACTTCCCTCATCTTTTCTCCCGAGGAGGCACTGTCAATTTGGGGACCCGGTGGGAACGATCAGTGACGTTCTGAGTTTTCTGAATTAAAAAAGTGAAACGAGCCTGAGTGAAACTTCATTTTTCAAACAATTCATCCAAGGCCCAGTCTCAAAGCGTCGGATTGATTTTCATTTATCTTGATGCACGGATATTTATGCAAAGACCTAGAATTGGTGTTATTTTTGCTTTCTAATGTACCTTGAAAGACATTTAATCGATGCCACATGGGGAGACTCTCAAGGAAATGGGTTTCTACTTAAGAATTAAAAATGTGTGAAAAAAGTGTTTTTTACATGACGTAACATGGCTTTCTGTGGGCCAGGGGAGGCCAAAGCCTGTTCAGTGTTAAAGAACGTGTGGACAGATGGGCATTCCGGACAGGCTGGTTTATGGTATCTTTCCCAAATGAGAGTCCATTGGAGTGAAACAAAGCCAAATATTCCTCCAATATGCTGGGTGGCAGAGTCCCTCTGGTTTAGCTCCCATTTCGACGCCCACAGGGCTGCAAACGAGAGTTGTGGTGGTGGTGGGCAGTCCTGTTCAGTTCTGTGGGAGCTGATGGGGGAAGGTTACCCTGTCAGGACGGTCTTCCACCTGGCACCGAAAGTGATCCTGGGGTCAATCTCGTTCCAAAAAAAAATACTCCCATGTCCAGGCTAAAAAGGAACTCTTTACCTTCCTCAGGTGGGTCAGAGTCAGGAGAAGAAGCTCACCTGGAAAGCATGGAGGAGATAAAGAAAAGAATCAACCTTATGTCTGGAAGGAGAACTGGGTGATGATTTGGGCTGGCTCCACTGTCTCCAGAAACATTCATAAGACGAACCAGGCAAGCGGAGACGCACACAAAGTCTGTAAGGGTGGGTGTACACTGAGCACTTTGTGCTTTTATTAAAACCCAACAGTAAAGTGTCCAAAGTGCATTGCTTCCATAAATAAATAATTCATAAAATCTGTGAGTTTAAAACCAATAAATAATCCAATAGTAAAACTTCTTCTCTTCTGCGTCCAAGAAACTTCATTATGTTTTTACGACACAGTGGGTAAACTATATTTAATACGTTATAAAAATACCAGCTGTGTTATCCAGCTTTGCCTAGGAAATATCATAAGACAATGGGGGGTCAGTCATAGTGCCAGGTGTACCAGAAGTACTATGGAAGGAAATACTCATTTGTCTTGTTCTTTTTCTTTTTTTACACTACAGGGCTAATTTACTGGCAAGCAGTGGGGTTCAGGCTTTGGACCTTGAAGGTTGTGCTTTCAAATCCCACTACTGGCACCACATATACAGTATATATATATATATATATCCATCCATCCATCCATTGTCCAACCCACTATATCCTAACTACAGTGTCATGGGGGTCTGCTGGAGCTAATCCCAGTCAACACAGGGCGCAAGGCAGGAAACAAATCCTGGGCAGGGTGCCAGCCCACCGCAGATATATATATATATATATATATATATATATATATAGTATATACAGTGTATATATAGTAATAAGGTGCTATATTGTGCCCAAACCTGGCAGAGGCTCACACGGAGGCACGTGTAAAAACACAAACTTGACTTTTACTCTCTTCATCTGTGGGACACGTCTTCCCCATGAACCCTACAGACACAACACAGTCCAAAATGCACAAGCACAAAAACACAACACTCACTTCTGGCACCACCACTCCTCCTGTCAGGCTTCATCCTCCTCCTCCCGACTCTGGTCCCTGAGTGGTGGTTGCTGGCCCCTTTTATAGCCCACCCGGAAGTGCTCCAGGTGCTTGACCCATGCCCAGCCGTCCGCCACAACATATTGTTGCAGTAGTTTTTTTCAAAAGTTTTTACAATTCATTGGCAGTGTGTAAAATGGTCAGTGCTGCAGTAATTGTAATGCTCTTTGCATGAAAAAAAATATGTGTTCCATTAAAATTTCATATTTTCTTTGTGAATTGTGACATTTACTTAAAAAGTGCAGCAAAAAAGTATTTGGCATCCAGGGATGCATTAACCTCCAAGTATGTGGTGGTTTAAGGGTTAACAGAGCACACTACGTGACTTCAGAAAACAACGAGCAGAGTCTTCAGAAAGGCAGTCAGAATTTAGACTTTATTGCATAGAACAGAAAACAATTGCAGAGCATACAAACCCTGTCTCAGTTCATGAAGTGAGCCCAGTGGTTTGGGTGTGATTCATTATTAATTCAGTTCTAATCACAAAAACATCTCCATCTCGTCATTCACTTTACATATTATCTTCGTAATAATGACCTTGTGCTGTACCTGTTTTTGGAACATTTACTTTGCCTTGTAAACTTCTTTCCTCTAACAATAATTAATCTTTTCATAAAAATTATTAGGACTCGAAGGTCATACTTGCTGCCAGGCCCAGAGATGACCATCGTCTGATCATGTTTTACATTCCTCACATTCCCAATCTTGAGCTAATAAAAATTGGAGGCCCTCATCATTAAGTTGGAACCAGGATGACCCACATATGAAAAACTAATGTCGCAGATGACCGAATTAATACTGTGATTGTGTTTGTGCTTGGACAGTGTTGTGGGCTCATGGGAATGGGGAAGACATTCTCCACGAATGAAGAAAAATAAAAGTACTTGTGTTTTATAAGTGTGCCTTCCGTGTCTGTCTGTGTTGGGTTGGGTGCCTGGCACGCCCCCTAGTGGTTTTGTCACACTGAACTGTTCAATTAATACTTGCTTGTTGCACCAGCATCCAGTAAGACTAAAATCATAGGCAGCCGTGCTGGTAAGCGCAGCACACAGCTTTACTGATAGGCGCTAAGCTGCTGGAGCTGGAAGCAGGCACTAAAGTCTTTATTAATGAACCCTTAAACTTTTATATTGCTCAAAGCTGGCCTGAACATTGACCCTAAAAGGTAGCAGCACTAACCATTTTCTTCATTCTGAATGTCCTTTCACGTTTTTTGTCAAATAAACACCATCTGCCGGCCCTTCAAACCATATGTAGGAAACTCTACCTGACGTAAATGAGCTCCTGATTCATCATCGCGGCCCTCTTTTAATGGAGCACGCTACGTGATCCCCTGAGAGATCAGATCTTCGTCAGATTCTTTTGGTGCAAGAGACGGAGTGCCCTTAACGTTTGTCAAAATGCATTCCCGTAATTATTAAAGCCATTTGTGCCCAGATGCCAACAACAAAGGGCTCAAGGAGGGTTTCAATTAGACTTTTGACTCGAGCCAAGTCGCCAACTTCAACAAAGCACCGTCCACGTCCACAAGAATATAAAACTTAAAGGTGGCTTCCAACCGGAGAGCCAGTGTGTATAAACGGAATAATCCCGGCTATAAATCAAACAAACATGGAGGCATTTCCTAAAGGGCTGTTTGCGGAAATATACATATGATGATTTGTAAATGTCGGGACAACACAGTAAGCATTGTTTCTTGGATTTTTACAAAGCTTTTCTGCTGCCGTGATGAATTTTCTATGGGTATTAAGAATGTTAATATTCCAACCCAATAACCTGCAGGCGTACGTGGCACGTGTTACCGATTCTCATGTGAATTAATTCAGAAAAGAAGCTCAATTAAGTGAAATATACATGTCATCTGTTACCAATGAATCACACAGCAGAGGAAATATTTAGGCTTTAATTCACATGCAAAAATGTTAACCTTCCCTGGGATAAAAAAAAAGAAATGGAAAATTTGTGACTGTAGAAAACAGGACTGCATTTAGCCGTGACATATTTATAGAGAATGAATGAAATGTATGCGGAGTCCTGCTGTGTGCATGAGGGCATTAGGACCTAGAAGAGCAGGGAGTGCTGCCCTGCAAAGGTCTGTCTGTGCTGGATGAGGAGTAGGCGGCTCTAACCTGCTGGAGGCGGAGCATCTGGGACATGTGCCATCCAATCCGATTCCTGAACAAGGTTAGGGCTCATTGAGTTATACAAATTTGTGGATGAGAGACCAGAGCAGCCATTACTGTGGTTACTGGCGCCTAAGACACCGAAGTGTCTGTGGGTGACAATGTCCGGAATCCATGAGTGGGACCATTTTGAGCCCCAGGCTCTCTCTGTCTCTAACTCTCTGACCCCAAGCTGGTGGCTGGAGGAGGTGGGTGGCCGCACAACCAGTACGCTGCTGAGGGTGCCACAGGATTTCAGACTCACTTCATGATGCTTTACGGTCCGTGGGGCTGGTCCTGGCATGGCTCACCTCGAGTCCCTGGATCTTCAGATCTTCCTCCATTTTTCTTGGGCGCAGTCTGTTGTATCCTTCACTGGATGGAGAAATCTTCAGAAAAAATCAAACAGAGTCTTCAGAAAGACAGTCAGAATTTAGACTTTATTGCTCAGCATAGAAATGAATTGCAGAGCATACAAAGCCTGTCTCAGTTCATGAAGTGAGCCCAGTGGTTTGGGTGCGATTCGTTTTTAATTCAGTTCTAATCACAAAAACATCTCCATCTCATCATTCACTTTACATGTTATCTTCGTAATAATGACCTTGTGCTTTACCTGTTTTTGGAACAATTGCTTTGCCTTGTAAACTTCTTTCCCCTAACAATAATCAATCTTTTCATAACAATTATTAGGACTAGAAGGTCATACTTGCTGCCTGGCCCAGAGATGACCATCATCTGATCATGTTTTACATTCCTCACATTCCCAGTCTTGAGCTAATAAAAATTGGAGGCATTTTAATTGATCAGCCCTCATCATTGTGTTGGAACCGGGATGACCCACATATGAAAAACTAATGTCGCAGATGACCGGGATCCTTACCCGGCCGGGACAACTCTTTGCTGCAAGGAACAGGGGAGCAAGCCTTGTTCTTTTTTTTCACCTTATATAATTTCTTGTATTAGGAATTTTCGCATACCTCTTGGGGTTAGAGCACAGGGTCAGCCATTGTAAAGCGCCCCTGGAGCAATTACAGGTTAAGGGTCTTGCTCAAGGGCCCAGCAGAGTAGGATCTCTTTTGGCAGTGACAGGGATTCGAACCGGCAACCTTCTGGATACCAGCACAGATCCTTAGCCTCAGAGCTAAGCGTTAGAGCATTACCTCCCCCGGGATGCTAGATGGAAGCCCCCATGGGTTGCAGCGGTGCCTCAGACTCCTGCAAGGCTTCACGGGAGATGGAGTTGTGTACATCCCTGTTGGGATCAGGAGGTGCCGCCAGGGGGCGCTGCAGACTGTTCCTGATCCCATGTGGGTGGTTCTTGCGCCACAACCCAGAAGTGCAGCCAGAAGTGGGGCAATGAGCACCTGAAGCTTCCAGGTGCCTTTTATAAGGGGCCAGCAGACAGAGTCGGGTGGAAGGTGCACGAAGCTTGCCGAGGAGGATTGTTTTAATGTTCTAATGTTCTAATGTAATCTCCCAGTGGATCAAAAACTTCCTGACAGATAGGAAGCAGCAAGTGAGACTGGGAAAAATCACATCCAGCACACGAACAGTCAGCACTGGCGCCCCCCAGGGATGTGTCCTCTCTCCTCTGCTCTTCTCCCTCTACACAAATGACTGCACCTCAAGAGACCCGTCTGTTAAAATCCTGAAGTTCGCAGATGATATGACAGTCATTGGCCTCATCAAGGACAGTGATGAGTCTGTATACAGACGAGAGGTCGAACAGCTGGCCCTCTGGTGCGGTCAAAACAACCTGGAGCTGAACAAGCTTAAAACTGTGGCGATGACAGTGGACTTCAGGAGGAGCCCCCCAGTGCTGCCCCCTCTCACACTACTCAACAGCATTGTGTCTGCTGTGGAAAACTTTAGGTTTCTGGGATCCACAATTTCCCAGGACCTAAAGTGGGAACTAAACATAAACACAATTGTTAAAAAGGCCCAGCAGAGGTTGTACTTCCTGTGCCAGCTCAGGAAGTTCAACCTGCCTCAGGAGCTGCTCATCCAATTTTACTCTGCAGTAATCCAGTCGGTTCTCTGTTCATCTATCACAGTCTGGTTTGGCTCAGCCACAAAACAGGACAGGAACAGACTTCAACGGACAGTCAGGATTGCAGAAAAAATCATTGGTGTTGATCTGCCCTCCATTCAAGACTTATACAGATCTCGAGTCAGGAAACGGGCAGAAAACATCATTGCAGACCCATCACACCCTGGTTACAACCTTTTTCAACTTCTTCCCTCTGGTAGGCGCTACAGAGCACTGTACGCCAAAACTACCAGACATGTGAACAGTTTCTTTCCTCAGGCCATCACTCTCATGAACACTTAAGTCAATCTCACAGCATCAGGGACAATACTAGGTAAAACCGGAGTCCAATTCCTTGTATGTGTACATATACTTGGCCAATAAAGCTGATTCTGATTCTGATTCTGATAAGAGGTTGGTGCCACTTTGAGCAGGAGACAGGCTCATATCAAGAGAAAAGACTTCTCGCTCAGACGCCACACAACAGAGAAAACTGAAGAACAGCATTAAGCCAAGGCCACCAAAATAATAATAAAGCCAGACAATAAACGCATTGTAAATGCAGACCCCCCCATTACTTGATAGCTGTATTCTATTGCCAATATGAGGATCTTCAAGTGAAATATTAGGTAGTCATGTAAGTAATGAGCAGGAAAACTGTCCAGCATTTTCCAATATTTTACAATGTAATTTAAATTGATGTGCTGTGCTTTGTGTTTATTAATGGTTGACATTGGTGACATTGGGCGTACAGGTAACCTCCTGCCAAAAGTAATGTCTGTGCCAATTAACTAGTTTGAGTATGATATGTCATCATACTCGCTAGGGTCATGATAAAGACTGCATTTTTGGGGGCTTACAGCCTTTTCCTTTAAAGGAAGCCATTTTGTATCCTGTTGTTAGGGTTGTGGCCCACCTTTCTAGAGGCGTGGTCTCTGGGGGTCATGACCTCGAGTTCATCAGGAGACGAGGATAAAAGGTCAGCATTAAATCCTTCCAAACACTTTACTGTATTCTCTTTGTGATTAATTTTTGTGTCTTGCCTGGTTTTCAACTTCATGCCTGAATTTCGACTGTTATTTTTGTCTCTCATCTGAGTTTTCGGTCACTTTGTTTCATTTTATTTTTGTTTGATTTGCCTTTTGCACACATCTACACGTTAAACTTAAGAAGTTAGTCATCTGATTTCCAGCCGTGTCAGAGCAACTAGAAGGATGCCTGTCAATAAAAAAAAAAAACCTTTTGGATTCTCTCTGAATCTATTTTTTATACTAAAGACTAACTTTTCCTCCATAAAAAAATTATAAAATAATGGGCCTAAGCTGTCTGATTGGATGGGCTCAGCGCCCTGAGGCCCACCCACAGTGAGTAGCATTGATGACTATGTATTAGCCAGGTGTAAGAGAATATGGTGCTGGATTAAGAACTGTCTTCCTCAGAGCAGGCAATTACACTAAGGAGTTAATTGGGTTGGAGAAGGAAAGAGAGGAAGAGAAGGAAAACGGGAATATTGTGATTGTGTTTGTGCTTGGACAGTGCTGTGGGCTCTTGAGAATGGGGAGGACATTCTCCACAAATGAAGAAAAATAAAAGTACTTGTGTTTTATAAGTGTGCCTTCCGTGTCTGTCTGTGTTGGGTTGGGTGCCTGGCACGCCCCCTAGTGGTTTTGTCACACTGAAACTGTTCAATTAATGCTTGCTTGCTGCACCAGCACCTAATAAGACTAACATCATAGGCAGCTGTGCTGGTAAGCGCAGCACACAACTTTACTGATAGGAGCTAAGCTGCTGGAGCTGGAAGCAGGCGAGAGGCCTTGAGTCAGCAAGCACAGTGCTAAAGCCTTTAGTAATGAAACATTAAATTTTTATATTGCTCAAAGCCAGCTGATATAGTACGAGTTGTTTTACCTTGATTAATTAAGATATTGATTCATGAGGAAGCATTGACATAGAAACTTAAATGCTATCTAGAATGTATGTATACAGCCTGAGAGCAAAGGCAGCTGGGTAATCAGCCAGTGATGCACAGCCACATACGGTCTGACTTACCAGCACAGGGGCTAACCTGATAATCAATTCTTAAAATTAACTCAATACAGCTTGCTTTTAATCTGATCATCTGACATGTTCATGTGCCTTAATATATAAATGTAAATGCTAAAATGTTTATATGTTTAAAGTGTTCATGCGCTAGCATGCGAGTTTACTTCGTTTCCTTTAAGTTTTGGGGTGTTGAAGGTTTTTCCAAAAACTTGTTTAGACTTTGGCGAGTCAAAAGGCCCAGCAGAGCCGCCACGTCCCAAAACAAAAACGTATTTCCTCAGTTCCCTCAAATACACAGCGTCCTTGGTCCTTAAAAAACAAGGCACATGAAAATCAAGCAAGCAGGCCAACATTAAAAACAAAAACGA
This sequence comes from Erpetoichthys calabaricus, assembly GCF_900747795.2. Lineage (NCBI taxonomy): Eukaryota > Metazoa > Chordata > Cladistia > Polypteriformes > Polypteridae > Erpetoichthys > Erpetoichthys calabaricus. The sequence continues at coordinate 7,200,399 of NC_041397.2, read as the reverse complement.
CCTGTCACGGCCCACTTTAGCTGATGCCTCTGCAAGTTCGCCAATATATTAAAACTGCTAGGGAGTTTTTGGGTTGTTTTTTGTCCTGAAGGTAACATGCTAGCTAGTGACTGAACTTGGTGCCTTAAGAGGACCAGAAGACACACACGTGTCACTTCCACAAAGTCGATTCTTCTAGATTTTTGTATTCCACCTACTTCTGTGTTCCTTCATCATTCTGCGAGACACAGTGGCCATTTTCTCCTTCCCTTTTTCAAGTCTTCATGATTAAATGTCTTGTCTTCGTGAGCCTTCTCATTCACCTGGGGCCTCATGCATAACGCCGTGCGTAGAACTCGCACTATAACATGATGTAAGCACAAAAGCCGAAATGTGCTTACGCACAGAAAAATCCAGATGCAGGAATCTGTGCGTTCACCAACTTCCGCGTTCTTCCGCTACAAAAATCCCGCTCAATAAATAAACGCACATGCACACGCCTGCTGTCCCGCCCCAACTCCTCCCAGAATTACGCCTCTTTGAATATGCAAATCAATATAAATAGCCCTTAAGCTCAGCGTTCTGTGAAAAGATAATGGGAAAAGCATGGGGGAAAATGGAAGAATTTCAGCGAATACTAAATGGAGGCAAAGAAAAATGTACCATTTGTTGGTTTAAACAGTGATATAAGCAACAAAAGGAAGTTGATCGAGTGACATAGCGTGTCGGAGAAACTCAAAAGCTCAAGTTCACAAAGTCACACAGTGCCCGAAATAAAAAAGAAGTTGTCACATATCAAAGTCGGCGTGAAAATTCAACTCATAGCCCACCGTCTGAGTGTCATATGAAAGATTATTAGGGTACAGACAAAAAAAATAGGCACACAGTGGGGACAAAAGCACGAAATGTCAACTTTAATCTCAAAATTTCCACTTTAATCACGTAGTTTATTTTGTCTTTAAAGTAGAACATCATAAACTTCATCTTACAATCGTTTAATTTACTAGCTTCTCAAATCCCATCGTAACTAAAGTAGCATGTTAAATGCTTTGTTGTGTATTTGATCTTCTATGTGCTCTATGTGCCTGAATCACTACGTGCTCTTCCTCTGACAGGACACAGAATCCATTACGTTCATAATATTACAGCACTCTGAGTAATTAAAATACTGAGATGTATACGTGATATCTTTTTCATGATAATATGAGTTAAAGCATGTTATTAAACATGGGAACACGGTGGCACAGTGATTGTTCATGTCTCACGCAAGATGCTTACTGCGCAACCTTCGATGAAATGCTTTATTACAGAAGTGCTGTCTCTTTCAAACGTACTAACCTCCAATTCCTGTCCTTACTTTTCTTTCTCCAAATACCTAATCGCCACACACTCAGCTCTGTAATAGACGTGAAGCCATCTGTAAGCTTAGAACGCCGATTCTTCAAAACTTTTAAGGAACATCGACATATCTTCTTAATGTTTAATTACTCTATTCATCTATCCTTCCAGTGTCACGCCAGCCACAGCATGAATACAGCGCGAGGCAGGAACAAACCGTGAATGAAGATTAAGCTCGCTAGAGTTGTGGCACTGTGTAGTTAAAGTTAAAGTTTTATCTGTATAATATAATCAACATATTTTGCTGCATTTCATCTTAAAAATGGTAGCGTCATCATGCGTAAATACGCGCTTTATAAAGTGGCTCAGGTTGTGCAATATTATAACTGTATCATAAGTACAATTACCTCACTGTAACTTGCAAGTACAAACAGTTCTACAAGGAGCACTTGATGGACTGATTGAGTGCGTTTAGAGTTCTTGGGATGAAACTGTTTGTGAACCGCGAGGTCCGTACAGGAAAGGCTCTGAAGTGTTGGTCTGATGAAAGCAGTTAAAATAGCGAATGGCTGAGGCAGCGTGTGCTTGATGCTGTATACCGATAATTCTCTTTCCAATCGCTGTAGATCTTTGATCCACACTCAGATACAGTGATATAAATACTCCGAGTGGTGCAGTGAGAGGAATATGGAAAAAGATGATCCGCTGTGGCAAAACCTAACGTGAGCAGCTGAAAGAAGAAGAAGAAGGTGCAGTGAGAGTAACAATGCTAAAGCAGTTATGGTATTTAGAATAGTTTGGCCATTCTGTGGACCATTATATTGTTACAAGTTAATTACAATCCGATGCATTAAACTAATAAACAATATGCAGTTAATTTCAGTGTATTTATAAAGCTGCGTCAGGAAAAGAAAGCATAACCACTCAGGAACAGTAGCACTGCTTTGATGCTGGGTGCCACCAGTCTGCAAAACCGAGCGGAGAACTTGCGTACGACACGGTATGAAGTATCGTGGAAAAGTGCGTGGCTTTACGCCAAGTGTAGGTTATATACATCGCGATTTGAACGTGGAAACGTTCTTACGCAACATTTCTGCGCGTACGCACCATTTATACATGACGCCCCTGGTGTCTAACCCATCGTTCATTAACTGTCATGCTTAATCGTCTCTTCTCCTGGTCTCATGTTTCTATTTGTAATGGGCTGTCACAGTAAGGCTGTCTCAGATGCTGGAGAGCATTGACATCATATCTGTGCTTAGGGTAACACAATTTTGTACATAATTTACGCACATTTACGCATTACTCACATCTAAATCTGTTCCTCGGAGAGTCTCAGTCAGGGCAGCTGATGGAACGGTCCTTACGGATGACACTGCAGTTGTGATCCGTTGGGCTGGCTACTTTGAGCAGTTGTTTAAAGCTGATCCTCCGGTTAGGACGTTGAATATCTCTGGTCCTCAGTCCTTGTGGCTGATCCTCCAGTTAGCTGTGAACCCCCCCAGTCTCACTGAGATGGCACAGGTGGTGAACCAGCTGGGTATAGAAAAGGCTGCAGGGATCTATGGTATCAGGAGTGAACTTCTCCAGGATGGTGGTAAGGCTGTCCTCCTGGCATTGCAAGCAATCTTTGCTTCTTTTTGGGAGACTGGCATCATCCCAACTGACTGGAAAATGGGATTTATCGTCCCTATCTGGAAAGGGAATGGTGATTGCCTGGATTGCAGCAACTACTGGGGCTAACACTGCTCTCGGTGCCGGGTAAGGTTCTTGCTAGGGTTATCCTCAATAGGATCCGTGATTACTTGCTCACCTACCAGCGACCAGAAAAGTCTGGTTTTACGCCTAAGAAGTCTACCATCGACCGCATCCTGGCACTGAGGGTTCTCATGGAACGCAAACGCGAATATCGGCAGAGTTTCTTTGAAGCCTTTGTCGATTTTCGCAAAGCGTTCAACTCAGTTGATCGAGCTGCCCTGTGGGACATCCTGAGGATTCACGGGATCCCCTCCAGGTTGCTGGATATCATGGCTGGCCTGTACACTGGTATTGTGAGTGCTGTGTAGAGTGGAAGCAGACTCTGTGTTTTTTCCCAGTTGATTCTAGGGTCTATCAGCGGGGTGTGTTCTGCTCCTACTCTGTTCAATGCTTGTATGGACTGGGTGTGGGGTAGGGTCGTGGGGTCCAGCAGCTGTGGGGCATCTGTTGGTGAAGAAAGAGTCATGGATCTTGATTTTGCTGATGATGCTGTGATCTTTACAGAGTTAATGGAGGCTCTGATCGGGGCGCTTAAGAGACTGAGTGAGGGGTCTGAGTGTCTGGGCTTGCGAGTGTCCTGATAAAAATCAAGAGCCAGGCCTTTAATAACCTCTTGGGCACGGCCATCAGCAGTGTGTCTGTCTGCGGAGAGAGTGTCGACCTCGTCCAGAGGTTTACTGACCTCGCAGTGACATTTATGTCTCTGATGACTCTTCCTATGAAGTCAGTAGATGGATTGGGAGAGCATGGGGGTCATGAGGTCTCTAGAAAGGGGTGTGTGGCGCTCCTGATGTCTGCAAAAGGATGAAGGTCGAAGTCTTTAGAGTCCTGGTGCTTCCTGGTTGTGAGACATGGACAGTATGCAATGACCTGAGATGAAGTCTGGACTCCTTTGGTATATCTTTGGAGAATCCTTGGATCCCGCTGGTGTGACTTTGTGTTGCTCATGGAGTCCCGAATGAGACACATGACCTGCATTGCGAGGGAGCATCAATTACGGCACTACGGCCATGTGGCGTGTTTCCCAGAGGGTGATCCAGCTCGTAGGATCCTCATTGTTGAGGACCCGAGTGGCTGGACCAGGCCAAAGGGTCGCCCACGTAACACCTGGCTGCGGCAGATAGATGGTCATTTCCGAAGGGTGGGATTGCACTGTGTGTCTGTCTGGGGGGTTGCCAACTGGGATCCCAAGTTGTTTCGTTGGGTAGTGGGTACGGCAACACGCTGTACCAGTGCATGCTCCCCAACTTGACTTGACTTGCCATATGCCGTGCAGGCTCCCTATGCAGTCCTCCACCTGCTCTGAGATGTGAATGAAGTGCTTGACTGACCCGCTCACATTTGTACGTGACTATGTGATCAGCCAGGCACCTTAATCAACCTTGGAGTGGCGTGTGCACACTCACCCCGTGAACCTGCACCCCCTTGGAGCCTGCATGGCCCGGGACACGACGTTATTTATGAAAAGTCGTGCTTTGTCACGGACCACTTATCACACAGGCCAAAGCTAAACTGACCAATCAGATTTCAACGAGGGACCAGACACACAAATCTACAGACATTAGCATTTTATTGTACTGTATAATAGATAGTGCTGTAGTTGACAGCTAAAAATTGTTACATGATGGAGAAAAAATTCAGCATACAAAAGCATATAAAAATCACATGAAATAATCAAAATATTTTTTTTTTATGTGTTATGCCATTTTGTGGCACGTCAATCAAAGCCCCCCATGACACCTGACTCTATTCACAACTGTACACTTAGAGTTGAGCCGTAAATGACAGCCTGGCATGCTCTGTTTTCTTGTGCCCATCTGATCCATTAGCTTCTACATTTATTGGGTGAGATGAATGGCACTCTGTCTCCTGGCACAACTTTTGTAATGTGGCAGATCAACGGCAGGCCAGGGAACCCTTAACTGAATTGTTCAACAAGCCAAGCAAGGTTGCTGCAGGTTAATCATTTTCTTTCCCAGCTTTCTCTGGAGACCATCTCACTGGTCTGTACCCAGAATCTGTGGGAAATCCGATTTAAACCTGTAAGACTAAACAATATTTCATCAGAAAAAAAGGGAAGATTTATAAAAATGTATGGAAACAACTGCCCAGACAGATATGGCAAACCTGTGTTAGCAATGCTGATTTCTACTAAAAACAAGATATTCTTATTTTGTATGTTTTTATGAAATGAAGGGAAAATGGGTGAGGCCTCTAAAAACAAATAAAGGACCAGGCCAGAATCCTCACTATATGCCCAATGGAGGCTCACCTGAGCTCAGCCATACTGCTAGTACAATCTGTTGGCTTCATCTGATCAGACTTAAACTTAGTTCTTCCTGAGCCAGCTGGCACATTAGAATGCCAATCGATTTCCATCGAGCTCGGTCAGCAGCAGCAGCCTCAGCTTCTTCCAATAACCAAGCTATGTGCCACCAGGTTCTCCTTGGTTGCTCTTGCTTCCATTTCCCATACACTGGCATCCATAGCTATGGTAGGCATTCTGGGGGAATGTGGAGAATGCGGCCTGTGAACTGAAACTGGCATTCAGTGACATTATCGGCAGTTAGACAATTTACTTCTTAATTCCTTACATAGTCACAGTATGAGATATGAAAGATCCATCAAAGGCACCATTGCTGGAACACATTCAGGCGTTTCTGCATTCACCTTCCAAGTTTCACTGGCATAGATAGCGGTAGGAATTACAATTGAATTCAGAAGGCGAATTTTAGTTGATAAGACAATGCTATTGGTTTTCCAAATAGGCCCCAAATGACGCATAACAGCTATCGACTTCCCGATGTGACAAAGAGTGTTGGTCGTAGTCTTGGCTTTAGCTGATACAGACCCAAAAATGAAGAGCTGGCAAAACAACTGAATTCAAAAATACAGCAAAAGCCCTAGAAGAGGAGGGATGACTGTAAACCCCCAGCTTGTATAATCATTATCTAAGCCAGTGTTTTTCAGCCAGTGTGCTGTGAGAGCTATTCAAGTGTGCCATGGAAATAATAGTGTAGCACACCTGGGTGTGAACCTGAGAGGGATCGAGTTCCAAAGGTGGTTGAGACCTGTTTGAGGAGAACAGGTCTACCGGGAAAAGCTGGTATAAAAGCAGCTCTGTGACGGCCCTGGTGCTCTACACTATTATTTCCATGGCACACCTGAGTAGCTCACACAGCACACTGGCTGAAAAACACTGGCTTAGATAATGATTATACAAGCTGGGGGTTTACTGTCATCCCTCCTCTTCTAGGGCTTTTGGAACTCGATCCCTCTCAGGTTCACACCCAGGTGCGCTACACTATTATTTTCATGGCACAGAGCTGCTTTTATACCAGCTCCTGAGAGGAATCGCGTTCCAAAGGTGGTTGAAACCTGTCTGAGAAGGACGCGTTCCAAAGGTGGTTGAGACCTGTCTGAGAAAGACAGGTCTACCGGGAAAAGCTGGTATAAAAGCAGCTCTGTGACTGCCCTTCAGATGTGTCGGCTGTCTGCTAGAGTCCATCTGGCTGTTCGTGTTGGTCACCAGTGTGTCTCACAGGGCCGGTGGATAGCAGGCATATGAGTTGCCTCTGAGGCACAGAAGGGCAGGCAAAGAGACAAAGCAGCTGGGTGATGCCATCAGACTGGCGCGTCTCTGAACGCTGATCTCAGAGCTGCTTTTATACCAGCTTTTCCAGTAATCCCGCCCCCTTCAGACAGTTGAGGATGAGTATGAGATAGGATGTGTTTGCGGTTAGTAAAACAGTGGTGTGCTTTGGGATGTTTTCTTTTTTTTTTTTTGCTGCAAAAAAGTGTGCCACCCCAGATAAAAGTTTTGGGAAACACTGATCTAAGTAATGTGCAGAAGTGATTAATAAAATGTTAGGTGATGTCATAAAAACTGCATAAATCGAGAAACGTTCTGTTTAGACTGCGTAACGCACTAGTGAGACCACATCTGGGGTATTTTGAGCAATTCTGGTTACCACGCTACAAGAAAGGCAGGCATTCTCTTTTCTTCCCTCCCTTCTTCTCTCGATGCCCACCTTCCTCTTGTCTGCCACCTTGCTAATACTTCTCCTCCCACCCCAGCCCCTGTCTTATCTTTCACTTTCAGTTCCTTTCACACGGGAACTGCACTCTGCTGAAAGTTCTTGGCATAAGTAGGTCTTCCTTCTCTGGGTCTCTACTATGTGCAAATAAACCACTCTTTTAAAACCTGAATTGTATCTTCTTAAAGAAATGCTGGCAGCCCTTTCTCTTCCCTTAAGCCCACCTACCTGCTGCTCCAAAAACCACCCATCTCTCCTAATGATCTTGCTGTCCTCTTCACTTCCAAAGTCCACTAGCACCCCACAGTTCTCTAGCTCAGCGTTTCTCAACCTTTAAGTATTTGCGACCGAGTTTTCATAACAGTTTTAGTCGCGCCCCCCTTAACGTTTTTTTGAAATTTTTTACTTCCGATACACCGCTACAAGTTTAAAATTTTCCTACAAATAGCGAAATTACTCCACATATGGCAACATTCGCGCATAGGGGGGCACGCCCATAAGTTTGAGAACCGCTGCTCTAGCTCAACCTCTGTGTTGTTCTTCTTTATCCTTCTTTCTGGAAAATGACCCTGCCATTTCTGTCCTGCTCTGTAGCCACAGATCCTCCACCTTTGCACTCAACCCTATTGTTTCACATCTTCTTCAGCCCATCTCTTCTTCCTTGATACCCTAAATCTTGACTCCTTCTAATGGTGCACCAGCCTCTGGTATCCTCCCTACTAATTTCAAGAAGTCTGACGCTCTCCATATTCTCAAGACACCCTCTCTCAACATATACAATACAATACAATACAGTTTATTTTTGTGTAGCCCAAAATCACACAAGAAGTGCCGCAATGGGCTTTAACAGGCCCTGCTTCTTGACAGCCCCCCAGCATTGACTCTCTAAGAAGACGAGGAAAAACTCCCAATAAAAACATTTGTAGGGAAAAATGGAAGAAACCTTGGGAAAGGGAGTTCAAAGAGAGACCCCTTTCCAGGTAGGTTGGGCGTGCAGTGGGTGCCAAAAGAATGCAGTCAATACAATACAATACACAGAACAGAACAAATCCATAATACAGTATAAAAATAAAAATTTTAGTACAGAGCAGAATTTAATAGTAGATGATATCCCATAATAAGATTTGGATTTGTTTAGTGTCCTGGAGACCTCAGTCATCAAGCTGCCTCCCCCTATTGGCCATTCCATGGCTGAAACAGCGCTGGGCCAGCCAATCCGATGAAAGGACCCCTCTTTCTCACGATTCCTGCGATTCTACATCATGGATGATTTTACCTTAGGCAGGCAAAACAACTTGGTAGGTGGGCCGTGGGCACCAAGTGCCACATTTGAGTACTGAGAAGAGAAACACAATAGGTGAGGATTAGTAACAAATTCTAACTATCATGTTACTTATGTGGTGGCACGGTGGCGCAGTGGTAGCGCCTGCTGCCTTGCAGAAAGGAGACCCGGGTTCTCTTCTCGGGTCCTCCCTGTGTGGAGTTTGCGTGTTCTCCCTGTGTCTGCGTGGGTTTCCTCCGGGCACTCTGGTTTCCTCACACAGTCCAAAGACATGCAGGTTAGGTCGATTGGCGATTCTACATTGGCCCTAGTTTGTGTGTGTGTCCTGTGGTGGGTCGGCACCCTGCCCAGGATTGGTTCCCTGCCTTGTGCCCAGTGTTGGCTGGGATTGGCTCCAGCAGACCCCCGTGGTCCTGTGTTCGGATTCAGCGGGTTGGAAAATGAATGGATGGATGTTACTTATATTTTAGTGCTAATGGCTAACAACAGAGATGTACAGTTAATCAGCAGCTCTAGTCAGGGTGTGCTAAACTGAAGTTGTTAGTCTTCAGCCGGGATTTAAAAGCTGAGACCGAAGGGGCATCTCTTATAGTAGCAGTGCAGACCATTCCACAGTTATGGGGCCCTGTAACTAAAAGCTCAACCTCCCATTATTATTTTATTAATCCTTGGAATCATAAGCAGACCGGCATCTTGAGATCTTAATGTGCGCTCTGGTTTTTAAGTCATTATAAGTTCAGACAAGTAAGTCGGACCTCGGCCATTTAATGCCACCAAGAATTACCCTCCTGTCTCCTTTCTGTCCAAGAGGCTCCACCACGTCCAAAGAACATCTCTCCTCTTATCTCTCTGACTGCAATCTAGTAGATCCCCCCTCAGTCTGGATTCCACCAAGGTCACTCTACCGAGACTGCTCTGCTTTTATAGTCACAGACGCTCTTAGATCTGCTTGAGCTCCTTCGTTCTCTTCAATCCTTATCCTTCTCGACCGTTCGTCAACTTTCAATATTGTCCGCCGCTCACTGGTTGTCTATTCCGTCGATAAACTAAGAATCCCTGGATCTGCTTTGGATTGGTGAGGTAAAGTGAGGTCCGCTGCTGATTGCCTTTTTAAATAAATAATCGCCATACTTGCAGCTTAAGGAAGGGGCGTGGTAGCGTGGCAGGAGCGGATCCCGGGCGCGATGCGGTGTGGGTATTTCCACACTTACGTGCCCAGGTGCGGAATCGCCCGGGTCTGTAATTAATGTCGGGAGCAGCTAATTGCCACGCCTGTGCCATGCCCACCACATAAAATAGGATGTGCGCAAGTGCGAGAGGGGAAGAAAAGAAACGAAAGGAAGAAGACAGAAACAAGGAGGGAGGTTAAAGTGAGAAGAAGGCGGGAGTGTGGGAATGAGTGAGCGAGAGAGAAAGAGAGAGAGAGCAGGTTCGCTGGTGAAGGTCGGCAGCTGGGATGGAGAGCCCCTAAGGAGCAGTGTGTGGCCGACACCCGGTGAGGGGCAGTTGGAAGTGGTGGGGTGGTTTCTAGGAGCTGGAATGACCGGCAGTATGGATGACTCGCTGTGGAAGGCAGTAGGAGTCAAGGAGACTTTCATAAAGCATTCGACGTAGTTGATCACGCTGCCCTGTGGGATACCCTCAAGGTTGCTGGATATCATGGCCGGCCTGTACATGGTACTGAGTGGAGGCATAACCTCTGTGTTTGTCCCAGTTGTTTCTGGGGTCCATCAGGGGTGTGTTCTGCTCCTACTCTGTTTAATGCTTGTATGGACTGGGTGTTGGGCTGGGTAGTGGGGTCCAGCAGCTGGGGGGCATCTATTGGTGAAGAGAGAATCATGGATCTTGACTTTACTGATGATGCTGTGATCTTCGTGAGGTCAATGAAGGCTCTGATCTGGGTTCTTGAGAGACTGAGTGAGGGGTCAGAGTGTCTGGGCTTGCGAGTGTCCTGTGTGATAAAAACACAGACCAGACATCATAAAAAGGTTTGGGGCAGCCACCCGTGTAACATCCCTGGCTGCAAAGGTTTTTTGAATTGACAGAGATGTTCGCAATACTGAGTCCAAAACAGAACTGATTTCTTGGTGGTAACATGGCGGCTTTAAAGGCCCGTATAGGAAGTTACATCATCGAAGGGACCAGATCCGGAAGTGATGTTATTAAGGGGGCCAGACCCGGAAGTGACATCATCGGGGCCCCCTGACCCAGAAGTGACGTCATTAGGGGCCCCAGACCCGGAAGTGATGTCAGCGAGGGGGCCGGACCCAGAAGTGACATCGTATGAGGTACTGGAACCTGGCAGGATTTCTCGGGAATGGTCTGCAGGAAACTGTGAAACAGTTAGTGCACCCCGCCACCCCCTGGTCGGATGTGGTATTACCATTACTTAAGCCCTTCAGCTGTCTCCTACTCACACGTGTGTGACACCTAATAAAAACCAGCATCCAGGTCATTAATGACCTCTTGGACATGGCCATCAGCAGTGTGTTTGTCTGCGGAGAGAGTGTTGACCTCGTCGAGAGGTTTACTTACCTCAGCGGTGACATTCATGTGACTCTTCCTATGAAGTCAGTAGACGGATTGGGAGAGCATGGGGGGTCATGAAGTCACCATAAAGGGGTGTCTGGCACTCCTGATATCTGCAAAAGGACAAAGGTCCAAGTCTTTAGAGTCCTGGTGCTCCCTGTTTGTGAAACATGGACACCTGAGATGAAGACTGGAATCGTTTGGTGTCTCCTTGGAGAATCCTTGGGTCCCGCTGTTGTGTATTGTGTGTTGCTCATGGACTCCCGAATGAGGCACATGACCTGCATTGTGAGGGAACATCAGTTACGGCACTATTGGCATGTGCTGTGATTGCCTAAGGGTGATCCGGCTCACAGGGTACTCATTGTTGAGGACCTGAGTGGCTGGACAAGGCCAAGGGGACGCCCATGTAACACCTGGCTGTGGCAGAGAGGGGGTCATTTCCGAAAACCACGTGTTCAGCCTGGGGTGTTGCCAACCAACTGTGTCGACATGTGGTGGGTGCAGCAATGTGCTGTACCAGTGCATGCCCCCCAACCTGACCTGACCTGACACCTGTTGTACAGCGCCACCTAGTGTTTCTTGGAATTCAATGTCTATTTCCAGATTTTAAGTAGAGTGGTTTACCAAATCACTTTTGAAAGTCTCCTTTGGTTCGGGCATAAACCTTCATTGGCCAATCAGAAGGTGAGCACATCTAACATGAGGGAGATAACTCAAGGGAACCCCCCCCCCACACACACTTCCCGTCAAAGAGACTTACATCTGACCCTGAATACAAGCCAAAGTGCAATGTGCTCATGGATTTGGTTACAAAGAAAGAGCAGCCAACCGGAAACCATAAACAAGAGCGAGTTTACATTCACTGATGTGAATAAATCTGACTTTAATATCTAATATGGCCACATTAATCCTATTTTTAACAAATCAGGATTTGAACTCGCATCTGGCTGTGATGAACTCCCAAAATGACTTCCATACATCCTACACATTAACTTCTATCAAACGCCAAAAGGGAGTGGGACACGGATTTAAAATTTTTTAGTTGATGAATACATGAAATCGATGCCTCATTCCAGACAGAAAAGTTTTTACATTTTTCATCTTCTTCCACCACATCATCTTCATCCTGGCGAGTCAATGACAAACAACTATATTATCTACATTAACGTGCCCACTGATCACATGTGTGACACCATCAGGAATTGACAAGACGGCTCTCTATCGACTTATGATGCCTGCCGAGTCTGAAGAAGCCATGTGGGCAGCAGTGGGTGCAAGGCGGAGACAAATTATGGGCTGCACATTAGGTCATCATAAGGTACATGAGGGAGACACGTGAAGAACATGCAAATCTCCTTTCAATTACTCAGTTTAACGCAACTTTGCAAAATATACAGAGGTGGGCAAATGTGTTGGTACCCCTCGGAAAAAAGAGAAGAATCCACAATTGTCTCTGAAATAACTTGAAACTGGCCAAAGTCATTGGCCCCCATCAACATTCATTTCGGATTGAACAAAAATCAGACGTTGCTTTTAGAGTTTTGATTCAACAGAATATTTCAAATAGTAGTTAATATTAATATTTCAAATAATAGCACAATGCCCTGGACAAAAATGCGGAGACCCTTCAGCTAATAATTGGTTGCCCCACCTTCAGAGTTTGCAATCCCTGCACACAAGCGATTCCTGGAGCTCTCCATGAGACTTCTACGCCTGTCCACAGAGCCATATAAGTGCATGGGTACACTGGGCAGTTGCCCGGGGGGCACCATGAGCTTAGAGGCCCCATGCTAATCTATGTATGTTGTGATCTGCAGAGTGGTTGTGTAGGTAGGGGCCCGGGGGCCTATAATGCTTTTAAGACGGCTCCGGCTGTCCACAGTTTGTTTGGTCCACTCAGACTGCTCTACCTGCGTCAGTTCTGAAAAGGTGGTCTTCTCCAGACTTCATGTTTGAGTTTTTCCATAGATGTTTGATGGGATTCAAATCAGTTCTCCTAGAAGGCCACTTCAGAATAGGCCAATGTTGTGTTCCTCGCCATTCTTGGGTGCTTTCAGCTGTGTGTTTTGGCTCCTCATCCTGCTGGAGGGTCCATGACTTGAGACTGAGATGATGCTTTGTGACACTGGGCAGGACGTTTGGCTCCAGAATGTCTCGATGAACTTGAGATTTCATTGTACCCTGCACAGACTCAATGCACCCCATGCCAGACACAGCAAAGCATCCCCAAACTCCTCCATGTTTCAGAGTAGGTCTGGTGGTCTTTACTTTGAAATCTTCATGTATTCGTATGTGGACACAGAGCTGATGTGACTTGCCAAAAAAAGCTCCAGTTGTGTCTCATCTATCCAAAGAACCTTCTCCCAGAAGCATTGTGGCTTGTCAATATGAATTTTAGCAAACTCCAGTCTATCATTTTTATGTGGTGACCTCCTGAGTCTTCATTCATTGCACCTACTGTCACTAAAAAAGCGATGGATAGTGCAATCAAACACTGATGGACCTCAAATTTGGTTGCAAAGAAATTGCATACAGAGAAAGAGGAGGAAAACTGGGAAGGCTTAAGACAAGTGTATTCACTGCATGCTATCGTGCAGTGCACTGTTACTGGTAACTTAATAAATTAGTTAGGGTAATCACTACTGTCGAATTCCAGCCCAGCTGCAGAATTATTATTACTATTATTACTATTAATATCATCATTATTTTTACTATTATTATCATTATTATTATTATTACTATTATTATCATTATTTGTGAATTTGTGAAATTCCCCTTGGGATTAATAAAGTATCTATCTATCTATCTATCTATCTATCTATCTATCTATCTATCTATCTATCTATCTATCTATCTATCTATCTATCTATCTATCTATCTATCTATCTATCTATCTATCTATTATTATTATTATTATTACCTTATTACTATTATTAACAAGTACCTCCAGTGTTCCATGGGGGAACTGAATGATAAGTATTGGGAGATTCTCTGCGGTGGGTTGGCACCCTGCCCGGGATTGTTCCCTGCCTTGTGCCCTGTGTTGGCTGGGATTGGCTCCAGCAGACCCCCGTGACCCTGTGTTCGGATTCAGCGGGTTGGAAAATGGATGGAGATTCTTGTGTTGGTGATAACTGCTCATTCTGAGCAAAATGACAAATACATAATGGAAAAAACAAATATAACATACAAACTAAATGCAACAAATCGAATGGATATGGCATTAGAAAATTTCTGCTCTGTATGATTAAAAAGCACAGCTGTTAATCCCTAAATGTAAGATTTCCTAATCATAAAAATTTGTTGAAAAAAAATAATAAAGAGTGAAATGTGAGTAAATCTGGGGTCTGTACTTTAAAGGATGTCACTAAGAGGTTATCAGACGCATGAGCCTCATTGCCGCCAGACTGTCAAAGCTCAGCAGGAAGTTTATGTTCAGCTCCCTGCCGCTGGTGATTACGTATGACTTGAGAGAATAAACAGCAGCGGATTAAAGGGACGCGTTACAGGACGGGTGGATAGGAGCAAAGGAAAAATGGCACAAACGCACCTCTGGGAGTTTAAGTTGCATTGTTATTTGTCTTGCTTTATTTATATATATATATATATATATATATATATATATATATATATATATATATATATATATATATATATATATATATATACAGTATATATGTGTTGTCAAGGCAGCATGATAGCGCAGTGGGTAGTGCTGCTGCCTCGCAGTTAGGAGACCCGGTCCTCCCTGCGTGGAGTTTGCATGTTCTCCCCATGTCTGCGTGGGTTTCCTCCGGGCGCTCCGGTTTCCTCCCACAGTCCAAAGACATGTAGGTTAGGTAGATTGGCGATTCTAAATTGGCCCTAGTGTGTGCTTGGTGTCTGTGTGTGTTTGTGTGTGTCCTGCGGTGGGTTGGCACCCTGCCCGGGATTTGTTCCTGCCTTGTGCCCTGTGTTGGCTGGGATTGGCTCCAGCAGACCCCCGTGACCCTGTGTTCGGATTCAACGGGTTGGAAAATGGATGGATGGATGGATAAACTTAACAAAGACACAAAGAAAAAGGTTTGGGGCAGCCACCTGTATATTGATTTCCTGGCTGCAAAAACCGGCTGAATAAATGTATTAGAGATTAGAGTCCGCAACAGAACTGATCTGAGGTGGTCAAAATGGCGGGTTTAAAGACAAGCAGAGGAAGTGACGTCATCAATGGGGCCTGAGCCAAGAGTGATGTCATCAGGGCCGGGACCGGAACGGATGTTATCAATGGGGGCGGAACCATAAATGGTGTCATCAGCACGGGACTAGATATGACATCATCAATGGGGGCAGAACTGGAAGTGATGTCATCAGGACCGGGACCAGAAGTGACGTCATCAATGGGGGCGGAACCATAAATGGTGTCATCAGCGCGGGACTAGATATGACATCATCAATGGGGGCAGAACTGGAAGTGATGTCATCAGGGCCGGGACCAGAAGTGACGTCATCAATGGGGGCGGAACCATAAATGGTGTCATCAGCACGGGACTAGATATGACATCATCAATGGGGGCAGAACTGGAAGTGATGTCATCAGGGCCGGGACCAGAAGGGACATCATCAATGGGGCCAGAGCCAGGAGTGATGTCATCGGGGCCAGGCAGAATTTCCTGTAACTGGTCTGCAGGGAGGTGAGATGAAGAGTCAGTGCACTCCATCTCCCCGCCTGGTCTGGCATGGAGTTACTCTCATTCAGGCCCTTTAGCTGCCTCCCATGCGCACGGGTGTGAAAATGTGTAATTATTGTAAGCGCTCTAGCAGAATGGACTGGCAACCGACTGGGATGATAGGAGATGGGGAGAGCTCGAACGCCCCCCCACAAGTCGCTAATTTTCCTACTCGGAAAGTCAATTGAGCCTCAACAACCCCTGATGTCACGGCTTGGGGTTCAAGATGGATCAGGATCCAAGATGGCTGCATAGCCCACCAACACCAAGTAAGTGAGAGCTTTAGTATTCTATGGATCACTTACCACTTCTGTCTGTTGGTGTCTCATTCAATTGGTCTTCTGGTGCAAAGTTTATCCATGGAGATGTTGCTTTGGTGTTTGGATACGCAGAATACGGCGTAATGTCAAGTAGTATTTATTCTGAATTAGCGAGAACAACAAAGGTTTTCCTGGAGGCATCCATATTGGTTTTCTGAATGGAGCATGTTTAACTCGGGTGGGACATCATTCCCAGCTCCGACATACAACTTTCTAAAGTAATTCAAACGTGGAATAAAGTTGCAATAAAGAAATCTGAATCCTGATAAATCGCCTGGTCAAGTTCTTTAAACTGAATTAGCCGATGGGCTGAACAGCTTCATATATGAAGGGCCTCACATTTAGATCTTAATTCAAGGGCCCTAAAATGTTATTTTCAAATATTTAGTGCAGCAAAGGTAAATCTATAACTTGTTGTTGTACCGTAGCATTGAAGAGACGACACAGTAGTACATGATAACAAAACAGTGATGAATGTGCCCTTCCACTTTACAAGCCAAAAGATCGGCATGTGCCCCCTTTCATTGGCTGGTTCCTGCTTCTGCCCCCGATGCTGCCAGGATAGGCGCCGCCCCTGGGCATTTGAGACTGTTTTTGTTTTTTTATAATGTTTATTCTATACGCAAACTCATCTTGGCATACCCCCCCACTTTGGCCGGGTACATTTCAATGCTGGGCATGGAAAAAAAGAAAAAAAGAAAGGTGCCATTGAGCTTTACACCATGGCATTTAAAATGCCATCATGATGCCAAAAGGAGATCAAACTGAACTGAGCTCCAATATGGATTCGACTAATTTTTTGGATGACTGCGCATACATTTCTTCATTTCTGAAAGCTAAAAGTGGGCCCAGACAATAGAAGTGACTCGTCTGATGGTGCCATCCTCTGTGGTAACCACTGCATCCACCAAAGGGCAGCAAAATGAGGTGGGGGGGGGGATGAGAATTTCAAACAATTAACCATAAGCATGTGAAGTATGCGGACAGACAGGAGTGATTATGCCACATAAACAAGGGATCAGAAAGTACACGCAAAACTGAGTCTGTGCAAAACAGCCTGGAGCCGCGTCCCTGTGAAGTGGTCTCCTCGAACTAATGTTTTACAGGAGACAGTATGACTAACAGACACACTTCAGAACACACCATGAGCTCCCCGTTTATATTTTCTATCTTTACTCGATTACCACCCCAACCCCACCTCAACTGTGCAATTCACCAAAAAATAAAAAATAAAAGTGGACTCACTGGACCCCTGTGATCTTACGGCGAAAACCCAGGCGCTCACCTCTGACGCCATTATGAATTCTGAAATATTAGCCAAGACATATTAAATACCGAGACACTGTTGGCATTCACAAAGCCGAGCGTCCACTGATAGGGCATCAGTGACAGTGGGACTGGGGGGTGGGGGGACACGGCCATTAACAGTGTAGGTGTGAAAGAGTGTGATAGTACAGGCATGTCAAACCTTGGGCTCCTAGTGTCTCTGGAGCCATATTGGTAATCTAGCAGCCTGTCATGTAGGACTTACTGTAGATAAATATGAAAGATATGAAAGGTGCAGTGGAAAAGACTGATAGATAGATAGATAGATAGATAGATAGATAGATAGATAGATAGATAGATAGATAGATAGATAGATAGATGTGAAAGGCACTATATAATAGATAGATAGATAGATAGATAGATAGATAGATAGATAGATAGATAGATAGATAGATAGATAGATAGATAGATAGACGTGAAAGGCACTATATAATAGATAGATAGATAGATAGATAGATAGATAGATAGATAGATAGATAGATAGATAGATAGATAGATAGATAGATAGATAGATAGATAGATAGATAGATAGATGTGAAAGGCACTATATAATAGATAGATAGATAGATAGATAGATAGATAGATAGATAGATAGATAGATAGATAGATGTGAAAGGCACTATATAATAGATAGATAGATAGATAGATAGATAGATAGATAGATAGATAGATAGATAGATAGATAGATAGATAGATAGATAGATAGATAGATAGATAGATAGATAGATAGATAGATAAGAAAGGCACTATATGATAGGTAGATGGCCATCTTCTTAAAAGTGTGAGTGAAAGACAGGAAGTGTTAAGCGTTTCCTCGCTCCTTCTTTCTGGAGTGGAATCGATTACCTCAGAGCCATGAAGGGGATCCCCAAGCACACGTCAGTGACAAGTTATACTTACATCTATATCTATATATAAAATTCAACGCCTGTCTGTCTGTTTCTTTGTCTGTTTTTCACAAGAGAACTACTTAACGGATTTAGCTCTGTTTTTTTTCTAGAATTTGCTTGAACATTCTGGTTGATCTTGCGACTTCTCTCATCGCGCTAAGTATCTTAGTTCAGTTCCAGCAGCGATTTATTCACGTGAACCCGAGAGAAAGAGAGGCTATGGGCTGAGGGGAGGGGGAGAGTGACATCAGGAGCGGGACCCTCCTCACTCACATGCCAGCCTCTGTTCGAGTTTGATTTACCTCTCGTGTTGGAGTGCACCTCGCCTCTACTTAGTTTAGGATACCTGTTTTTGTTCAGCTGACATTATCATCTAGAGATTGTTAAGGAGTAACGTTTGACGTTTATGAGAGAGAGGTCAGAGCTGCGTGTGTTTTAGAGTAGCTGCTCATTGGAAGAGATATAACATCCACGTGCTCTTCTCCCCAAGCCGGGTACATTCTCCCATCAGAGCTCAACATGATAAGATATAGTGCCAATGGGTTTTTTTTCTATAGTTTGCTTGAATATTCTGGTTGATTTTGTGACTTCTCTCATCGCGCTAAGTATCGTAATTTGGTTCCGGCAGCTATTTATCTGTGCGGATCCAAGAGAAACGCAGTGGGACCTCAGGAGTGGGGAGCCAGGCAAGGCACACCTCACTCATACATGCGCCAGTCTCCGTTCGAGTGGCTCTACCTCTCGCCACGTGTTGGAGTGCACCTCACCTCTGCTTAGCTAGGGATACCTGTTTTTGTTCAGCAGACATTATCATCTAGAGATTGTTAAGGAGTAACGTTTGACGTTTATGATAGAGAGAGATCAGACCTACCGTACGTGTGTTTTAGAGGGTAGCTGCTCATTGGAAGAGATATAACGGCCACGTTCTCTTCTCCCCATGCCGGGTATGTTCTCCTGTCAGAGCTGAACACAATCAGATACGGGGCCAACGGGTTATTTTCTAGAATTTGCTTGAACATTCCAGTTGATCTTGCGACTTCTCTCATCGTGCTAAGTATCATAGTTCGGTTCTGGCAGCGATTTATTCGCGTGAATCTGAGAGAAAGGGGCTATGGGCCGAGGGAAGGGGGAAGCGGGACCTCAGATACAGTTGCACCATTTGACGTTGGAGTGTACCTACCTTCTGTTTGGCCAGACATACCTTCCCAAATTTTTACATTTTTGGCAAAGAGATCTCTGCTACATCCTCGCCGCTGATAGCAAAACTGAAAATATTGTACTGTACATGAAGAGACCCTCAGATAAGAAAGCTATCGATGTAAAGTCTTCTCAATACAAATTACATTTTTGTCCTGTTTCACTGCTACACAGGCGGAGCCGTGGGGGACAGGTACAGGTTTCTTTATATTTTATTTTGTCAAGTCTTCTGAGTTGATTGTCCTGAGCACACATAACATGAAGCTTGACTTGAGTTGGCATTCAGTCCAGTGCCTCCACACTTTTGACTTGCACCGTTCATTTTGTACTTTCTTTATATGCTCGATAGATCACCAGGATGCGCACATGAGGCCTACTTACTTACCAAAGAATAAAACCAAATATTAAAGTAACCTCCTCTGAGCAACCCAAATAAAATCAAGTTCCCAAATAAACACAATCCACGTCAGGAGCCACAAATAATCAGCAAATAAACCCCGTCGCCGACCTCCCATGACAAATGAAGTGTGAGCCGAGTGCCTTATCGCATTAGACGGTAAAATATTGATAGGAGAATTTCTGATTTGCATTAACGCTGGAGCTCTCGAACAGCTGGCCTCGCTCCCTCCATTTTTCAAGTGCGACTGTTAAATGCAGGCATGGCACAAAAAGCTCTCAAACGGGATAAAGAAGTATGGAAAGACGTATGCTCGGAATAACGAGAACTGACAGATTAAGTAATAAACGGAGAGGGAGACAAACAAAGATGAAGGAAATCATCGAGTGAGTTAAGGAGATGAAAATGGTAACCGGCTGAACAAACCGAGTGCCGATTATTAGTGGGACTCCTCGAGATCACGCCAACGGGTACTGGTCCCTTTCCAAAAACTGCAAAGCCACAGGCTGAAGTGTGACTGTGAGAAAAACGCTTTCCTGTAAGAACAATTAAAATTAAATGAGCAAAGTATAGCATTTAAGAAAAGGGCTAAGATATTAAAACTGGGCCTGTTTCTGATATGATTCTTGTAACATAACGGATCGGGCTCAATCCTGAAGAATACAGTTTGGGGTTATGGGGGGCCAAAGCTTACCCTGTTAGTGTCGTGGTGGGCCTATCACAGGGCACACTCGCTTAAACACACACACACACACAGCACTATCAAACCTTTCACGGCAGATGGTGGGAACCAAACCTGCACAGACCACCGGTCCCACATCGGACCCCTTCTCTCACACACACACATCCATATTTACAACATAACATTCTCCAACCCTCTTAAATTGGTTCAGGGTCATGAGGTGTCTGGAGCCTATCCTGACAGCACTGGGGGCAATTCAGAAACGAAATCCAGGAAAGGATGACATTGCCCACTCACAAACACCCTCACTTTATCAAACCCCTTTAATTCAGTTCTCTGTGGAGTTGAAATTAAATTTTTTTTGACTGACACCTTTATCAAGTAAGAAGCAAAAAAAAAAAAAAGAAATTTGGATGATCTTCCATACATACTGGGGGGTTTAAATAAAATAAAGGTCAGAACATTCCAGTAAATGTCCCTTGGTTTTCTGATAAAGATCCCCTAGCAACTCTCTTTGCTTCAAAATGACATTGTGAAAAAACATTAGAACAATAGAACAATCTGGACGAAGACAGGCCATTCAGCCCAACAAAGTTCACTAGTCCTGTCCAATCTTCTTCTTCTTCTTCTTTCGGCTGCTCTCGTTAAGGGATGCCACAGCGGATCATCTTCTTCCATATCTTTCTGTCCTCGTCATCTTGTTCTGTTTCACCCATCACCTGCATGTCCTCTCTCACCACATCCATAAACCTTCTCTTAGGCCTTCCTCTTCTCCTCTTATTTGGTTACTCTATCCTTAGCACCCTTCTCCCAGTATACTCAGCATCTCTCCTCTGCACATGTCCAAACCAATGCAATCTTGCCTCTCTGACTTTGTCTCCCAACCTGAGTTGACCTTCTATTGTCCTCATTTCTAATCCTGTCCATCCTCATCACACCCAATGCAAATCTTAGCATCTTTCACTCTGCCACCTCCAGCTCTGTCTCCTGTGCCACCATCTCCAACCCATATAACATAGCTGGTCTCACTACCGTCCTGTAGACCTTCCCTTTCACTCTTGCTGATACCCATCTGCCACAAATCACTCTTGACACTCTTCTCCACCCACTCCACCCTGCCTGCACTCTCTTCTTCACTTCTCTTCCAAAATCCCCATTCCTCTGTACTGTTGATCCCAAGTATTTAAACTCATCCACCTTCACCAACTCTACTCCCTGCATCCTCACCATTCCATTGATCTCCCTCTCATTCACACACATGTATTCTGTCTTGTTCCTACTTACCTGCATTCCTCTCCTCTCATATCTACACCTCTCCAGGCTCTCCTCCACCTGCTCCCTACTATTGCTATGGATCACAATGTCATCAGCAAACATCACAGTCCACGGGGACTCCTGTCTAATCTCGTCTGTCGACCTGTTCATCACCATTGCAAATAATGAATTCTTCCAAAATAACATCAAGTCGAGTTTTGATGGTCCCTAAAGTCCTCCTGTCCACCACACTACTTGGTCGCTTATTCCAAGTGCCTATCATTCTTCATGTAAAGAAAAACTTTTCCCTTAGCAAGTTTCCAACTGTGTCCGAGAGTTCTTGATGAACTCCTATTTTAAAGTCACCATCTCGATCCACTGGACTAATTCCCTTCATCATGTTAAACACTTCATTCTGCAGAGTCAGGTCTGCTCTTCATCTCCTATAAAGGTTCAGCTCTTTTAATCTTTCCTCATAACTCATCCCTTGTAGCCCTGAATCAGCCTAGTTGCTCTTCTCTAGACACCCTCTAGTGCTGCTATATCCTTTTTGTAGTCTGGAGATTCAAACTGCACACAGGACTCCAGATGAGGCCTCACTAGTGTGTTATAAAAGCTTGAGCAGAACCTCCTGTGACTTGTACTCCACACATCAAGGCGCTATATAACCTGACATTCTGCTAGCCTCCTTAATGGCTTCTGAACTCTGTCTGGCTAATAGCTAAGGTTAATGTTCTTTTACTTAAACTGTAAAGGCTCAGCTCTGTTAATCGTCCTTCATAACTCATCCCTGAAGCCCTGAATCAGCCTAGTCACTCTTCTCTGCACCTTTTCTAGTGCTGCTATGTCCTTTTTGTAGCCTGGAGATCCAAACTGCAACTAGGACTCCAGATGAGGCCTCACCAGTGTGTTATAAAGCTTGAGTAGAACCTCCTGTGACTTGTACTCACCACACATCAAGGCGCTATATAACCTGACATTCTGTTAGCCTTCATAATGACTTCTGAACACTGCCTGGTATTTAATAGTGTCCACTACAACACCTAAATACTTCTTATAAGTTGTTCCTTTGAACTTTACGTTGTGTATTGTCACACATGCACGATTAAGGGGCAGCCAAAGGGCCTGATTGAGCAGAAAAGAACAAAAGGTGGAGGATTAGAACAGATTATTAATGCCTTTCGCTCTTCCTTAACAGAAAAAAATGAAGCTTAAGGAACGCACCTTCCAAAAATCCCACGGGGTAAAGTCCATTCCGGCTCCATCTAATGACTCCATTTTCCAGCTCCCTTTCCTCTCAGAATGATGACTTCTCTCCTGATCCCTTACTGTTGTCCTCACATCCGGCTCCTGATTATGACATGAGACAGTTTGAGGTCCTCTCGACCCCTTGAACCCTCTGACCACTCTTCAGACACCAGGTAAAAGTCTAATAATTATTTATTTGGACAATATTAAAGTGCACAAAGCACCTACACTCGACACTACTCATATAATAAATCAATACAATAATAAATCACTAATCAATAAACAATCCTCCACTCCCAGACGCGTTGCCATCCTTTCACCCAGCTCAGCTCCACGCTCTGGTGTTTCACTGTCCATTTTATAGTCCTTGACCCGGAAGCGTTTTGCCCTCTCTGTCCACATGACCTGGAACACTTCCGGGTCAGATAAAAATCGTTTCTTCTTCACCCTGGAAGCACGTCATTCCTCCTGTCCATGTGACTTGAATGTACTTCCGGGGCATAGGGCAAATAATCCTTGTTCCTCCCTGCAGCGTCCTCTAGCGACCCCCACGGCATCCAGCAGGGTTGGGGATAAAAACTGCATTGTCCAGAATTCCCTGCTGGCATTCGGGCTACCTCCATGCTGCAGAAAGGGCTCCACCTGGTGGCCTGGGGGTATTGGCCGGGATGAACGGCCGGCCACATATCACAGACGTCATCTCTGTCCCTAACCATCAGCATCATTTCCATCAAAACTCAATTCTGTTTCCTGTTTTGATTCTCACTTCCTGCCATGTATGCATAAAAGCCCCACAAAGCTTTGTTTTGGTTGTCAAATGTCCAGTTAATTCAATTTTGACCGCAGTTTCAGTCCTTCACGATTTCTTGAATCCATAAAGATTATACGTAGAATTCCCCCAACCCTTAATCTGTGCTATTTGTCTTTGATTTCATTACAGTATACAAACCTCACATTTTCACTTCCTATGTGCAAAAACGGGGCGGCACAGTAGCGCAGTGGGTAGCGCTGCTGCCTCACAGTTGGGAGACCTGGGGACCTGGGTTCGCTTCCCGGGTCCTCCCTGCGTGGAGTTTGCATGTTCTCCCCGTGTCTGCGTGGGTTTCCTCCGGGCACTCCGGTTTCCTCCCACAGTCCAAAGACATGCAGGTTAGGTGGATTGGTGATTCTAAATTGGCCCTAGTGTGTGCTTGGTGTGTGGGTGTGTTTGTGTGTGTCCTGCGGTGGGTTGGCACCCTGCCCGGGATTGGTTCCTGCCTTGTGCCCTGTGTTGGCTGGGATTGGCTCCAGCAGACCCCCGTGACCCTGTGTTCAGATTCAGCGGGTTGGAAAATGGATGGATGGATGGATGTGTAAAAACGGGCAGCACGGTGGCGCAGTGGTAGCGCTGCTGCCTCGCAGTAAGGAGACCTGGGTTCGCTTCCCAGGTTCTCCCTGTGTGGAGTTTGCATGTTTTCCCTGTGTCTGCATGGGTTTGCTCCGGTTTCCTCCCAAAGACATGAAGGTTAGGTGCATTGCAAATCCGAAATCGTCCCGTGTGTATGTGCCCTGTGGTGGGCTGGCACCCTTCCTGGGGTTTGTTTCCTGCCTTGCACCCTGTGTTGGCTGGGATTGGCTCCAAGCAGACCCCCGTGACCCTGTAGTTAGGTTATAGCAGGTTGGATGATGGATGTGTAATAACATTATTTGGCTGACACTTTTTTTCCCCCACAAGACGACTTACAACATTTGAGATACAACTGGTGACATTTCTTTGGGTTCTCCAATTGGAGAGTGGGCAGGTGAAGTGACTTGCTAATGGTGTCAGTAGTGGGATTTAATTCCTCAACCTCAGCGTTTGAATTTCAAAGGTTTAACCACTTCGCCACACTACCCACTTGTGAAAAAGAAAGATATGGAAGTTCTTTTCAATAACCTGTCTACAATCCTTGAATCTTTATTTGATAAACCAGAAAATGCTAAATACTGTATGTTATAACATTTTCACACCTTTTTTATCAAATAGATGGTCATTATAGTGATTCATCTTGGTAGCATCAGGTAAATGCCAACTCTGGATGGGGTTACCAGTTCATCGCAGGGCACACTAACACTTATTTATGTGCACACACACACACACACACGCACACATGGACACACACATATAATTAACATTTTCAAATTGCGGTGGGTTGGCACCCTGCCTGGGATTGGTTCCTGCCTTGTGCCCTATGTTGGCTGGGATTGGCTCCAGCAGACCCCCGTGACCCTGTGTTCGGATTCAGCGGGTTGGAATATGGATGGATGGATGGAAATTGCTTTATTCCAATATGGGGTCTTAGGGAGTTTGGAACCTATCCTGATAGAATTGGATACAAAACATAAACCCTTGTCAGACAGAATGCCAGCCCATCACTGAACACAATCATGCACAAGACCAAGATTTATAACCTATTATAACATCCTCATAGTCACTTAACACATTACAAACTTATGGGGGCTGAAGCCCGTCATGTCCCAAGATGGTGGCTGCTCCACTATTGGGCTCACTTACGTTTACACCCTCATAAGTCTCATTTAGTGTTACTAGTTAAACTAAGCCACACTGTAACAGTTGTCATGCGTGTTTAGTGTCATCGTCTGGTTGCACCTTCTCATCGTTATAGTAAAGAACCTGAATAGGGACTAGAAGTCTATGTATTGCCTGGAAAGGTTCACCTGACTCGGAGTGCCAATTAATACTAAAAAGAGAGAGGGGTTACCATTCTTAAAAAAGGTGAAGGTGCTATAGCAAGAGAGAGGGGAGAACAGTGGCAAGGAACAAGCGCCTGAAAGGATATTGTGGATATTACGAGGAAGACTATACAGCCCACAGGAGGAATCAGGTCAACCCAGGTACATTCATGGAAGGCGAGAGGACTTGGCAACATAGAACAGGGCCTGACATGCCTTTGTGAAGAAGGGAGTGGGAGATAGAGATGTTTCCCAGTATCTATTGGGTAACCCCTCACAATAACAGACTATCGACAGACAGTTAAAGAACCGTTTTTTTTCCCCCCTCATCCTTGGGTAATGTGTTTTGGTAATTGCTATTTGTGTATTCATCTTTTGATAGTGGAGTGTCTTGTGTTGCGATCCGTCAGTGTCAGTGGGTGCACTGCAGCGTGGGATTTGTGTAAATCGCCAATTTATTTGATTACAATAATAACTTCATTTCAGTTATACATTCTGTTGGTGTTCTCTGTATTTGTTGGGAAGTAGCGTCGGTCAGTCACGCTCCGGATCACGTATTCATTTTCTTTTTTCTTCCACTCTAGAGATTGGTAGCACATATTACGAGGGATGTTCAAAAAGTTTCCGCACCTTTTACGAGAATTTCAAAAACAGATGACATCACTTTTCTACGTAGTCACCTTCCTTTGCGATGCAATTTTCCCAGTCACATGACACTCTCAGACACGACTGATTACTACTCTTCCCGAAAATATAAAAGTATGGAGACTTTTTGAACGTCACTATAATTGTGCAAAGGGTCCTAAGGAGAGTTACAACCCTTTTGGAGATCAATACACAAAAACACGAGTAGTATGCAGGCCCCACATCGATGGCGACTGGACAAATCGATATCTACAGTGCATCCAGAAAGTATTCACAGCGCATCACTTTTTCCACATTTTGTTATGTTACAACCGTATTCCAAAATGGATTAAATTAATTTTTTTCCTCAGAATTCTACACACAACACCCTATAATGACAATGTGAAAAAAGTTTACTTGAGGTTTTTGCAAATTTATTAAAAATAAAAAAACTGAGAAATCCCATGTCCATAAGTATTCACAGCCTTTGCTCAATACTTTGTCAATGCACCTTTGGCAGCAATTCCAGCCTCAAGTCTTGTTGAATATGATGCCACAAGCTTGGCACACCTATCCTTGGCCAGTTTCGCCCATTCCTCTTTGCAGCACCTCTCAAGCTCCATCAGGTTGGATCGGAAGCGTCGGTGCACAGCCATTTTAAGATCTCTCCAGAGATGTTCAATCGGATTCACGTCTGGGCTCTGGCTGGGCCACTCAAGGACATTCACAGAGTTGTCCTGAAGCCACTCCTTTGATATCTTGGCTGTGTGCTTAGGGTCGTTGTCCTGCTGAAAGATGAACCGTCGCCCCAGTCTGAGGTCAAGAGCGCTGTGGAGCAGGTTTTCATCCAGGATGTCTCTGTACATTGCTGCAGTCATCTTTCCCTTTATCCTGACTAGTCTCCCAGTTCCTGCCACTGAAAAACATCCCCACAGCATGATGCTGCCACCACCATGCTTCACTGTAGGGATGGTATTGGCCTGGTGATGAGCGGTGCCTGGTTTCTTCCAAACGTGACACCTGACATTCACACCAAAGAGTTCAATTTTTGTCTCATCAGACCAGAGAATTTTCTTTCTCATGGTCTGAGAGTCCTTCAGGTGCCTTTTGGCAAACTCTAGGCGGGCTGCCATGTGCCTTTTACTAAGGAGTGGCTTCCGTCTGGCCACTCTACCATACAGGCCTGATTGGTGGATTGCTGCAGAGATGGTTGTCCTTCTGAAAGGTTCTCCTCTCTCCACAGAGGACCTCTGGAGCTCTGACAGAGTCCCCATCGGGTTCTTGGTCACCTTCCTGACTAAGGCCCTTCTCCCCAGATCGCTCAGTTTAGATGGCCGGCCAGCTCTAGGAAGAGTCCTGGTGGTTTCGAACTTCTTCCACTTACGGATGATGGAGGCCACTGTGCTCATTGGGACCTTCAAACCAGCAGAAATTTTTCTGTAACCTTCCCCAGATTTCTGCCTCGAGACAATCCTGTCTCAGAGGTCTACAGACAATTCCTTTGACTTCATGCTTGGTTTGTGCTCTGACATGAACTGTCAATTGTGGGACCTTCTATAGACAGGTGTGTGCCTTTCCAAATCATGTCCAGTCAACTGAATTTACCACAGGTGGACTCCAATGAAGCTGCAGAAACATCTCAAGGATGATGATGGGAAACAGGATGCACCTGAGCGCAATTGTGAGCTTCATGGCAAAGGCTGTGAATACTTATGTACATGTGCTTTCTCAATTTTTTAATTTTTAATAAATTTGCAAAAACCTCAAGAAAACTTTTTTCACGTTGTCATTATGGGGTGTTGTGTGTAGAATTCTGAGGAAAAAAATGAATTTAATCCATTTTGGAATAAGGCTGTGACATAACAAAATGTGGAAAAAGTGATGCGCTGTGAATACTTTCCGGATGCACTGTACCTGCACATACAGTCGAAGCACTTCATGGAGTCAGAGGTGGCCCAGTTTTGCACTCCATGGAGCGCTGTGTTCATTTTGTAAACAGCCTTCTGTCATTATCGATCACACTGAAATGAAAGCCGGGTGTATAAGGGTGACTCACAGACCTGAAATGACATTTTATTGTCCCAATAAATAAATAAGAGTGAGGCTCTGTGACTCATGGCGTAGCCAACACATTACCAAGTATAATCTGTTACATTTATTTAGTGAGTGATACCAAGGCCGAGGCCCACTTTAATGTTTTAATTGTAGTTCGCTTAAGCGTTTCCCGATAAGAGTTTTGTTCGAATCCGTGTGATTGAGGAGCTCAAGGTCAATTGTTCATTCAATAGTAATTGCAGAAATTATGGTTGTGAAAAGTCTGCTACAATGGTTAATGCTTGTTTGGGGAAGTAATGAAAAATTTAGCATAATCAGTTTCTTCAAATGGTGATTAGGAATGACACCACAGACATGACTAATGCCGCTCTGGAAATGGCAGGAAAATACAAAGCTGCGGGGTGAAGAAAAATAAATAAATAAATAAAAAACGAGAGTCGTAATTGACAGAGGGCCGGTAATGATAGGCCGGGGATAAAAATACAAGAAGTCTTGCTGGTGGGCTGAGAAAAAAAAAAAACTCGCTTTTGTCGATGCGCCTTTTCCCATTTATCAGAGTGCACTAAAAATAAAATTCTCAGTTGAACCAACATTGCCGACTCGATCGCCGTCGGATCAAACTGCCATCGGCACAAAGGATTTTGAACGATTATGGATTAGGGAGCAGAAGAAAACCCTAATAGGATTAACAAAACAAAAAAAAAAAGAAAGTGCTGGAAAAACTCAATCATCCACCCCACCCCATACTAAGAAGACATTAATGGTGTGTTTAAATATGCATAACCCGACCTTATCTGTCCATCTCAGATGGAAGGCTTCATTACCTCTCACTCGGATTATTGCACTTTTTTTTCAGTTCTCCTTCTCAAAGAAGAATTAAAGGAGACTCCAACTGCTTCAAAGTGCTGCAGCGAGTCTCTCAGACGCACGGGTGGCTGCTGCTGCTTTCGGAGATCAATCAAAGGGTCTTCATTATATGGGGGAGCCCTTCAGAATAGGGCTCATCCATTTATGGTTTTATTCTTACATCACAAGTCCTTCATGAAGGCTGGGTGGGAATGAGGGCTCCTTACTCGTCACTTACTGCAACGGATTTTAACAAAGGCTTAGTGCGGTGGGTCACACCAGAACGCCACTGCAATCGCGCTCGATCACCACCCTACCCAGCACTGATGATATATTTGTTTTTGATTCAACAATGGGGTCTGTCTATTTCTGAGTTTGTGCTACGTAACAGGTCCTTCATGAAGGCTATGCAGGACTGATGGCTACGCATTTTAACAAAGGCGTAGTGTGGTGTTAATAACAATGCCTTATAGAAGGGACTACCTATGGAACATCTATTAGTTGCTTACTATCCTTGGTAAGATTCTTCTAATGGCTAAAAGCTGTGGTTCTCCCCCATTAAGTAGGGAGCAAGCTGCTTCCGGTGGATGGTAACTTGCTATTGTTTATAATGGTAGTGCTACGTAACAAGTCCTTCATGAAAGTTGTGTAGATCTGAGGAGTCCTTACTCGTCACTTAATACAACGAATTTTAACAAAGGCTTAGTGCTGTGATAATAGCAACACTTTATAGAAGGGGCTACCTACAGAACATCTATCAGTCAATTACTATCCTGGTCAGAATTCTTCTAATGGCTGAATTAGTGCTACGTAACATGTCCTTCATGAAGGTTGTGTAGATCTGAGGAGTCCTTACTCGTCACTTACTACAACGAATTTTAACAAAGGCTTAGTGCTGTGATAATAGCAACACTTTATAGAAGGGGCTACCTACAGAACATCTATCAGTCAATTACTATCCTGGTCAGAAATCTTCTAATGGCTGAATTAGTGCTACGTAACAAGTCCTTCATGACAGTTGTGTAGATCTGAGGAGTCCTTACTCGTCACTTACTACAACGAATTTTAACAAAGGCTTAGTGCTGTGATAATAGCAACACTTTATAGAAGGGGCTACCTACAGAACATCTATTAGTCAATTACTATCCTGGTCAGAATTCTTCTAATGGCTGAATTAGCGCTACGTAACAGGTCCTTCATGAAGGTTGTGTAGATCTGAGGAGCCCTTACTCGTCACTTAATACAACGAATTTTAACAAAGGCTTAGTTCGGTGATAATAGGAACACTTTATAGAAGGGGCTACCTACAGAACATCTATCAGTCAATTACTATCCTGGTCAGAAATCTTCTAATGGCTGAATTAGTGCTACGTAACAAGTCCTTCATGACGGTTGTGTAGATCTGAGGAGTCCTTACTCGTCACTTACTACAACGAATTTTAACAAAGGGTTAGTGCGGTGATAATAGCAACACTTTATAGAAGGGGCTACCTACAGAACATCTATCAGTCAATTACTATCCTGGTCAGAATTCTTCTAATGGCTGAATTAGCGCTACGTAACAGGTCCTTCATGAAGGTTGTGTAGATCTGAGGAGCCCTTACTCGTCACTTAATACAACGAATTTTAACAAAGGCTTAGTTCGGTGATAATAGGAACACTTTATAGAAGGGGCTACCTACAGAACATCTATCAGTCAATTACTATCCTGGTCAGAAATCTTCTAATGGCTGAATTAGTGCTACGTAACAAGTCCTTCATGACGGTTGTGTAGATCTGAGGAGTCCTTACTCGTCACTTACTACAACGAATTTTAACAAAGGGTTAGTGCAGTGATAATAGCAACACTTTACAGAAGGGGCTAACTACGGAACATCTATTAGTTGCTTACTATCCTTGCCAAGATTCTTCTAATGGCTAAAAGCTGTGTTTCTCCTCCATTAAGTCCTACTTGTGTACTTTACCTTTTGGGGATGCAGTGTGAAGTATTTATTTATGATGTCTGCCAAGGTGGGGTGGGGAAAGTCCTTTCAGAAAGCATCCGATAAGGTGCCACGTGAGAGGGTGGGCATCAAATTAAAAGGAGTGGCAGTTCAGGGTGTGGTGTGTAGACGGGTGCAGAATTGGCTCAGACACAGGAAGGGTGATGGTGTGAGGAACCTCATCAGAACTGGGTGATGTTAAGAGTGGTGACCAGTAGGGGGCAGTGCTGGGGCCGCTTCTATTTTTAATATCTATAAATGATTTAGATAGGAATATAAGTAACAAGCTGGCTAAGTTTGCAGATGATACTAAGAGAGGTGAATTAGCAGATAATTTGGAATCCATTATATCATTACAGAAGGACTTGGACAGCATACAGGCTTGGACCGATTTGTGGCAGATGGAATTTAATGTCAGTAAATGTAAAGAATTACACATAGGAAGTAAAAATGTGAGGTTTGAATACACAATGGGGGGTTGGAAAATCGAGAGTCAATACAATACAATACAGTTTATTTTTGCATAGCCCAAAATCACACAGGAAGTGCCGCAATGGGCTTTAACAGGCCCTGCCTCTTGACAGCCCCCCAGCCTTGACTCTCTAAGAAGACAAGGAAAAACTCCCAAAAAAAAACTTGTAGGGAAAAATGGAAGAAACCTCAGGAACGGCAGTTCAAAGAGAGACCCCTTTCCAGGTAGTTTGGGCGTGCAGTGGGTGTCAAAAGAAGGGGGTCAATACAATACAATACAATACAATACAATACATAGAACAGAACAAATCCTCAATAAAAAATTAAAAATTTTTTAGAAGTACAGAGGAGAATTTAACAGTAGATGATATCACATAATAAGATTAAGATAATTTTAGACTCCTGGAGACCTCATCCATCAAGCAGCCTCCCCCATTTCGCCATTCCACGGCTAAGAAAGTGTTGGGCCAGCCAATCCTATGAAAGGACCCCTCTTTCTCACGATTCCTGCAATGCTCCATCAGGGATGACTTTACTTTAGGCAGGAAAAACAACTTGGCAGGTGGGCCGTGGCACCAAGTGCGACATTTGAGAAGGAGAGTCCACCTTATGAGAAGGATTTAGGAGTCATAGTGGACTCTAAGCTATCGACTTCCAGACAGTGTTCAGAAGCCATTAAGAAGGCAAACAGAATGTCAGGTTATATAGCGCCTTGATGTGTGCAGTACAAGTCACAGGAGGTTCTGCTCAAGCTTTATAACACACTGGTGAGGCCTCATCTGAAACAAGCTGGTTAAGTTTGCAGATGACACCAAGTTAGGTGGGTTGGTAGATAATCTCAAGTCCGTTACATCATTACAGAAGGACTTGGATAGCAGACAGATCTGTGGACGATGACATTTACTGTCAGTAAATGTAAAGAGTTATACATAGGAAGTCAAAATGTCAGGTTTGAATGCACAACAGGAGGTCTAAAAATCAAAAGCCCATGACTGACTGACCTTATGAGAAGGATTTATGAGTCTCAATGGACCCCATACTATGAACTGGCAGACAGTGTTCAGAAGCCATTAAGAAGGCTAACAGACTTTCAGGTTATATAGCGCCTTGATGTGTGGAGTACAAGTCACAGGAGGTTCTGCTCAAGTCTTTATAACACACTGGTGAGGCCTCATCTGGAGTATTGTGTGCAGTTTTAGTCTCCTTGCTACAAAAAGGACATAGCAGAGCTAGAAAAGGTCCAGAGAAGAGCGACTAGGCTGATTCAGGGCTACAGGTGATGAGTTATGAGGGAAAATTAAAAGAGCTGAGCCTTCACAGGAGACGAAGAGGAGACCTGACTGAAGTGTTTAACATGATGAAGGGAATTAGTCCAGTGGATCGAGACTGAGATTTTAAAATGAGTTCCTCAAGAACACGGGGACACAGTTGGAAACTTGTGAAGGGGAAGTTTTGCCCAAACATTAGGAAGTTTTTCTTTACACAAAGAACGATAGACACTTGGAATAAGCGACCAAGTAGTGTGGTAGACAGGAGGACTTTAGGGGACCTTCAAAATTTGACTTGATGTTACTTTAGAAGAATTACAGTAAGTGGATGGGACTGGCGAGCTTTCTTGGGCTGAATGGCCTGTTCTCATCCAGAGTGTTCTAATCTTCTAATGTTCTGTCTCATGAGCAAGCAACAAAAAATATAAGAAAAACCACGCAAAGAGACACATGGCTACTGTGACATCGAGTTGTGCATTGGTGACTGCCTCAAAACATGTCACATGAAGGACGTGTACTAAATCTGAATCAGTATGATAATAATAATTAAGGAAAAAAAAAATGATCCGCTCTGGCAACCTCTAACAGGTGCAGTCAAAAAAAGATGAAGAAGAATAAATACATTTTATTTATATAGCGCCTTTAAACAGAACTTTCCTACTATATTTACATTCATGTTTTAGTATTTACATGAGTCTCTTACACATAAATTTTTTTTTTCTCAAAGTCAACGTTTTTCACTCATTTCTCCCGGGTTAAACAGAAGGCTGCCAAGTTAGCCAATATGAAGCCCCAAAATGTTCTTTAAGCTTCATAGTAATAATTGGCTTTTAATTCAGAAACTGGGATGGAGAAAAAAAAAATGTAAAAATTGTCCCTTGTGACCCTCCAGGACCCAACATGAAGAGTTTTAGTCAAAGCCGCCATATTTGGCTTAGAAGAAGAGAAAAGACAGGCCGGGTGGTCCCAACTGCATTAAGTTTAATGCGATGACCGCAATCACAAACAGTTTGTGCCCATCATTTGCCTGTCAGAAGTGAATTCTCCATAAGTGGCATTTTGGGTGGGGTGAGGTGGAGGGGGGGTTTGGGGGGGCTTTGTTTCACCGTGAAAAAGACGGCCGTGCCATGCTGAACTCATTAAAACTGTTTGCATATTTCTCCACGGTTCTGTGTGACAATGGATGAAAAGTCTGATTCATGCTAAATGTAAATCATTACAAAATGAGAAGCCGCCGCTCTCTGTGCCACTCCGCATTACGCCGTCGCTACCTGACAATGGGATTTGACAGGATTTGCCCTCCGGTACTCCTGTGAGTTTATATTTCCTCGAGCGGACAGCGAGCACATCAAAGGAGTGAATATATGCAAAGAAATAATTTAATCGCGGAAATGGTAACATGATGTCATCAAAACTTGAACTCTGGAGGAGAGGTATTAAAAAAAAAAAAGAGATTACTTTCTTTGTTCTGTTAGAAAAATGGCTGTCGCAGGTTTTTTGTCTGCATAACACCAAAAAAAATCATAGATGACGGGAATTCAATTTAAATTTCCATTTCAATTTATTTTTGAATAGAGCTCTTCGCAGACTACGGGGCTCAGAGAGCTTACACACATTTACAGCTATAATGCCATAACTGTGAGGAGGGAGTGATTTTTAAGTTTTCGGGACATACAGAATTTCACTTTTTGCTTATTCTTGATTGTTGTAGCTAATGTTTTTTTTCTGTTTTGTTAGCAATTTGTATTATTTTTTGGATTATCACCCGCGAGCACTTGGGAAACGTCTAATCGGCTCACAGTAGGATACATGATGGAGGTGAAAGCGATCAACAACCACCTCTCCTCTCTTCACCACAGACCAGAGGACGCATCTTAAGATGGGATATAAAGTCACTTCAGGGACGCACAGGCACTGGAAGTCTGTGTCTGTTTCAACCACACGTATGTGGTGTAAGGCAACCGGCAACAGAGAAAACATTCGGGACTGAGACAAGCAAGGACACAAGATGTCCATATTAGACAGACCTGGATGATGCAATGACAGCCATTTTTGTGCCAATACGCTCACCACACATTAGCTGTTAAGTGGTGAAGGGGTGAGAGAGAGAAATAGCCAATTAGAAACAGGTGATATTAGGGGGCCAGAATGACTAGGCCATGGTGGGCAATTTTTCACGGACATCAGGATACACCCTACTCTTTATTAAGGATACCCAGGGATCTTTAATGACCACCGAGGGTCAGAACCTTGGTGTTATGTCTCATCTGAAGAATGGCGCCATTTTTTTACAGCACAGTCTCCTCTGAGACTGCACTCAGACATTGGGATCCACATTTAGACCACAAGGGTAAGCACCACCTGCTGGCTTCATCAAAACCACTTCCAGCAGCAAACCCAGGTTTTCCTAGATGGTCTCCCATCCAAGCCATTGGCCGAACCTGAACATTCTTAGTGTCAATTGAATGATTTGTTCTGAAGTGCATATGATATGGTACATATGAAAGGCACTATACAATAGATAGATAGATAGATAGATAGATAGATAGATAGATAGATAGATAGATAGATAGATAGATAGATAGATAGATAGATAGATAGATAGATAGATAGATAGATAGATAGATAGATAGATAGATAGATAGATAGAAAGGCACTATATACATGATAGATAGATAGATAGATAGATAGATAGATAGATAGATAGATAGATAGATAGATAGATAGATAGATAGATAGATAGATAGATAGATAGATAGATAGATAGATAGATAGATAGAAAGGCACTATATACATATTAGATAGATAGATAGATAGATAGATAGATAGATAGATAGATAGATAGATAGATAGATAGATAGATAGATAGATAGATAGATAGATAGATAGATAGAAAGGCACTATATACACATTAGATAGATAGATAGATAGATAGATAGATAGATAGATAGATAGATAGATAGATAGATAGATAGATAGATAGATAGATAGATAGATAGATAGATAGATAGATAGATAGATAGATAGATAGATAGATAGAACAAACTACACAAAATAGAGAGACAGGACCAAAGGCTGACATTGTAGTAATTGGTCTCAGACATAGGCCTTTCCCCAGGCCGCCTTGCTCCAAACTCAAAAGGCAGACTTCAAAGGTCTGTACAACCCAAAAATGGCTTTTAACAAGTCAAGTTGTCAAGTTGGGGAGCATACACTGGTACAGTGCGTTGCCACACCCACTACACGACAAAACAACTCGGTATCCCAGTTGGCAACCCCCCAGGCAGTCCAATCCCACCCTCTGGAAATGACTCTCTATCTGCTGCAGCCAGGTGTTATATGGGCGACCCCTTGGCCTGGTCCGGTCACTCGGGTCCCCAACAATGAGTTGAGGGTTAGTATCCAATTCTAACTATCATGTTACTTCTGTTTTAGTGCTAATGACTAACAACAGAGATACAGTCTGTACAGTTAATCAGCAGCTCTAGTCAGGGTGTGCTAAACTGAAGTAGTGAGTCTTCAGCTGAGACCGAAAATATGTGATATTTCAGTTTTTCTTTTTTAATAAATCTGCAACAATTTCAAAAATTCTTTTTTTTGTCTGTCAATATGGGGTGCTGTGTGTACATTAATGAGGAAAAAAATTAATTTAAATGATTTTAGCAAATGGCTGCAATATGACAAAGAGTGAAAAATTGAAGGGGGTCTGAATACTTTCTGTACCCACTGTAGCTGGTTGGATAATAGATGGATGGATGATCTGCTGTGCCGACCCCTAACAGGAGCAGCCGAAAGAAGAAGTTTTGGAAACCGTGTCTTGTTTATATTAGTTCAAGATTAATATGATATGGTCCACCTATGCCTTATTATTAATTTCTGCAAAAACAAAAAATCAAATTTTATACCATTATTCATTGATACACGGGATCTAGGTGAGGTGAGCAGTCCATATTAAACATATTTGCTTTCTTAATTGTTTGCAAGTGAGATAAAGTCAATCTCTATTAAGTTGAGTAACAGAAAATGTTCATTTTTTTATTGCTTTAAAAAAGCCAATAATGTCGCTGGTCTTCTAGACCCATGAGCACCAGCTGAATAACAAAAATAGGGACACCACACGAGGGTTAAAGTATTTTCATTTATTCAGTATACCCTTCCGTACTGTTGATTTAAAAAAGGGAAACATAATCCTATTGTGTGAGCAGCAAAGCAGCAAAGCCAGTGTGGCATTACTCCTCATCTGACAGAGACTGCCTGTTATCCTCAGCCACATTAACGCATAGTCGGTGCTGCAGTTTCTTAGCAGACTTTAAGCGTTTGCCTTAAATGTGTCAAGCGCAGCCCTGTTCACATTGCAGTTTGACATCATTACCTCCTCCTCAGAAAGATAATCCCTTGTAACTCGCCAGGCTGTCTGGTTGAACAGTAGTCCGTGATCTCCCCGTAATGGAGCCTGTCTGGCGTGAAGCTCGATGGCTCAGCTCGGCTTGGCTTCTCCCACTTTGGCTGTGAAGCAGCTCCTCGACAAACTGGCAGCAGGTCTCTCTGTGTGGCATCCTGGTTAAGTCTTTAACACTGAGGTCATGGGTAGCAATCCCACTACTGACACTAGTGTGACCATGAGCGGCTCACTTTGCATAGAAAAAGATGTAAAATCAAGCAAATCCGAATTGTATGATGTGATATCATCTATTGGATCATCTGTTCTTGTAATATTTCTATTGCACTATTGTATTGTATTGAGGATTACTTGTGTTCTGTTCTGTGTATTGTGTTGTATTTGCCCCCCTTATTTTTGGCACCCACTGCACGCCCAACCTACCTGGAAAGGGGTCTCTCTTTGAACTGCCTTTCCAGGGGTTTCATCCATTTTTTCTCTACAAGGGTTTTTCCTTGTCTTCTTAGAGAGTCATGGCTGGGGGGCTGTCAAAAGGCAGGGCCTGTTAAAGCCCATTGCGGCACACCTTGTGTGATTTGGGGCTATACAACAAATAAATTGTATTGTATTGTATTATAATGTGAAATGCTGGAAGTCACCTTGAACAAAAATATCTATAATAAGGATTTTTAAGTGACACGGTTTTTATCAAAAATGCACTAAAAACTCTTTCATCCTCTCTGCTCCCTGGTTCACCCCAGAACTCCGCCAACTTTAAGCTAAAGGTCGATGTTTTGGAACGCCTTCATAAAAAGACAGGCCTTGTTGTTCATAAGAATATGTATGATGACTCCTGTGACTCCAGGAAGAACTACATATTACACAACACTGACTGGGCCTTCTGAAAGAATTACTAGGGCCACCTGACAGTCTTCCACCTCAGTCTTATTGCACTGATCAATGTAACTCTTTTATGACCTTTTTACTTTCTCGTATATAAAGTATAGATAAAGTATGGTAATCATGAAAACATTCAGCCTCGAGATTTTAGACCTCCCTGAGTCCCAAAATACCGTTTTTTTTTACTTTCTCATATATGAAGTATAGGGAAAGTATTGTAATTGTCCAAAGATTCGATGTTGAGATTTTGAAGAATCTCGATGTTTTAGACCTCCCTGACTTTCTCATATATGAAGTATACATAAAGTATCATAATCGTGAAAAAATTTAACCTTGAGATTTTGATCAATTTTGATGTTTTAGACCTCCCTCAGTCCAAAAATAAAGTTTTTTACTTCCTTGTATATAAAGTATAGGGAATGTATTGTAATCGTCCAAAGATATGATGTTGAGATTTTGATGAATCTCAATGTTTTAGACCTCCCGGACATTCTCGTATATGAAGAACAGATAAAGTATCACAATCATGAAAAAATTTGACTTCGAGATTTTCATGAATCTTCACATTTTAGACCTCCCTGAGTCTGAAAATCCCTTTTTTTTACTTTCTCGTATATGAAGTATAGGGAACGTATTGTAATCATCCAAAGATATGATGTTGAGATTTTTGATGAATCTCGATGTTTTAGACCTCCCTGACTTTCTCATATATGAAGTATAGATAAAGTATCATAATCGTGAAAAAATTTTACCTCGAGATTTTGATCAATTTTGATGTTTTAAACCACCATCAGTCCAAAAATAAAGTTTTTTACTTCCTCTTATATAAAGTATAGGGAACGTTTTGTATTGTCCAAAGATTCGATGTTGAGATTTTGATAAAAAAATCGATGTTTTATACCTCCCTGATATTCTCGTATATGAAGTATAGATAAAGTATCGTAATCATGAAAAAATTCGACCTCGAGATTTTGATGAATCTTGACATTTTAGACCTCCCTGAGTCCGAAAATACCATTTTTTTACTTTCTCGTATATGAAGTATAGGAAAAGTATTGTAATTGTCCAAAGATTCGATGTTAAGATTTTGAAGAATCTCGATGTTTTAGACCTCCCTGACTTTCTCATATATGAAGTATACATAAAGTATCATAATCAAGATTTTGATGAATTTTGACGTTTTAGACCTTTCCTCAGTCCGAACATAAAGTTTTTTACTTCCTTGTATATAAAGTATAGGGAAAGTAAGGTGATTGTCCAAAGATTTGATGTTGAGACTTTGATGAATCTCAATGTTTTAGACCTCCCTGAGTCTGTGTGTGTGTGTGTGTGTGTGTGTGTGTGTGTGTGTGTGTGTGTGTGTGTGTGTGTGTGTGTGTGTGTGTGTGTGTGCATGTGTGTGTAAATACAATAACTTCTGCATACTTTCTCTTAGGTCAATTTTGTATACAAGTATAGGTACAAAACATAGATTTCTATCAACATTTGAGCTATTTCCGTTGACCGGAAGTGGTACTTTTTATTCATGCAGCTGCACAGTCTGATTTATTCCACTTTACTTTTAAAATAATTTTTTCAAAAATTGAAAATAATGTGGCTAAAAACCCGAAGGTGGACAGAACTTGTAAAGGAACAGGTAGAGCACAGTTCCTCACAGTCTTTGTAAAGTCGGCGCCAGTGCTAAGAGGAGAGCTCTGGGAAATTGAAATCGATTTAGAATCCAGTCGTTATCATCATCTGTAAATACACACTCTCTTCTAATTCATCCATTTGCGATGTCTTCTAACAACGCTAAAGCAGCTATGGTAGCTGGAACAGTCTGGCCATTCCATGCACAATTATATTGTTACAGAATGATTACAATCAAGGGAATTCAATTTGTGAACGATATATAATTAATTTGCAGTGTATTTGATGAATCCTGTGCCATTAATGCAAATATGAAAAAGAAAGGTAAAGAAACAGAAGCACTGCTTTGATGCTGGGTGCCGCCAGTTTGCAAAACCAAGCAGAAAAGTGCGTACGTAAGGTGTGAGGCTGCCGTGAAAATGTGCGTGGCCTTACACCAAGTTTAGTTTTTATGCATCTCGAAGTGAGCGTGAAAGGGACGTACACAATGTTTTTGTGAGTACAAACCGTTTGTACACGAGGCCCCAAGTGAGGAGACAACTGAGGAAGCCTCCCACAGGAAAAGCAGTCAGCCCTCGAGTTCTTAAGGCCTGTGAGGACCAACTTTGAAGTGTCCTCTGTCACCTCTTCCGTCTGTCCCTTCAGGCTTCAGAAAGTGCCACTGCTGTGGAAAAGAGGCCTGTGGGAATGGACTTGTCTTGCATGATGACAGAGTCTCTGGTTTTAATGGCTGTGTCAGGTGTGTATGCCTGTGTCACTTGTCCACTGTCGGGACATTCAGCTGTTTGCCTAGTGCCCAGTGCACGTATTATTATCATTATTATTATTATTACTATTATTACGTTAATTTTTTCACTGTTTTGCTTTCAATTGCAGCATCTTCATCTATAGACACTGTTTCAATGAAGACATCTCTGCATATGTTGAAGATATGTCTACACGTGTTTACTTACTTTTTCACACAACCGTAAATGGCTCCCCCTCTATTTTCCACTCCGTTTATCTCATTATAAATTGTTGTGTGTGTTTTTTGCCCTCCTTTTTGGTGGATGCAGCTAAGACGTCGTGGCGGTTGAAAGCCTCATTTCGAGTGTCAGCACTCTTTTCAAGTAAATCAAACGCTTGCCACAGAAATGCATTGTGACTTGACAGCCATTATGACTGGAGATGTTCCCAAAAGAAGAAATCATTTTAAATCGCCCGACGCCAACTGACATGGCAAAATGAAAATTACTGCACATTTGTCTTTTTCCTGTGACATGATTATAGAAATCAGATCCAAGAATACAAACCAATTTAAAACTATTAACGTCTGCGGCCGGCCAGCCGGCCAGGTGCTTACTAAGAGCTCCTCCTAAGAGCTTCAGGGACTTTGTGAGCGGTGGAAGCGCTGAGTTGTTTCTTTCTACCAATTACTTTTTTTTTTTTATTGTTGGTTTAACTGCTTATTCTGAAGTATACAGTGCATTATAAGATTATCCGCATTTTTAAAATCTTTTCTGCTAATTTGAAAATGGACACTTAAATAGCTACAGGTCCAAAGGCCCGGCCGCACTTTCTTTTTTTTCTTGATGGATGCATAGTCACCTTTTATGTTGTTATTAAATATTATAATTTAAAACCCACTCAGTGGTGCTACAAAGTTTATGAAACCTTTAGAGTTGTCCACGTAAGCCCTAAACCTAAATGAAGAGAACCCATTTAACCAAATGACACAAACACACTCTATCTGTTCATTGATTTATTAAAGGAAATGATCCAAGGTGACGTACAGTGCTGGAGTGTGAATCTCTCTGGTCACGAACTGCCGTGACTCCTTCTTCAGCAACTAAGCGCTTCTGCCTCCTAATTTCCTCTTGACTGCCAGTATTTTAATTATGTGGTCTGCCATTTTTGTTGTAGAAGAACACCAGGTGTCTGACCTTCTCTGCAATGCACAATTGGTCTTCAAATCTGGAACTCCTACCCAGTGCCACACCGGGGCAAACCGAGGCCATAAGTGGAATCGTCTTCTCAGGCCCCCCAAACACCCCAACCTGCCGCTCCCCAAATCCACTGCTTCAGCACTTCGTATAACAGCTTTAATGAGAACAACAAATATACAAATAAATAAACAAAGAAGTACACATCACGTCCCAAGAGCCAGCTTCGGATAAGTGGAAGAGGATGGATGGATGGATGGATGGATGAGTACACATCACAAACTATAACTTTTTAAAGTCAAATAAAAATGCTTTTATTAAAATTAGCAAAACTTGAAAGTGAGTGCTCAGGGGTTCTTTGTTCTCTTTATTGAATGTCACACCAGCAGACGTCTGCATTTTATGAAGCCACAGCCATCTATGTGGTGGTCACACGAGAGCTTCTGTGCATCGTCTGAGGTGACGCTGATGATAGCCAAGCTGTGATCACATGTGATGGAGGATCAACCCAAGGGTTCAAAAATGTCACTCAGCAGATGCAGCAGTCAATCCGCAGGGGCAATCCATGGATTTAATGGCAATAATATATCAATTGATTTGTTTCTTTTATAAATTAAGGACTAATTATGATGATTATTATTATTATTATTAAATAATAATAATAATAATAATAATAATAATAATAATGGTACAGGGTATCAACAAGCTGTTACTTTTTGTTACTTGATATAGCCAGCAGTATTACTTGTGATAGGTGGTTAAGCAAAAACAATTTTAATACTGCTAATAATAATAATCAACACTACCACTAATAAAAATATGTAAAATACTACTGTTACTGCAAATAATAATAATAAAATTAATATTATTTATTAATTAATATTAAATATTAGTTTATTATTTAAAATACAACAACTACTACTACTATTAATAATAATAATAATAATAATAATAATACTACTAATAATAATAATAATAATAATCGCAGTAATATTACTGCTACATCTACTACTAATAATAATGAATGCAACAGCAACTATAAATTCTACTACTACTATTACTAATAGATACTATTACTACTATGACATATAATAATATAAATGCAACAATAACTATTATTAATAATAACAATAATATTAATGTTACTACTAATACTACTCTAATAATAATATAAAGTAGAACAACTAGAACATCTATACGTATGTACGTACTATTAACACTACCAATAGTAATAAAAAAATGCAACAGCAAAAACTACAGCCATTATTAATAACAATACTATTCATATTACTAAAAATACTACTACTAATAATAATAATATAAAGTAGAACAACAAATACTACATCCACTACTACTGTTAATACTAATAATTGTAATACTACTTACTACTACTAATAATAATAAAAAATGTAACAACTACTACTAATATTAATAATAGCAATTATATTCATACTACTAATACTACTACTAATGATTATAATATAAAGTAGAAAAACTAGAACATCTACTATTACTATTAATACTACAAATAGTAATAAAAAATGCTACAACAAAAACTACATCTATTATTAATAACAATAATATTCATACTACTAAAATTACTACTACTAATAATAATAATATAAAATGGAACAACAAATACTATATCCACTACTACTATTAATACTAATAAAAGTAATACTTCTTACTGCTTACTACTACTACTAATAATAAAAAATATAACAACTACAACTACTATAAATAATAGCAATTATATTCATACTACTAATACTACTACTATAATAATAATAATAATAATAATAATAATAATACAAAGTAGATTAACAATACTACATCTGCTACTGCTATAAATACTAATTATAGTAATACTACTACTACTAATAATAAAAATGCAACAACTGCATGGATAATGACAATAATCAATACTACTGCTTCTACTACTACTGAAAATAATAATATAAAGTCCAACAACAACTACTACATCTACTACTACTATTAATACTAATAATAGTATTTCTACTACTACTACTACTACTACTACTAATAATAATAATAAATACAACAGCAACTACTGCTACTATTAATGATAACAATCTGGAGTCCTGTGTGCAGTTTGGGTCTCCAGGCTATAAAAAGGACATAGCAACACTAGAGAAGGTCCAGAGAAGAGCAACTGGTCTGAGTCCAGGGCTACAGAGGATGAGTTATGAGGGAAGACTAAAAGAGCTGAGCCTTTACAGGAGATGAAGAGGAGACCTGACTGAAGTGTTTAACATGATGAAGGGAATTAGTCCAGTGGATCCAGACTGAGATTTTAAAATGAGTTCATCAAGAACACAGGGACACAGTTGATAACTTGTTGAGGTTAATTTCACACTAACATGAGGAAGTTTTCCTTCACACAGAGAACCACAGACACACACATGGAATAAGCGACCAAGTAGTGTGGTGGACAGGAGGACTTTAGGGACTTTCAGACCTCTACTTGATGTTACTTTAGAAGAATTAAGTTGACTGGACTGGTGAGCTTTGTTGGTCTGAATGGCCTGTTCTCGTCCAGATTGTTCTAATGATGTGATGTTCTAATTTCATGTAATAAAATTTAAAGCAATCCGTCAAAGAATACTAGGAAGCGAATTCAATGGCCCACGTCCA
The DNA here is from genome assembly GCF_900747795.2 of Erpetoichthys calabaricus. Classification (NCBI taxonomy): domain Eukaryota; kingdom Metazoa; phylum Chordata; class Cladistia; order Polypteriformes; family Polypteridae; genus Erpetoichthys; species Erpetoichthys calabaricus. The sequence goes on along the minus strand of NC_041397.2, from coordinate 7,156,011 downwards.
TATCGGCAGTGCACAAAGAGTAGATGATTCACTGTTGTACAATCACAATCTGTCACATAAAGCTGCAGTAGGCCCCGCTATTCAAACTGAAGCCTGGATGGCTTTGTTTCGGACAGAGGAAGTTCTTTTTCAGGGCTGTAAAGCGCTTTGTGATCCTGTTTGGGGATACAGCTGTATGTAATCACCATAAACACAGCAAACCGTTATTTTTCAAAATGTCATTTTATATATTGGTTTAATAAACATATTACACACATGGTTAACCCGTTTCTAATTATAGTAGTGACGAGCCAAAGTAGGACCCACCAGACAGCTTAATGTAGATTTTAGCTTGAATAAAAGTCAAAATACTGGGCACATATGAGTACACAATCAGTGCAAAATACTACTGACAGAGGCAGCAACAAAAACAACATGGATTTCTACAGGACATTTTAATTCAAAGAATGGAGCTCAAAGTGCTTTACATCATGTCACAGAAGTAGTTAAATGCAAAGAAAGACAAACTAAAATTAAATAAAAGTATTAATGAATAAATAGCACTAGGTCAGGTCTGGTTGGGGGGCATGCACTGGTACAGTGTGTTGCTGCACCCACCAGATGACTTAACAGCTCAGGATCCTGGTTTGCAACCTCCCAGGTAGACATGTGTTCCAGTCACACCCTCCATCCATCTGACGCATCCAGGTGTTACATGGGCGTCCCGTTGGCCTTAACAATGAGGGTCCTTGAGCTGGACCACCCTCGGGTAATCATACCACTGACGCTCCCTCACAATGCAGGTCATGTGCCTCATTCCGGACTCCGTGACCAACACAAAGTCAAACCAGTGGGACCCAAGGACCCTCTGAAGAGATACACATGAAGGAGTCCAGTCTTCATCTCAGGTCACTGGATGGCGTCCATGTCTCACAAACAGGGAGCAGCTGGACTCTACAGACTTGGACCTTCGTCCTTTTGTAGATATCAGGAGTGCCACACAATCCTTTATGGTGACCTCATGACCCCCCATGCTCTCCCAATCCATCTACAGACTTCACAGGAAGAGTCACCAGAGTCACATGAATGTCACTGCCGAGGTAAGTAAACCTCTCGACGAGGTCGAAACTCTCTCCGCAGACAAAAGATAAAGAATCAATGCACACGTGCATAAGCAGTTGTATAAGTAAGAGACACAGAGTCCTTAAAATACAGATTTTTATTAACTTTCTAAATGACAGTCTAATGATGAGATCAGATGTCCAGGGAGGATAGAAAAAAAAAATCTGCAGGGGTTCAATTGTGGCCAAAAGACCACCCAGGCCTCCACTGGGCATTCTGCCTAACATAACTGTTCTTAAATTGTTCTTTAAATTTCTTGTTACGGTGGCGCAGTGGTGGCGCTGCTGCCTCGCAGTAAGGAGACCTGGGTGTGCTTACTGGGTCCTCCCTGCGTGAAGTTTGCATGTTCTCCCCGTGTCTGCGCTGGTTTCCTCCCACAGTCCAAAGACGTGCAGGTTAGGTGCACTGGCGATCCAAAATCGTCCCTGGTGTTTGGGTGTGTGTGTGTAGCCTGTGGTGGGCTGGCACCCTGCCCGGGGTTTGTTTCCTGCCTTGCACCCTGTGTTGGCTGGATTGGCTCCAGCAGACCCCCGTGACCCTGTATTTAGGATATAGCGGGTTGGAGAATGACTGACTGACTGACTGGCTCTCTATAGGCTTCATCGTAGAGGATCTGAAGAAGTGGGTCTTGTGACAAGTCGGGGTATCCACATTCATTCAGACAGGACTTTGATCAGGTGGTGGTGGCTGCCACCGCCGTAGAACTGGAAAAGAGAACAAAGAAAATTAAAGGTGAATAAAGACTGGCGTAGTGGTGGCGCTGCTGCCTCGCAGTTAGGAGACCCGGGTTCACTTCCCGGTGTGGAGTTTGCATGTTCTCCCCGTGTCTGCGTGGGTTTCCTCCCACAGTCCAAAGACATGCAGGTTAGGTGGATTGGTGATCCTAAATTGTCCCTAGTGTGTACTTGGTGTGACTGTGTGTGTGTGTCCTGTGGTGGGTTGGCACCCTGCCCGGGATTGGTTAATGCCTTGTGCCCAGTGTTGGCTGGGATTGGATCCAGCAGACCCCCGTGACCCTGGGTTCGGATTCAGCGGATTGGAAAATGGATGGATAAAGATTTCAGATACACTAAAGAGAATGATAATTCTATACATATCTTCTTCTATAATACGATACCGTGGCTGTCTGTTTGTCTGTCCAGGATTTTAAATCGCCTGTAGCTGGCAAACCGTTTGACCTATTGACCTGAAATTTGGTACTCAAATACTACGTGGCATTTACTATCCGCTTGGGTGATGATTGACCTCCAAGGTTATTCCTCTTTTTATTTTATTGTAGAATCAACTCTTGGCAGCAGGGCGGCCGTGAGGCGCATGTGTACGGTCGCTGTTCTCATCCCTACCACCTTCGCCGTCACTTCCTCGACCTCTTCATATCTTAAGTCTTCAATCTGCCTCAAGAATGATTTAAGTGCCAGCTTAAGTGGAAAATTAAGGAAAACATAATAAGTAATTGCAACACGAACAGTGACTTAATCAGTTTTAACGCAAAAAGATGCCGACGAGAGAAGAAGTGGGCCACTAGGGTGGAGGAAAGAAGAGCTGCTCAGGAAGGAACAAGCGCATCAACCTCTGAGCAAACGAATGGTAAACGTACAGAGAAAGAGGAGGAAGACTATGAATGCTCAAGTCAAGTGTATAACGTGCAGTGCACCGTTACTGGTCTTTATATATAATACGCTATACTGTGGCTGTTCGTTTGTCTGTTCAGGATTTTAAATCACCTGTAACTCGCAAACCATTTGACCTGAAATTTAGTACACATATACTACGTGACGTCTACTGTCCGCTTTCGTGGTATTGATTGACCTCCAAGTTTATTCTTCTTTTTATTCTTATTTTATTTTATTGTAGAATCAACTCTCGGCAGCGGCCAGCAGGGCGGCCGTGCAGTGCATGTGTATGGGCGCCATTCTCATCCTCACCACCTTCACTGTCACTTTCTCTACCTCGTCATATCTTAACTCATTCTTGAGGCGGATTGAAGACTTAAGTGCCAGCTTAAGTGAAAAATTAAAGAAAACGTACTAAGTAATTGCCACACAAACACTAACTTAATCAGTTATAACGTGAAAAGATGATGACAGAAGAAGAGAAGAAGTGGGCCACTAGGGTGGAAAAAAAGAAGAGCTGCTCAGGAAGAAATATCAACCTCTGAGCAAACGAATGGTAAACGTACAGAGAAAGAAAGTCAAGTGTGTTCACTGCACGTTATCGTGCAGTAGGCCGTTTCTGGTCTAGGATGTTAGGCGTAAGCGCAAGGAAAAGCAAAATTACAAAGGTGGGCTTTTAAGAGATTCTTAAAATATTCCACAGTTTTTTTTTTTCCTGGTGTGTCTCTATTTGTAAAGTATTAAGATTTTTAGTGCATAATAGCAAAAGACCACTTCACCACTCCTTGAAATTAGAAACATTAGCAGATCTAAGGTTACAACTTGGATTGTAGGAGGGCAGACACTCCAAGATATACAACAACAACAACAACAACAACATTTATTTATATACTGTAGCACATTTTCATACAAAAAGTAGCTCAAAGTGCTTTACATAGTGAAGAAAAGAAAAATAAAAGACAAAATAGGAAATTAAAATAAGACAACATTAGTTAACATAGAAAAAGAGTAAGGTCCGATGGCCAGGGTGGACAGAAAAAACAAAAAAAACTCCAGAAAGCTGGAGAAAAAAATAAAATCTGCAGGGGTTCAAAGGTCACAAGGCCACCCAGTCCCGTCTGGGCATTCTACCTAACATACAGTGCATCCGGAAAGTATTCACAGCGCATCATCACTTTTTCCACATTTTGTTATGTTACAGCCTTATTCCAAAATGGATTAAATTCATTTTTTTCCTCAGAATTCTACACACAACACCCCATAATAACAACGTGAAAAAAGTTTACTTGAGATTTTTGCAAATTTAGTAGAAATAAAAAAACTGAGAAATCCCATGTCCATAAGTATTCACAGCCTTTGCTCAATACTTTGTCGATGCCCCTTTGGCAGCAATTCCAGCCTCAAGTCTTTTTGAATATGATGCCACAAGCTTGGCACACCTATCCTTGGCCAGTTTCACCCATTCCTCTTTGCAGCACCTCTCAAGCTCCATCAGGTTGGATAGGAAGCGTCGGTGCACAGCCATTTTAAGATCTCTCCAGAGATGTTCAATCGGATTCAAGTCTGGGCTCTGGCTGGGCCACTCAAGGACATTCACAGAGTTGTCCTGAAGCCACTCCATTGATATGTTGGCTGTGTGCTTAGGGTTGTTGTCCTGCTGAAAGATGAACCGTCGCCCCAGTCTGAGGTCAAGAGCGCTCTGGAGCAGGTTTTCATCCAGGATGTCTCTGTACATTGCTGCAGTCATCTTTCCCTTTATCCTGACTAGTCTCCCAGTCCCTGCCGCTGAAAAACATCCCCACAGCATGATGCTGCCACCACCATGCTTCACTGTAGGGATGGTATTGGCCTGGTGATGAGCGGTGCCAGGTTTCCTCCAAACGTGATGCCTGGCATTCACACCAAAGAGTTCAATCTTTGTCTCATCAGACCTTTTACTAAGGAGTGGCTTCCGTCTGGCCACTCTACCATACAGGCCTGATTGGTGGATTGCTGCAGAGATGGTTGTCCTTCTGGAAGGTTCTCCTCTCTCCACAGAGGAGCTCTAGAGCTCTGACAGAGTGACCATCGGGTTCTTGGTCACCTCCCTGACTAAGGCCCTTCTCCCCCGATCGCTCAGTTTAGATGGCCGGCCAGCTCTAGGAAGAGTCCTGGTGGTTTCGAACTTCTTCCACTTACGGATGATGGAGGCCACTGTGCTCATTGGGACCTTCAAAGCAGCAGAAATTTTTCTGTAACTTTCCCCAGATTTGTGCCTCGAGACAATCCTGTCTCAGAGGTCTACAGACAATTTCTTTGACTTCATGCTTGGTTTGTGCTCTGACATGAACTGTCAACTGTGGGACCTTCTATAGACAGGTGTGTGCCTTTCCAAATCATGTCCAGTCAACTGAATTTACCACAGGTGGACTCCAATGAAGCTGCAGAAACATCTCAAGGATGATCAGGGGAAACAGGATGAACCTGAGCTCAATTTTGAGCTTCATGGCAGAGGCTGTGAATACTTATGTACATGTGCTTTCTCCATTTTTTTATTTTTAATAAATTTGCAAAAATCTCAAGTAAACTTTTTTCACGTTGTCATTATGGGGTGTTGTGTGTAGAATTCTGAGGAAAAAATGAATTTAATCCATTTTGGAATAAGGCTGTAACATAACAAAATGTGGAAAAAGTGATGTGCTGTGAATACTTATGGACATGAGATTTCTCAGTTTTTTTATTTTTAATAAATTTGCAAAAATCTCAAGTAAACTTTTTTCACGTTGTCATTATGGGATGTTGTGTGTAGAATTCTGAGGAAAAAAATGAATTTAATCCATTTTGGAATAAGGCTGTAACATAACAAAATGTGGAAAAAGTGATGCGCTGGGAATACTTTCCAGATGCACTGTATGTTACAACAACAACACAATACTAATCAGTTACTGGGTGGCACGGTGGTGCAGTGGTAGCGTGGCTGCCTCACAGAAAAGAGAGCCGGATTCTCATCCCAGGTCTTCCCTACGTGGAATTTGCATGTTCTCCCACGTCGGTATCCTCCAGGTGCTCCTCCAACTGTCTAAAGACATGCAGGTCAGGTGGGTTGGCGACGCTAAAAAGGACCTGGTGTGTGTGTGTATGTGTGTGTGTGTGTGTTCACCTTGCAACGGACTGGGGCCTCGTCCAGTGATTGTTCCTGCCTTGCGCTCTATGCCTGCTGGGGTAGGCTCCATCACCCTCAGCTACCCTGTTCAGGAGAAAAACATGTGTAAAAATGACTGACTAAACAGTGACTTCATAGTATCACTGAGCCACAGGCTTAATGTGATGTAGCAGGATGCTGCTGTAAATCTAATGGAATTTCCTGAATTTTTACAGGTTATAGTAATAGTAATAGTACTGCGATTAAGCAGTGTGACATCCCCGGACGTGTACAGGCACCCTAACCCGACACAGAAAGGCAGAGACACAAGTGCCGCACACAACACCCTTTTATGCAGAGCTGGGCCAGCGCATTTTCCTCACTCCCAGTATTACACCACAGCACAGTACAGTACAATACATCCATCCCATCCATCCATTTTCCAACCCGCTGAATCCGAACACAGGGTCACGGGGGTCTGCTGGAGCCAATCCCAGCCAACACAGGGCACAAGGCAGGAACCAATCCTGGGCAGGGTGCCAACCCACCGCAGGACACACACCCACACACCAAGCACACACTAGGGCCAATTTAGAATCGCCAATCCACCTAACCTGCATGTCTTTGGACTGTGGGAGGAAACCGGAGCGCCCGGAGGAAACCCACGCAGACACGGGGAGAACATGCAAACTCCACGCAGGGAGGACCCGGGAAGCGAACCCAGGTCCCCAGATCTCCCAACTGCGAGGCAGCAGCACTACCCACTGCGCCACCGTGCCGCCCCAGTACAATACAATACAATTTATTTTTTGTAGCCCAAAATCAAACAAGAAGGGCTGCAATGGGCTTTAACAGGCCCTGCCTCTTGACAGCACTCCCAGCATTGACTCTCTAAGAAGACAAAGGAAAAACTCCCCAAAAAAAACCCTTGGGAATTGCAGTTCAAAGAGAGACCCCATTCCAGGTAGGCTGGGCGTGCAGGGGGTGTCAAAAAAAAAAGGGTGGGGGAATACAATGCAATACACAGGACAGAACACAGGTAATCCTCAATACAATATAATAGTGCAATAGAAATATTACAAGTACAGAGCAGAATTTAACAGTTGATAATATTCCATAATATGATTTGGATTTGTTCAGAGTCCTGGAGACCATCAATCTGCCTCTCCCTATTGGCCATTCCACATCTGAGTCAGTGCTGGGCTAGCCAATCCGATGAAAGGACCCCTCTACCCAACAATTCCTGTGATCCTCCATCAGAGCTGACTTTACCTTAGGCAGGCAAAAAAACTTGGCAGGTGGGCACCAAGTGTCACATTTGAGTACCAGGAAGAGAAACAGAATAGGTGAGGGTTAGTAACAAATTATTCACTAAAACAGAAGTAATAAGAATAGATAAAGTATCTATCTATCTATCTATCTATCTATCTATCTATCTATCTATCTATCTATCTATCTATCTATCTATCTATCTATCTATCTATCTATCTATCTATCTATCTATCTATCTATCTATCTATCTATCTATAATATATAGTGCTTTTCATATCTATCTATCTATCTATCTATCTATCTATCTATCTATCTATCTATCTATCTATCTATCTATCTATCTATCTATCTATCTATCTATCTATCTATCTATCTATCTATCTATCTATCATATAGTGCCTTTCATATCTATCTATCTATCTATCTATCTATCTATCTATCTATCTATCTATCTATCTATCTATCTATCTATCTATCTATCTATCTATCTATCTATCTATCTATCTATCATATAGTGCTTTTCATATCTATCTATCTATCTATCTATCTATCTATCTATCTATCTATCTATCTATCTATCTATCTATCTATCTATCTATCTATCTATCTATCTATCTATCTATCTATCTATCTATCTATTCTTATTACTTCTGTTTTAGTGCTAATGACTAACAACAGAGATGCAGTCTGTACAGTTAATCAGCAGCTCTAGTCAGGGTGTGCTAAACTGAAGTGGTGAGATTTAAAAGCTGAGACCGAAGGGGCATCTCTTATAGTAGCAGGCAGACCACTCTTCAGTTTATGGGCCCTGTAACTAAAGCTCGACCTCCCATTGTTATTTTATTAATCCTTGGAATCAGAAGCAGACCGGCATCTTGAGATCTTAATGTGCGCTCAGGTTTTGTAAGTCATGATAAGTTCAGACAAGTAAACCGGACCTCGGCCATTTAAGGCTTTATATGTGTGTGTGTGCTTGCGTTTGCTTGTGTTTGTGTGTGCGTGTGTGTGTGTGCGTTTGTGAGAATATGTGTGTGTGTGTGTGTAAAAGTGTGTGTATTGTGTTCCCCCTATGATGGACTGGCACCCTGTCCACGGTTTGTTCCTGCCTTGTGCCCTATGCTAACTGGGATAGGCTCCAGCAGACCCCCAGTGACCCTGATCAGGACTACGTGGGATAGAAAATGACCAACTGCCTGACAGGACAAAGCAGGAGTGTCATTGGTGACAATACTGTGAATGTTCTGGAGTGGCCCATCCAGAACCCAGACTTGAACCCAACTGAACATCTCTGGGGAGACCTGAAAGTAGCTGTCCACCGGGGGTCTCCATTCAAGCTGACAGAGTATTGAGGGGATCTACAGAGAAGAACGGCAGAAAGTCCCCAAATCCAGGAGTTTGAAGTCAGTTACGAGAAATCCTTTAAGATGCCAAGGTAGAATGGCTGCCATAGAAGGATCTGTAAACTGGCGTGAGAGTGATCTTCTTCTTCTTCTTTCGGGGGCTCCTGCTAGGGGTTGCCACAGTAGATCATCTTCTTCCATATCAGTGATAGTTCATTATTTTTATTTTCTCATAAATTTGCAGGCATTTCCACAGTCTTGTTTTCACATTGCCATTCTGGGGAGGTGAGAGTTGCTTGATGAAGTAAGAAATGAATTTTAAATGCTTTTACCTTGAGGGTCCAACATAACAAATTGCATGCAAAACGTGAACACTCTGTGAAGGCACTTTGCTTCTTCACAAATTTAAGATTCATTCACCCCCATACCTTATATATGGAGACCACTCCATCACTTTCTTCAGATCCTTGGCTGGATGATCTCCTTGAAGTAGCACCTCGTCGAAATGAACGTCTTTCATGAGGTCATTAGATGGTGATCTGATCGTACGCTGTCTAATGATTCATATTGAATGTCAATGGAAACAATTTTATTTTCAGGCTTCAATTCCATAAATAGAATAATCTAATATTACGCTAATGAGCCAAAGGGCTAGGAACGCCATTACCTCTGACACATTCGGTAATTTCAGGTTTTGTTCCCTAATTAGCAGCTAATTGTCAGAGATGTTTAACTGCAGTGAAGCAACACGCAAAGAAAAATGGGACTTCCTGCTGAATGCCTGAGGCGGCTTGAAGATAAAGGACCGTTAACCCCTTGAGAGGCGAGCTCTAAACTGCCGTTGGGAGTTCTTTCATTTTTAATTATAATTTTAATCTGTTTGATGAGGTCAGCCAAGAATTGAAGGAAGGTATTGAAGCCAAGGATTTGCTCATATCATTTATAATTATGGACTGTCATTCATGTGACTCTGGTGACTCTTCCTATGGTGTCAGTAGACGGATTATGGAGAGCATGGGGGGGGGGGTCATGAGGTCGCTGGAAAGGGGTGTGTGGGGGTCCTGATATCTGCAAAAGGATGAAGGTCCAAGTTTTTAGAGTCCTGGTGGTCCCTATTTGTGAGTCATGGATGCTATCCAGTGACCTGAGATGAAGACTGAACTCCTTCATGTGGGTCTCTATGGAGAATCCTTGGGTCCCGTTGGTTTGACTTTGTGTTGCTCATGGAGTCCCAAATGAGGCACATGACCTGCAGTGTGAGGGAGCGTCAGTTACGGCACGACGGCCGTGTGGCGCAATTCCCAGAGGGTGGTCTGGCTTGCAGGACCCTCACTGTTGAGGACCTGAGTGGCTAGACCAGGCCAAGGGGACACCCACGTGATAGATAGATAGAGGGTGGGACTGGACTGCATGTCTGCCTGAGGGGGTTTCCAACTGGGATCCCGAACTGTTGTGTCATGTGGTGGGTATGGCAACACGCTGTACCAGTGCATGCCCCCCAATCTGACCTGACCTGACTCTAAGTGTTTAACAGTCTAACAGTTATACTTTCCTTTTCGTAAATTTGGACAAATTCTGCAATTCCCATTTTTGTTGAAATCTAAGCAATCGACGTACACCTCAGTGTTAACGTTTGCAGTGCACCATCTGTTGGAAAACATGTTGCACTGTGTGTAGTGATAAACATACACTTTCCATTCCAACAGATGGCGCATCACAATGTATCTTGCGAGTCCACACCAGCCGCAGTTTCACGGCTGAAGTGAAGTCTATGCATGTCTGCAAGAGTGGCGTCTGGGGGTGTCAGGGCCCTGCGGCCTTAAATGGGCCCTTCTTTGGAGGTCCGCATGTCCTGTTCGAGCGGATTTGTCAAGTTATATTCTCCGGTTATATTTTGATAAAGGCCGCATGTTATCTTGGAAAAATTTAGCTGAATACTGTACATGAGAACTGCGGTGGACTGACGCCCCGCCCGGGGTTTGTTTCCTCCCTTGCGCCCTGTGTTGGCTGGGATTGGCTCCAGCAGACCCCCGTGACCCTGTAGTTAGTATATATGGGGGTCATTCATGCAGCGGGTTTTATACTGGATGGATGGATGTACATGAGAAAATCTGGTGTATGTTAAAATTCATCCATCCATCCATTATCCAACCCGCTGAATCTGAACACAGGGTCACGGGGTATGTTAAAATTATTTTTATTAAATTTACACGCACGTTTATAAAGTCCACGTATATCGGTAACAACATTTGAAGTCACCGGCCCCGTGTGGGGTTGGTCAGCCTGTTGTAAGAGTTGATGTTTAATATGCCACCGTGCTCTGTACAAATATTTTATAAATCTACTTTTGTTTCTTGTCACATCCATCCATCCATTTTCCAACCTGCTGAATCCAAACACAGGGTCACGGGGGTCTGCTGGAGCCAATCCCAGCCAACACAGGGCACAAGGCAGGAACCAATCCCGGGCAGGATGCCAACCCACCGCAGTTCTTCTCACATGCACAGCTAATACAAAGCCAGAATTAGCACAGGGGCTCATCATTTAGAGCTGGTAGACAAGACAGGGACAACTGCGAAATGGGCATTGTATACTATTTCTGTGTGTCAAAGTCAGCATGAAGCTGTATGCCCTTTGCCTTGTTTGGAGTGGCATGATTCACCAAAGTGGGGGCCTGCACGTGAACAAAGAGTATAAAGCCTTGGTACACCTTTGAAGCCGATGGATGGATGAGAGATAACGTCATCCGATCAGGAAAATCCTTCCAAACGCAGTGACGAAAATGGCAGACTCTACACATCGGGCACCCACTCCTGAACTGGGTTCTTGCCATGGCATCCTTCGTCTGTTATGCAGCATAAGCCATCATTAAAGAAAGCTAAGTTATTTCTCTTTTGTGAGTTCCTACTGCTCTATCACTAAAGGGGGGGGGGGGGGGGGTATTGCCTTTTTATATTATATCTACCGTGTTTCCCCGAAAATAAGACCGGGTCTTATATTAATTTTTGCTCCAGGGCTTATTTTCAGGGGATATCTTATATTTATTCATGTACAACAATATACCCATCCATCTATCCATTATCCAATCTGCTATATCCTAACTACAGGGTCACAGGGGTCTGCTGGTGCCAATCCCAGCCAACACAGGGTGAAAGGCAGGAAACAAAGCCTGGGCAGGGTGCAAATCCACCCCAGTAATAATAGAATATCCATCCATCCATTTTCCAACCCACTGAATCCGAACACAGGGTCACGGGGGTCTGCTGGAGCCAATCCCAGCCAACACAGGGCACAAGGCAGGAAATAAACCCCGGGCAAGGCCACACACACTAGGGACAATTTAGAATCGCCAATGCTCCTAACCTGCATGTCTTTGGACTGTGGGAGGAAACCCAAGCAGACACGGGGAGAACATGCAAACTCCACGCAGGGAGGACCCGGGAAGCAAACCCACGTCTCCTAACTGCGAGGCAGCAGCGCTACCCACTGTGCCACCGTGCCGCGCTCATCCATTATCCATCCTGCTATATCCTAACTACAGGGTCACGGGGCTCTGCAGGAACCAATCCCAGCCAACACGGGGCGCAAGGCAGGAAACAAACCCCGGGCAGGGCGGCAGCCCACTGCAGGGTACAACAATATACATTTATCCAAATACAGTCATGTCATGTTCATCTGGAATATCGTCATAACTCTCCACATTCAAACCCTGAATTTCTTGCTATTCCAGCCGCTTTTAGGATCCTCCAGGATCGATGTGCGCGCTTCGATGTTTGATGAATGGTTCGATGTGGTGAAGCAAAATGCCAACATACAAATGCATTCGTGTTGCTTTTATATTCAAGCGTCGCATATTCCCCAACGATACATTTTAAAAGTCTCACCTACCATCTTGTGTGCCATCTTTTTATTTTTTGCACCTTCACAATATCATCAGAATGTACGGCGGCGTATTTGAGCCACAGAGAAAAAAAATAAGGACATAATGATGAGGTCTGTTTTGTGATTAAAGAGGAAATTTTGGCTTTAACCTCAATGTCCACTCTAACCTCGTAGTTTACTTTGTCATTAAAGCAGGCTGTCGTAAACATTATCTTAAATCCGACCCACTTGTTAAATCGCTACGCAGCTTCTGGGGCTTCCACCTGACCTGACAGCAGTGGCAGGCAGCATCACCACACAGAGCACATTAAATTTATAGATTATAAATTTTAAGAGCACATTAAATGTATGATATTCCAATTCTCTGCACATTTAGAATCCTTAGATTTATACTTGATATCACTTTCATGATGAAATGCATTGAAGTATGTATGTTACATTTTACAGATAAATCGGTAATTTCATTTAAATAATGAATAACTGTTAATAATGACACATATGGGGGTGACACGGTGGTGTAGCGTTAGCACTGTTGTCTCGCAGGGAGTCACATCGCTGATATTCCCTGCCTGGAGTTTACATCTTTTCCTGCTGGGTTCTGTTGGAATGAATAATGCAATGCATATGTCTCTATTATATGCCATTTGGAATGGAATTTGTAAAGGCAGTTTTAAAGTTTGTGGGGCACCATGTGTTGGAAAAACAAAGGCAATGCATCTGTCTCTGTTATTTGCCATTTGGTATTGGATTTGCTCGCAGTTGGGAGACCTGGGCACCTGGGTTCACTTCCCGGGTCCTCCCTGCTTGGAGTTTGCATGTTCTCCCCGTGTCTGCGTGGGTTTCCTCCGGGTACTCCGGTTTCCTCCCACAGTCCAAAGACATGCAGGTTAGGTGGATTGGTGATTCTAAATTGGCCCTAGTGTGTGCTTGGTGTGTGGGTGTGTTTGTGTGTGTCCTGTGGTGGGTTGGCACCCTGCCCAGGATTGGTTCCTGCCTTGTGCCCTGTGCTGGCTGGGATTGGCTTCAGCAGACCCCCGTGACCCTGTGTTCGGATTCAGCGGGTTGGATGATGGATGGATGGATGGATGGATATTGGATTTGTAAAAGCAGCATTAATGTTTGTAATGTACCATCTGTTGGAATGACAAAGACAATGTACACGTCTCTGTTATATGCCATTTGGTATGGGATTTATAAAAGCAGTGTTAATGCTTGTGATGCACCCTCTTTTGGAATGACAAAGGTAATGCATCTGGCTCAGTTACATGCCATTTGGTAGGAGATTTGTAAAAGCAGTTTTAGCCTATTTAACGTTATGTATGTTTACCCCCAGAAAAAAACATTGGTTTTTTTTTAACAATAACAAATGTTACTAAGTGTAAAAGAAACACGTAAATGCCATACCATAGGAAAGGTCTGTCTAGTGGCCACTGCTGTACTGATGTAGCTTTAGTAGACGTCCTTCCTGTGACATGTTTTAAAATGGTCACCAATGCAGAGGCCGACGTCGCTATCAGGACAGTAGACGCGTGTTTCCTTGTGTAGTGGAGTGGAGTACAGTGGAGCACTTTAAAACACTGCTGAAAACACATTGCTGTAACATGGCTTTCTCAGAGCTTCATCTTAGTTAAATCCTGATGCTCTGTATATTCATCCATCATTTCTCAGAGCTTCATCTTAGTTAAATCCTGATGCTCTGTATATTCATCCATCCATCCATTTTCCAACCCGCTGAATCCAAACACAGGATCACGGGGGTCTGCTGGAGCCAATCCCAGCCAACACAGAGCACAAGGCAGGAACCAATCCACTGCAGGGCACACACACACACCAAGCACACACTAGGGCCAAGTTAGAATCGCCAATCCACCTAACCTGCATATCTTTGGACTGTGGGAGGAAACCCACGCAGACACGGGGAGAACATGCAAACTCCACGCAGGGAGGACCCGGGAAGCGAACCCAGGTCTCCTAACTGCGAGGCAGCAGCGCTATCCACTGCGCCACTGTGCCACCCATTCTGTATATTCAATTAATTATTATTATTATTATTCATGGTGGCTCCAAAATCCGTAGTTACCCCAATTTTCTCTTCTGTTCTTTTGCACTGTGATGTTCCTCCATTGATTCATTAAAGGCCAGAAGTCCACATGACCATCATCAACAAATTCTTCTATGAGAACCCTGAATACCATGAGGACTGCTTGAGGTCATTGATGTTAGGTAGAATGCCTAGAGGGGGCTTGTCAGGTGGTCTCGTGGCCTCGGACCCCCTGCAGATTTTATTTTTTTTCTCCAACCGTCTGCAGTTTTTTGTTTTTTTCTGTCCTCCCTGGCCATCGGACCTTACTTTTATTCTATGTTAATTAGTGTTCCCTCATTTTAATTATTTCTTTGTCATGTAAAGCACTGTTTGTATGACAATGTGCTATTGAAATACATGTTGTTGTTGTTGTTGTTGCACCTTTCTTATATTTTTTTCTTTCGCCTGCACATAAGAGGGTAGAATGTCAGTGCCTGATTTGCACAATCCATGTGCCCCCTGTGTTATGGTGGGACAGCACAGCGCCGGACCTTTCTGAAATGTTCACATTTTGTATTTTATACTTGATTGTCTGTAGACTGATGGACAAACATGGCAAATGTATTCATTTTATAGGAAAACGTCCAACCCAATAAAGTGTGCAGGGGTGTGAGGGCTCTCTGAGTCCCCTCTAAACGCTGTACCGCCATGCAGCAGCTCACGTCCCCCCAAAACTGTGTAATGGCAGAAATATGAGAGGCACTCAAAGAGTTTAATTGCCCGGGTCATTTTTTATTTTTTTTTTTTTTTTGTTCTTCATCCATTTAAAGAGCGACATGCTTGCTTTAAAAAGGAGTAATTATATCACATTTACGGCTCTGGTATGGGCAAAAAAAAAAAAATCTTGCAGACATCCAGAATGCCTTGAGCTAACAAGTCAGAGCTGGCGCTCCCTGGAGAGTCTGGTGGGCTGCAGCTGAAGCTGGCAGCAATTCTGAGGCTGCCATCGCTTTAGTTAACATCACAAACAGGTGTCATTTATCTGGAGTTATAATGGGGGCTTTAGAATATCTAATTCCAGCTACCCTACCGTAGAAATCTGAGGGGGAGGCACAAGGTACAAAATGAACGGCTCTTTGCTGTATGACACAAGTTGTTTTGGGAAGTTCTATAAAAAAAAATTAGTCATTAATTCCTCTGCAAACAAATTCTAGCAGCTCCTGGAGCGTCAGGTCAGTCATTATCCAACCCGCTATATCCTAACTACAGGGTCACAGGGGTCTGCTGGAGCCAATCCCAGCCAGCACGGGGCACAAGGCAGGAAACAAATCCAGGGCAGGGTGCCAGCCCACCGCAGGGCTCACACACTAGGGACAATTTAGAATCACCAATCCACCTAACCTTCATGTCTTTGGACTGTGGGAGGAAACCCACGCAGACAACATGTACACTCCACGCAGGGAGTGACCCGGGAAGCGAACCCAGGTCTCCTTACTGCGAGGCAGCAGCGCTAACACTGTGCCACCGTGTCGCCTGAGCCTCATGTCCAATTTGGCTTAATGCTGGTTTTCAACAAGGGGTAAAATTTATTTTATTACAGTCAAAGGATAATAACTTGGGGCGGCACGGTGGCGCAGTGGGTAGCGCTGCTGCCTCGCAGTTGGGTGACCTGGGTTCAATTCCCGGGTCCTCCCTGTGTGGAGTTTGCATGTTCTCCCCGTGTCTGCGTGGGTTTCCTCCCACAGTCCAAAGACATGCAGGTTAGGTGGATTGGCGATTCTAAATTGGGCTTGGTGTGTTTGTGTGTGTCCTGCGGTGGGTTGGCACCCTGCCCGGGATTGGTTCCTGCCCTGGGATTGGCTCCAGCAGACCCCCATGACCCTGTGTTCGGATTCAGCGGGTTGGAAAATGGATGGATAATAACTTGTTTTTCAAGTTATTTCTTCACCAACATGGTACATTTGCGACAGGACGCTGTGTTCTAAAGTTAAGCACTTTCTCTAAATTTAAAAAATATATGTTGCCCATAGGGCGGCACGGTGGCGCAGTGGGTAGCGCTGCTGCCTCTCAGTTGGGAGATCTGGGGACCTGGGTTCGCTTCCCAGGTCCTCCCTGCGTGGAGTTTGCATGTTCTCCCCGTGTCTGCGTGGGTTTCCTCCCACAGTCCAAAGACATGCAGGTTAGGTAGATTGGCGATTCTAAATTGGCCCTAGTGTGTGTTTGTGTGTGTCCTGCGGTGGGTTGGCACTCTGCCTGGGATTGGTTCCTGCCCTGTGTTGGCTGGGATTGGCTCCAGCAGACCCCCGTGACCCTGTGTTCGGATTCAGCGGGTTGGAAAATGGATGGATGGATGGATGTTGCCCGTAGGGCGGCACGGTGGCGCAGTGGGCAGCGCTGCTGCCTCGCAGTTGGGAGATCTGGGGACCTGGGTTCGCTTCCCGGCTCCTCCCTGCGTGGAGTTTGCATGTTCTCCCCGTGTCTGCGTGGGTTTCCTCCCACAGTCCAAAGACATGCAGGTTAGGTAGATTGGCGATTCTAAATTGGGCTTGGTGTGTTTGTGTGTGTCCTGCGGTGGGTTGGCACTCTGCCTGGGATTGGTTCCTGCCCTGTGTTGGCTGGGATTGGCTCCAGCAGACCCCCGTGACCCTGTGTTCGGATTCAGCGGGTTGGAAAATGGATGGATGGATGGATGTTGCCCGTAGGGCGGCACGGTGGCGCAGTGGGCAGCGCTGCTGCCTCGCAGTTGGGAGATCTGGGGACCTGGGTTCGCTTCCCGGGTCCTCCCTGCGTGGAGTTTGCATGTTCTCCCCGTGTCTGCGTGGGTTTCCTCCCACAGTCCAAAGACATGCAGGTTAGGTGGATTGGCGATACCAAATTGGCCCTAGTGTGTGCTTGATGTGTGGGTGTGTTTGTGTGTGTCCTGCGGTGGGTTGGCACCCCTGCCCGGGATTGGTTCCTGCCTTGTGCCCTGTGTTGGGCTGGGATTGTCTCCAGCAGATACCCGTGACCCTGTGTTCGGATTCAGCAGGTTGGAAAATGGATGGATGGATGTTGCCCGTACTGCTGTTTTAAAATGGAGGCTATGGGGCATGGGGGGAAAGCGTAAAAACTTTCCAAATACGTCCATTTTTAAATCCAAGACAATAGCCGAGTATTCATCCGCACCTTCCCTGTTTCCAAGAAAGTGGCAATAAAAACGATTGGAAAATTATCATTTTATTACACATTCCTGGTACAATTTCTCTCAAGGTAACGATACGTTTTCAAATCGCTTGTGCAAATTCTTGAGTAAATACGAAAGTTAATCAACAACAACAACAACATTTATTTCTATAGTACATTTTCATACAAACAATGGAGCTCAAAGTGCTTTACATGACGAAGGAAGTAAAAAAAGACAAAATAAATAATTAAAATTACAGAACACTAATTAACATAGAATAAAAGTGAGGTCCGATGGCCAGGGAGGACAGAAAAAACAAAAAGAAAAAAACTCCAGACGGCTGGAGAAAAAAATAAAATCTGCAGGGGGTCCCGAGGCCACGAGACCACCTGACCAGCCCCCTCTAGGCATTCTACCTCACATAAATGAACGACAGCACAGCATGGCACGAAAACGTTTACTGTGACTTTGTCTTTCAAGAGGAAACCTCACCAGCCTGGGGGAGTGAAAGGTTGGTGCACAGGGAGACTAAGTGCTGGGTTATTACACATGGTTAGTCTTCTTCAAAAATGGACGAGTCTCACAATGTTGGTGTTTTTTGTGCTCAAATATGACACATTTAAACTATTTTACAACGTGTGTAAAGATTGGCATTTGGTGTGACGAGGATGGACAGGATTAGAAATGAGGACATTAGAGGGTCAGCTCAGGTTGGACGGTTGGGAGACAAAGTCAGAGAGGTGAGATTGTGTTGGTCTGGACATGTGCAGAGGAGAGATGCTGGGTATATTGGGCGATGGGTGCTAAGGATAGAGCTGCCAGGAAAGAGGAACAGAGGAAGGCCTAAGAGGAGGTTTATGGATATGGTGAGTAAGGACATGCAGGTGATGGGTGTAACAGAACAAGATACAGAGGACAGAAAGATATGGAAGAAGATGATCCACTGTGGCGACCCCTAACAGAAGCAGCCAAAAGAAGAAGAAGGAGAAGAAGAAGATGTAATCACTTTCTTGGCTTGAAAAGTGGACGTATGTGGAATGACTTTAAGCTTTTTACTTCATGTTCCATAATCCATCCATCCATCCATCCATTCTCTTATGCTTATCTGAGGTCGGGTCGCGGGGGCAGAAGCTTGAGCAGAGATGCCTAGACTTCCCTCTCCCCAGCCACTTCTTCTAGCTCTTCTGGGGGAATCCCGGGGCCTTTCCAGGCCAGCTGGGAGACATAGTCCCTCCAGCGTGTCCTGTGCCTTCCCCGGGGCCTCCTCCTGGTTGGACGTGCCCGGAACACCTCACCAGGGAGGCGTCCAGGAGGCATCCTGATCAGATGCCCGAGCCACCTCATCTGACTCCTCTCGATGCGGAGGAGCAGCGGCTCTACTCTGAGCCCCTCCCGGATGACTGAGCTTCTCACCTTATCTTTAAGGGAAAGCCCAGACACCCTGCGGAGGAAACTCATTTCAGCCGCTTGTATTCGCGATCTCGTTCTTTCGGTCACTACCCATAGCTCATGACCATAGGTGAGGGTAGGAACATAGATCGACTGGTAAATTGAGAGCTTCGCCTTACGGCTCAGCTCCTTTTTCACCACGACTGACCGATGCAGAGCCCTCATTACTGTGGATGCCGCACCGATCCGCCTGTTCAATAATCCATCCATCCATCCATTTTCCAACCCGCTGAATCCGAACACAGGGTCACGGGGGTTTGCTGGAGCCAATCCCAGCCAACACAGGGCACAAGGCAGGAACCAATCCCGGGCAGGGTGCCAACCCACCGCACCCTGTTCCATAATCTTCAATATAAATCACCAGTGTGTGCAATATATATACATATATAAACTGCTCAAAAAATTAAAGGCAGACTTTGAAAACACATCAGATATCAATGGGAAAAAAATCTTGCTGACTCTTTCTACTGCTATGGACTGATATGGTGATGTGTTAGGAATGAAAGGATGGAAATGAAAATAATCAAACTACAGAGGGCTGAATTCAAAGACACCTCAAAAATCAAAGGGAAAAAATGATGTGGCAGGTAGGCGAGTCCATTTGATGTCATTGCAGCAACTCCAAATCGTACTCAATAGTTTGTATGCCCCCCACCCCACACCTGACAACGTCCTAATGAGATGACTGATGGTGTCCTGGGGGATCTCCTCCCAGATCTGGACTAGAGCATCACTGAGCTCCTGGACAGTCTGAGGCGTTGAATGGACCAAAACATAATGTCCCACCCAGAGGTGTTCTGTTGGATTGAGGTCAAGCGAGTGAGCGTGGGGGTGGGGGTGGGAGGGTTTTCAGTCAATGGTATCAATTCCTGCATCCTCTCGCCACATCAGGCCAGTCATTGTTGTGCACCAGGAGGAACCAGCATAGGGTCTGACAATGGGGCCAAGGATTTCATCCCAATACCTAATGGCAGGTAAGGTGCCCACCGTTGTCTAGCCTGTAGTGGTCTCTGCATCCCTCCATGAATATGGCTACCCAGACTGACTATCACTGACCCTCCACCAAACCGGTCATGCTGAACGATGTTACAGGCAGCATAACGTTCTCCATGGCTTCTCCAGACCCTTTCACGTTAGTCACATGTGCTCAGGGTGAACCTGCTCTCATCTGTGAAAAGCACAGGGCGCCAATGGTGGACCTGCCAATTCTGGTATTCTATGGCAAATGCCAATCGAGCTCCACGGTGCCCACTAGAGGACGTCGGGCCCTCAGGCCACCCTCACGAAGTCTTTTTCTGATTGTTTGAGATGTCAGAGACATTCACACCAGTGGCCTGCCTGCCTGCCTGCTGGAGGTCATTTTGTAGGCTCCTTTCCAAAGGAACAGATACCGGTGGGTCCTGCTGATGGGTTAAGGACCTTCTACGAGGGGCCCTATCCAGATCTCCTAGAGTAACTGCCTGTCTGTCTCCTAGAATCTCCTCCATGCCCTTGAGACTGTGCTGGGAGACACAGCAAACCTTCTGGCAATGCCACGTGGTATAGATATGCCATCCTGTAGAAGTTGGACTACCTGTGCCAGCTCTGTAGGGTCCAGGTATGACCTCATGCTACCAGTAGTGACACTGACTATAGCCAAATGGAAAACGAGTGACAAAACAGATAAGGAGGGGAAAATGTCAAGCAGCTGAAACTGATGAACAAGCCCCTCTGCTACTTCACTGGGCAGATCAATAGCCCACAAGTGTCGTTGACTTGATGCTATACTCTCATTAAAAAGTGGTTCTTTCATTTTTTTCAGCACTATACATACATACAGTATATATATATATATATATATTTATATATATATAGAGAGAGAGAGATAGTGATGCGTTGGTCACTGTCTTACACCCCAAAAACACGAGGCTCAGTCTCAGTATTCAGAATGATCAGCTTTATTAACGCCTTCAAACAGGAACAGAAAGCATATTTATTGAGGCAGACGCTACCACTCTATAACACACCAACACAGCCAGCAAACAGTGACTTCATTAGTCCTTCCACCTTGGCTCCATTCTTCAGAGCAGGCACTGATAATCCTCCTCCTCAGGTTGGTCCCGGGGCTGTGGAAACCATGATTGGGATTGGATCGTCATGGAGGAGAGGGGACAAAGAGAAAGAGTGGGCCAGGTCATTGGCCGAATTAAAATACCCACCCCACCCCCCATATTGGCAAACAGTCCCCAGGCGAGTGCTGTGCGTGAATCGTCGTGGCGATGAGTTTTCTCTGGCCGATGGACGCTCCACTGTGTGACAGGGCCGTGAAGGTGCTGTTGCAGCAGGATGTTTAGTGTGGCAATGTTGCGCAAGGCTGCGTGCACGTCACTATATATATATATATATATATATATTGTGGCGGTTGGCCAGGTTCCATGCCCGGCCGGGACGCCCCTTCTACATATGTTCCGGGGGAGCAACCATGGGCATCTCACTACCTCCCCCGGGACGCTTGGGGGCAGCCTCTCTGGCTGAGGATGGTGCCTCAGTTTCCCGTAGGGTTTCATGGGAGATGGAGTTCTCCACAACCCTGTGGGGATCTTTGGTGGCCACCAGGGGGTGCTGCATGGATCCTGGAACCCACCTGGACATCTCTACAGCCCCAACCTGGAAGTGCAATTAGCCTCAGGTGATCAAGCACCGGGAGCACTTCCGAGTGGGCTATAAAAATGGCCAGCTTCCACCACTCAGGGGCCAGAATCGGGAGGTAGAGGACGAGGTTGCCTGGGAGGAGTGGTGGTGGTGCCAAAGGAAGGAATTGTTTGGGCTGTGTTGACCAAGTGTTTTCGGACTGTGTTGGGCCTGTGGGACATGGGGAAGGCGTGCCCTACGGTTGAAGAGAAAAAATAAAAAAGACTTGTTATTTGCACTCAGTATGAATCTGTGCCGGGTCGGGCGTGTATAGCTCCTTTTATTCACAATATATATATATATATATTGTTATGGACAGCCGGCGTTTCAGTCTGGCCGGGACATCCCTCAACTAAAAGAGAGAGCCTTTTTAGGACACTACATCCCCCGGGACACTAGATGGCAGCTCTCCTGGACGGAAATGGTTCCCTGGACTCCCGCAGGGCAGCATGGGACATGGAGTTCGGTTCTTCAGCCCTGTTGGGTGCCGTGGGTACCGCCAGGGGGAGTTCACCAAGAACCCTGGGACTATTACGGTTACGTCAACCCGGAAGTACTTTGGGGTCACGTGGACAGAAGCCTGCAGTACTTCCGGGATACTTGAAGAAGGCATTTGACCCGGAGTAGGAATACTTCCGGGTCATGGACTTCCAAAGGACTCTGGAAACCCAGCAGATTGAGCCAGAGTTGGGTGGGAGTGTGACGGAGCTGCTAGGAGTTGAAGGAGTGTGTATTATTAATGATTTGTATTATTGATTATTGATTGGAGAATTGTGGAGAGTGTGGTGCTTTGTACACTTTATAGAAGAATATTAAAAGAAGTATTCTTGGTGCTTTTAAACATGTGTCCTGGACGTCTGTCTGGTGGGTTCAAGGGGTGCTATAGAGCGTTATATACCACAATATATATAGATATTGTAGTTAATAATCAAGCCTTGACACAACAAAAAGCTTTGGGGCAGCCTCCCATATAAATGAAAGTTGGCTACAAATGCAAAAGTTTTGAGAAAATGGTCTTTCCAAACAAGAGTGCAAAACAGAACTGAAGCAATAAATAGGTGGGTTTAAAGTCAGAGGGCGGAAATGATGTCAATCAGGAGAGGAACCCGCAAGTGACGTCTTCTGGGGCGGAAACCGGAAGTGATGTCATGGAATTTCCCTCAGTTGGTCTATGGGGAGACAAGAGAAAGGATCAGTGCACTCTGTCAACCCCTGGTCTAACCGGGAATGACCTTCTTTTGAGCCCAGTATATATATATATAGTGTGCCATACGGCTAGGGCCCTTACCCACCTGGGACACTTCTATACTGGAAAGACTGGGGGAGAAAACATGTTCAGAACCTTACCTTCCCCAGAGCCATAGAAAGCCTCAGACTCCATCAGGGCTCCATAGCAGCTGGAGTTTGGTGCAGCCCTGTTGGGTTCCATGGGCGCCGCCAGGGGGTGCTGCTGATACTGTCGAGCCCTGTGTGGCAGCACTTCCACCACAACTGGAAGTCCTGCCGGGTGAAGGTCACCGGTCACCTCAAGTACTTCCGGGTGCCCTATAAAAGGAGCCAGCAGCCACTACTCTGGGAGCCAAGAGGTGGAGGACAAAGCTTGCCAGACTGAGAGAGAGAGAAGAAGTGTACTCTGTGCTGTGTACTGTGCTTGAACTGTGCTGTATAGGTGGGAAATGCTGGGGAGGCGTTTCCCACAGGAAAAAATCAGAAGTGTGCGTACTGAACTTGACCACAGTCTAAGCACCTCCTGCTGGCCTCACCAGCACCTCATCCAACAGCCCTCCAAGTTTTGTGAACTGCATCTGTCTGTGTTGGGTTTGGGTGACAGGAGCACCCTCTACAGGCCACTCCACATATATAAGTTTTTATAGACAGTGTTTCATTTTAGAATGCAATTTCAAATGCATATTTAGCATGTTTTGTAAAGTAATAACTACAACTTGAAAAATATCGAATGTATCCTCTGAACTGAAGAGGTTTACTCTCTCTTCATGGCTCCTCATACCTCTTAATCCTGAACTCAGCTTCATCACTCTTCTCTGGACTTTCTCTAGTGCTGTTATGTCTTTTTATGTAATATGATGTCCAAAACCGAACATAGTCCTCCACTAGTGCTCTACAGTGCACATCACTTCCCTAGTGGTATACTCCACACATCGTGATATATAACCAAATGTCCTGTTAGCCTACATGGTTGCTTCTGCCCTCTGTCTGGGTGTAGAGGGGGACCACTACAACTTCTAAGTTCTCCTCCAAAGGGGTAAACCTAAAGTTTTAGACTTGCCATTGATTATTCAAATCAGTTTCACTTGCAATCTGTAATACTTTAATAATAATAATAATGATAATTCTTAACATTTATATAGTATTTTTCTCACTACTCAAAGTGCTTTACATAGTGAGTGTGGAGCCACTTCAGTCATCACTAAGGTGTAGCAACTACCTGCAGCATGCAACGGCAGCCATTTTTCCTCCAGTACACTCATCACACATTAGCTGTTAGGTGGTGAAATGGAGACAGAGAGAAGGCCAATTAGAGACAGGGGATGATTAGGGGGTCAGAATGACAAGGCCATGGTGGGCAATTTAGCCAGCCCATTGAGATACATCCATCCATCCATTTTCCAACCCGCTGAATCCGAACACAGGGTCACGGGGTTCTGCTGGAGCCAATCCCAGCCAACACAGGGCACAAGGCAGGAACCAATCCCGGGCAGGGTGCCAACCCACCGCAGAACACACACACACACACCAAGCACACACTAGGGCCAATTTAGAATCGCCAATCCACCTAACCTGCATGTGTTTGGACTGTGGGAGGAAACCGGAGCGCCCGGAGGAAACCCATGCAGACGCGGGGAGAACATGCAAACTCCACGCAGGGAGGACCCGGGAAGCGAACCCAGGTCTCCTTACTGCAAGGCAGCAGTGCTACCCACTGCGCCACCGTGCTGCCCTCCATTGAGATACACCCTACTCTTTATTAAAGATGCCCAGAGAATCTTTAATGACTACAGAGAGTCATGATCTCATTTTTATGTCTCATCCGCAAGGAGGCACCATTTTTTACACCACGGTGTTCCCATCACGGCACTGGAGGACATTGGGCTCCAAACACAGAGACCACAGGGTAAGCACCCCCTACCTGCCTCACCAACACCTCTCCCAACAGCACTCCAAGTTTCTCCTAGATGGTCTCCATACGAAGTACTGGCCGGGCCCAAGTATGCTTAGCTTCACGTGGTAACACGTTCTGATGTGTGTGTGTGGTATGGCTGCTGGCATTACAGATGGGCATAGCGTAGAAGAGGAGAATGAAGGTGATGGGAGTCAAGCGACTGTTGCATCAACTGCTTGAAGAGTATGTTGGTGAGGCCAGCATGGGGCGCTTATCCTGTGATCTGTGTGTGGATCTCAATGCCCTAGTGCAGTGACGGGGACACTGTGCTGTAAAAATTGACGCTGTACTTTGGATAAGACTTAAAACCGAGGTCCTGACTCTCTGTGGTCACAAAAGGTCCCTGAACATCCTTCGAAAAGCCCACCACGGCCTAGTCCATTCAGACTGCCTAATTATCTCCTGTCCCTGATTGGTTACTATCTCTCTCACCTCTTCACCATCTTGTGCCAGTGGTGAGTTAATGGGCACAAAATGGCTGCCTTCACATCATTATAGTGGTGGTTATAGTGGCTCCCCACTCTCGATGTAAAGCACTTTATTTAATTAAAGCACTCATTAATTATTATTATTAATTTAAATGAAGACCATCTAGGTGGGCTAGCTACCCACTGAGCTCTTGTCTTCTTCCCCAACCGTTCACTCCAAGACAAAGTCAAAATCACACTAAACTGTTTGTAGCTAACTGGCTGATTTACTTTATGTAAGATCTCCCACCAGGAAGGCCACTGCTATCACACAAGCAAGTAGAAAATATATTCCTACCTCATGAAAAACAGTGGCAGGAATATGCGATAAAATTATTATTTTTAAATCCCTTTTGTTGTCACAAGAATGAATCAGAAACACGGAAGGCCTTGTGAGCTGGGGGGCTGATCGCACCCCTACAGGTTAAAAAAAAAGACGCTGAAAGACTACCTTCACATTGCTCCCTTGCTTGCTGGGCTTACTTGCGGCTGATCTATCGCACGATCCACGCGGTACTTCGCCGACTTAAAAGTCCAAACAGCACCTGTCAGTTTCTGATTGATTGTTTGCTTTTCTCTCTCCCTCTCTCAGACCTTCCCTGCTCCTGACTCCTTTGAAGAGGAAGATATATTTGCACTCTTTTAATTGTGAGACGGAACTGTCATCTCCGTCTTGTCAAGGAGCACATTTAAACTTTTGAAAAAGAGACATGTTTGTTTGCAATGTTTGAATAACATGTCTCTCTACAACCTCCTGTGTTTCTGTGCAAATCTGTAACCCAAGTGTGACAAGTGGTACCAGAAGTGGTTGCACAAATGAATGCTGAGCGGTTGTTTCAGACAGCTCAAAATGTCCCGCTTCCCCCCGACCTGGAGGATAATCAGGTTCCTGCTCCTGCTCCTGCTCTACCTACTAATTCCAAGGATGTGCTGACCAAGATGGGTTCCTTCCGATGACCCAGAGATGTTTCTTTTAGCTTTTGAACATGTGGCGACTTTGCTGGGATGGGACAAACGAAACCGGGCTGTCATCTGTTTTCTTACATCGAAAATTTTGCCACTTTAAAGATAACATATTCAATAAGCTTATCTATCTACAGTGCATCCGTAAAGTATTCACTGCACATCACTTTTTGCACATTTTGTTATGTTACAGCCTTATTCCAAAATGGATTAAATTCATTTTTTTCCTCAGAATTCTACACACAACACCCCATAATGACAACGTGAAAAAAGTTTACTTGAGGTTTTTGCAAATTTATTAAAAACTTGCAAAATACCCGCGCTTCGCAGCGGAGAAGTAGTGTGTTAAAGAGGTTATGTAAACATATATATACATAAACATATATACTTATATACATATCTATATATATATATCTATATATATATCTATCTATATATATATCTATATATATCTATATATATATCTATATATATCTATATATATATATATATATATATATATATATATATATATATATATATATATATATATACACACATATAGACATCCACATATATATACATATATCAACATATATATACACATACATATACACACACATACACATATATTATATAAATATATATATATATATATATATATATATATATATATATATATATATATATATACATACATATACACACATACATGCAGTTTCAATAACATAGAAATCAATATAAACAACATTAACATCATTATCATATGAGAATATGAAGTGATATATAAGAAGCACATTTCATATAAATATAAATTATTAAACAGTAAAATCCATCCATCCATCCATCTATTTTCCAACCCGCTGAATCCGAACACAGGGTCACGGGGGTCTGCTGGAGCCAATCCCAGCCAACACAGAGCACAAGGCAGGAAACAATCCTGGGTTTTTATCTTTATTTTATTTTATTGTAGAATCAACTCCTATCTGCGCACACCAGGGCGGCCGTGGGCGGATGCGTATGGTGTATTCACTCCATGTTATCGTGCATTGCGCTGTCACTGGTATTTTGATAAAAGAATTTGAACAACATATAAGAAGCGTATAAATTATTAAACAGTAAAACATTAACATTTAAGAAGTAAAGTTACATTAAGTACTACTGCAGTGCCTTCGGGTATACCTCATTTTTTCTTTGCCCATTACATGCCTAAATGTATACATTTTTTGGTGTACCTACCCGAGAACACGCGACATATAACCGAGCGTGGGAGAAGCATGGATTTTAAACACGCGTTGAGTTCATCTGCTGGTCTCCCTTGTGGAATAACTGGTAATGTTTGACTAAAATCTACAGCGAGTAAAACAACATTAGCTCCTATTTTTTTTTTTTACGATCTCTGAGATCTTGCTTTTTTTGGTTCAAGGCTTCATAAGCTCTTTTATGTTCTATGGTGTACTTATCCCAAACCATCATCTTTGAATGTTGCAAGACTTTCGCCTTTTATGTAGATTGGGGTAATTACATTCATTGCATTCCTAGTCTGAATCACAATCTGATTGTATGGGTGGTTACCTGGCACTGTAGGGTTGCCACCCGTCCTTTAAAATACAGAATCGTCCCGTATTTGAGAATGAAATTGCGCGTCCCGTTTTGATTTATCCCGTATTTTTTTTATAATTTTTTTTAAAGCAGCGTCTCATGCAAATCATCCCACACGCATTTTATGAAGATGCCTCCTTTCCTACTTTTGATTGGGTAATACTTGACGTCATCGTTAGTTTGATTGGTCTTTTTAACTGTCCAGTGAGGAGGGCGGGTCTTTTAAGTAGAGTCTGCAAAGTGTTGGCACTGGGATGTGGCACCCGCTGCAGTATGCGTCCCTTATTTTTTTGTATTAAAAGTGGTAACCCTACCTGGCAGGTAACACTTAAGTTTGGTCATGAAGTCGTCTAAAATCCGCCACGTGCCCTCTTTTAAGTGTGAGAAGCAGATATATATAGCCAAATTCTCGCGCTTCGTTGCGGCGAAGTACTGCTTTTAATTTTTTAAGAAAAGAAAACCTTTTTAAACGGATCGAAAATACAGTATACCAATAACAATTTGTTAAGGATCTGTTTTTTTCTGAACCTCGCTTTTCACAGCTGTCGCGCTACGGCGTGTGTTTCGTTTATTTGACAGTATGTAGATCGTGGTAATTACATTCATGGCATTCGTTTTCTGAATCACAATCTGACTGTATGGGTGGTTACCTGCCAGGTAACGCTTGTGGTTGGTCAGGAAGTCGCCTTACATCCGCCACGTGCCCTCTTTCTGTTCCCAGAAGCTGATCATAGAATGGTTTTAATAGTTTACTTTCAAATAATGCAAAGAGTATGCGACATGTGTTTCTCTCTAATTCTGGGCTCATCAGGCATACACACTTACTTCATCCCCTCTCGGGAATCGAATCTCTATCGTCAGCGCCAGAGTTGAAGCCCCTAACGTTGCGGTCAGCAAGTCGGCTAACATCCGCCATGTGCCGTCTTTCAGTTGCGAGAAGCAGATCATAGAATGGTTGAAACTGTTGCCCCTAACGTTACGCTACGGCGTGTGGTTCGTTTATACCTTGTGTCTTCTCATTAAAGTTTTATCTCGCGAATATGTTATTGCCTAACGCAGCGGGAGCGTTTCTATAAACTTAATTTAAACTTACGTTTTACACCGTGCTTTGTTTCCCTTATGAACATGCTTGTATGCTTCACTCGCTCGCTTCTTATTGTTTCGCTCCCTTCTCAATTGTTTAATGAATTTTTTGTTCTTCGCTGTTTGCGGCTCTTCCTTCATTTCTCCCTACTGAGTTCTTTTATCTCGCGAATATGTTATTGCAATCCGCAACGGGAGCGTTTCAATAAACTTAATTTAAACTTACGTTTTACACCGTGCTTTGTTTCCCTTATGAAGATGCTTGTATGCTTCACTCGCTCCCTTCTCAATTGTTTAATTAATTTTTTGTTCTTCGCTGTTTGCGGCTCTTCCTTCATTTCTCCTTACTCAGTCCACAGTCTTTTCACGTGATTACGTGGGAGGCGTGATGACGTGACACTCAACTCCGCCTCCCACGGCCATCAAGCTGCCGTCCATTACAGTATATTGTCAAAAATGAGGTTCCAGTTATGACCATTACGCGTTGAATTTCGAAATGAAACCTGCCTAACTTTTGTAAGTAAGCTGTAAGGAATCAGCCTGCCAAATTTTAGCCTTCCACCTACACGGGAAGTTGGACAATTAGTAATGAGTGAGTCAGTCAGTCAGTGAGTCAGTGAGTCAGTGAGGGCTTTGCCTTTTATTAATTAGTATAGATAAAAAAAATGAGAAAACACATGTCCATAAGTATTCACAGCCTTTGCCATGAAGCTCCAAATTGAGCTCAGGTGCATCCTGTTTCCCCTGATCATCCTTGAGATGTTTCTGCAGCTTCATTGGAGTCCACCTGTGGTACATTCAGTTGACTGGACATGATTTGGAAAGGCACACACCTGTCTATATAAGGTCCCACAGTTGACAGTTCATGTCAGAGCACAAACCAAGCATGAAGTCAAAGGAATTGTCTGTAGACCTCCGATACAGGATTGTCTCGAGGCACAAATCTGGGGAAGGTTACAGAAAAATTATTACTGCTTTGAAGGTCCCAATGAGCACAGTGGCCTCCATCATCCGTAAGTGGAAGAAGTTTGAAACCACCAGGACTCTTCCTAGAGCTGGCCGGCCATCTAAGCTGAACGATCGGGGGAGAAAAAAGGGTTGAAAAATACAAAAGTCATCCTTTAAATATCCAGAGGGAGGACTCAGGAGTGGTGATGTCAGAGTGGCCCCGCCTCCTGGGGCTCCACCCACATAATGGTGCATAATGACAAACCTCGCAGAAAACACATAAAAAATATGAATAATAAGAAGAGTAAAACACATAATTATCCATTACTGCTTAACAGGGCCTGGCTGGGTTAGGGTGTGCCTCTTCATGGGTGCAGGACAGTCAAGATTCTGACCTGAAATTTGTGGTGCTTTTGGAGACTTCTCAGTCAGTTGTGCGAGAATCCATTTCATGACAAAAATGATACCATCAGGTTTAGGGATTTTCTCCATAATAAGAAAAAAAAGACTTCAAGTCTTAAATTTTATTTTAGCTGAATCCATTTGAAATTTAGGCGTTACCTTTTTATATGTATTGAACTTCCCCATTTCTGCACTTTCTGAAATGTGGGTTCTTTAGGTTAGAAATTTTGAAAAACTCAGCTTCATAAGATTCAGGAAACAGAATATGGATTAAATTTATATTCTTTTTTGATTGTTAATATTGTTTTTTTTATAATTGTTGTTTCTTTTATCATTATTATTATGATGGTGCTGTGTCATCATTTTTTTTTTGCTGTTTTTCTGCAAGGTGCAAGCTTGCTGCATTGTTGTGTACAGCCGTATTAAAATCAAATTGTTAGAAAAATTTAAACGACAACAGGCCATTCACCCTCCACAAATCTTGCATGTTTTATCCACTTAGTTCGTCCAACACAACATCTGGTCGAGTTTTGATGTCCACCACATTACCACACTACTTGGTAGCTATTCTGTGAGAAATAATGTTCTAATAAACCGAAAAGTCCAGAGCTTACCTGAAGGTACGGACTGAATAATAACGAGCGTAAGCAGAGCCGACAAAAGAGAAGAAGTCAAGGTAGCATCCAAGCTAGACTGTGGTGGCACACAAAACAGCCTGGCAACACCACCAGCTCTTTAAAATAGACTGTAAAGGCTATAAAGGAGGTTAAGGAGCTGTGGGGTGGGCACCAAAACACTGCTTTGGAATAAAAAACTTTGACTTGTAAAATACAAAAGTCATCCTTTAAATATCCAGATGGAGGACTCGGGAGTGATGATGTCAGAGTGGCCCCGCCTCCTGGGGCTCCATCCACAGGAAATTTAAAGAAATGGTACATAATGACAGACCTCGCAGAAAAGGTTTATGGATGGTGGTGAGAGAGGACATGCAGGTGATGGGTGTAACAGAACAAGATGACGAGGACAGAAAGGTATGGAAGAAGATGATCCGCTGTGGCAGCCCCTAACGGGAGCAGCCAAAAGAAGAAGATAGATAGATAGATGTGAAAGGCACTATATAATAATAGATAGATAGATAGATAGATAGATAGATAGATAGATAGATAGATAGATAGATAGATAGATAGATAGATAGATAGATAGATAGATAGATAGATAGATGTGAAAGGCACTATATAATAGATAGATAGATGTGAAAGGCACTATATAATAGATAGATAGATAGATAGATAGATAGATAGATAGATAGATAGATAGATAGATAGATAGATAGATAGATAGATAGATAGATAGATGTGAAAGGTGCTATATAATAGATAGATAGATAGATAGATAGATAGATAGATAGATAGATAGATAGATAGATAGATAGATAGATAGATAGATAGATAGATAGATGTGAAAGGCACTATATAATAATAGATAGATAGATAGATAGATAGATAGATAGATAGATAGATAGATAGATAGATAGATAGATAGATAGATAGATAGATGTGAAAGGCGCTATATAATAGATAGATAGATAGATAGATAGATAGATAGATAGATAGATAGATAGATAGATAGATAGATAGATAGATAGATAGATAGATAGATAGATGTGAAAGGTGCTATATAATAGATAGATAGATAGATAGATAGATAGATAGATAGATAGATAGATAGATAGACAGACAGACAGATAGATAGATAGATAGATAGATAGATAGATAGATAGATAGATAGATAGATAGATAGATAGATAGATAGATAGATACTTTATTAATCCCAAGGGGAAATTCGCACTGGGGAATTAATTTTTAATTTAATTTTTATCATTAAGGGGAATTAAACACTGTAATAGAATAATAAAAGACTTTGAAAAACTCCAAGAAGAGTTGGGGAATGACCCCGTAGAATGTCCGTTGGACACGATAAAAAAAATAGCGCAAAAATGATCAAAAACAAGAGCATTTGACAATTGAGTAATGGATGCACGGAGATTTTATAGAAAATGGTGGCAGGAAATGATCTAGACGGGAAATGACATCAAATGCAGACAGATGGAAAGGACGTAATCATGGAGGGCCGGAAAGTAATGTTATCTTGGGAACCGCAAGTGACATCATTATGGTGGAGCCAAAAGTGACATCATAAGTGGGAGTCGGAAGATGATGTCATCGATAGATTTGGAGATGGGATTGTTGGAATGGTAGCAATTTTGGGTGACCGGAAGTATTGCGGGTAAGTTATGGTTCGTCTTCTTTGATTCTGTTGATAGAGAGAGACAGGCATTAGTACATACACTCAGCCCTTCATCCCTTGTAATATCACTCACCTTAGGGCTTGTTGGCTGCCTCGTAAGCGCACGTGTGTGACAACACATAAATACCCATTACTACTTAACAGGACCTGGCTGGGTTAGGTTAGGGTTACAGAGACTTCTTGCCCATGAAGGGTAAGATATGCACTAGTACGCGTCACTATGTGAGTAGCAACTGCTTACCCTCCCTGCAACAACACGTGCCTCACAGAAAACACATAATTAGACCCATCATGAGACCCTGCTAACCATATGTGACCGTTTCCCAATGAATCCAATGGTGATTCAGCACCCCGTACGACCCAAAATGTGGCAACCCAAATGCCATTCATAGTTTAAGAAACTATGCATTAGGACATTCTTTGGCAACTCACTTATTTGAAGTGCCTTGAGCATTCGAAAGGTGCTATATAAATAAAATGTATTATTATTATTTATTGGATGTTTTTTTGATTTCTACATCATCTTTTTGTCTTATTTCCTGTACATACTTCCCTATCCCGAAACCCCACAAATGTGGCATCATAATTTCACCATGCAGTCCCAATATACGTGACAATTAAGGTCTAGTCCAATCAAATCTGATTTTATGGTGTCTTCACTTCATGGGCCCTGCCATTTTCTGCCTCCAGCCATATTGTTGTTAGCAACAGTCACATGACTTGTGATGTCATTGTGCTGTCAGTATTAAAGATGCGAGTGCATTCGCAATAATAAGAAAACCAAGTGGCTCTGAATGTTGTCTTAGCGTTTTTTTGATTTTACTGCTCAGGTTTTCTTGTTTTTGTCATTTGTTGTCATCTCCCGGTCACTGCCATCAGTTGTCCACTTTGGACAGAACTTTCCAGCCAAGTCATAGCAGCAGCAGAATCTTGAAAGTAACACTTGGTCATTCGTTTTCCTCTAGCAGATGTGACTGTTTTAATGGTTTATGGCCAAGCTGCTCAAATCGATCACTTACGCTGGAGTTAATTTAAAACTCAGCAGCAAAGATCATAACTAGAACTGAGGTTGTACGGCCGTATCACTCCAGTTCTTAAATCACTGGTTTCCAATTAACATGAGCCATCCTACAGATAAAGTCGTAAATGTTATACTGTTACTGAGCTGGTTCTAAACTTGACTTTTATCCTACTATACCCCCCTGTTTGGTTAATTTTGTAAAGTGTTTTCTTATTTTTTGTAAATGCTGTTTTATTAATCTTTTCATTTTTAGATGTGTGTTTGTGTTTTTTCTTTTCATTTAATATGAAAGTAACCTTTTTGTCTGGTAATAAACAGCAGTGGTTACTGCTCAGCTTGGCAGCAGAATCCTTTATGCCCACTGCTGTTTGCAACAAAACAAAGTTATTAGCTGAATCGGTGACTTGACGGCTTGCTGATTGTTCATTTTTATCATGGTAGAGTATTAGCGTGATATTTCCTTCTACTTACCATTAACCTAGGGGTAAGTGTACTCAACGGCTTTGGTATCCGGGTTGGTCTTCTGTCGTACCTTAAGATTAACACACGCATGCATAGATATACACTGTAGGCCTCTCAGGTAGGCACCACTGCCCCAGCCTGGCACAGACAGATGCAGGTAAACACGACAACTTGAGTACGCTTTCACTTAGCTCAACCAAATTTTGCATACAAGTATTAGGTACAAAACATAGATTTCTATCACCCTTTGGGCTGTTTCCCTTAACCGGAAAGGTTTCCCCAGAAATATAAAAAATGTGATACTTTCACGTCATATTATGGTAAACCACATTCTAAGCATTTTTTGTCGTTTTGCATTTTTTCAAAAAATGACCAGTTTTCGAGATAATCACAATTTTCCGATTGACGTTCAAATGGTAATACATACATATTTGACAACGTTTTGCTTTACATAAATTAAATTTTATGTACAAGTAATACATTACACACATTACTAAAGTCGCTTGCAACTTTTGACCCAAATTACCTGAATTGTTCGCCAAAATCAAATTATCATGGCACATTTTCTATTCATGCAGCTGCAGAGTCCAATATATTCAACTTTACTTTTATAATAATTGTTCAATATATTATTAATTAGATTTGACTTGTTGTTGATGGATCTTTAATGTACATAATATAAAAATAGAATCATTGTCTTGTGGTGTACTCCTCAAATATCCATCCCCATATCTGAGTATACGAGAAAGTCGAGGGGAGACCACTCCCGATTTTTTAAGCCAAGAACTTGTGTTACAGGCAGATCATAATTGATAATGCTGATGTGTGTCTGAATAAGAGTGAATTGACTGCAAAATGGGCCATCAAGTTCTTGCATTAAGTTCTAAAGTTGGAGAGGGTTTTTTGTTACAATTACACAGGAGAGTAAGCAGAACCGAACAAATACACAATAATTTGTAACTTAAATCAGTCTAGTTAATACATCTTAGTGCAGTTTATAATAAAGGAATAAGAACACTGTAATAGGAAACATATGAATAAGGCCCAGCATACATATCAAAGCACAATATACAACCAAAGTATAATGAAATATATTTGTAAAAAAATAGAATATATAAATACAAAATATAAAGTGTTACTAACACCTAATATACTACCCACTGTTGAATATGCAACAAAATATAACAGGCCTAAACAAGAAAAGAAGGTAGTTTTACAAGTGCCAAAACAAAATAAAATATCTCTGAAACATGAACATAAAAGAAAATATAAAAAATACATAATCATCAGACAATGAATAAAATGTGAATAAAGCAATAGAAAAATTGTACAAAATGAATAAGGCCAAAGAAAAAAACAGACAAATCAGAAAATGGGCTTTGGTGTGTGAGAGATGGCTGGCAGTTCAACTCGGTCGGGGCGCCCCTAAAATGGAAGGATGAGGGAAGGCAGCTACTTGTCCACACTACCTTCCACAAAACGCTAGGTGGCAGCTTCCCTGGAGTGTAGCGGTGCCCGGATTCCCACAGGGCATCCTGGGACTTGGAGTTCGGTTTCTCAGCTCAGTTTGTTTTCCAGGGGGAGCTGTCGAAGGACCTGGGGATTCATGCTCTCCCTATAGCCCAGAAGTACTAGGTAGTCACAGAGACGGAAGCCCCGAAGTACTACCAGGCTGAAGAAAATACAAGTTCTCCATCTGACCCGTGCTGACGAGTCACGTGGATGGAAGGACAGAAGCACTTCCAGGTCAGGGACTATAAGAAGGACTGCTGTGAACCCAGCAAACAAGCTGGAGTCAGGAGGCGTAGGACAGAGCTTGCTGGGAGGTTTGGAGGAGAGAATTGTGTTTATACTTATTGTAATTTGTGGTTTAATTGCCTGTTTATTGAGGCTGGGGTGCTTTGGAGGCACAGTTTAAGAACAAGAAGCGACTGTCTGTTGGGTTTAAGGGGCAACAATGACCCCTAGCGTCCTTACTGGTGTCAGAAGTGGGATTTGGTGGGGTCATTTGGCCCCTTTAACCTCCCTTACAGAAGTGCGGCTCCAGGTAATCGCCTAGCTGGATTAGACATCAGCACAGCGCAGACCTTCCAATATCAACCTGAAGAGATTGTTAAAGAATTACACAAAATGGCACTGAATGAGCTGTTCTTGTTAAAATCTTCTGGAATTTTGTATGCCGGGGATTCACTCACATTGGTCCTCGGTGTCTGGTTGCAGCTTTTTTTTTCTTTTCTTTCTCATAAATATCACATACAAAATATGAAACAATGGACTTTCTAATACTACATAGAAAATTAATGTTTGCTTTTGAATCAAAGGTTAGTATTCCAGCTTAATCAGGGAAAGGAACTGCAAATAGAAGGAAACAGCGAACATAAACAGCTGCCAAATTGAAAAGCCTGAACTCAATTTCCTAACTTCCATGCTTTGCTCTTTCGAGTGTGAGTTGCAAATCAATAGATCTTGCCGCGTTTAATCAAGATAAAACTAATATGACAAAGGGCATCAGCAGACTGATAAAGAGATAAAAGGAATCCTCCAGGTATGCAGGAGGTGTCCCTCTTGTGCGGAACTAACTGAGGAGTCCATGCCGCAGTGCATTTGAGGAGAGACAAGCCGCGGTGCCGATCTCTCAGAATCACAGCTGCTGACATCTTTGTTAATTCCATTTCCACAGATATCTTGTTTATCTGTTAACCTAGCAAGTCTGAGGGGTGAATGTCAAATTGTACTTCCAGCACCACATGATGACAAAATAATTGAGGCCTTGAAAAACTACTTACAAAAAAATAGGCCTACCTGCCCAGGGAAATCTGACCATAGTAAACTGGAAGGCTTCGGCCTAAAAGGCCCCCAAAATGAGGAGAACTGTCAAGAAATGAAGAGTTTCCCATGAACATCATGGGTTCATCAGAATCATAGTATGGACTTGCTTAGTGTTGTCGTCGGAAGTGGATGTTGTTGGGTGTCCCACTCCTTCTTAACACTTTTCTGGCCATTTTTGAACTTCTCAATCCATTTGTAAACACTCTGCCGGGATGAACTACATATCAAGGACAGGAAGTCCACAATAAATGTTGATGACCCAGCCAGGCAACTCCGTTTAATGGCAGAAATACAAAAATATTGTGGCCTGCGACTAAAAGAAAGATTGGCCAATCTAGCCTTTTAAGTAGCAGAAAAACAGCCACCAATGCTTTTTAACTCTTTGAACCCTAGTGCCTTGGCATTATAACCCCTAGCCTCCCAAGCACTTTTGGATACCAAATATGTTGATTTAAAGAGTAAAATTTTACTATATTCTTTTGATATGGATATACGATGATAATAATGAATGTTATAACAACTGATTGATACTATAGAGCGTGCTGTATCACTTTCAGTCTCGCAGTATTCATCATTTTTCCACCATCCATTAACAGGACCTAACAGCAAAAATAGCACTTTTGAGTGATTCTCTTCAAAACAGTTTTTAGTGTCAGAACACTTTACACGACTTTCCCCATCTTCCCATCAATTGCCACACGTCTCCACTTTCCTACCGGGCTCTTGCATTTGGCATCAAGCACCCAAGTTTCCTCGGGTGCGACAAGACCCGCTTTGGGGACAGTGGCTGGAGGGGAGTTTGACTACCTCTCACACCATAACACAGGTCTGATGTTTTCAGCCGCTTACATGCTAAAGTACAACTGAAATACTTTACATTTTTGTCTTAAAACCAATGAGGAAAAACAAAGCTGACCAGCAGCGTAATTTGTATAAGTGAGGTAATAGCTGTCACACACGTGTGAATGGGAGGCAGCTAAAGGGCTTGAATAACGACAATTCCATGCCAGTCCAGGGGGTGGCGAGGTGCACTGACTTTCTCTCTCGATCCTGTGCAGACCATTCACGGGAAATCCCAAAGGGTTCCGGTGCCCATGAAAATGTCACTTCCGGTTCTGGTGCCCACATTGACGTCACTTCCGCCCACGATGATGTCACTTCTGGTTCCAGCGTCCACAAAGATGCCACTTCTGGTTCTGGCACCCACGATGACGTCACTTCCAGTCACGGGGACGTGATTTCCAGTCTCAGCCTTTAAAGCTGCCATCTTTACATATTTGAATCAGTTCTGTTTTGGATTTGAACCTGAACACAACTCAACAAAACGTACCCATTTTGCATCCAGGGCATATTATACGGGTGGCTGCCCCAAACCTTTTTGATGTCTCTTGTCAGTTCTTGTTACAGAGGCGTAGTTGGCAGGATCGAAGACTCTCTGAAAAAACAGGGACAGGACCTGAAGTCTAACCAGGTGTTACATACTGTATGAATGACCGGCCATCTCCCACACCGTCCACTGCTTGCTCTGCTCGTGTAGTAGTGAAACAGGACAAACTTTAATAAGCAAACAGGTACCGCTAGCTAAGCAGAGGGAAGGTACACTCCAAAACGCAGAGGTAGAGCGACTCCCCACACCTGATGTCTCGCTTCCACCCTCCCCTTGGCCCGCAGCCTCTGTCTCGGATTAATGCAAATATATCGCTCCTGCAAGCAAACTGTAATACATAGCGTGACGAGAGAAGTTCAAAATCAACTGGAATGTTCAATCAAATTCTAAATCTAAATCCGCTAAATCAGTTCTCTTGTTCACTAGCTAAGCAGATGTAAGATATGCCCTGAGGATGGTGCGTCAGTGAGGAGGGTCCCATCCACCTTCCCTCAGCCCACTGCGTCTCCCTCGGATTCACGCAAATAAATTGGTACCGCAAGCGAACCATGACACTTAGTGTGATTAGAGAAGTCACAAAATGTTCAAGCAAATTCTAGAAAAAAACCCGATCTAAATCCGTGAAGTAGTTCTCTCGTGAAAAGCGGACAGACATACAGACAGACAGACAGATGTTGGATTTTACACATATAGAGATAGGTAAGGCCAATATTCTGGCCAGCCTGATTATGACAGCAGAGAATATGTCTCCTGCGGTGGGTTGGCACCCTGCCCGGGATTGGTTCCTGCCTTGTGCCCTGTGTTGGCTGGGATTGGCTCCAGCAGACCCCCGTGACCCTGTGTTTGGATTAGTTAGAAAATGGATGGATGGAGAATATGTCTCTGTGGTAGTGGTCTGCAAGGCTTAGAGAGCAGAGTAACGTAACAGTAGCCAGCATGGATATGATAATAGATAGATGGGCCAATTATACTGGCCTTTTGGGTAGATACCGCTATGGTGCTGGCCTGAAAACCGGCATCAGTAGACTGATAAAGAGATAAAAGGAATCCTCTACATATGCAGGAGGTGCCCCTCTTGTGCTGAACTAACAGGGAGTCCATGTTGCAGTGCTGGTGAGGAGAGACAAGCCTCGGTGCAGATCACTCAGAATCATAGGTGCTGACATCTTTGTCATACAAAATATTTCTGGAAATGGAATTATCTGTTAGCCTAGCAAGTCCGAGTGGTGAATGTCACATTGTACTTTTAGCACTTGTTTTATCGTGGTAGAGTAATATATTGCTCTACTTTCCCCTATTGTATTATTAAGATGTAACCTTTGTCAGAATGTCTAATCTCACAGACTTACCACTGTTTGTAAGGTATTATTGTATATAGTTAGGTCAATAAATATTTGGACAGAGACAACTTTTTTCTAATTTTGATTCTGTACATTTCCACAATGAATTTTAAATGAAACAACTCAGATGCAGTTGAAGTGCAGACTTTCAGCTTTAATTCAGTGAGGTGAACAAAACGATTGCATAAAAATGTGAGGCCACTAAAGCATTTTTTGAACACAATCCCTTCATTTCAGGGGCTCAGAAGTAACTGGACAATTGACTCCTTTGCTATTTCATGGGCAGGTGTGTGCAAGTCCGTTGTTATGTCCTTATCAATTAAGCAGATAAAAGGCCTGGAGTTGATTTGAGGTGTGGTGCTTGCATGTGGAAGATTTTGCTGTGAACAGACAACATGCGGTCAAAGGAGCTCTCCATGCAGGTGAAAGAAGCCATCCTTAAGCTGTGGAAACAGAAAAAACCCATCCAAGAAATTGCTACAATATTACGAGTGACAAAATCTACAGTTTGGTACATCCTGAGAAAGAAAGCAAGCACTGGTGAACTCAGCAACGCAAAAAGACCTGGACGTCCACAGAAGATAACAGTGGTGGATGATCGCAGAATCATTTCCATGGTGAAGAGAAACCCCTTCACAACAGCCAACCAAGTGAACAACACTCTCCAGGGGGTCGGCGTATCGATATTCAAGTCTACCAGAAAGAGAAGACTGCATGAAAGTAAATACAGAGGGTGCACTGCAAGGTGCAAGCCACTCATAAGTCTCAAGAATAGAAAGGCTAGATTGGACTTTGCTAAAGAACATCTAAAAAAGCCAGCACAGTTCTGGAAAAACATTCTTTGGACAGATGAAACCAAGATCAACCTCTACCAGAATGATGGCAAGAAAAAAGTATGGAGAAGACGTGGAACAGCTCATTATCCAAAGTCATAGCACATTATCTGTAAAACATGGTGGAGGGAGGCAGTGTGATGGCTTGGGCATGCATGGCTGCCAGTGGCACTGGGACACTAGTGTTTATTGATGATGTGACACAGGACAGAAGCAGCCGAATGAATTCTGAGGTGTTCAGAGACATACTGTCTGCTCAAATCCAGCTAAATACAGCAGTCAAATTGATTCATGATACAGATGGACAATGACCCAAAACATACAGCCAAAGCAACCCAGGAGTTTATTAAAGCAAAGAAGTGGAAAATTCTTGAATGGCCAAGTCAGTCACCTGATCTTAACCCAACTGAGCAGGCATTTCACTTGTTGAAGACTAAACTTCAGACAGAAAGGCCCACAAACAAACAGCAACTGAAAGCCACTGCAGTAAAGGCCTGGCAGAGCATTAAAAAGGAGGAAACCCAGCATCTGGTGATGTCCAGGAGTTCAAGACGTCAGGCTGTCATTGCCAGCAAAGGGTTTTCAACCAAGTATTAGAAATGAACATTTGATTTCCAGTTATTTAATTTGTCCAATTACTTTTGAGCCCCTGAAATGAAGGGATTGTGTTCAAAAAATGCTTTAGTTGCCTCACATTTTTATGTAATCGTTTTGTTCACCCCACTGAATTAAAGCTGAAAGTCTGCACTTCAACTGCATCGGAGTTGTTTCATTTAAAATTCATTGTGGTAATGTAGAGAACCAAAATTAGAAAAAAGTTGTCTCTGTCCAAATATTTATGGACCTAACTGTATAACTTATCCCCACCTTCCCTTCTATATCTATAACCTCAGGCAATTAGATGTAGTAAAAAGACAAGCAGGAGTTAAGTTATACATAAAATATTGTATTATTGATAATAATCATAAATAATAACAATATGCAAAGTACATTTGAATATTGGCAACCATACAACCTGATTAAATGGTGATGTGTAGTTTCAGGCGGCACACAGACTTGTAGTTATTTAAAATGTCTCTAGTTAAAGCATCATTCAGCTTTCTTCAGAACAGGCCGTATGCCTGTTCCAATATGGCTGCTAAACTGTGGTCTCCATTGTGTTGTCCTTTCAGTTCATGGTGTGATGGTCTTCATCAGTTGTTGGTTAGTAAGAGAGAGAGAATGTGGTTGAGCAAGCAGATTTATAGATTCTCTGTCCAACCCCTAGAGCCAATAGGACATCATGGTACTTAAAAGCTTCTGATCCAAGCCAATTCCAAACAGCCATACTTCAGACCAATGGGGGAATACAACATCTTAACACCAGCCACCCCCCAAGACCATATGTTAAAGTAACCTGGCTTCCTTGCGGGGGGTTGAAAGACATTAGAAGAGAAATACTCGGCAAACTGGTTTAAAAGCACAAGCCCCCCAACTCTGTTGTAAAATTCAGAGAAACTCAGTCGTAAAGGGGGGGTTGGGGGCGGGGCAAACAAAAAAATAGGCCTACCTGCCCAGGGGAACCTGACTCTAGCAAACTGGAAGGCTTCGGCCTAAAAGGCCCCAAAAATGAGGAGAACTGTCAAGAAATGAAGAGTGTCCCATGAACGTTAGCGGTTCAGCAGAATCATACTATAGACTTGCTCAGTGTTGTCGTCGGACGTGGACATGGAAGTGGATAGAGATAGGTAAGGCCGATAGTCAGGGCCTGCCTGATTATGACAGCAGGGAATATGTCTCTGTGGTAGCAGCACAAAATGTTCAAGCAAATTCTAGAAAAAAACCCGATCTAAATCCGTGAAGTAGTTCTCTCGTGAAAAGCGGACAGACATACAGACAGACAGACAGACAGACAGATGTTGGATTTTACACATATAGAGATAGGTAAGGCCAATATTCTGGCCAGCCTGATTATGACAGCAGAGAATATGTCTCTGTGGTAGCCGTCTGCAAGGCTTAGAGAGCAGAGTAGTGTAACAGCAGCCATCATGGATATGACAATAGATAGACGGGCCAATTATACTTGCCTTTCGGTTAGATACCGCTATGGTGCTGGCCTGAAAACTGACCTGCAGGGTTTAAAAGTTTAAATCAAACAATAATGAGGCACATTCGGTTTCAGGCAGCTCGGGAGCTCCTTCCACTTCCAGAGTCCAAGGTCCAAATGAGGTGAGGCACACTGGGCACGCCCTCTTGTACTTGGTCCTGCCTGGAATGGGCTGGGCCTTCTCCTGGCTCCAAGGGAGTGTGCCAGTTGCCAAGGTCTCTTCTCGGTACTGCGGATGGAAGAGAGACAGAGAGAGAGAACAGTTAGCGACAGCGCCTCCTCTCAGTCTGGGGTGGAATTGCTCACCATGCTTAAGTCCTGATGGTGATCTCCCAGGTGCTTCCTCCAAATTGTACAGAATGTCTTCATTGGATTTCAGCTTCTGGAAAACCTTCAGCCCATAAAACGAGGATCACTGCTCGCTACTCTTCTCTGGAGGATCCTGCTATGGTATGCGATACCACCCCAGGTCGATAGGGGGCATGGTTACTAACTGTGTCATCTCTTTTTCTCCTTACAACAGTGAGAAGACGCCCACTGAGGGAAAATGAACTCCGCCCACAGAGTCCCAGAGGCCCCACCCCTTCCACTTGTGATGTGTCCAGAGGAGTTTGTTTCACTTCAGGGAGAATCCTTCGTATGTCGTAGTCTCCCCGTGACTAACTTATTAAGAAGAGCCAAGTTGGCTAAGGAGGCGATCAAAAAGCCTCTTTTCTGTTGCACCACAAAGTGCGTGTTTTTGTACCATTTTTTTGGACTATTGCATTAGACGGGGAGGCCCGGCTGGCACCTCAAGTTAATAATAATAATAATAATAATAATTCATTACATTTATATAGCGCTTTTCTCAGTACTCAAAGCGCTATCCACACAGGGAGGAACCGGGTAGCAAACCCACAATCTTCCACAGTCTCCTTACTGCAAAGCAGCAGCACTACCACTGCACCACCTGTGAAGTTTTATTTGGAACTCCAGCCGTCCTTCCGTCCTTTTACATCAGAAACACAAATAACAATAAAGGGTTGGGACACCAAGCAGTGATCATCTCTGGATATGGTTACATACAAAAACAAAAATGGTTTGCAAAAATACATCTTTATGGACGAGAGTCTCTGACCAGACTGAGGAAAGATGGCAGTGGTGCCGGTGATGGGGGTCAATGAGGCAGAAAGGGCGGGTTCAGGCGACCCAAAACCAGAAGTGACGTCATGTGTCGTCAGCCTGTGATTCTCTGGCTCTGCAGAGGAAAGGAGAGGAGAGGAGGCAGCGCCATCCCCTGGCTCGGGGTGGAATTGCAAAGTCGTCCACCGGGCAAGAAAATAAAAAGAGAAACTGATTGATGAAGGTCGAAGCTTTACTGCTGTGACCACAGATGCACAAGGTGTCCACGTGTGTGTGGAGAAAGCAGCATAGCCTACTCAAACACTGACTCACCCTTGTAATAATACCAGAACGTACTCTGCATTAAAATACACCCAAAAAATGTCTAAGGGAAGCTTTACCAAAATGTATTAAATGCTGAATTATTTTTTAAATGTCAGGAGGATCATTAAAACTCCTTTTTGTGTCATTTAGATGATGATTTGCTGGGACATGTGACTCACAATCATGACACATTAAAATGCGTAACAAACATAAGACTTTTATTCATTCTCATTATTGGCTTTCCAGCTTTGTCTTTATTTTTCTCTTTAGACTTTGAATTTCGTTTCACATTTTGGTTTTTGACAGTCGGTTTCACCGCTTAGACCTTCGCTGTGTTTCTTCAACTCACGTTCACCTTCTGGTCCATCCTTCTTGCCGTGCCATGCGGCTCCTGTGTCATGTCACATTTTGGTGGAAGAATTGGAGGGATCAGACTGCAGTCCATCCATCCATCCATTTGTCAGTTCTGCTTAGTCCATCCTCAGGTTTGCAGAGGAGGACCTGTCCATCCTGGCAGCATCTGGTGGCAGTCCATCACACTTTGCCATACTTTGCCAATTTAAAATATCAAATTGATCTCATGCATGTATGTCTGAGTGACAGGGGTGGAAAATCAAAGCAGCAGAAGAAATTCAACAGAGACACGAGGAGAGCATGAAAACTCGACACGGGCAGAGTGCCCTGGCCAGGATTTGAACCAAGGGATCTGGAGCTGGGAGGCAGCAGTGTTTTACAACTGTGCCACCATAATGCAAAA
Organism: Erpetoichthys calabaricus; assembly: GCF_900747795.2. Taxonomy (NCBI): domain Eukaryota; kingdom Metazoa; phylum Chordata; class Cladistia; order Polypteriformes; family Polypteridae; genus Erpetoichthys; species Erpetoichthys calabaricus. Next base: position 7,111,305 of record NC_041397.2, on the reverse strand, counting down.
TGATACCCTCCATACACTCAGTGAACCTAAAATATGTGACATGGGGATGCAGGAGGCACCAGGAGACCCGATCAGATGAATAAAAGGGGTGTGGACATCAGAGGTCACTGTTATCCCTTAAACTCAACAGACAGACACTCTGGACACAAGTTAAAGTACCAAGAAGTAGTCTTTTAATTATTTCTTCTTTTCCAGTGCCTCCAAACCACAATAACACACAACTCAGCAATAAACACAATATTCTCTCTCCTCTATACCTCCCAGCAAATGTTGTCACCTCCTCCCGACTCCGGCTTGCTTGCTGGGTCCCCACCAGTCCTTTATATAGTCCTTGACCTGGAAGTGCTGCTGTCCTTCCATCCACGTGACTCGTCAGCACTTCCGGGTGAGATGGACAACTGTATTTTTCTTCATGTACACATTAGGGACTCCACAGTCTCCCTGCAGTGTCTACTGGCGCTACCCACAATACCCAGCAGGACTATGTTGCCAAACTCCAAGTCCCATAGTGCCCTGCAGGTATCTGGGGCACCACTGCAGTCCAGAGAAGCTGAAATCTATCATCCTGGGGGAGGTGCTGTCCCTGATAAACTTCCCTCCCTCATCCTTCCGTTACTGGGACGTCCCAGCCGGGATAAACTGCCGGCTGTCCCTTACAGGGTGCAAACACCAACCAGCAGGTGGCAGTACAAAGCCAGTTCTGAGGTGGCAGCTTGGAGTCCTGTCATTAAACGGCTTTGGGGTGGAGGAACCGTAGGCTAATAGAGAAGCACAGACATGTGAGTCTGTTAAAAAAGCATTTGACATTCAATTACACACAGACACACACACACACATGGATGTCATCACTTTTTATTACCAAACATCCATCCAGACACCCAACAAAGGTTTGGGTCAGCCACCCGTATAGTTTGCCTGGTTGCAAAAGGCTTTAAAGTAACGTACAATGTGTACTGGTTAGAGTCCAAAACAGAACTGTTTTAGTATGGAGAATGAGGGGAATTTATAAATGGTTTACAGGAAGTGACGTCCTCAGGGCTGGGACAGGAAGTGAGGTCCTTGGGGACGGGACAGGAAGTGACGTCCTTGGGGCCGGGACAGGAAGGATTTCTCATTTTTGGTCTGTGGAGAGAAAAGAGAGAGGTTTAGTGCATCCCACCGCCCCCTAGCCTGACATGGAATTGGTGTTTTCTGGTCCCTTTGGATGACTCCCAAACACATGTGTGTGACACAGTTAATAAAACCTCAAAGCAGGAGCCAACTCATGATGGGGCAGCAGTCCATGACAGGGCAAATTATAAACAGCGAAATACATCCGGGATGGATTCTTCAGTAAGCAGATGATTGTGGAAATAAAAATGTAAAGATCACTGAGGTGGTCCACTCTTTAAGGCTGGATATGTAATACACCCTGCTTGAGCTTCAGATCCATCTTCACTTCTTATATTTGTTAAATCTTGTGCCTTTATATCTTATACCACACCGTCTCATTTTTCTAAGCCCACTTTATCCTGAGCAGGGCTGCAGGTGGGCCAAGGCCTCTCCCAGTACAATACAATATAATACAATTTATTTTTGTAAAGCCCAAAATCACACAAGAAGTGCCACAATGGGCTTTAACAGGCCCTGCTTCTTGACAGCCCCCCAACCTCGACTCTCTATGAAGAACAAGAAAAAACTCCCAAAAAAACCCTTGTAGGGAAAAAAATGGAAGAAACCTATGGAAAGGCAGTTCAGAGAGAGACCCCTGTCCAGATAGGCTGGGCATGCAGTGGGTGTCAAAAAGAAGGGGGTCAATACAATACAATACACAGAACAGAACAAATCCTCAATACAGTATAAAAAAAAAAATTTTAGGAAATATGGAGTAGAATTTAACAGGAGATGATATCCCATAATATGATTTGGATTTGTTTAGAGTCCTGGAGACCTCATCCATCAAGCTGCCTCCCCCTATTGGCCATTCCACAGCTGAGTCAGCCAATCCAATGACAGGACCCCTCTACCTGATGATTCCTGTGATCCTCCATCAGGGATGACTTTACCTTAGGCAGGCAAAACAACTTGGCAGGTGGGCCGTGGCACCAAGTGGCACATTTGAATACCGAGAAGAGAAACAGAATAAGTGAGGGTGAGTAACAAATTCTAACTATCATGTTACTTATGTTTTATTGCTAATGACTGACAACAGAGATGCAGTCTGTACAGTTAATCAGCAGCTCTAGTCAGGGTGTGCTAAACTGAAGTAGTGAGTCTTTAGCCGGGATTTAAACGCTGAGACCGAAGGGGCATCTCTTATAGTAGCAGGCAGACCACTCCACAATTTATGGGCCCTGTAACTAAAAGTTCGACCTCCCATTGTTATTTTAGTAATCCTTGGAATCATAAGCAGACCGGCATCTTCAGATCTTAATGTGCGCGCTGGTTTGTAAGTCATGATAATTTCAGACAAGTAAGCCGGACCTCAGCCATTTAATGTTTTATATGTTAAAAGGAGGATTTTGAAATCTGCCCTAAACTTAACCGGGAGCCAGTGTAAGGATTTAAGAACTGGAGTGATGTGTTCGTATTTTCTAGTTCTTGTAATAATTCTTGCAGCAGCATTTTGTATTAACTGGAGGCTGTATAAAGAACAGTTTGAACATCCAGTGAACACCGCATTGCAGTAGTCAATCCTACTAGAGATAAATGCAGTAATTAATTTCTCAGAATCCTGTTTATTTAGAAAGTGCCTTAATTTCCCAACTTTTTTAAGATGGAAGAAATGTGATTTGGACAACTTTGTAATATGCGCTTTAAATCCATGGTTTTCAAACTGTGGTACGCATACCACTGGTGGTACTTCAAGTCATGCCAGGTGGTACTTGTGTGGTCCTTTATTTTCCACGAATCGATGTTGCTAGAATGCCAATATGTTGCATATAATCATATATAGTATAAGTATACTACTGTAAATGCGTGGAAGACTCCAAGCCGGCTTTTATTAGGCACTTTAACGTCATAATTATAGTCATTATAGTGATTATAGTGACTTTTTCTTCAAAACAACACGTGCGTAAATTAACGATTCATTGACATTGGTACTTCAGTTTACTGGTCTTCGCAGAGTGGTACTTGTTCAAAAAAGTTTGAAAACCGTGGTTTTAAATGACATGCTAGAGTCAAAGAGAACTCCTAGATTGTGGGCTGATTCAGTAACATTAATGGGGATTCCAACTGAGTTAAATGATGACAGAATATTGTTATGATCAGCGTCATTCCCTCCAACAATTAGCATCTCTGTTTTATCGGTGTTTAAAGACAAGTAGTTCTCATCCATTCACTCCTTTAATTCACTAACACAACTAATTAAAGACAACATTGGAGAAACTTCATTTGATCTAAAAGAAAGGTATAACTGGGTGTCATCTGCATACGAGTGAAAACTAACATGATGTTTCCTAATGAGAGATCCCAGTGGAAGAATGTAAATTGAGAATAGTAAAGGCAAAGGGTGGAAGGCAGGAACAATCAATGGACAGGGTGCCAATACAACACAGGGCAAACACACACATCTACACACTCTGGGAATAAAGACCACAAAAACAGAAAAAGGTTTGGGGTCATCAACCTGCATACTCGAAAAAATAGGTTTCAGTAAAGAAATGTGTCTTCACAGGTTGGAGTCCAATACAGAACTGAGGAAAACTAACACAAATGGCGGTTATGCAAGTGAGCTGGAGGAAATGATGTCAGAAGAGCTGGAACCAGAAGTGATGTCAGAATTACTGGAATCTGAAATAAAGTCCCTTAGGCTCAGGCGGGATTTCCTTCAGCTGGTCTGCAGAGGAAAGAAGAGAAGAGGGTTAGTGATCACTGCCATCCCAGGTCCGGCATGTAATGGCAATTATTTGAGTCCTTTAGCTGCAAAGAAATCAAAACAAATAAGCCCATAAATTAAGTAAAAAAGTGATACTGAACCCGCTTACTGAAATGTATTTAATCCTCAGTAGAAAAGCCTTTGTTGGTATCGAAAGCTTCAAGACGCCTCCTGGATGGAGAAATGAGTCACATGTATTGCTCAGGTGGGATTTCAGCCCATTCTTCTGTCTTTAAATCTCGAAAGTTCCTGGGGTTGCTCTTCTATGAACTCTGACCTTCAGTTCTCTCCATTGATTTTCAATGTGATTCAAGTCAGGTGACTGACTGGGCCATTCTAGCAACTTAATTTTCTTTATTCTCTGAAATCAATTGAGAGTTTCCTTGGATGTGTGTTTGGAATCCGTGTCTTGCTGAAATGTCCCCCCTCTTGATTCATCTTCAGCATCCTGGTAGATGGCAGCAGATTCTTATCAAGAATGTCCTGCTACATTTCTCCATTCATCCTTCCTTCACTTCTATTAGATAGATAGATAGATAGATAGATAGATAGATAGATAGATAGATAGATAGATAGATAGATAGATAGATAGATAGATAGATAGATAGATAGATAGATAGATAGATAGATAGATAGATAGATAGATAGATAGATAGATAGATAGATAGATACTTTATTAATCCCAAGGGGAAATTCCCATACTCCAGCAGCAGCATACTGATACAAAAAACAATTTTAAATTAAAGAGTGATAACAATGCAGGTATAACAGACAATAACTTTGTATAATGTTAACGTTTACCCCACCGGGTGGAACTGAAGAGTCGCATAGTGTGGCGGAGGAACGATCTCCTCAGTCTGTCAGTGGAGCAGGACGGTGACAGCAGTCTCTGTCTCTGAAGCTGCTCCTCTGTCTGGAGATGATCCTGTTCAGTGGATGCAGTGGATTCTCCATGATTGATAGAAGTCTGCTGAGCGCCCGTCACTCTGCCACAGATGTCAAACTGTCCAGCTACATGCCAACAATTGAGCCTGCCTTCCTCACCAGTTTGTCCAGGCGTGAGGCGTCTTTCTTCTTTATGCTGCCTCCCCAGCACACCACCGCGTACAAGAGGGCGCTCGCCACAACCGTCTGATAGAACATCTGCAGCATCTTATTGCAGATGTTGAAGGACGCCAGCCTTCTAAGGAAGTATAGTCGGCTCTGTCCTCTCTTACACAGAGCATCAGTATTGGCAGTCCAGTCTAATTTATCATCCAGCTGCACTCCCAGTTATTTATAGGTCTACACCCTCTGCACACAGTCACCTTTGATAATCACGGGGTCCATGAGGGGTCTGGGCCTTCTAAAATCCACCACCAGCTCCTTGGTTTTGCTGGTGTTCAGGTGTAGGTGGTTTGAGTCGCACCATTTAACAAAGTCCTTGATTAGGTCCCTATACTATAATATACAATATATTAGGTCTGCCAGTATTGTGTGGTGTTTTTGGGGTGATGATGTGCAGCGCCATTTCTCCTCCAAACATGGTGTGTGCAGTGATATCCAAAGAGTTCCATTTTGGTCTAACCTGACCAGACTCTACTCTCCCAGGATTTCATTGGCTTCTTCAAATGTTGTGCAGCAAACTTTCAACAAGCTTCAACATGATCGTTCTTCAGCAGTGAACCTACACACACGCCATGGCGGAGAAGTGCATTACTTTCTTGTTTTCTGCTAATTCCAAGTCTTTCTGAAGCTGACCATGAGTGGTCCTTGGCTCTCGGACAACTCTTCTGATTATTCTTTTGACAGAAATCTTGCGAGGAGCACCTAGTTGTGGCCGGTTTATGGTGAAATGAAGTTCTTTCCACTTCCGGATTACAGCCCTAAGGGTGCTCACTAGGACATTCAGAAGTTTAGAAAAACATCTGTCACAAATGCCATCAGTAAGGGTGAGAAGTTCTTGAGACAGCTCTTTGCTTTTACCCATCATGAGATGCTTCTTGTGTGACACCTTAGGAATGATAAACCATTTTATAGGCGGCCATCAATTAGGACTAATCCAGAGGATATTCATTTGCCCTAATAGGGGGCTCTCAGGATTTCTTTCTAAATCCTGACAGATGTCAGCTGCTTTCTTGGCTTTAAGGCCTTTTTGCACCTTCCTTTCTTTGTGTGTCATTCCACTTTATTACACATAATTTATGGACATATATTTTTTTATTTCTTTATATATTTGGATTACTTGGGTTGTTACCAACATCTGGTGAAAATGTCATGTCAATAGCCCCATTAGAAATAGATTTACTGAGAAAAAGTTGACACATTCAATACTTATTTATATACAGTACTGTGCAAAAGTTTTAGGGAGGTGTGGAAAAATGCTGTAAACAAAGAATGCTTTCAAAAATGGAAGTGTTAATCGTTTATTTTCATCAATCATCAAAATGCAGTGAATGAACAAAAGAGAAATCTAAATCAAATCAATATTTGGCGAGACCACCCTTTGCCTTCAAAACAGCATCAGTTCTTCTAGGTACACTTGCACACAGTTTTTGAAAGGAACTCGGCTGGTAGGTTGTTCCAAACATCTTGGAGAACTAACCCCAGATCTTCTGTGGATGTAGGCTTCCTCACATCCTTCTGTCTCTTCATGTAATCTCAGACACACTTGATGATGTTGAGATCAGGGCTCTGTGGGGGCCATACCATCACTTCCAGGACTTCTTGTTCTTCTTTATGCTGAAGATAGTTCTTAATGACTTTGGCTGTATGTTTGGGGTCGTTGTCCTGCTGCAGAATACATTTGGGGCCAATCATTCGCCTCCCTGATGGTATTGCATGATGGATAAGTATCTGTCTGTATTTCTCAGCATTGAGAACACCATTAATCCTGACCAAATCTCCAACTCCATTTGCAGAAATGCAGCCCCAAAAGTTCAAGGAACCTCCACCATGCTTCACTGTTGCCTGCAGACACTCATTATTGTATCGCTCTCCAGCCCTTCGACGAACAAACTGCCTTCTGCTACAGCTAAATATTTAAAATTTTGACTCTTCAGTCCAGAGCACCTGCTGCCATTTTTCTGCACCCCAGTTCCTATGTTTTCATACATACTTGAGTCTCTTGGCCTTGTTTCCACGTCGGAGGTATGGCTTTTTGGCTGCAACTCTTCCATGAAGACCACTTCTGGCCAGACGTCTCCAGACAGTAGATGGGTGTACCTGGGTCCCACTGGTTTCTGCCAGTTCTGAGCTGATGGCACTGCTGGACATCTTCTGATTTCGAAGGGTAATAAGCTTGATGTGTCTTTCATCTGCTGCACTAAGTTTCCTTGGCCGACCACTGCGTCTACGATCCTCAACGTTGCCCGTTTCTTTGTGCTTCTTCAAAAGAGCTTGAACAGCACATCTTGAAACCCCTGTCTGCTTTGAAATCTTTGTCTGGGAGAGACCTTGCTGATGCAGTAGAACTACCTTGTGTCTTGTTGCTGTGCTCAATCTCGCCATGACATGAAACTGTCTTCACAACCTCACCTTGGTAGCAGAGTTTGGCTGTTCCTCACCCAGTTTGAAGCTGTTTCTGTTTCAGTTAATGACTGTGTTTCAACCTACGTGTGACATTGATGATCATTAGCACCTGTTTGGTAGAATTGGTTGATCAGACACCTGACTAGAATCCTACAAAATCTCTGACTTTGTGCAAGTGGACCGATAAGAACTGATGCTGGTTTGAAGGCGAAAAGGTAGAAACACCAAATATTGATTTGATTTAGATTTGTCTTTTGTTCGCTCACTTTGCATTTTGTAAATTGATAACAGTAAATAATCATATACAGTGCATCCGTAAAGTATTCCCAGCGCATCACTTTTTCCACATTTTATTATGTTTCAGCCTTATTCCAAAATGGATTAAATTCATTTTTTTCCTCAGAATTCTACACACAACACCCCATAATGATAACGTGAAAAAAGTTTACTTGAGGTTTTTGCAAATTTATTAAAAATAAAACAATTGAGAAAGCACATGTACATAAGTATTCACAGCCTTTGCCATGAAGCTCAAAATTGAGCTCAGGTGCATCCTGTTTCCCCTGATCATCCTTGAGATGTTTCTGCAGCTTCATTGGAGTACACCTGTGGTAAATTCAGTTGACTGGACATGACTTGGAAAGGCACACACCTGTCTATAGAAGGTCCCACAGTTGACAGTTCATGTCAGAGCACAAACCAAGCATGAAGTCAAAGGAATTGTCTGCAGACCTCCGAGACAGGATTGTCTCGAGGCACAAATCTGGGGAAAGTTACAGAAAAATGTCTGCTTCTTTGAAGGTCCCAATGAGCACAGTGGCCTCCATCATCCGTAAGTGGAAGAAGTTTGAAACCACCAGGACTCTTCCTAGAGCTGGCTGGCCATCTAAACTGAGCGATTGGGGGAGAAGGGCCTTAGTCAGGGAGGTGACCAAGAACCTGATGGTCACTCTGTCAGAGCTCCAGAGGTCCTCTGTGGAGAGAGGAGAACCTTCCAGAAGGGCAACCATCTCTGCAGCAATCCACCAATCAGGCTTATATGGTAGAGTGGCCAGACAGAAGCCACTCCTTAGTAAAAGGCACATGGCAGCCCGTCTGGAGTTTGCCAAAAGGCACCTGAAGGACTCTCAGACCATCAGAAAGAAAATTGGTCTGGTCTGATGAGACAAAGATTGAACTCTTTGGTGTGAATGTCAGGCGTCACGTTTGGAGGATACCTGACACCATCCCTACAGTAAAACATGGTGGTGGCAGCATCATGCTGTGTGGGGATGTTTTTCAGCGGCAGGGACTGGGAGACTAGTCAAGATAAAGGGAAAGATGACTGCAGCAATGTACAGAGACATCCTGGATGAAAACCTGCTCCAGAGCGCTCTTGACCTCAGACTGGGGCGACGGTTCATCTTTCAGCACGACAACGACCCTAAGCACACAGCCAAGATATCAAAGGAGTGGCTTCAGGACAACTCTGTGAATGTCCTTGAGTGGCCCAGCCAGAGCCCAGACTTGAATCCGATTGAACATCTCTGGAGAGATCTTAAAATGGCTGTGCACCGACGCTTCCCATCCAACCTGATGGAGCTTGAGAGGTGCTGCAAAGAGGAATGGGCGAAACTGGCCAAGTATAGGTGTGCCAAGCTTATGGCATCATATTCAACAAGACTTGAGGCTGGAATTGCTGCCAAAGGTGCATCGACAAAGTATTGAGCAAAGGCTGTGAATACATGTGGACATGGGATTTCTCAGTTTTTTTATTTGTAATAAATTTGCAAAAAACCTCAAGTAAACTTTTTTCACGTTGTCATTATGGGGTGTTGTGTGTAGAATTCTGAGGAAAAAAATGAATTGAATCCATTTTGGAATAAGGCTGTGACATAACAAAACGTGGAAAAAGTGATGCGCTGTGAATACTTTCCGTACCCACTGTATATATATAATTCACTAAGCCGCCGACAAGTAGCCACCCATGGAAAGCACTCCGGAAGGGGCGTGGATTCACTAAACCACCAACAAGTAAGACGCCAATGGCGCACGCAGGAAGGAGCCACGCCCACCAACTCTTAGACCATTGGATACGATGAAAGCTTGCAGAGCCACGCCCACCAACTCGGAAAACATGCCGTCATTTCTGTTTGTCTGTGCCACAGTCCACATGCACCTCTGAGCCACATTGACTTTTCATTAGTCAACCTCAGTGGAACCTTGGTTCACACAGAGGTAGCGCCAGAGAGAGAGCCACGCAGTCCTTTAACACTGAAGTTAAAACACAATGAAGGAAGCAGTCTTTAAAAACCAATAAGCCCTGTGCCTCTTTTCCATTAGCGTCTCACCTGCTTCACCGCCCTGCAACAGTCGAGACGCTCTCTCTGCAGCTGACCTTCTCTGTGCCTGACTCCACTACTGTCAGTCGCCTGATTAAAAATGGCCTTTTCAATGTGAGCTATGGACCCGCTATACCACAGGAACACATTGCCTTCGAGCCTGCTCTTGCTCACTCTAACGTATCGGCTTTCTCTCTCTTTCCTCACTCGCTCACACACTGCACAGGGGAGAAATGCCCGCAGCACGACTCCACCCGGAAACTGTTTCAGCCACACTTCCACGCCCCTCGCTATGCTGTAAGTGCGATGATTATTTATATAAAAATGGGCTTTTGAAGGGGAGCTGTGGACCTGCTATACCACAGGATCACCTGTGACATTGTCTTCACATTGTTTTACTTTTATTTCTGATCCCGTCGAGCAGATCAGACACCCAGGCAAACAACACTGAATAATCAATAGCTCCAACTACTTTGCCCACCCCAACTCCTCACCTGAGTCAGTTTCGTCTGTGTTCAGCAGTGTTTCCCAAACTCGGTCCTGGTGAATCCCTGTGGATGCAGGGTTTTGTTCCAACCAGATTCCTAATCATTAATGCCGGTGAAACTCATCAGGGATAAATCGGTTTTTCAAACGCAGACGTGTAGCAGATTAGTCTAGCAGGATGTAATAATCCGAGATGAATGCGCGCCCTCGCGCTGAGTGAAAAGCCAATATATATTGAGTCTAGAAAACATGATCAGCAAGTCTTTGATAGGCTGCAACAAAATGATGAAAGAACGGGCGCATCTTTTTCTCACAAGCTGGGTGGGTGGGTGTTAGTTAATTAGTTATTCGAAGGATTTCAAGATATAATATACACAAGAGGTAACACTGCAAAACCAGCCCAAACCAGAAAAGACGGCTGGCAAAAAGTGGCTGACAAATTAAAACGCGTGTGCATTGTACTTACTGAAAGCAGTGTTACGGATTTTGCAAATGTTCATTTTTTTTCCCTCTGCTTAAAAAACATTAAAAAAGTGGCGTGATTATGCGGCGTACACTACGCTGCGGGTTGGTATGCAGCGTGTAAAACAGTTTGTCGCGGATAATTTGCCTTTTACTTTAACACGAAGACAATTTCCTGTTAGATTTGCCTTTGCGATGACAATTGGTAAGGCACAGGGCCAAACTTTCAAAAAGATGTTCATGTATCTGCCAAAACCAGTTTTCAGTCACGGACAGTTGTATGTTGCTCTCTCCAGAGTTCCATCTTTTCATTCACTTACTGGTATGCCTGCAGGAACACGTGCAGCGAGCGAGCGACACACACACACATACAGGCGCGGGAGAGAGAGAGCGCTGGACGCATATGAATAATAATACTTCATTACATTGATATACCAGTGTTTTCAGTATTCAAAGCGCTATCCACACAGGGAGGAACCGGGAAGCGAACCCAAAATCTTGCACAGTCTCCTTACTGCAAAGTAGCAACACTACTTCTGCGCTACAAGGCAGTTAAAGAATACACTGGCCTCGATTTTATTTTCACTTCTATTTGGACAACTGTGTCGTTCAGGAAGTGTTCACCCATCAATACATAATTATGCAGCGTATGCTACGCCGCGGGTTGGCTAGTTATTTATATTTCTGAAAGCATTCTTTGTTTACAGCATTTTTTCACACCTGCCTAGAACTTTTGCACAGTACTGTATATATATATATATATATATATATATATATATAGGGCGGCACGGCGCAGTGGTGGCACTGCTGCCTTGCAGTAAGGAGACCTGAGTTCGCTTCCCGGGTCCTCCCTGCGTGGAGTTTGCATGTTCTCCCCGTGTCTGCGTGGGTTTCCTCCCACAGTCTAAAGACATGCAGGTTAGGTGCACTGACGATCCTAAATTGTCCCTAGCTTGGGGTGTGTGGGTGTGTGTGCCCTGCGGTGGGCTGGCACCCTTCACAGGGTTTGTTTCCTGCCTTGCGCCCGCCGTTGGCTGGGATTGGCTCCAGCAGACCCCCGTGACCCTGTAGTTCGCTATATCCTAACTAGGATATAGCGGGTTGGATAATGAATGGATGGATATTTAGCATATGGCTGACAACACGTTATTCTACAACCCCAAATCAAAAAACGTTGGGACCGTATGGAAAATGCTAATATTAATAAAAAATAAAAAAACACAATGATACTTAAATGGACTTTGAATTTTATTTCACTCGACAAAATAACACATTAAACGCTTCATTGCTTGGTACCCTCAGTGCCAAAATGTCTTTTAAGTGATGTAAGAAGGATTTACGACAGTACAAAGTGCTGAATGCTTTAACGTTTTGTGGGATGTGGTGCAGGCCTGAAATGCAAGAATGAATGTCTATTAACAAAGGAAATGTAGCTGACCAGACAAAACATGAAATATCTTGGGTTCATACTGTCTGCAATGAAATAAAAGTCAAAGTACATCACTGCGGTTTTTTATTTGCTTTTTCCATACAGTCCCAACTTTGCCAGCATTACCTGGCAAATATAATAAATTTCTAACTTTGCATGGGTAATCTCTTTGGATAATGCAAACTTTACCCGGGTAATGCCAGGTTAATCCAATTTCTGGTTGTACCCATAACAAATATATAAAATAACAAAATGCCCAGTCATCCATCACTTGTCTATGCCCAGGCGTAATCTGGTATCCACAAGAGGGCCGGAATGTCTAGTGAACAAAGGCAACAAGACGCACAAAGAAAGACGGGCGTAAGGGCCAGCATATCTGGGGAACAGAGGGTCATATATGCACAATCTAATCGAGACAGACGGACTTACTGATACCAGCATAGGAGAGAGCTTCCTCTCACCCACAATTACAGCAGCCCAGGTAAGCAGAGAGCTGAGGAGACTTCGTGCCAGCAAAGCAGCGGGTCCAGATGGAGTATCGCCACAACTGCTGAAGGTCTGTGCGTTGGAGCTGGGGAGTCCTCTACAGTGCATCTTCAATCTGAACCTGGAACAGGGGAGAGTCCAGAGGCTTTGGAAAACATCTTGCATCAGCCCAGTCCCAAAGGTATCACGTCCTGGTGAGCTGAATGACTTCAGGCTTGACTTGAAGACCATGGAGCAGCTGCTTCACCACCTGAGGTCACAGGTCAGCCACGCCCTCGACCCTCTGCAGTTCACATACCAGTAGAAGGTGGGAGTGGAGGATGCCATCATCTACATGCTACACTGATCCCTCTCCCACTTGGACAAAGGCAGTGGTGCTGTAAGAATTATGTTTCTGGACTTCTCTAGCGCCTTTAACACAATCCAACCTCTGCTCCTCAGGGACAAGCTGACAGAGATGGGAGTAGATTCATACCTGGTGGCATGGATCGTGGACTATCTTACAGACAGACCTCAGTATGTGCATCTCAGGAACTGCAGGTCTGACATTGTGGTCAGCAGCACAGGAGCGCCGCAGGGGACTGTACTTTATCCAGTCCTGTTCAGCCGATATACATCAGACTTCCAATACAACTCGGAGTCCTGCCACGTGCAAAAGTTCACTGACGACACTGCTATCATGGGTACATCAGGAGTGGGCAGGAGGAGGAGTATAGGAACCTCATCAAGGACTTTGTTAAATGGTGCGACTCAAACCACCTACACCTGAACACCAGCAAAACCAAGGAACTGGTGGTGGATTTTAGGAGGCCCAGGCCCCTCATGGACCCCATGATCATCAGAGATGACTGTGTGCAGAGGGTGCAGACCTATAAATACCTGGGAGTGCAGCTGGATGATAAACTGGACTGCACTGCCAATACTGATGATCTGTGCAAGAGAAGACAGAGCCGACTATACTTCCTTAGAATGTCTGGCGTCCTTCAACAACAACATCTGCAATAAGATGCTGCAGATGTTCTATCAGACGGTTGTGGCGAGCGCCCTCTTCTACGCGGTGGTGTGCTGGGGAGGCAGCATAAAGAAGAAAGGCACCTCACGCCTGGACAAACTGGTGAGGAAGTCAGGCTCTATTGTAGGCATGGAGCTGGACAGTTTGACATCTGTGGCAGAGTGATGGGCGCTGAGCAGACTCCTGTCAATCATGGAGAATCCACTGCATCTACTGAACAGGATCATCTCCAGACAGAGGAGCAGCTTCAGCGACAGACTGCTGTCACCGTCCTGCTCCACTGACAGACTGAGGAGATTGTTCTTCACCACACTACGCGACTCTTCAATTCCACCCGGGGGGGTAAACGTTAACATTATACAAAGTTATTGTCTGTATGCCTGCATTGTTATCACTCTTTAATATTGTTATTATCAGTATGCTGCTGCTGGAGTATGTGAATTTCCACTTGGGATTAATAAAGTATCTATCTATCTATCTATCTATCTATCTATCTATCTATCTATCTATCTATCTATCTATCTATCTATCTATCTATCTATCTATCTATCTATCTATCTATCTATCTATCTATCTATCTATCTATCATTGTGCCTGTTTTACTAAATGAACATTTCACTGTGCAGTTATATTACATTTTAAAATATCCTTGGTGATTAATAAAGGTCTGTCTCTCTCTGTCTGTCTCTCTAATGTTATTTATTTTAGTTTAAATCCAAGTCATCACTTAAAAAAGTTTTAAATATTCAAAGTTCTCCGATCAACACCTTCTGAGACAATGATCAGAGAACTTTAAATATTTAAAACTTTTGAAAGATTTTGCTCTCATACAGACCATCTTACTGTAGAATAAATCAATGAGGATACCAAATGCTGATGGGTTAGGAGGACAAGGATATCCCAGCCTACACTGTGCTATGTAAGATGTTTAAATCTTAACAGTAATAAAAGTCATCTTTCTGGGTTGCCCTTCAAAATAAACTCACACCATTACTAAAAATCCACCTTAACAAATGGACAAGTGTGTGTGTCTGTGTATCTGTATGTCTGTCCAGTTGCTATGTGTCTGTCACTCCAACAGATGGTGCATAACAAACATTAACACTGATTTTACAAATCCCATACCAAATGGCATATAACAGACATATATGGATTTCATTTGTCATTCTAACAGATGGTGCATCGCAAACATTAACACTGGTTTTATGAATTCTATACCATATATCATATAACAGAGACTTATGTATTGTGTTTGTAATTCTCACAGATGGTGCATCATAAACATTAACATTGCTTTTATGAATTCCATACCAAATGCCATATAACATAGATTTTTGTATTCTGTTTGTAATTCTCACAGATGGTGCATCACAAACATTAACATTGCTTTTATGAATTCTATGCCAAATAACATAATAGGCATATATGGATTTCATTGTCAATCTAACAGATGGTGCATGAAACACAATAACATTAACACTGCTTTTATGAATTCTATACCAAATGGCATATAACAGACACATATGTATTTCATTAGTCATTCTAACAAAAGGTGCATCACAAACATTAAGACTGCTTTTATGAATTCTATACCAAATAACATATAATAGGCACATATGGATTTCATTGGTCATTCTAACAGATGGCGCATAAAACATAATAACATTAACACTGCTTTTATGAATTCCATATCAAATGGCATATAACAGACACAAATGGATTTCATTTATCATTCTAATAGATGGAGCATCACAAACATTAACACTGCTTTTTGGAATTCCATACCAAATGGCATATAACAGACATATGGATTTTATTTGTCATTCTAACAGATGGTGCATTACAAACATTAACACTACTTTTACAAATCCATTTCCAAATGACATAAAACAGAGACATGTATTGTATTTGTCATTCCAACAGGTGGTGCATCACAAACATTAACACTGCTTTCACAAATCCTATACCGAATGGCATATGACAAAGACTTATGCATTGTATTTGTCATTCCAACAGATAGTGCATTAGAAACATTTGTCGTAATGCATTTTAGTATTAGAAATGTTTGTGATGCACCATATGTTTGGACAACAAATGCAACACATTTTATTACTTACATGCATTACCAAATACATTCTAATAGGTGGTGTTCTGCAAATGTTAACGCTGTGGTCAGTCAATGTTGATTACTTAGATTTCAGTCCATCTTAGGCAGGTAGCACATCTGGTTGGCTGGTAATTTCATAGATCACACTTACACACACAGCTACTTTCAGGCTCTTGCTGTTTGGGATGTCTAGGGCACCGAAGTATCGACAATCCAAGGGTGTGAATGTTTAAAGAACACACAGCAAGCAAATGACACGGAGCTGTGAAGTGAACTGTAAACTATTACTCCACTGTCCATAACGTATACACAAATCCACATTATTTAAAATAACTGAGTATCACTTCTTCATGAGTCCTATACTTTTCATTTTAATAGAATAAACAAAACCTTCATTTTACACATTTGCCACAATGCTTTCATGTCCAGCAATTCTACCGAACGTGTAAGCAGCTGCTGCAGGTGGTAATCACGTCACGTCCCGCATGCGGTCACTCAGCAGAACATCAAATAAGTGAATAATGACAAAGCCCCTCTCTGGCAGCATATCATCAAAGAAGACAGAGCATCCTTCAAGGGAATCTTTTCGGCAGACTCTAGCTTTTGTTCTGTGTGGAACACCATGAGAGCGTTTGCTGTGAAAGGGCTAACCTAAATACGCTGGATAACATTTCTGTATTACTGGACCCGTATATTAAAAACACGTCAAAGGAGCGAGCCCCCCCATGGCTGTGTTAGGGTCTGCTGTTGGAGATCTGATCTGAAGGCCTCCATGAACCTGATTCCTCCTGGACCCGCTCCAAATGGAGTTGTAATCTGCTCTCCCTGTTGACCGTATTCTCCTTTCAGAGTCTGTTTTAACAAATCTCACTCTGTCAGTCGCCCCACTTCATTGTTACTTACACTGGGTCACGTTTTTTATTTAGTTTTTTTCTTGTGTTTCGCCATCTCTTCAATTTTAGCTGGTGATTATAAAATTAATTTTTGCTTTGAAAAGCATCTGTTGTGACGGATACTGTATAAAAAAATAAAACTGAAATGATTCACCTCCTGTGGTGGGCTGGGATTGGCTCCAGCAGACCCCCGTGACCCTGTGTTAAGATATAGCGGGTTGGACAATGATTGATTGATTCATTCATCTCGGTTCAGTGTCACCCCTGGTCAAACTGGGGTCCTAAGTGGAATCTTCATTTTGGGCCCCCTCCAAATTCCTCAACTCCTCTCCAAATCCACTATATTAGTATTTCTGATAGCGCCATTAATTTGAACGTTAAACATACAGTGCATCCAGAAAGTATTCACAGCGCATCACTTTTTCCACATTTTGTTATGTTACAGCCTTATTCCAAAATGGATTCAATTCATTTTTTTCCTCAGAATTCTACACACAACACCCCATAATGACAATGTGAAAAAAGTTTACTTGAGATTTTTGCAAATTTATTAAAAATAGAAAAATTGAGAAATCCCATGTCCATAAGTATTCACAGCCTTTGCCATGAAGCTCAGAATTGAGCTCAGGTGCCTCCTGTTTCCCCTGATCATCCTTGAGATGTTTCTGCAGCTTCATTGGAGTCCACCTGTGGTAAATTCAGTTGACTGGACATGATTTGGAAAGGCACACACCTGTCTATAGAAGGTCCCACAGTTGACAGTTCATGTCAGAGCACAAACCAAGCATGAAGTCAAAGGAATTGTCTGTAGACCTCCGAGACAGGATTGTCTCGAGGCACAAATCTGGGGAAGGTTACAGAAAAATTTCTGCTGCTTTGAAGGTCCCAATGAGCACAGTGGCCTCCATCATCCGTAAGTGGAAGAAGTTCAAAACCACCAGGACTCTTCCTAGAGCTGGCAGGCCATCTAAACTGAGCGATCGGGAGAGAAGGGCCTTAGTCAGGGAGGTGACCAAGAACCTGACGGTCACTCTGTCAGAGCTCCAGAGGTCCTCTGTGGAGAGAGGAGAACCTTCTAGAAGGACAACCATCTCTGCAGTAATCCACCAATCAGGCCTGTATGGTAGAGTGGCCAGCCGGATGCCACTCCTTAGTAAAATGCACATGGCAGCCCGCCTGGAGTTTGCCAAAAGGCACCTGAAGGACTCTCAGACCATGAGAAAGAAAATTCTCTGGTCTGATGAGACAAAGATTGAACTCTTTGGTGTGAATGCCAGGCGTCACGTTTGGAGGAAGCCAGGCACCGCTCATCACCAGGCCAATACCATCCCTACAGTGAAGCATGGTGGTGGCAGCATCATGATGTGGGGACTGGGAGACTAGTCAGGATAAAGGGAAAGATGACTGCAGCAATGTACAGAGACATCCTGGATGAAAACCTGCTCCAGAGCGCTCTTGACCTCAGACTGGGGCGACGGTTCATCTTTCAGCAGGACAACGACCCTAAGCACACAGCCAAGATATCAAAGGAGTGACTTCAGGACAACTCTGTGAATGTCCTTAAGTGGCCCAGCCAGAGCCCAGACTTGAATCCCATTGAACATCTCTGGAGAGATCTTAAAATGGCTGTGCACCGACGCTTCCCATCCAACCTGATGGAGCTTGAGAGGTGCTGCAAAGAGGAATGGGCAGAACTGGCCAAGGATAGGTGTGCCAAGCTTGTGGCATCATATTCAAAATGACTTGAGGCTGGAATTGCTGCCAAAGGTGCATCGACAAAGTATTGAGCAAAGGCTGTGAATACTTATGGACATGGGATTTCTGTTTTTTTATTTTTAATAAATTTGCAAAAACCTCAAGTAAACTTTTTTCACGTTGTCATTATGGGGTGTTGTGTGTAGAATTCTGAGGAAAAAAATGAATTTAATCCATTTTGGAATAAGGCTGTAACATAACAAAATGTGGAAACAGTGATGCGCTGGGAATACTTTCTGGATGCAGTGTATCTCTCTATTATAAAAGGAAATCCTGAGACGAGATTTCTTCAAACAGAGTCCCGCGAGATGAGACTTTGGCCATGAGATTTTTGTCAAGTCTCGCCCTCCTCTCCACCATTTATGGTTCACGGCCCACGCCCGCGGTCCTCTCACCTCTCATTGGTGTGAATGCCTTTGTCAGACTCCATTCCTGCTCTCTCAGCTCTTATACATTTTTACATTTTCCTCACTTTAAGTTCCCAATTAAAGAAGACGTATTATGTCCAAATCTTATTGAAGAATTTCATCCTGAAGGGTTATCAACAGAAGAAATGAGTACACAGGCAATCCTAGCACTGAGTAACGATGAAGTCAAACGAATTAACGTGAAAATTGGTTACACGGCAAATTGTTTAAATGCGTATCAATAGACTCTGATGGAACAGTTGTTGGTGATGGTGCGGAAGATGAAAACATCAACTCACAATATCACAAAGAATAATTACAACCGTTAACACTGTCTGGTCTTCCAATGGCCGAATTACTGTTGAGAGAAGGACGTATCCAAGAAAGTCAATGCAGTACGTGTTCAGGGGATAACATTACACAACAATGGAGATCTTGATATGCCATGCATATTAAAACGTTTACAGTTTCCTGTTAGAAGAGCTTTTGCAAAGACAATTAACAAATCACAGGGACAAACATTCGAAAAACTTTATTAGACAGAAAGAAACGAAATTCACTCACGGGCAGTTATACGTGGTGTTGTCACGATGAAAGCCCAAATGCAGAATCAAAATTTATTGCGATATTGATAAAACGTTAATTCAAAAAATTGTTTTTACTGAAGTTTTACAGTAAAAGTGTAAGTTTAAAAAGTTTTTGTGTCTTAATTTCAAAGCCAAACAGAGTGAAATCGTATTACGCAACAAATACCTCTGACACAACATGAAACATAATTTACTTTACGGTGGCGCAGTGGGTAGCACTGCTGCCTCGCAGTTTGGAAACCTGGGTTCGCTTCCCGGGTCCTCCCTGCATGGAGTTTGCATGTTCTCCCCGTGTCTGTGTGGGTTTTCCTCCCACAATCCAAAGACATGCAGGTTAGGTGCATTGGCGATCCTAAATTAGTGTGTATGTGTGTGTGTGCGCCTTGTGGTGGGCTGGTGCCCTGCCCGGGGATTTGTTCCTGCCTTGAACACTGTGCTGGCTGGGATTGGCTTCAGCAGACCCCCATGACCCTGTGTTAGGATATAGCAGGTTGGAGAATGACTGCCTGACTGACAATATGGCACTGTAAAGTTGTACCTTTTAAAGGGAAAATAAAGAAATTATGGGTGGCACGGTGGCACTGTGGTAGCGCTGCTGCCTCGCAGTAAGAAGACCCGAGTTCGCTTTCCAGGTCCTCCCTGCGTGGAGTTTGCATGTTCTCCCCGTGTCTGCTGTGGGTTTCCTCCCACAGTGTACAAATGCATGCAGGTTAGGTGCATTGGCGATCCTAAATTGTTCCAAGTGTGTGCTTGGTGTGTGTGTCCTGTGGTGGGCTGGCACCCTGCCCGGGGTTTGTTTCCTGCCTTGCGCCCTGTGTTGGCTGGGATTGGCTCCAGCAGACCCCCGTGACCCTGTAGTTAGGATATAGCGGGTTGGATGGATGTTTTAGTATTTTTTACTCTCGTTAATTACATGCTATAATGTAAAATAGTTAGTTCTACTATGCATATTGTAACAGATAGAGGCACTGTCGACCCTTGAACCCTCAGATCAGATGTCAGACACCAGATAAAAGTCCAATATGACTTTATTTTATAATAATTATGTGCACCAAGCACACTCCTCTCCACTATACTCATAAATAACACAATAATAAATCAATAATCAATCAATCCTATACTCCCAGACGTGTTGCCACCCTTCCTCCCAGCTCAGCTCACTCGTCTAGGTTTCCCAGTCTTTTATAGTCCATGACCCGGAAGTGCTCCTGAACCCTTGTCCATGTGACTCGTTAGCACTTCCGGGTCGGATGAAAACTCTCCTTCTTCATCCCGGAAGTACGTCATTTCCTCTGTCACGGTAATTAAGACGCACTTCCGGGTTATAGAGCACATGTAAGTCCTTGAGCCTCCCTGCAGCGTCCTCTGGTGGGCCCCACGATGTCCAGCAGGATCGGGAATAAAAACTCCATTGTCCATGATTCCCTGCTGGTCTTTGGGGCATTACCATGCTACAGGGAGGGCTCCATCTAGTGGCCTGGGGGTATTAGTCGGGATGAAACACCGGCCATCTCCCACAATATGTAACATCCATCCATCCATCCATTTTCCAACCCACTGAATCCAAAACACAGGGTCACGGGGGTCTGCTGGAGCCAATCCCAGCCAACACAGGGCACAAGGCAGGAACCAATCCCGGGCAGGGTGCCAGCCCACCACAGCAATATGTAACAATTCCAAGTAAAATAACAATCTGTTTAACACTAGAATTACCAAAGCTTATGAAAAACCTCATAAATCTGACACACCTTAAATCCGCTCACACCTTTCCGTCATCGTCTTTTGTCTTGTAAATGTGTCGATAAGCTGAAACAGCAAGCAACAAAAAGTCCTCAAGCAGCAAAAGTCAGACGGCAGCTTCCACCTGCTGCAATAGACTCTTCAGTACGTGAGCGACTCTCCACGCTAGTGTTTAGATCTGGACAGTGTATGTGCCCAAAACAGAAGTCTGACTGCATTCTCGTACCATTGATCGCATACTGAAGTGTCCGCAGGCTTTCTTCATGGCATTACATGTGTAATTTCTGAGCGTCGATCAAACACAGGAAGCTCTGCAGGTTACTTGTGACTTTATGCTGTAGGAGGATAAGTAAATAAATCAAGGTAAATAACATTCGATTTGGCTTTTATATAAGTCACATACAAATGTTTCTTATGTAAAGACCATCACAATCACAAACAGGACTTTGCCCGATATGTTGGCGAGCTCTGTAAGCCGTGCTGCTTCGGTGGAGGACATGCATTTGGCAGACCGACTGGCAGGATGATGCCCGACCTCTGGGTGGTGGGTGCAGCTGCGTTGTTTTTATATGTGTGTGGACGTTTCTTGTGAGGGGTGGGCTTCTGTTCTCTTTCTCTGACGTAGAACCCTCATCCTCATCTCAGTTCACCTCTGTTATAGCGCGTCTTTATTTGAAAACTAACAGTGTCAGATCAGGGTGAGTGTGAACGCGACTGAGAGAATTAAACTGAATTTTAAAACAATGCTAACCTTCAATAAGTACCATACATTTACAGCGACTCAAATCAAATGTCTGTTTTTATTGTATAAAAGCAACAATAAGAGCAGCTCACTACTCAAAACGTTCATTTTGAGATGCGGGGAGGCCTCGAATTGGCGACCCTTTGCATAGGAGTCAGCAGTTCTTACCGCTGTACTACCAAAGAAGTCGCTACAACGACCCACACTAACCCAATTTCTTTTTCTTCCGTTATAGTCTTGAATAAAAGCGCACTTGTTCTGTTATACTTGTACCTTTTGTGAAAGTGCTTATTTGATAGTAGGACTTCAGTCTTCACACATTATACACTTCATGTCAAAATGTTATGGTTAGTACTAAAACGTGGAAAAAACGTTTGTCTTTTAGGTATGTGTTCAACATTTCTTGCATTTCCTGTCATCCTACACTTACAGTACATAGATCTTTGTAGACACGGAACACACGTGAAATTCATATGTTCCAAATAACAAAATATTATTTACCCTATACAGCTCTAGGTACTACTTCACTCCCTGATAAACCGGACTTGAGCTGGGAGAGCGATTTTTGCACTTTCTGCGGTGATGGGAAAATGGGATAGTAGCCTGCTTGCTGCTTTGGGCTTATTGACACATTTACAAGACAAAAGACTCTGACGGAGAGGTGCAAAGAACTTTAAGGTGAGCCGGATTTACGATTTTTTTGTAAGCTTTGGTAATTCTAGCGTTAAATTGTACATCCGTATCCCCATACTTGAGCAGCTGAACCGCTAAGAGACTAGAGCGTAGCACTGGCTGGGGTATTGGCGAACAAAGCCCCCTAGTAAATACAGTCATATGAAAAAGTTTGGGAACCCCTCTCAGCCTGCATAATAACTGACTCTCCTTTCAACAGTAAAGATAACAGTGGTATGTCTTTCATTTCCTAGGAACATCTGAGTACTGCGGTGTTTTACGAACAAAGATTTTTAGTGACGCAGTATTTAGTTGTATGAAATGAAATCAAATGTGAAAAACTGGCTGCGCACAAATGTGGGTCCCCTTGTCATTGTGCTGATTTGAATGCCTGTCACTGCTCAATGCTGATTACTTGGTGTGATGAGCTCGTTAAGCCTTGAACTTCATAGCCAGGTGTGTCCATCATGAGATATAAAGGTATTTAAGGTGGTCAGTTACAAGTTGTGCTTCCTTCCCTTTGACTCTCCTCTGAAGAGTGACAGCATGGGATCCTCAAAGCAACTCTCCAAAGATCTGAACACAAAGATTGTTGAGTCTCCTGGTTTATGGGGAAGGCTACAAAAAGCCATCTCAGAGGTTTAAACTGTCAGTTTCTGTAACTGTAAGGAATAGAATCAGGAAATGGAAGGCCACAGGCACAGTTGCTGTTAAACCCAGCAGGACTGGCAGGCCAAGAAAAATACAGGAGCAGCATATGAGCAGGATTGTGAGAATGGTGACAGACAATCCACAGATAACCTCCAAAGACCTACAAGAACATCTGGCTGCAGATGGTGTATCTGTACATCGTTCTACAATTCAGCGCACTTTACACAAAGAACATCTGTATGGCAGGGTGATGAGAAAGAAGCCCTTGCTGCAATCACGCCACAAACAGAGTCACTTGTTGTATGCCAATGCTCATTTAGACAAGCCAGATTCATTTGGGAACAAAGTGCTTTGGACTGATGAGACAAAAATGGAGTTATCTGGTCAGAACAAAAAGCACTTTGCATGGCGGAGGTAGAACACCGCATTCCAAGACAAACACCTGCTACCTGCTGTCAAATTTGGTGGAGGTTCCATCATGCTGTGGCGCTGTGTGGCCTGTTCAGGGACTGGGGCCCTTGGTAAAGTCGAGGGTCAGATGAATTCAACCCAAGATCAACAAATTCTTCAGGATAATGTCCAAGCATCAGTCACAAAGTTGAAGTTACTCAGAGTTTAGATATTCCAACAAGACAATGACCCAAAACACAGTTCAAAATCTACAAAGGCATTCACGCAGAGGGAGAAGTACAATGTTCTGGAATGGCCGTCACAGTCCCCTGACTTGAATATCATCGAAAATCAATGGGATGATTTGAAGCAGGCTGTCCATTAAATTGAACTGAACTGGAGAGATTTTGTATGAAGAATGGCCAACAATACCTCCATCCAGAATCAGTCACTCATCAGAGGCTATAGGAGGACAGCGTTTAGAGGCTGTTAGATTAGCAAAAGGAGGCTCAACTAAGTATTGATGTCATATCTCTGTTGAGGTGCCCACATTTATGTACCTGTCTAATTTTGTTATGATGCATATTGCATATTTTCTGTTAATCCAATAAACTTCATGTCACTGCTGAAATCCTACTGTGTCCATAAGGCATGTCAGATATTAAAAGGAAGTTCAGCCAATGAGAAACAAAAATCTAAAGAATTAAGAGGGGGTCCCAAACCTTTTCATATGACTGTAAATAAATAACAAAGAAAGAACCACATATCACTAAACCCTAACTTTTCCTGTCAAATGAAAATATATTTTAAATGATCAAAGCCTAAAAAGCGAACATTTATGTGCTTCTTCAGTCTCTTTATTGCATATCACAACAGCACACATCTACGTTTTCTAAAGGTGTAGGCCTCTTGGAGGTCTGATGTTAGACAAGCTGATCACATGCTGCTGTGCCATGGAGGACCTCGAGGGTGTCATGGCGAAAAACTGGGAACTGAATGGGTCTCTGCAATCCACAGGGCAACCCATAGATTTGGACTTTAATGGTATTTTACGGTATACATGGTCCCCCTAATTTCAGGGACAATTGACTGACAAGCTGTTCCATAGCCAAGGGGCAGCAGTTCCCTCATTAGTTCATTAACTATTAAGCAGGTAGAAGGTCTGCAGTTGATCCCAAGTGGGGAGCTTCCATTTGGAAGTTGTCACTGTGAACTCTCAATATGAGGTCCAAAGAGCTGCTTTGAGGTATAGGAAAATAGGCTGAAGTGGTATGGACGTGTTGTGGCACTGCCACATAAATGCTATCTGTCTTTTAGTCCTCCTCAATGTCAACCCTGTAGCTGCCTATGCATCCTTATTATGGTGGGAGAGGAGGAAAAAGAAAAGAGAAAAGGTTTTCAACTCATACTGCTAAATGGGACAAAACAATGGCAGACGTTGACTACCCATGGCCAGAGAATGGATTGCCTCGTCTGCTTATGGAGGTGGTCACCTCAAAGAATTTGCTGGCCGACCAGTTCTGAAGTAGAACTGGATGGGACAGTCAGGAGAAATTAAAGTGGGTGAGATAAGAGCGATCCTTGCTTACCAGGAGTACCACGTTTGGAGACTCAGGGCAATAGGGAACAAGGAAAATGGACTCATGTTATCATAGGAACAAGACAGAATACATGTGTGTGAATGAGAGGGAGGACGGTGGAATGGTGAGGATGAGAGGAGTAGAGTTGGTGAAGGTGGAGGAATTTAAATACTTGGGATCAACAGTACAGAGTAATGGGGATTGTGGAAGAGAAGTGAAGAAAACACTGCAGGCAGGGTGGAATGGGTGGAGAAGAGTGTCAGGAGTGATTTGTGACAGATGGGTATCAGCAAGAGTGAAAGGGAAGGTCTACAGGATGGTAGTGAGACCAGCTATGTTATATGGGCTGGAGACGGTGGCACAGGAGACAGAGCTGGAGGTGGCAGAGGTAAAGATGCTAAGATTGGCATTGGGTGTGACAAGGATGGATAGGGACGTCATTTGGGCTCTCCCTGTACGTGAGTAGCCCCTGGTCCTTGTTGCATTTGCAATAATCCTCGGAAATGATTTGTCAAATGAAAGCAGGAATCGTAACACACAATGCCCTGTGGAAACTTGGTAATGGGTACATTTTTTTCAAACAAAAGAAGTATAGACATTTGGAATCAGTGACCATGGAGTGTGGTAGAAGGACTTTCTAATTTGTGTAACAGAATGGAAAACACTCCAAGAAGAGTTGGGGAATTACCCCATATAATGCCCTTCAGACTAAATGAAAAACGATGAAAGACCAAAGCATTTTGTAGTGATCATAACCGAAAATGAACCAAAGTGAAAAATGACAAAAATTGACAAAAGTGTTGTCGTTACATGAGGTTTATATATACAAAATGGTGGCAGGAAATGATTTAACACAGAAAGTGACACCAACACAGACAGACGAAAGTGATGTCATCAGGGTGGAACCAGATTGAGATCATCCATAGTAGCCAAGAGTGATGTCATTACAGAGGGGCTGGATGTGACTTCATTACTGACGGGCCAGACGTGACTTCATCTTTAGGGGTCGGAAGTGACGTCAATATTAGGAACCGGAAGTGACGTCATCAGGGCAAAACCGGATTGAGATCATCCATGGTAGCCAAGAGTGATGTCATTACAGAGGGGCTGGATGTGACTTCATTACTGACGGGTCAGACATGACTTCATCTTTAGGGGTCGGAAGTGACGTCAATATTAGGAACCGGAAGTGACGTCATCAGGGTGGAACCAAATTGAGATCATCCATAGTAGCCAAGAGTGATGTCATTACAGAGGGGCTGGATGTGACTTCATTACTGACGGGCCAGACGTGACTTCATCTTTAGGGGTCGGAAGTGACGTCAATATTAGGAGCCGGAAGTGATGTCATCAAGGCAAAACCAGATTGAGATCATCCATAGTAGCCGGAAGTGACGTCATTATGGAGGGTCCAGACGAGACGTCATCTTTAGGGGTTGGAAGTGACGTCATCATAGCGGAGCTGGAAGTGATGTCATCATGGCAGAGCTGGAAGTGACGTCATCACAGGGGATCCAGAAAGTGACGTCATCGATGGTATTCGGAGATGGGATTGCTGTGTAGTGGCCATTTTGGGAAACTGGACGTATTGTAGGTAAGGGGATGTTATGATTATTTTTCTTCTTTGGTTCTGTCGAAAGAGAGAGAGAGGCACACCCAATCAAGCCTTTATCTTGTGTAATGTCACTCACCATAGGGCTTTTTGGCTGCCTCCTAAGCGCACGTGTGTGACGTGTGGTAGTAGGACCTTCTAACGTCTTCTTGACCTGATTGAGGACCCAACTGGACATGTGGTGGACTGAATGGCCTGTTCTTGTCCAAACTGCAGATTGATCTCCTTTGGAAGCTTCTCCTTTGTCTGGTGTTTGAATGATCTTGCAACCTACCTTGGCTTGTGTGGCCCAGTATTATAACCCTTGAGCTCTTCACAAAGTAACCCCCGTGCATGCTGCTCTATAAAATTTTCATAGTCTGGTAAACAAGAAGAGGACATGTCGACCAAAAATTAAATTTTAAAAACAGCAGGCTGAAATAAAAATATCCCCACAAATCTAAGAATAACAAAAAATGTGAGGGAAGATGGAAGCACTCAGAGAGGAGGTGAGAAATGTGAAGGACAGTAATTGATAATGAGATGGCGCGCGGCCCTGGTGAAGTCGCACGTGTTTAACGAGGACGGATGACTGAATGAGTTTAATAAGGAATGGCTGACTTCGGGCACGGAGATGTAGGAACATTTCTTTAATCCGTTCATTTAAACCATTCGGCGTGGAACCTTTCATTGATCCATTTTTGCTAGACATTTTGAAATGAAGCCTGAATTGATAGCTCGTGGCTTCGGGGTACACGGAATGAAAGCCCTCGTAATTAGCATTGTGTCTGTTTCCATTCTTATTATTTAATCGCTGCAAATTCTTAGCATCTTTATTGTGCCATGAAAACATTGAGCGCAGCTTCTTTATAGGATGTGTATGATTTAAGGCGGGGTGGGGGGGGGGGGATTTACAATTGTCTTTTTATAGCATGGCTTCCTCACGTGGAATGATAGACAGCATAAAATAAGTCCTTTAAAGGTGGCCATCCTTTTAATTGAATGAAGCTCATAAAATTTGTAGGGCCATTTGAGATGAAACACTCCCAATTGTGCATTTAGAGATTAATAATGTAATATACTTGATAAGCCAGTCAAAAGAAAGAACAATCCCATATATAATAGAATGCTGTGCAAATGTCCTACGATGGTCAATTTAGATTAGTGAGTTAAAAATAAAAAGTTCCAGACATTCCAAAAGTCCCCTCTATAATATTCGGGATTTTTTTCCTTGATTTGCCCCTTTGCTCCACAGTTTAAATTCAGACGTTGTGATTCAATTGCACATGACAGACAGTCATTTAAGGGGATATGCGCACATTTTTGATCACACAACACTATTTCTACATGTTGCTCCCCATTTCAGGGCACTATAATTATGTCTATTGAACTAATTTTGGTGCCTTCTAAAATCAGTGATGATTTAGGTGTGTCACATTCAAATATGCAATTACTTATGAGGTCAGTTATTTTATATTGCCACACATGTACGTGCAGAGCCCCGTATGGCTCAGGTAAGATGGGTAGTACCAGCTTCAGACAGAAGGGGGCGCTGTCACTAATGGTGTCTCTTGTTTCCTTCCAAAGTGTGAAACTGTTGCAAAGAAACAATGCCTAGCCCCACCCAATGGGCCTCGGAAGCCCCACCCCCTCCAGGAGCGAGCCAATGTATAAACGGGGAGCCGAGGACTGGAATCGAGACTGAGCTCTCTGTGATTAACAAGTGTGAGGAGCACATATGATTTATTATTGTATTTATATTTATTTATTATGTGTATTTATTCTTCTTTATTGTGTCCTCGGGGATGGAACTTTTGTTTTGGAACTATTTATTATTAAACAACATTGTGACATCTCAACTATTGAACCACGTTGTTTTTTTCAGTTGACAGTGTTAGAGTTGATTTTTAACGTTTAATATGATTGTCACTATTTGATTATATACTGATTGCACCGTATGACTTATGTTCTTGTTAACTGTTGGCATTTGTGTTTAGCACTCTTAGAAATTATTTTAGCTAAAGCCTCTTGACCTTTGACCCAGTCCCACTGTTACTTCTCTGCAAAGTTAAGTATTGATTAGAGAACCTGCATAAACTTGTGTAGCAGACTGCTGATGCCAAGGGTCCGTTTATCAGTAACTTGCATGAGAAAGTAAGCTAATCATGTACTTCTGTTATTAATCCTTTCAATCCAGCAGGCCAACTTGCAATATATAGCAGTATATATATATATATATATATATATATATATATACTAGCAAAATACCCGCGCTTCGCAGCGGAGAAGTAGTGTGTTAAAGAGGTTATGAAAAATAAAAGGAAACATTTTAAAAATAACGTAACATGATTGTCAATGTAATTGTGTTGTCATTGTTATGAGTGTTTCTGTCATATATATATATATAATATATACACACACACACACAAACATATATATACATATACATATGTACATATATATACATATCTACATATACACATATATACATATAAACATATATATATATATATATATATATACATACATATACACAGCCACATATATATATATATATACACATATCAACATATATATACACATACATATACACACATATACATATATACATATACACATACATACATACACATACATTATATATATATATATATACACACACACAGACACATATATCTACATATATATATTTACATATCTACATATATATATACATATCTACTTATATATACACACATATATACATATCTACATATATATATATATATATATACACATATATATACATATATATATATATATATATATATATATATATATATATATATATATATATATATATATATATGTATATATATAGACATACATACATACATACATACATACATACATACATACACATTATATATATATATACCAGCTGAAATACCCAGCATTGCCTGGGAGGAAAATAAAGTGTTTTTTTTAATTGTTTGAGAAAAATATAATTAGAAAAAACACAACTTTAAAAATAAAAATAAATATGAGTCAGTTGTTCAAACCCAAAAAAGCGATCATAATATCAGACCCCAACTTATACGCCCGTTCAAAAATGCAACACTTAAATTTTTTGCCTCCTCTAATCTTGCATCAATTTCTCAGATGCATTGAATTGTGTGGCAGCAGCGCACTTACCAATTTCTTTTGCCACTTCAAAGACATTTAATTTAAAATCAGCTTCATATTTTCTCCTGATCGAACGCTCCATTGTAGATAAGGGATGGTCTTACGATAAAAGTGTATGAGGGTGTGAGATACAAAAAATACAAAACAGTGCAAATGTTGCTTCGGAATAGTTCGGGTATTAGCATGTGGTCACGAAGGCATAATAGAGAAAGAGAGAGAGAGGTTAGGCAGTGTGTTCTGTGGTTACTCTCTCAGGTGGGCATTAGCGGAGGCAAGGTGCACTGCAACACGTGGCGAGACGTGGAGTAACTGGAACAGAGGCTGGCGAGTGAATGAGGAAGGCCCCGCCCCCATGCTCTGAGCCCACAGCCACTCTGTTGGATTTGCATAAATACATCGATACCGCAAGTGAACTTTGGTACTTAGTGTGACTATTTGAGACTTACTTTTCTGTTCAGGTACTCGTTTCCTTTATGTAATCCGCGGATTCTCCGTTATTTTTTGTTCGTTTATTATGATTATAGTTATTTATTGATTCCCTTCTTTAGCTGACTGCCTGCTCATATAAGGCGGTCCGCTTTTTTTTTTTTTTTGAACAGGTTTGATTCATCCAAGTGATCACTCGGGCTCCGTTCATTCACTTCACGTGAGCCGCTCTCTCGCTTCTTATTCTTTCGCTGCCTCCTCAATTGTGTAATGAATGTTTTCTTCAGCGCTTCGGTTGTTGAAACCCAAAAAAGCGATCATAATATCAGACCCCAACTTTTACGCCCATTCAAAAATGCAACATTTAAATTTTTTGCCTCCTCTAATCTTGCATCAATTTCTCAGATGCATTGAATTGTGTGGCAGCAGCGCAGTTACCAATTTCTTTTGCCACTTCAAAGACATTTAATTTAAAATCAGCTTCATATTTTCTTCTGATCGAACGCTCCATTGTAGATAAGGGATGGTCTTACGATAAAAGTGTATGAGGGTGTGAGATACATAAAACACAAAACAGTGCAAATGTTGCTTTGGAATAGTTTGGGTATTAGCATGTGGTCACGTAGGCATAATAGAGAAAGAGAGAGAGAGGTTAGGAGTACATGCTGATACAGCGCATTGCCTCACCTACAAAAAAAGGCAGTGTGTTCTGTGGTTACTCTCTCAGGTGGGCATTAGCATATCATAATGTCTTAGATCAATAGCGAGAGTTTTCCGCTTTCGACTTGGACAACAGACAGTATAAAATACCATAAATTATACAGTAAAATCCAGTCCTGACGGTATATACGGTAATAAAAACAAAAACACAACTTTAAAAATAAAAATAAATTAACAATGAAGACTAACTAATGTGTTTGTCTTGCGGTCTTGTATGTATGAAACAGGACAATAGATGTTGGCACTGTATCTGATCGTGTTCAGTTCTTACGGGAAAGAGTTCCCCAGGTGGGGAGAAAAGCACATGCCCGTGATATCTGTGGCAATCAGCAGCTACCCTCTAAAACACACGTTGCTCTGATTTCTCTCTCAAAAACGTTAAACGTTACTCCTTAACAATCTGTAGATGGTAATGTCTGTTGAACACACAGGTATCGCTAGCTAAGCGGAGGCAAGGTGCACTGCAACACGTGGCGAGACGTGGAGTAACTGGAACAGAGGCTGGCAAGTGAATGAGGAAGGCCCCGCCCCCATGCTCTGAGCCCACAGCCACTCTGTTGGATTTGCATAAATACATCGATACCACTATTTGAGACTTACTTTTCTGTTCAGCTACTCATTTCCTTTATGTAATCCGCGGATTCTCCATTATTTTTTGTTCGTTTATTATGATTATAGTTATTTATTGATTCCCTTCTTTAGCTGACTGACTGCTCATATAAGGCGGTCCGCTTTTTTTTTTTTTTGAACAGGTTTGATTCATCCAAGTGATCACTCGGGCTCCGTTCATTCACTTCACGTGAGCCGCTCTCTCGCTTCTTATTCTTTCGCTGCCTCCTCAATTGTGTAATGAATGTTTTCTTCAGCGCTCTTTCGCGCTCTTCCTTGTTTTCTACGTACTACGTTTACAGTCAGTTCACGTGATTACGTGGGAGGCGTGATGACACGATATGCAACTCCGCCTCCCATGGCCATCGAGGTGCAGTCTATTACAGTATATGGACAAAAAAGAGGTTCCAGTTATGACCATTACACGTAGAATTTCGAAATGAAACCTGCCTATCTTTTGTAAGTAAGCTGTAAGGAATGAGCCTGCCAAATTTCAGCCTTCCACCTACACGGGAAGTTGGACAATTAGTGATGAGTCAGTCAGTCAGTCAGTGAGTCAGTGAGGGCTTTGCCTTTTATTAGTATATATATATATATGTATATCAGTAATTTTGTATTGCCACACATGTATGTGTAGGGAGCCCCCAGATGGCTCAGGTAAGATGGGTAGTACCAGCTTCAGGCAGAAGGGGGCGCTGTCACTAAAGGTGTCTCTTGTTTCCTTCCAAAGTGTGAAGCTGTTGCCAAGAAACAATGTTTAGCCCCACCCAATGGGCGTCGGAAGCCACACCCCCTCCGGGAGCGAGCCAATCTATAAATGGGGAGCCGAGGATTGGAAATGAGACTGAGCTCTCTGTGATTACCAAGTGTGAGGAGCACATTTGATTTATTATTGTATTTATATTTATTTACTATGTTTATTTATTCTTCTTTATTGTGTCCTCGAGGATTGAACTTTTGTTATGGAACTATTTATTATTAAACAGCATTGTGACATCTCAACTATTGCACCACGTTGTTTTTCAGTTGACAGCGTTAGAGTTAATTTTTACCGTTTAATATGATTGTCACTATTTGATTATATACTGATTGTACCGTATAACTTATATTCTTGTTAACTGTTGGCTTTTGTGTTCAGCACTCTTAGAAATTATTTTAGCTAAAGCCTCTTAACCTTTGACCCAGTCCCACTATTACTTCTCTGCAAAGTTAAGTATTAATTAGAGAATCTGCACAAACATGTGTAGCAGACCGCTGATGCCAAGGGTCCGTTTATTAGTAACTTGCATGAGAAAGCTAATCATGTATTTCTGTCTTTAACCCTTTCAACCCGCCAGGCCAATTTTCAGGTCAGCCACAAAGCAGTATATACCCAAAAGGCACACCAATCTGAATATTTTTTTCCCTACAAGGGTTTTTTTGGGGGGGAGTTTTTTCTTGTCTTCTTAGAGAGTCAAGGCTGGGGGGGCTGTCAAGAGGCAGGGCATGTTACAGCCCATTGCGGCACTTCTTGTGTGATTTTGGGCTATACAAAAAACAAATTGTATTCTATTGTATATCTGTTACGCTATGCATCTGTTATGCTGCTGCACTCCATAAATCTTGCTGCAGTAGAGTCATATTCCTGACAGGCTGCCTCAAGTCTCTGCCTTATAACCTGGCTGGCCGAAATATCATATAACAGTCACTTTTTAATTATGCTGTTACGCTACTTCTGCAATTTATGCTGTGGTATTTTTCGACGCTTATCAGTTTTGCTTAATCTCGTAGGTTTCATGGAGAAAACAGAAAGAACGTCTGTTGTACTTTAGCATGGGATCAGATCAACCATAAAACCTTTATGTAGTAGAGAATTGCAAGCAGGCAAAGAGAGCTTTTGCTCTTCTGCTCAACGGGAGGTTACTTTCCTCTGTACGTTATGGTATGACATGGGTACCGCTCCACTCAAACTGCCCACCTGCCACTCTCCCTGGTCCTGGTTGTACCACAGACAAGACAGTTCAGGCAGTTGTCAATGCCAAAAGCAAGAGTCCCGTGGTTAAGATGAGATACAGAGAAATTGATCGCAAGGTGAAAATCATGTGACATTTTATTGTGCATTGCTTCTGGCACTGAAAATTGTTTTGTAGCCCACCACTCAAAGGGGTAGTTTTGCCATTAGGTCAGTACAATGGATGACAGAAAATAAATGATAATGGCTTGTTCTATAGTATCAGTCTGCTGTTATAACATTGTGGCTTTGCATCATATAATACATTAGACGATTAGAACCCTCTGGACGAGTAGAGGCCATTCAGCCCAACAAAGCTCACCAGTCCTGTCCATTTATTTCTTCCAAAAAAAACATCAACTCAAGTTTTGAAGGTCCGTAAGGTTTTACTGTCTACCACACTACTTTGTTGCTTATTCCAAGTGTCTATAGTTCTTTGTGTAAAGAAAAACTTCCTAATGTTTGTGCGAAATTTTCCCTTCACAAGTTTCCAACTGTGTTTCCATGTTCTTCATGAGCTCATTTTAAAATAATAGTTTCGATCCACTGGACTAATTCCCTTCATAATTTTAAACACTTCAGTCAGGTCACCTCTTAATTTTCTTTTGCTTGAACTGAAAAGGTTCAAGCTCTTTTAATCTTTCCTCATAACTCATCCCCTGTAGCCCTGAATCAGCCGAGTTGTTCTTCTCTGGACTTTCTCTAGTGCTCTTATGTCCTTTTTGTAGCCTGGAGACCAAAACTGCACCCAGGAATCCTGATGAGGCCTCACCAGTGTGTTATAAAGACTGAGCAGAAACTCCTGTGACTTGTACTCCACACATCAAGGCGCTATATAACCTGACATTCTGTTAGCCTTCTTAATGGCTTCTGAACACTGTCTGGAATTTGATAGCTTAGAGTCCACTATGACTCCTAAATCCTTCTCATAAGGTGGACTCTCAATTTTACTTTTTACCATTTTACTTCTATAAATTACCATTTTTGGTTTTCAGGAGGTT
This sequence comes from Erpetoichthys calabaricus, assembly GCF_900747795.2. NCBI lineage: Eukaryota > Metazoa > Chordata > Cladistia > Polypteriformes > Polypteridae > Erpetoichthys > Erpetoichthys calabaricus. Next base: position 7,076,714 of record NC_041397.2, on the reverse strand, counting down.
AGGGTTATAGGGTTATAGTGCCAAAATGGATTTGATCCCAGTACCTCTTGATTATGAATCAGCAGTTCTTATCGCTGCGCCACTCAAGAAATCGTATCCGCGTTGTAGCCTAACCTGATTTCTTTTTCTTCAGTTATATCCTCTTTAATAAAACCCCAGTGTGCATCCAGTGTCCGTGTGTGTGTGTGTCTTCTGGTGAAGTGCGCATACGCGGGGCACGGTGCGATACTTCAAAGCAGATGCTTCAAAGGCCACCTGACGTGTCACACAAGACAGAGAGGCGGGACCTAGAAAATATTGCGCGGCCGATCCAATCAGATTTCAGTAAATGAGGTAAGACCTAAAACATAAAACACGAAAAATCCAATTGGGTATTGAGACGCGGAGACCAGCTTCCCCATTGTTGTGCAAGTGTTCACTCTGAGGATGTTTGATTTGTGATTAAGAAGCTTGGCCCGGTAAAGTGTAAAGTGTCAGTCGTTGAAGGGGTTTTCCTAAATATAGATAGATAGATAGATAGATAGATAGATAGATAGATAGATAGATAGATAGATAGATAGATAGATAGATAGATAGATAGATAGATAGATAGATACTTTATTAATCCCAATAGGAAATTCACATTCTTCAGCAGCAGCATACTGATACAATAAATAATATTAAATTAAAGAATGATAATAATGCAGGTGAAAAACAGACAATAACTTTGTATAATGTTAAATGTTAACGTTTCCCCCCCGGGTGGAATTGAAGAGTCGCATAGTTTGGGGGAGAAACGATCTCCTCAATCTGTCAGTGGAGCAGGACGGTGACAGCAGTCTGTCGCTGAAGCTGCTCTTCTGTCTGGAGATGATACTATTAAGTGGATGCAGTGGATTCTCCATAATTGATAGGAGCCTGCTGAGCACCCTTTGCTCTGCCACAGATGTTAAACTGTCCAGCTCCATGCCAACAATAGAGCTTGCTTTCCTCACCAGTTTGTCCAGGCGTGAGGCGTCTTTCCTCTTATACGAATATACGAATTTTCATGATATTACAATACAATGACTTTTAAAAGTAGATTTATTTTCGTGCACATTAAATTGCTGGGGAGAATCTGCTGATTGCCCACTGTTGTGACAGAAAATTAAACGCATATTACAGACAGCAAAGCCAGTATTACTGTTAGAGAAAATTACAGGCATTTTACGGAAAAAATTTAATGAGGTAAAAGGTCCCTTGTAATGGGCTTAATGTCTAGTTCTTGAATAAAAGCACACTTGTTTTGTTATATGTGTACCTTTTGTGTATTTGATATTTGGATTTCAGTTTTCACATATTATACACTCCATGTCAAAATTTTGTAACAACATAACCTAAGATTATGTTTGCCTTCTTAATGGCTTGTCTGGCAGTTGATTGTGTCGAGTCCTTTTCATAAGGTGGACTCTCAATTTTACTTTTTACAATTTTACTTCTATAAATCAAAAGGTTTGGTTTTCAGAAATGTAGAAAATTGCTGGGCAATTTATTGCCAAAATGCTGGGGAGGGAGGGTTCAACGGGCCAACACTGTATTTAAGAAGTGTAATCAACCACTATAATTCAGTCATCTCATTCCAAGTACATTCTTATTCTTACATTCTTATACAAATTCATGTGAATTTCCCCTTGGGATTAATAAAGTGTCTATCTATCTATCTATACTTGTATTTTATAGTGTCTTTCTTATCTATCTATCTATCTATCTATCTATCTATCTATCTATCTATCTATCTATCTATCTATCTATCTATCTATCTATCTATCTATCTACTCCACATTCGTGTCAAATACAAATATTCTACTCATCCTGAACTGGCTTCATGAATTTGATGTTGGTAGTTGGCGCTGCGAGCAGGATTTTATATTTGCAATTAATTTGACCACTTTAATGTTATACATTTAGATTACCTTACAGAGATCTGTTTTCATTTTGACTCTAAAGCGTCAATTAAAAAATAATCCACTGTGATTCAGTGTTGCATAACAATAAAATATGAAAATGCCCAAGGTGTTGAATACTACTCTATTTACTCGTGTATAAGTTGGGTCTTGAAACACGAAATATTTCTTTCACCACTTCAACAACTTTTAATTTAAAACCAGCTTCATATTTTCATCTGATCAAATGCTCCATCATAGATAAGGGATGGTCTTACGATAAAGGTGCATCATTGTGTAAGATACAAAAAACCCAAAACAGTGCAAACATCACTTCTGAATAGTTCGGGTATTACCATGTGGTCACGTAGGCACAATACATAGAAAGAAAAGGCTGTGTGCTCTGTGGTTACTCTCTCAGGTGGGTATTAGCATAACGTAATCTCTTGGGCCAATAGTGTGAGTTTTCTGTATTCGACTTATTTGGCCGACATTATAAAATACTGGAAATTATATGGTAAAATCAAGCCCTGACTTATCCGTGGTAGAACTTAAACATGAATATATATACGATATATAGTGTAATAAGAAAACGACTCTGAGAGTTGGTCTCGTCCATTACGGGAGATGGACGTCTGAAGCGGAGCTTCGTTGCAGTGGCTTTATTTTATCTCTTTTTTCTTATTAGCCCGAGGTTTCCTGTATTTACCCTAACCCGAGGAGTTTCTACTACAGTATATAAACATGAGTGACAAGAAAGGGGGTCAGAAAGAAACAGGAAAGAAACCTAAAGCTACATCCAACTCTAGACAGGCATCAAGTCCAAGTGCAAGGTACGGCCTTTCAGAGACTGACCTGGAACAGGCAGGTGAAAGCACAGACTTCTCAAGACCCCGCTCCGCTGCATCGTCACCAGTTAAGAGCGAAAATGGGAGCGAAGGTGCAAGTGATGCAGGTCTTGATAGCTCGCTGATTCCAGAATATCACTTGAAGCTAGAAATGGCCTTGCAGTCCGCGCTTTCATCTACTCCTCGCGAGCCGGAGGCATCGGCTGTAACAGGGGTTGCCACTTCACCCGCGGAGCACGAAAGCTGAAACGATTTGTCCGAACTGAAGGAAATGATCTCAACATTGGCCACGGCCATAAGACAGCTCAAGAAAGACATTCAGAAAAATATGAAGAAAGATAATAAATGGCTTGCTCAGGACAAACGAGAAGCTGCGGCTTGAGATGCAAAAGCTGCGGCAGGATAATAAAGACTTGGAAAAACGTATATATAATCATTTTGATGCAACCTTTAAAAGTATGCTGGGAAAAATTGAGGAAAACATTCAGGAAAATTGCTGATCAGCTGGAAGACATTAATCAGACATTCACGACTCAAACTGAAACAGTGGAATATTTTGCATCTACCGCTGATGGAAAACCTACAGCTGCGAATTCCGAATGCAAAAAGACAGACTTGCGAATCTGGAAGATGGATACAGAAGGAAAATTAGAATCGAAGGTCTACCTGAGAATTGTGAAAGTCCAAACCCAGTGAAACTCGTAGCTGAACTATTCTCAAAAATAATTGGAGAGGACTTTAAATCAGATACCGAGAAAACAGCAGCTTATCGCAAAGATGGATCAAATATCTCTAAATTTAGGACTTTAATTGTCGGCTTCCAGAGATTACAATTTAAGCTTAATGTAATGGCACTTCTCAGACTGAAACAAGAGATCATATTTGAAAATATCCACATTTGTATTTTCCCTGATTTCTCACCCTTAACAGCTGCTAAAGGTGTTGCTTTTTACAACATTAAACAGCGGTCACAGAAAGCCGATATCAGATACAGCCTCTTGTATCCTGCCAAGCTGAAAGTGGATATTCAAGACAAATGTTACATCTTCTCCACCAAGGAGGAAGCAGAAGAGGAGTTAAGAAAGCTGATCCCGACACTTTTTTGAAATACGATAGTGAGTCACATCCTGTCACGGCATGGCAAGAAGATATCACCTGCTGTCTGTTCTGCTTGCAGTGATACAGGTACCATAATTATACATCCTTTTCTATTCTCGGACACTTTTTGTTTATGTTTTAATTAAAAGTATACGCATATGTGTGGAAGAAATTAGTTTGTTTTTTTTTACTATTCTAAAGGAGACTGTTTAACATCATACCCTTGATTTATTGTTATTGTTATTATTGCATTAGGGCTTTACTGTGCTTATCCACGGCCACTTTTTAACACCATTCACTGGGCTTACTGTCTTAATATTTCAAGACTGTTGAAGTTTATATTTTATGCTTACAGTATTTAGACTTTCTCAGCAATAGATATCTGAACTTTTTAATCATTCAAACGCCTCTTGTGGGGGGCTTGTTTTGTTTTGGACATGCTCTGTCTCTAAGTATGTCAGAGGACTGGGACTTTGTGAAGTGGGGTCCAACCTCACATGGGGACGCAAAATGGAGGGGTGGGGGGATAAGGGGGGGATAGAAAGAAAGCAAGCTATATCTAATCTATCCTTTTAATCCTTATAATTATAACTACCAACGTAACAATAGGCTGCATGGCAATAACTTGTGGGAAAATTGGAAATGAAGGTTAAAGCTGTCTCACTTCCAGTTGAGACTACAAAATGACATCAAAAATTCAGAATCAATGTCTCCATGATGGGACAGTTAACTTTGTTAGCCGGAATGTTAAAGGCCTGAATCACGAATTAAAGAGACAGAAAGTATTCTCTCACCTAACAGGTCTAAACGCTAAAATAGTATTTTTACAGGAAACTCACTTACTAAGAAAGGATCATTTCCAACTGCAAAAAGACTGGACTGGCCAAATGTTCCATTCCAGCTTTACAAATAAAAATAAGAGGTGTGGAAATTCTCAAACATAGAACAGTCTCATTTGTGGTATCAGATGTAGTATCTGATCCTGAAGGGAGATATGTGATTGTCATGGCAATTTATTTAGCTGTAAAGGGATTTTGATAAATGTTTATGCACCAAATGTCAATGATAGGGAATTCATGCAAAATGTATTTGTATCCATTCCCAATGTGAACACTCATAAAATTATAATGGCTGGGGACTTTAATTGTGTTTTAAAATCCACTCTTAGATAGGTCTCCTGTCACAGGGGGGATGACATCTAACACTGCAAAGATAATTACACAGTTTTTAACTGACCACAACTTATCAGAACCCTGGAAGTTTCTAAACCCAAACTCAAGAACATATTCCTTCTACTCACCAGTACATCATTGCTACTCAAGAATTGATTATTTCTTTATAGATAATAATTTCTTGCCTACTATTAAATCTTGCAAATATGATGCTATTGTTATTTCTAACCATACCCCTCTAATCTTGGAGCTAAAATCATTATGCCCCACATACTCATCTCGCAGATGGCATCTTAACCACTTCTATTAGCAGACAAGAACTGTACAGAATTTATATCAAAACAAATCAGTTTCTTCCTAGAGACAGATTATTTCATATCTTTCCCATAGAAATAAATTAGACACCAAGAAGGTATCAGAGCTAACCAGCGAAATAACTAGAATAGATCAAGAACATTCCAGGTGTCCAAGTGAGGCTCTTCATAGGAAAAGCCATGCTCTGCATACAGAGCTCAACTTCTTAACAACTAAAGAAACAGAAAAACTCATTTTTAAATCAAGACATCATTACTATGAACACAGAGAGAAAGTTAATAAGCTCTTATCTTAACAAATCCACAAGCAAAAAATTTCACAATGCAATCCCAGCAATCACCAACACGAACAGAGACAAAATCATTGAACATAAAAATATAATGCACGCATTTAGAGACTACTATAAATCCTTATATTCTACTGAGTTCAAAGAAGACAACACACAATCTAATGCAATTCTGTATACATTACAGATACCACAAATAGATACTTTTAGTGCAGAGGAACTGGATAAACCTCTGGCAGTATCAGAATTACTAGATGCTATAAAGTCACTTCAGATCAGGAAAGCAGCAGGCCCTGATGGCTACCTTGCAGAATTTTATAAGAAATTCTCCACTCAGCTAGTTCCCCTCTTATTAGCAACATTTACAGAAGCTAGAGACAATTAAATTCTACCTCAAAGTTTTTGCCAAGCATTAATTACCGTCTTTCCTAAACAAAATAAAGACTTATTACAATGTGCATCATACAGACCAATTTCACTTCTGAATAATGATGTTAAGATAACCTCCAAAGTCCTAGCTAGAAGGATGGAGAAATTGCTACCTTCGGTAATATCACAAGATCAAAATGGATTTATTAAAGGCCGACACTTAGCTTCCAATCTTCGACGCCTGTTTAATGTAATATACTCACCAACAAAGTCAAACACCCCAGAGATATTATTATCGTTGGATGCAGAAAAAGCTTTTGACATGATTGAATTGAACTACCTTTTCACTACATTAGAGAAATTTGGGTTTAGCCCGAACATTTGTGCATGGATCAAACTACTGTATACCAATCCAGAAGCTTCAGTTTGTATCAACAACATTTGTTCAGACTACTTTAAACTAGAATGTGGTACCAGACAAGGATGCCCCTTGTCACCACTGCTATTTGCAATTGCCATTGAACCACTGGCAGTTCACTGTCAAAATGCTTATCAGATATAGGGGATTATCAGAGAAGGACTTGAACAGAAAGTTTCTCTATACTCAGATGATATGGTACTGTATATATCAGACCCACACAATAATGTGCCTGCAGTCTTAACAGCACTTACAGAATTTCAAAAGATCTCTGGTCTCAGAATTAATTTGAATAAAAGTGTGCTCTTTCCAGTGAATTCTCAAGCATACAATATTAGATTGGACACCTTCCCTTTTATTATTGCAGATCAGTTTAAATACCGAGGGGTAAACATTACAAGTAAACATAAAGCTCTTTATCAACACAATCTCACCGTCTGTATGGAAAAAATTAAGCAAGACTTGCATAGATGGTCAACCCTTCATCTCACTCTAGCTGGAAGAATTAATGTTATTAAGATGAATATCCTTCCTAAGCTTCTTTTTAATTTCAAAACATTCCAATATACATCAATAAATCATTTTTTAAGCAATTAACCTAATTTATTTGGAACTTAAAACATCCACGTATCCAAAGAGCGACCCTACAAAGACCTAAGGTGGAAGGTGGCATGGCTCTACCCAACTTTCAGTTTTATTACTGGGCAGCAAACTATAAAAACCTGGACACAAACAGATGAACAGACACAGGCTTGGTCCGCAGTAGAAATAAAATCCTGCAGTACTTCTTTATATTCCCTGCTTTGTGCCCCAATAAATGCAAGTTATCGCCAATATACTAATAACCCAATTGTGCTTCACTCACTCAGAATATGGAACCAATGTAGAAAGCATTTTAGGATGGAGAAGCCTTTGTCTGTGGCACCTCTGCATAAGAACCACTCTTTTTCAACCTTCACAAACATATGCAGTTTATAATATCTAGTAAAGATTTGGGATTAAATTACTTAGAGATCTTTATATAGACAACATCTTTGCATGCTATGAACAATTACATTCCAAATTTAACTTTCCAGCAACACATTTCTTTCACTACCTTCAAATTAGAAACTTTGTTAAACAAAACCTTCACAATTTCTCCCATCTCGCACCTTCCTCTATGCTGGAAAAAATTTTGCTCAGTCTCCAGAACTCGGACAGCATCTCTACAATATATAAAATTATTTTACAGTCGTTCCTCCCTTTCAAAGATCCAAGAGGACAATGGGAAAAGGACCTCTCACTCAACATATCAGAAAAGGAGTGGAAGGGAGCAATGCAGAAAATTCACTTGAGCTCCATATGCGCAAAGCATACAATTATTCAATTCAAAATTATATATCGAGCACATCTGTCTCGCTTAAAATTGACCAAAATGTTCTCAGGGCGAGATCCAACCTGCGAACGCTGCAATCAAGTTCCAGCCTCACTGGGTCACATGTTTTGGGCCTGCGCCAAATTAACATCATTCTGGACAAAAATGTTTAAGGACCTTTCAGACAGCCTCGGTGTCACAATCCCTCCTAATCCACTAACAGCCGTGTTTGGTGGGCACACAGGGGGACTTAAAGTGGAGAAGGACAAACAAACTGTGATCGCCTTTACTTCACTATTGGCACGCAGACTTATTTTGCTAAACTGGAAGAATCCTAACTCTCATCTTTTAAGTCAGGGGGTAACTGATATTTTATATTATTTGAAATTGGAAAAAATTAAATTCTCACTTAAAGGATCTGTGCAGAACATTTTCAAAACCTGGCAGGATCTGATCAATAACATTATAGAATAAGATCTTAAAGCACTGAGGAAGTTGCTTCTCTTCCCATTTCTTTTTCTTCTCCATTTATCTTTATCCGCCTATTAAACTCATCAATTTCTTTATTTTTACTAGCTTTAAGTTTTACTCCGTTGGCTATGCTCTCTTTCTCAGGGGTGGGGGTTGATTTGTTTTCAATCCTATTTTTTGTAAAAATTGATCTATTTGTATGGAATGATGACAATAAAATCAATAAAATGAAAACGACTCTGGATGACTCCAAAGAAGAGTTGGGGAACAGCCCCGTATAAAGTTTATTGGACACAAAGCAAAAAAGGCTCAAAAAGGGATCGAAACAAAAGTATTTGACAAGAACAAAAGCATTCACATGGAGTCGATATACAAAATGGAGGGAGGAAATGACAACAAAACAGATGGCTGGAAGTGACATCACAATGGGGAAGCCGGAAGTGACGTCATCAAAGTGATTTGGAAGTGACGTTGTCAAAGTGAGCTGGAAGTGACGTCATCTCGGGAGAGAAGGACGTGACATCATCGATGGAATGTGGAGGATGGATTGTTAGAGAACAGACATTTTGGGAAACTGGAAGTACTGGTGATGAGTTATTGTTTATCTCCTTTGGTTCTGTTGATGGAGAGAGAGAGAGATATTAGTACAAGCAATCATCCCTTTGTCTCTTGTAGTGTCACTCACCATAGGGCTTGTTGGTTGCCCCCTATACACACGTGTGTGACAATAGCCACTGCATTATAGTATAATATCATTTTAAACAAATGTAAAAGGGCCCTGTCTGCAGGGCAGTCTTAACATATGGGCACAATGGGCACTGTCCAGGGGCCCCAGTATCATAGGGGCCCACAATGTTTCTGATGCTTGTGTGTTTTTCTGTTTTGCTATCAGAACAGGGCCCACAGAGCACTACTTTACCTGGGGGCCCATGATGTTGTTAAGATGGCCCAGCAGCTGTCTGAGGTTGATGGTGTAAACATGAACAGACCCACTGTGAAATTGGAGGTTGTGTCCTGCCCACAATAATTCGTTACATTTATACAGCGCTCTTTCCTCACTGCTCCAAGCACTTCAATAAGTGGGGTGCCACCTCAACCACCACTAATGTGCAGCATCCACCCGGATGATGTGACGGCAGCCATTTTTGCTTTGCTGCTGCATCTCAATTATCTACTATAGTGCTGCCATCTAGTGGATATCGATAGAATTTTTTGAGGCAACAGCCTGAGGAACATTGTGTTATAACTTGACAATATGTAGTTACATCGTTGCGAAAAATGCATAATACTGCTGATCTTTTGAAATAACTAGATTTATTGCAAGATGAATATTTTGATGATATTGACACTGATTGAGTTAGTGACAATCAATTGGATGATGTGGAACCTGTAAGCTCTGGCACTGATGGAGATTGTTGTACCAAGGCAGTCACACACCTGCACATACAGTAGGAGATGGTTTACTAGCTCAGATAGTGTTATTTCTCAGTTAGACCAGGGGTTGGCGCCATCACCTGATCCATTCTCCATTTGTCCCTCTGGAGACCAACCGAAGAACCTGCCCCTCAATGACATCACCACTAGTACAGCCCCTGTTGACGTCACTTCCGGCACTCTTTCGTGACATCTTATCCGGTACTCAGAACCACTCTTCCTGCCATGTCAGTTCTTATTCTAACTTCCCTGATCCCATCTCTTCCTCAGTTCAGCCATATTTATAGACCAGCTTTTCAGCCTGTTAGGTAGTTCTCTTTTGGACTCCAGTCTGTAAAGACAGGTTTAATTTTCTGCCAGTTTTTCAAGTAGATGGGGTGGCCTTCCCCAAACCTTTTTATGACTCCATCCGTCCTTACTATAGGCATCACGACTTGTGGTGACTGACAACACACCACGGACATTCTGTCACCCATTGAGTGCAAACAGTCACCAAATACCAAATGTGCGACAAGAGTGGACGGTACAAAGAAACGCGTTGTATTTACGGCACTTATGCTTCTAAGCCTGCACTCTGCGTGGTGCCATCCTTCAAGGACTGTCCATTCAAATGGAGACTTTTAGTCCTGTTTCTGGTCAAAATAAAATAATGAACTGTGTCATTATACATTTTTGATAGAGTTACTGATCTTTTCTATTACCATCCATCCATCTATTGTCCAACCCGCTGAATCCGAACACAGGGTCACGGGGGTCTGCTGGAGCCAATCCCAGCCAACGCAGGGCACAAGGCAGGAACCAATCCCGGGCAGGGTGCCAACCCACCGCAGGACACACACAAACACACCCAGCACACACTAGGGCCAATGTAGAATCGCCAGTCCACCTAACCTGCATGTCTTTGGACTGTGGGAGGAAACTGGAGCGCCCGGAGGAAACCCACGCAGACACGGGGAGAACATGCAAACTCCACGCAGGGAGGACCCGGGAAGCGAACCCAGGTCCCCAGGTCTCCCAACTGCGAGGCAGCAGCGCTACCCACTGCACCACCGTGCCGCCCCTCTTTTCTATTACATTTTTTTATTACATTTTTTGCAAATTATTTATTATTTATCACACATGCATAGACCAATACTGCAGTGTCCTGCTATTAAATGGTCCAGCAGCCAGTGTGTTAAGCAGGCTGCAAATGTCTGGATAGTAAGCTGACATATAGGAATTAAAAAATTCCTTTTGAATTACAACTAATCCTTATTTCTTGAGCGGCATTCTAAATTCAGACCACATTTAGAAGTTTCACTTTTTCAGATGCGAGTGTCTTCATTGCCATTTCAAGGCTAAAACTTCCTTCAGGTAAATGAGAATAAGACAAAGGTGTTGCTCCTTGGCCCTCCTGGTTCCATCAGTAGCCTTGCCAATAAAGAAAATGAATAAAGTGATGTCTAATAACTCCAATTATAGGACTAATAACTCCAATGTGAATCGTAGGGCATATGAGAACATGAGGGCAACCATTAAGAAGGATATTAGAGGAGCTAAAAAGAAGTTACAGAGAAATATTGCAGACTTAGAGAGATTCTTTAAGTATTTTAGCAGTAAAAGATCAGTCAAAGGAGGTGAAGTGCATCAGAAATAGTAAAGAGGAATTAAAAGATACAGACAGTGAAACAGCAGACCCTCTAAACTCAGTTTTTTCCTTGATATTCACAGTGATAAAATGGATCACCTCTAGCAGTAACAGGGACTACTAAGGAGATACTGAGGGTTTTCAAAATTGTAGAGAGAGATGAGCTCCTGAGATTAAAGAGGCTGAAATCAAACAAATCACCAGGATGGGTACAAGTCACAGGAGTTTCTACTCAAACTTTATAACACACTGGTGAGGCCTCATCTGAAACAAGCTAGTTAACTTTGCAGATGATACCTAGCTAGGTGGGTTGGTAGATAATCTCAAGTCCGTTACATCATTACAGAGGGACTTGGACAGCACACAGGCTTAGGCAGATTTGTGGATGATGAAATTTACTGTCAGTAAATGTAAAGAATTACACATAGGAAGTCAAAATGTTAGGTTTGAATGCACAACGGGAGGTCTGTAAATCAAAAGTCCATGACTGACTGACCTTAAGAGAAGGATTTATGAGTCTCAATGGACTCCACACTATGAACTGCCAGACAGTGTTCAGAAACCATTAATAAGGCTAACAGAATGTCAGGTTATATAGCGCCTTGATGTGTGAGTACAAGTCACAGGAGGTTCTGCTCAAGCTTTATAACACACTGGTGAGGCCTCATCTGGAGACCTGTGTGCAGTTTGCGTCTCCAGGCTACAAAAAGGACATAGCTGCACTAGAGAAGGTCCAGAGAAGAGCAACTACAGGAGATGAGTTATGAGGAAAAGATGAAAAGACCTGAGCCTAATGCTTGCATTAACTTTAGGTCTTGTTAGGTCTCAATACACAAAGGGAGGTCTGATAATCGAGAGTCCACCTTATGAGAAGGACTTAGGAGTCATAGTGGACTCTAAGCTATTGATGTCCCGACAGTGTTCAGAAGCCATTAATAAGGCAAACAGAATGTCAGGTTATATAGCGCCTTGATGTGTGGAGTACAAGTCACAGGAGGTTCTGCTCAAGCTTTAAAACACACTGGTGAGGCCTCATCTGGAGTCCTGTGTGCAGTCTGGGTTTCCAGGCTACAAAAAGGACAAAGCAGCACAAGAGAAGGTCCAGAGAAGAGTGACTAGGCTGATTCAGGGGATACAGGGGGTGAGTTTTGACGGAAGATTAAAAGAGCTGAGCCTTTACAGTTTAAGCAAAAGAAGATTAAGAGGTGACATGATCTGAAGTGTTTAACATTATGAAGGGAATTAGTGCAGTGGATCGAGACGGTGACTTTAAAATGAGTTCAACAAGAGCACAGGGACACAGTTGGAAACTTTTTGAGGGGAAATTTTACACAAACATTGGGAAGTTTTTCTTCACACAAAGAATGAGGCACTTGGAATAAGAGACCAAGTAGTATTGTGGACAGGAGGACTTTAGGGACTTTCAAAACTTGACTTGATGTTATCTTAGAATTAAATGGTGTGAAAAGATCAGACTCGACACACTTTAGAACATTAGAACATTAGAACAATCTAGACCAGGCCATTCATCCCCACATAGCTCGCCAGTCCTCTCCACTTATTTCGTCCAAAAAAACATCAAGTCGACTTTTGAAGGACCCCAATGTCTTACTGTCTACCACACTACTTGGTAGCTTATTCCAAGTGTCTATAGTTCTTTGTGTAAAGAAACACTTCCTAATGTTTGTGCGAAATTTCCTCTTCACAAGTTTCCAACTGTGTCCCCGTGTTCTTGAGGAACTCATTTTAAAATAACAGTCTCGATCCACTGCACTAATTCCCTTCATCATTTGAAACACTTCAATCATGTCACCTCTTAATCTTTTTTTGCTTAAACTGTAAAGGCTCAGCTCTTTTAATCTTCCATCATAACTCATCCCCTGTAGCCCTGAGTCAGTAAAGTTGCTTTTCTCTGGACCCCCTCTAGTACTGCTATGTCCTTTTTGTAGCCGAGACCAAAACTGAACACAGGACCCCAGATGAGGCCTCCCCAGTGTGTTATAAAGACTTGAGCAGAACCTCCTGTGACTTGTACTCACACATCAAGGCGCTATATAACCTGACATTCTGTTAGCCTTCTTAATGGCTTCTGAACACTGTCTGGAAGTCGATAGCTTAGAGTCCACTATGACTCCTAAATCCTTCTCTTAAGGTGGACTTTTGATTTTCCGGCCGCCCATCGTGTATTCAAACCTCACATTTTTACTTCCTATGTGTAATTCTTTACATTTACTGACATTAATTTTCATCTGCCACAAATCTGCCCAAGCCTGTCTGCTATCCAAGTCCTTCTGTGATGATATAACGGATTCCAAATTATCTGCTAATCCACCTATCTTGGTATCATCTGCAAACTTAACCAGCTTGTTCTTTATATTCCTATCTAAATCATTTATAAATATTAAAAATAGCAGTGGCCCCTGCACTGCCCCCTGCTGGTCACCACTCTTAACATCAGCCAGTTCTGATGAGGCTCCTCACACCATCACCCTCTGCTTCCTGTGTCTGAGCCAATTCTGCACCCATCTAAAAACATCACCCTGAACTCCCACTTCTTTTGATTTAATGCCCAACCTCTCATGTGGCACCTTATCAAATGCTTTCTGACTTATGAAAGGTCTACACTTATGAAAGGTTTGGGGCAGCCACCCATATATTATTCCTGGCTGCAATGGGCTTTGAGAATAAGACAGTAGTGTCTTTGACGGAGTCCAAATAAGAACTGATGAATAATGGTTAAGATGACGGCTTTAAATGCCAAGAACGGAAGTCATAACCAGAAGTGACGTTCCTCTAGGTGTCAGAACCTGAAGTGACATCTTTAGGGATGAGTCAGACAGGTTTTCCCATTTTTGATCTGTCGAGGTAACAGAAGAAGGTTTAATGCACCCCGCCACCCCCTAGCCTGGTGTGGAATTACCCTCACTTTGTCCATACAGCTTCCTCCTACTTGCATGTGTGTGTAACAGTGGACAGGAACGTCAAGCTTTGTTGGATTGAATGGTCTGATCTTATCCATATTGTTCTGAAGTTCTCTTTGTTTTGGAAGCACTAAATAATTGGACTCCTCAGTATATCTCAGATCTCCCCATTCAACATTCTTCCTCCAGAGCACTGAGATCTTCTTCCCAGCTTTTCTTTTTTTCATCAGTGCCACCTTCTCCTTTCTTAAGGAAAGAGGATTGCACTTTTTCAGTGGATGCTCCACAACTATGGCATGAGACACCTTCAGTTGTCAGAACTTCTTCCACTGTGTAGACATTTAAAGATTCACCTTTTTTTGGAGACAGAGAGTGATGTTTTTGCTATGGTGCGCCTTGGGCGTTATTATATTTTATGCTTTGGGGGTTTTGGAGATCTTTTGTATTAATTTAGTCCTATTTTTGGGTTGTTGCATTTTTATTAATGTTGGAATGAATACAGCACTTTGGTGCAGCTGCATTCTGTTGTTTAAATGTGCTTTATGAATAATTTTGATTTTGATTTGATTTAATGAACAACAGCTAGGCTTGAGTGTCACCGTCTGCTCAAAGGTCAGGGTCTCTTGCAAGATTTCCCACCTTTAACTGGTATGTTCCCGTCAGATTAGAAGGAGAGAAACTTCTGACTGGAGTCGAAATCTCTGAGGTGTGGAGCTCGGTAGGGCACGGGCACCAAAGACGAGCTGCAGATGGCGCGGTGCGTATGATGTGCTGCCTGACATTAAGATGAATAGACCTGCGGCTTGTGTTGGGGAGAGGACCACCTGCAGACAGCGGACCCCATCGGGAATGAAGAGAGCAGATCTTTAAGTAAACAAATGTGAAGTCGATGCATTTGGGTACATTATTAATGGGCTCTTTGGAAAGGGGGGTTTGGGGAGGACTGGGGGGAGGCTGCGATATCAAGCTGTGATCATTTAAAGCTGTGATTTAGAACTCTCTGCTTGGGACTTGAAAGGAGGGCAGGCGGAGAGCAAAGAAGGCAAGTTTGGTTTAAGAAGCCATCCATCCATCCCTTTCTGTTTTTGTAAACTGGATTTATCCATTAAAGTAACACAGATAAACCCAAATAGCATCGGGACTTAAAAAAGAACAAACCCTGGAGGGGCTGGCAAGTCTACTGCATGGCACCCTACACACCTCATAATCACTCATACCGGCCACTTAGGGCTCAACAAACTGCTAAACTTGCAGGCATTAGAACTCAGGACAGCTGTGAGCCAGCAGCGCTAACCACGAGGCCACATGTGAGTGCTCTCTGTCCCAAAAATTATAAAACTGTCGAACTTCATTAAATGTTTATTTAAAGCTAACCTATTGACCCAAAATGAATCAGTCCACAAATCAAATGAGTTTCTGATCTTGCGATCTCAATCCTGGATGAAAGGGAGCCAATAGCACTGGACACAGTGTAGGAACTGACCAAGGGTGGGACCACCGTCCATCACAGCCAGGCTCAGCAATCCAATCATTAATTCTTTTATTGATTTACTTAACATCATCAATTGAAGGTAAGAGATTAGGCAGAATGAGAATCTTTACTTCAAGAACTGGATAGACATCTGGAATAAACCTTGGACAGGGTGCTACTCCATATTGGAACAGACATCATTCCTCCATTAGAAAGAGAGAAACTTGTATGACCAAAGTGGAAAATTTGGCTTTTTACAGAAGCTCACTAAATAGATAGATAGATAGATAGATAGATAGATAGATAGATAGATAGATAGATAGATAGATAGATAGATAGATAGATAGATAGATAGATGTGAAAAGCACTATAAGAGATATCTATCTATCTATCTATCTATCTATCTATCTATCTATCTATCTATCTATCTATCTATCTATCTATCTATCTATCTATCTATCTATCTATTATATAGTGCCTTTCACATCTATCTATCTATCTATCTATCTATCTATCTATCTATCTATCTATCTATCTATCTATCTATCTATCTATCTATCTATCTATCTATCTATTATTATATAGTGCCTTTCACATCTATCTATCTATCTATCTATCTATCTATCTATCTATCTATCTATCTATCTATCTATCTATCTATCTATCTATCTATCTATCTATCTATCTATCTATCTATTTTAGGAAACAGTCAGTCATTTATTTATTGATTTGAACGTTTTCATTACTAACAGCTGTTTGTGTGAAATTTTGGATGTCATTTCCATTTCAATTGAACGGTATTTGACAGCCAAGAAATTTTATATTTTTAAATAACTTTTGAGTTTGAGACAATCGTGATTGTTCTTAAACATTTGTCATGTAACATTTAAGTAGATCGCAAAGACCCAAATTAGATCAACATAAAAACAAACTGTCTTTGAGTCATTGTCTTTTTTATCTTTGATAAATATTAAATACTATTGACACTACTACTATACTAATACGGTAATAATAAATAGTTTGTCGGTTGCAGTGTGCATTCAGCAGGGAATCATCCAAAGGTGATCTCATCATTAAACATACAATATTTATTGTCTTGTGCATACAGTAGAATTATATTGTTACATACATGTCTCTCCACAACAGTGATAATATAAAAAAACGCAAAAATATACATAGAATACAATATACAGTATAGATACAGTCATATGAAAAAGTTTGGACCCCCTCTAAATTCTTTGAATTTTTGTTTCTCATTGGCTGAACTTCCTTTTAATATCTGACATGCCTTATGGACACAGTAGTATTTCAGCAGTGACATTAAGTTTATTGGATTAACAGAAAATATGCAATAGATAGATAGATAGATAGATAGATAGATAGATAGATAGATAGATAGATAGATACTTTATTAATCCCAAGGGGAACATGCATATACTGTATAATATATATAATATGCATCATAACCAAATTAGACAGGTGCATAAATGTGGGCACCCCAACAGAGATATGACATCAATACTTAGTTGAGCCTCCTTTTGCCAATCTGACAGCCTCTAGACGCTGTCCTCCTATAGCCTCTGATGAGTGTCTGATTCTGGATGGAGGTATTGTTCACCATTCTTCATACAAAATCTCTCCAGTTCAGTTCAATTTGATGGACAGCCTGCTTCAAATCATACCATAGATTTTCAATGATATTCCAGTCAGGGGACTGTGACGGCCATTCCAGAACATTGTACTTCTCCCTCTGCATGAATGTCTTTGTAGATTTTGAACTGTGTTTTGGGTCGTTGTCTTGTTGGAATATCCAACCCCTGCGTAACTTCAACTTTGTGACTGATGCTTGGACATTATCCTGAAGAATTGGTTGATTATTGGGTTGAATTCATCCAACCCTCGACTTGAACAAGGGCCACAGTCCCTGAACTAGCCACAAAGCCCACAGCATGATGGAACCTCCACCAAATTTGACAGTAGGTAGCAGGTGTTTCTCTAGGAATGCAATGTTCTTCTTCCGCCATGCAAAGCGCTTTTTGTTCTGACCAGATAACTCCATTTTTGTCTCATCAGTCCAAAGCACTTTGTTCCCAAATGAATCTGGCTTGTCTAAATGAGAATTGGCATACAACAAGCGACTCTGTTGGTGGTGTGAGTGCAGAAAGGGCTTCTTGCTCATCACCCTGCCATACAGATGTTCTTTGTACAAATTGCGCTGAATTGTAGAACGATGTCCAGATACACCATCTGCAGTAAGATGTTCTTGCAGGTCTTTGGAGGTGATCTGTGAGTTGTCTGTCACCATTCTCACAATCCTGCTCATATGCCGCTCCTGTATTTTTCTTGGCCTGCCAGACCTGCTGGGTTTAACAGCAACTGTTCCTGTGGCCTTCCATTTCCTGATTCCATTCCTTACAGTTACAGAAACTGACAGTTTAAACCTCTGAGATGGCTTTTTGTAGCCTTCACCTAAACCAGGAGACTCAACAATCTTTGTGTTCAGATCTTTGGAGAGTTGCTTTGAGGATCCCATGCTGTCACTCTTCAGCGGAGAGTCAAAGGGAAGGAAGCACAACTTGTAATTGACCACCTTAAATACCTTTATATCTCATGATGGGACACACCTGTCTGTGAAGTTCAAGGCATAATGAGCTCATCAACCAACCAATCAGCATTGAGCAGTGACAGGCATTCAAATCAGCACAATGACAAGGGGACCCACATTTGTGCACAGCCAGTTTTTCACATTTGATTTCATTTCATACAACTAAATACTGCGTCACTAAAAATCTTTGTTCAGAAAACATTGCAGTGCTCAGATGTTCCTAGGAAATGAAAGACATACCACTGATATCTTTACTGTGGAAAGGAGAGTCAATTATTATGCAGGCTGAGAGAGGGTCACAAGCTTTTTCATATGACTGTATATACAGGCCGGCACAAGGGGAGATAGGAAAAATGTAAAAAAAAAGAGAGATGAAAGAACGGGACGGATGATGGAGGTTTACAGATGGTGAAGGGCAGTCAGAGAGAGACGATCAGGCCACCTGTTTGGAGAAGGCAGCTCAAGATGGTGCTCCGGAAGGGAGTGCAGGCTGAGGAGATCTAGGGACTGACTAAGCATTTAGAGTGGGGCGAGCAAGACATAAGTCCTCCCAATGGATCAGAGGAGAGACTGTGTGAGCGCGAAGGAAGACAGGAGAGGTGTGCCGACCTGGCAGTGTGGCGGCAGCCAAGATGGGGGTCGGCAGAAAGCAGTTCGATGTAATGGGGAGACAGAAGGTGGTGGGCTGCAATCGGGTGACGAGAGACTGCATTTTATTGATTTATCTCCACGTTTCACTGATTTTATGGATTTGTTTTTTTTTAACACTGCACAATGGACACTTTTGGTTTTACTTTTGTTTTGAATTGTTTTTGTATTTTTTTAATAAAAGCACCTGAGCCTTTTACACCATCCCCTGGCATTAATGAGATTTGCCCTCGTTTGTCAGCTTATCTCGGTCATAACTATCGACGGTGTTGGTTCAACAGACTCCCATGTGGGAAGAGGGAGTCTGTAGGGGACTGGCATCGTCACACCCATCACACTCCTACAAGTCCACAAAGCAAACCATTACTCTGTAGAGGGAGGAATGAAGGGAAAACCGGGCAGATAAGCCCTGGTGACAACTTGGCAGCGCCCCCTTCTGGGCACACTGGCAGAAACTCCAGAAAAATGAGAACACTATCAAGTGACCTATCGAAACACCAAGTTTTAGAATCAGCAAGGGCCGTCTTCTCATTCGGGAATTGGTTGGAATGAAAGATTGCAGCCCTGCAGGTCCATGAATGAAGATCTCGACATTAATGAGATAACTCACCATTGATGAGTCACTTATTAAAATCTGGAGCCCATTGTCCTGGGATTCATAAGCGGCACAAGGGTAAATGAATACCCCATAATGTTTAGGATGTCAGCACTGGTTGTTTGTTTTGTGGTGGTCCATATTTTAGTCTATGAGCATTTTGCTCTGATTTGCTCAAGGCCTTTGCGTGTGTGAAGCTTTGTAGGATTTCATCAGATAACGTCAATGTATGCATTTATTAATTTATGCAATTCTTCCTAATTCCCCTCACATAATGCCAGATTACCATTTCTTTCAGTTACGGCCGCCTGTTATAGATTTATGATGAGGGGAGAGTTGTTTTTTAGTTCTTTTGAATCTCATCCCAGGGGCATGGAATTAAGTTTTTTTTTTTTGATGAATTATGTTTTCCGTGGAATTTGTTTTCCAATTCAGTTCACCCCATAATTGCATACATATGTTAAAAGAAGCTGTTGGCTCTAAATCTGTACGGTAAAACCTCCCACAGACCTCCCACCTTTCATCTGCAAGTTGAATTTATTTCTGTCCCTCGATTAATCAATTCATGTTTTAACACATGAGTAAGCATGGCTAGTATGAAGGCAATGACTGTCAGCTGTAGTCACCTGGATTCAGGCGTGGAGTTTGCCTTTTCTGTTCTCTGGGTCCTCCAGTTCCTTCCCACATAGTAGATGAATTGGTGACTCCAACTTTGGATCCTTCATGTTGTTCTCCTGTCAAAATCTAAGCTCAACAATAAGTGAAGGCCTTTGAAAAACCAACAAAAACTAAACCTCTTAACAGGTCTGGGCCTCATCTCAGCTAGCCTAGCCCCAAACTCAAATGAAAGGCTTCTGGCCTGCATGGGCCTAAAAAAAAGGATCTAAGGCTTTTAACCATCAAAAACAAAGTAACAAAGCATCTACAAAGTGTTGTGGTTTAAGTTTGCCTCTTGTGTGGGCTACCTCGGCCATGTTATTAGAACTCCAGGTCCTTCTTATGGCAAGTGGTGGCAAAGCCATGCACATGAATGACAAGAGAGTAATAGTCACATATAGGTGTGCCATGGCTGACAGACAAGAACGTCAGTGACATCTGCTGATAGTAGAGCTCATTGCACTGGTCAATCGGATGAGAATCAAGTACACCCCATTATGCCAACAAACAATGCAATCCACAGATGACTGGTTGTGTTCTTTTCAAACACAAGTCCTACACAAAAGGAAGTCATAGAAAAGGTGGGAGAGTGATCTGGGCTGTTGTAACAGCATTATAGGCCCACCGGCAAACTAGTGCACTGGGGTCCCTGTTTTAATAGCAAAACATAAACATACATGGGCATCAGAAAAATTGTGGGCCCCTATAATTCTGGGGCCCCGGGACAGTGTCCATTATGCCCATAAGTTAAGACAGCCCTGGCTGCTGTGTTTTGTTATTGCCACATTTCCAACTGCTAGTTAGTGTTTTTATTGTGTATAAAGTTTCCATTGTTTTTGATTTGCCTTTATGTAAAAGTAAACTTTCTTTCATTATTTAATTTTTGAATATTGCGCTTCTTGGCTATTTGAAGGCATTCCCTGTGTTTTGTGGGTGAAACTCCAAGCGTCGGGGCAAACCTGATGTCACCATTGAAGGACAGCCCTCAGCCTTTGTATTCCTACCTGTGACAGTGACGCCTCCATTCCAGATGTGCTGAATAACTTCTATGCCCAGTTTGAAGCACAGAACAACGTGGTGATGAGGAAGACCACCTCTCCTCCTAGTGACCAGGCATTAAATCTGACTGTGGCCTATGTGAGAAATACTCTACGAAGAGTCAACCCACGGAAGGCTGCAGGACCAGACAATATTCCTGGCAGAGTACTAAGGGAATGTGCAGACCAGCTGGCAGGCCTTTTTTATGGACATCTTCAACATCTCCCTGAGCACCGCCATCGTCCCAACCTGCTTCAAAACCACCATCATAGTTCCCGTGCCAAAAAAGTCACAAATGTCCAACCTCAATGACTACCGTCCCGTTGCACTCACATCCATCATTATGAAGTGCTTCAAGAAGCTTGTCATGAGGCACATCAAAACCTTGCTGCCCCACTCACTGGACCCCCTGCAGTTTGCTTATTGCCGGAACTGTTCAACAGATGATGCAATAGTCACCACTCTCCATCTGACTCTCACTCATCTGGACAATAAAGACACATATGTTTGAATGCTGCTTATCGACTTCAGCTCAGCATTCAACACGATCATTACTCAGCAGCTGACGGAAAAGCTGAGCCTGCTGGGACTGAACACCTACCTCTGTAACTGGATTCTGGACTTCCTGATTGAGAGACCTCAGTCAGTCAGGATTGGAAACAACATCTCCAGAACCACCACACTGAGCACTGGAGCCCCTCAAGGCTGTGTGCTCAGTCCATTACTGTTCAAACTGCTGACTCATGACTGTGCAGCAACACACAGCTCTAATCACATCATAAAATTCACCGATGACACAACTGTGGTGGGTCTCATCAGCAACAACAATGAGTCAGCATACAGAGAGGAGGCGCAGCGGTTAACGGACTGGTGTAAAGCCAATGACCTGTCTCTGAATGTAGACAAAACAAAGCAGATGATTGTTGACTTTAGGAAGACTAAGAGTGACCATCTGCCACTGAACATTGACAGCTCAACTGTGGAGGTCATCAATAGAACCAAATTCCTGGGTGTCCACCTGGCAGAGAACCTCACCTGGTCCCACAACACCAGCTCTTTAGCCAAGAAAGCCCAGCAGCGGCTCTACTTCCTGCGTAGGCTGAGGAAAGCCCATCTTCCACCAGCTACTCTAACAACATTCTACAGAGGAACCATACAGAGCATCCTGAACAACTGCACCACTGTCTGGTTTGGAAATTGCACGGTCAGGGATCACAAAACCCTACAACAGGTAGTGAAGACAGCTGAGAAGATCATCAATGTCTCACTTCACTCCATCATGGACATTTACACCACATGCTGCATCCGCAAAGCCACCAGCATTGTGAATGATCCAACACACCCTTCACATTCACTATGTACACTCCTGCCATTGGAAAAAAGGTACCAAAGCATTCGGGCCCTCACCACCAGAATGTGTGACAGTTTCTTCCCCCAAGCAGTCAGACTCCTGAACACTCATGGACCGGACTGATATCTGATATCTGTCTTCTGTCTTCTGCAGTGTTGCACATGTCTGCACATTTGACTCACATGCACCTTGTCATATATGATGTGTCTTTAGGTTATGTGTCATGGATTCTTCGTTGTCCTGTGTTTTATGAAGCACCATGGTCCTGGAGGAACATTGTTTTGTTTCACTGTATGCTGTACTACTCATACAGTGCATCCGGAAAGTATTCACAGCGCTTCATCACTTTTTCCACATTTTGTTATGTTACAGCCTTATTCCAAAATGGATTAAATTCATTTTTTTTCTCAGAATTCTGCACACAACACCCCATAATGACAACGTGAAAAAAGTTTACTTGAGGTTTTTGCAAATTTATTAAAAATAAAAAAACTGTGAAATCCCATGTCCATAAGTATTCACAGCCTTTGCTCAATACTTTGTCGATGCCCCTTTGGCAGCAATTCCAGCCTCAAGTCTTTTTGAATATGATGCCACAAGCTTGGCACACCTATCCTTGGCCAGTTTCGCCCATTCCTCTTTGCAGCACCTCTCAAGCTCCATCAGGTTGGATGGGAAGCGTCGGTGCACAGCCATTTTAAGATCTCTCCAGAGATGTTCAATCGGATTCAAGTCTGGGCTCTGGCTGGGCCACTCAAGGACATTCACAGAGTTGTCCTGAAGCCACTCCTTTGATATCTTGGCTGTGTGCTTAGGGTCGTTGTCCTGCTGAAAGATGAACCGTCGCCCCAGTCTGAGGTCAAGAGCGCTCTGGAGCAGGTTTTCATCCAGGATGTCTCTCTACATTGCTGCAGATCATCTTTCCCTTTATCCTGACTTGTCTCCCAGTCCCTGCTGCTGAAAAACATCCCCACAGCATGATGCTGCCACCACCATGCTTCACTGTAGGGATGGTATTGGCCTGGTGATGAGCGGTGCCTGGTTTCCTCCAAACGTGACACCTGGCATTCACACCAAAGAGTTCAATCTTTGTCTCATCAGACCAGAGAATTTTCTTTCTCATGGTCTGAGAGTCCTTCAGGTGCCTTTTGGCAAACTCCAGGTGGGCTGCCATGTGCCTTTTACTAAGGAGTGTTTTCCGTCCGGCCACTCTACCATACAGGCCTGATTGGTGGACTGCTGCAGAGATGGTTGTCCTTCTGGAAGGTTCTCCTCTCTCCACCGAGGATCTCTGGAGCTCTGACAGAGTGACCATCGGGTTCTTGGTCACCTCCTTGACTAAGGCCTTCTCCACCGATAGCTCAGTTTAGATGGCCGGCCAGCTCTACGAAGAGTCCTGGTGGTTTCAAACTGGAAATTGGAGCTTGTGGTACAGTGAGGGTGAACAGGAGACACAGGCCTTCACAGGCTGAAGATGAAAAGAGGTGATGATACATGCGGGCAGAAAACTTGGTGGCATTGGCATGGCACGATGTCAAACGGGTGACTTGTCTCTCTAAAGTACACACTAACAATACAGTTAAGTCCATAAATATTTGGACAGATACATCTTTTTTCTCATTTTGGTTCTGTACTTTACCACAATGAATTTTAAATGAAACAACTCCGATGCAGTTGAAGTGCAGACTTTCAGCTTTAATTCAGTGGGGTGAACAAAACGATTGTATAAAAATGTGAGGCAACTAAAGCATTTCTTTAACACAATCCCTTCATTTCAGGGGCTCAAAAGTAATTGGACAAATTAAAGAACTGGAAATCAAATGTTCATTTCTAATACTTGGTTGAAAACCCTTTGCTGGCAATGACAGCCTGAAGTCTTGAACTCCTGGACATCACCAGATGTTGGGTTTCCTCCTTTTTAATGCTCTGCCAGGCCTTTACTGCAGCGGCTTTCAGTTGCTGTTTGTTTGTGGGCCTTTTTGTCTGAAGTTTAGTCTTCAACAAGTGAAATGCCTGCTCAGTTGGGTTAAGATCAGGTGACTGACTTGGCCATTCAAGAATTTTCCACTTCTTTGCTTTAATAAACTCCTGGGTTGCTTTGGCTGTATGTTTTGGGTCATTGTCCATCTGTATCATGAATCAATTTGACTGCTGTATTTAGTTGGATTTGAGCAGACAGTATGTCTCTGAACACCTCAGAATTCATTCAGCTGCTTCTGTCCTGTGTCACATCATCAATAAACACGAGTGTCCCAGTGCCACTGGCAGCCATGCACGCCCAAGCCATCACATTGCCTCCCTCCACCGTGTTTTACAGATGATGTGCTATGACTTTGGATAATGAGCTGTTCCACACCTTCTCCCTACTTTTTTTCTTGCCATCATTCTGGTAGAGGTTGATCTTGGTTTCATCTGTCCAAAGAATGTTTTTCCAGAACTGTGCTGGCTTTTTTAGATGTTCTTTAGCAAAGTCCAATCTAGCCTTTCTATTCTTGAGACTTATGAGTGGCTTGCACCTTGCAGTGCACCCTGTGTATTTACTTTCATGCAGTCTTCTCTTTATGGTAGACTTGGATATCGATATGCCTACCCCCTGGAGAGTGTTGTTCACTTGGTTGGCTGTTGTAAAGGGGTTTCTCTTCACCATGGAAATGATTCCGCGATCATCCACCACTGTTGTCTTCTGTGGATGTCCAGGTCTTTTTGCGTTGCTGAATTCACCAGTGCTTGCTTTCTTTCTCAGGATAGACCAAACTGTAGATTTGGCCACTCGTAATATTGTAGCAATTTCTCGGATGGGTTTTTTCTGTTTTCGCAGCTTAAAGATGGCTTCTTTCACCTGCATGGAGAGCTCCTTTGACCGCATGTTGTCTGTTCACAGCAAAATCTTCCACATGCAAGCACCATACCTCAAATCAACTCCAGGCCTTTTATCTGCTTAATTGATAAGGACATAACGACGGACTTGCACACACCTGCCCATGAAATAGCCAAGGAGTCAATTGTCCAATTACTTTTGAGCCCCTGAAATGAAGGGATTGTGTTCAAAAAATGCTTTATTTGCCTCACATTTTTATGCAATCGTTTTGTTCACCCCACTGAATTAAAGCTGAAAGTCTGCACTTCAACTGCATCGGAGTTGTTTCATTTAAAATTCATTGTGGTAATGTACAGAACCAAAATGAGAAAAAAGTTGTCTCTGTCCAAATATTTATGGACCTAACTGTACATGTGAGAAAGTGCAGCAACAGACAATTAAAAAGGAGGCACCAGTGCAACACGTATTGTAAGTATAACATGGCAGTGTATGCAATTGTCTGCTTTGAGCGAGATCAGACTGCGCAGGACTCTGCTGTGTAACATGTATGTGATATGTGTGTGAAGTCACAGCGTATACAGGCTCATACAACATGTAAGACTTGTCAAAAGTAAATATTTTTTTGCTGATTTGATATGTTAAACAATTGCTTTGTGTTCTTTTTTAAAAAGAGTTAGTTGTTGGAAAAATATTCAGCCCTGGGAGAAAAGAAACAAAAAAAAAATCAGCCCTTAAAGAGTTAAGGGTCTTTTTCAGGACTCACTATTCTGAAAGCACTCCATTCATGACACGAAGGAGAGGGAAGTCATAAAACCCGTGGTTCTGGGTCATCATAACCAACGTTCCTTAAATTTAAAGATATTTATTAAATAATTCAAACTACAAACAAGCACAACTAGGCAAAGCAAAAAAAAAGCGTAAATATTCTCGATTGTAATAAAAACGTGTCATTTGTTACCCTCTGATGGACGTCCATAGAGGGCTAGATATCTAATGTGGTAACCTGGGGCATGTACATCTGCCTTAACCCGACATAGACAGGCGGAGACACAAGTGCAGCACACGACACACTTTTATTTCAGTGGGGAGACGCTTTTTCAAAGTACAATTCGCAGTCCTTTTCTTCTCTCTCTCTTTTTCTCTTTCCGCCTCCACTCCTCTCTTCGTCCATCTCGTCCCGACTCTGGCTCCCCAAATGGAGTGAGGCGGCTCCTTTTATTCATCTCCTAGGAGTACACCATTTGGATCATCAGCGTTACCTAAAATCACTCCCAGGTGTGATGGATGTCCACTCTAGGGCTCTGCAGCTCCCTCTGGTGGTGCCCAGGGAACTCAACAGGACTGTACTAAACTCCATCCCCCAGCATGCCCTGCGGGAATCCGTGGTGCCATAGCCACCCAGGATGACTGCCCTCTAGCATTCCAGGGGAAGATAATGTCCTGAATAAACTCTCTACTCCCGGCCCCAGCCGTCTGCCACACTAGCAAAGGATGACAAATCAAAAATAAGATCAAATTCCTAATCACCGACCTTGAGATAGTCTAAGATGTTATTTATGTTTGAAATTTGTCGTTTTTACATTTCTGGCAGTGGCTCTTAGAGTGATAGGACCATCAGTAAAGAATCGCTTATCACAAATATGGGGCGGAGTGGTGGCTCGGAGGCTAAGGATCTGTGCTGGTATCCAGAAGGTTACCGGTTTGAATCCCCGTCACTGCCAAAAGAGATCCTACTCTGCTGGGCCCTTGAGCGAGACCCTTAACCTGTAATTGCTCCAGGGGTGCTGTACAATGGCTGACCCTGTGCTCTAACCCCAAGGGGGTATGTGAAAACTAACAAATTCCTAATACAAGAAATTGTATAAGGCAAAATAAAAAAAAAAATAAAATATGATTGTATTTGTGATTAGTGACCTTGAAATGACACTCGATATGCCTATATTACCGATTACGATTTTTTTCATGGTAAATTTGCCCCCTCATTTTCCATTAGGGGGTGAACCCCTGAATGATGTGGCCGGTACAACTTCAAGTCCTTCTGATCATTATTGCTGAAGGTGTCTATTGGTTTCTTCTTTATCATAAGGGTGTAATTTCCTGCACAAAGTCAAGTCAAGTTGGGGAGCATGCACTGGTATAGCGCGTTGTCACACCCATCACACAACGAAACAACTTGGAATCCCGATTGGCAACTCCTCTAGGCAGACATGTGGTCCAGTCCCACGCTCCGAAAATGGCCCTCTATCTGCCGCAGCCAGGTGTTACGTCGTGGGCAACCCCTTGGCCTGCTCCAACCACTCGGGTCCCCAACAATGAGGATCTATGAGCTGGATCACCCTCGGGGAAACGTGCCACATGGCCGTAGTGCCATAACTGACACTCCCTCACAATGCAGGTCGTGTGCTTCATTCGGGACTGCATGAGCAACACAAAGTCAAACCAATGGTACCCAAGGATTATCTGAAGAGACACACATGAATTTGTGAATTTCCCTTTGGGATTAATAAAGTATCTATCTATCTATCTATCTATCTATCTATCTATCTATCTATCTATCTATCTATCTATCTATCTATCTATCTATCTATCTATCTATCTATCTATCTATCTAAAAACAAAAGCGTGAACTCATTTTTCAGCATCTTGTAAAGGGGTCTAATTTTTGTTGTATTTCTTAAGTGAAAAAATGCTGTGCTAGTAATCTGAATGCTGCTAAGGCAACACAGGAGTTTGTTAGTTCTAAAAAATGGAAAATTCTTGAATGGCCAAGCCAGTCACCTGATTTAATTCCAACTGGGCAGGCCTTCCATAAGCTGAAGAGAAAACTTAAAGGGACAAGCCCCCCACCGAAACAAGGAGGAGCTGAAGATGACTGCATTAGAGCATCACCAGAGAAGAAAGACCCTCAGAACCTGGTGATGTAAAGGAATGGCAGAATTTCAAGCACTCATTGCATTAGAACACTCTAGACGAGAACAGGCTATTCAGCCCAACAAAGCTTGCAGTCCTATCCACTTATTTCTTCCAAAAAAACATCAAGTCGAGTTTTGAAGGTCCCCAACGTCTTACTGTCTACCACACTACTTGGTCGCTTATTCCAAGTGTCTATTGTTATTTGTGTAAAGAAAAACATCCTAATGTTTGTGTGAAATTTCCCCTTCACAAGTTTCCATCTGTGTCCCCGTGTTCTTGAACTCATTTTAAAATAACAGTTTCAATCCACTGGACTAATTCCCTTCATCATTTTAAACACTTAAGTCAGGTCTCCTCTTCATCTCCTGTAAAGGCTCAGCTCTTTTAATTCTTTCCTCATGACTCACCCCCTGTAGCCCTGAATCAGCCTAGTCGCTCTTCTCTGGACCCCCTCTAGTGCTGTTATGTCCTTTTTGTAGCCTGGAGACCAAAACTGCACAAAGTCTCACCAGTGTGTTATAAAGAGTTGAGCAGAACCTCCTGTGACTTGTACTCCACACATCAAGGCGCTATATAACCTGACATTCTGTAAGCCTTCTTAATGGCTTCTGAACACTGTCTGGAAGTCGATAGCTTAGAGTCCACTATGACTCCTAAATCCTTCATATAAGGTGTACACTCGATTTTCCAACCGTCCATTGTGTATTCAAACCTCACATGTTTACTTCCTATGTGTAATTCTTTACATTTACTGACATTAAATTTCATCTGCCACAAATCGCCCCAATCCTGTCTGCTATCCAAGTCCTTCTGTAATGAAATAACGGATTCCAAATTATCTGCTAATCCACCCATCTTGGTATCATCTGCAAACTTAACCAGCTTGTTACTTATATTCCTATCTAAATCATTTATAAATATTAAAAATAGCAGTGGCCCTAGCACTGCACCCTGCTGGTCACCACTCTTAACATCAGTTAATTCTGATGAGGTTCACCCTCTGCTTCCTGTGTCTGAGCCAATTCTGCCCCCATCTAAAAACATCACCCTGAACTGCCACTTCTTTTAGATTGATGCCCACCCTCTCATATGGCACCTCATCAAATGCTTTCTGAAAGTCGAGATAAATAATATCATCTGCTCCACTCTGGTCGTATCCTTTTGCTGCCTCCTCATAGAATTTCAGGCTGTTAGTAAAACACGACCTCCCTCTTCTGACCCCATGCTGACTGTCCTGTCCTTGCCAGGTGTTGCTCAATCTTATCCTTAATAATTCCTTCCATTAATTTTCCTGTGATGTACGTTAAGCTTACTGGCCTATAGGTGCTTGGATCTGCCCTGTCACCCTTTTTATATAATGGGATGATATTTGCCATTTTCCAGTCCTTCGGAATCTCTCCAGTGCGCAGTGACTTCCTAAAAATATGTGTCAAGGGTTTATATCTGTACTCGCTAGCCTTCTTAAGAACTCGAGGGTAAATATTATCTGGTCCTGGTGATTTGTTCGATTTCAGCTTATTTAATCTGAGCAGCACTTCTCCCTCTACAATTTTCAAATCCCTCAGTACCTCCTTAGTAGTCCCTGTTACTGCTCTGAGGTTATCCACTTGTGAAGACCTAAGAAAAATGTAAGTTTTGGGCCTCCGCTATTTCACTGTCTGTATCTTTTAATCCCCCTTTACTATTCTTGATGCACTTCACCTCCTCCTTGACTGTTCTTTTACTACTAAAATACTGAAAGAATCTCTTAGGGTCGTCTTTCACCTTATCTGCTACTCCTCTCCAACTGTCTTTTAGCCTCCCTGATATCCTTCTTAATGGTTGTCCTCATGTTCTCATACGCTCTTTGTTTCACTTTGCAGATGCCTTATTCATCTGTTTTTTCCTTTGCAACTTCTTTTTTAAATCTTTATTAATCCACCATGGAGTTTTTTTAGTTTCCTATTAGTTCCAAATTTAGGTATGTATCTGTCCTGCGTTACATGTGAAACATTTTTAAACCTGTTCCACTGCTCCTCGACTGTCTCCATAACTTAAAAGCTTTTCCCAGTCCACCCTCCTTAGACTTTGTCGCATTTGCTCAAAATTAGCCCTACCAAAGTTCAACTTAACAATTTTAGTCTTTGCATCTGCACTCTTACAAAATACTAAGAATTGTATTATATTATGCTGGGATATGTGACAAAGCCCTGAATATGACAACCTGACCTTGCTATGTGCCATGGTACCATGTAGAACTCCTGTCATTTCTGCCATTGCTGTGTCCAGACATGATGGTGCCCTGAAATAGGAAGGGACTGTGTAGAAAAATGTTGTGTGACTGAAAAGTCTGCAGATCTCTTAAATGACCATCCACCATGTGCGTTTGAATCCCAACGTCTGAATTGTTGGATTTGTAATTTGAAACCATGGAGCAGGGGGGCAAATCGAGGAAAATTGTGTCTTTAAAAAACTGTAATTATAGAGGGCACTGTATATTCCTATGGACTCTGTTAATGTTCGGGTAAGAGCACTTGTTTTTCAATTTTAATTTATTTTTTTGACTTTCAACGGAGGAATATTTTCAATTTGGTGTAAATTTTCCTTTAGTTGATTTTTATTTATTGCACCCTGTCCTTTCTTATGTGACTGTGTAGAATATAATTTACCACTCTTTTATTTTTTTTTACACATTTGCGGTCTGTATTGTGTCTGATTCTTGGCCTTAGTCCCAGTGGGTCCCAAACTACGAGCAGGTCATCGGCTCCCACAGGGGTCTTGTGACAGTATCTACAGGCTGACTGATCGACCTCATCTGCCCTGCAGTGTCACTCTGTTCACTTTTAAACTCTACTGGGATCTTCCGTCGACTAAATAGAAACCAGAGGCAGACATGAAACGTATGCTAAACGAGGCATTCCTCTCGCTTTGGTTTCCACTCGCTTTCAAGCGGCTCCTCCTTCCGCGTCCCGAATGAGGAACAATGCCCCTCTATTCTGCTGCCCTTTGATTTTCCCCCACCGAGCCGTTCCCCCAAGAGCCCACCACACCTGCGGCCAGGCAATAAACATTTCTGTTAACCTCTCACAAGCGGACATTCACTTCAGATTTTTTTTTTTACCCTTGGAAGTTTTCCATTCCCCAGTTTTTTCGGAGTGTGAGTTCACTCTCCATTTATCCAAAGTGACGAAAATCCGCCTTGATTGATGGGATTCTCATATGGAGGCTTTGTATTATTTTACAAGGTGTTACTTTATGTCCATTTTTTCTTTATTTAAATTTATTTCGTGTTCTGTAGGTCTGATGTTGATGACTCGGCTGTGAAGAAGTAGGCCTGCCATGGATTTTATGGGATGTGACACTTATTTCCATTATTTTCAGAATAACAGTAGCGATGGCACATGATTACCAAAACAGATCAGGTGTGCATGGAGGGTCACAGAACCAGGTGATAAAGTTATATGAACAAGTTTGGGGACCCATCTTAATTCTTTGGATTTTTGTTTCTCATTGGCTAAACTTCCTTTTAATATCTGACTTGCCTTATGGACACAGTAGTATTTCAGCAGTGACATTAAGTTTATTGGATTAACAGAAAATATGCAATATGCATCATAACAAAATTAGACAGGTGCATAAATGTGGGCACCCCAACAGAGATGTGACATCAATACTTAGTTGAGCCTCCTTTTGTCCTCTAGACGCTGTCCTCCTATAGCCTCTGATGAGTGTCTGATTCTGGATGGAGGTATTGTTCACCATTCTTCATACAAAATCTCTCCAGTTCAGTTGAATTTGATGGACAGCCTGCTTTAAATCATCCCATAGATTTTCGATGATATTCAAGTCAGGGGACTGTGACGGCCATTACAGAACATTGTACTTCTCCCTCTGCATGAATGCCTTTGTAGATTTCCAACTGTGTTTTGGGTCATTGTCTTGTTGGAATATCCAACCCCTGTGTAACTTCAACTTTGTGACTGATGCTTGAACATTATCCTGAAGAATTGTTGATATTGGGTTGAATTCATCTGACCCTCGACTTTAACAAGGGCCCCAGTCCGTGAACTAGTCACACAGCCCCAGAGCATGATGGAACCTTCACCAAATTTGACAGTAGGTAGCAGGTGTTTTTCTTGGAATGCAGTGTTCTTCTTCCACCATGCAAAGCGCTTTTTGATCTGACCAAATAACTCCATCAGTCCAAAGCACTTTGTTCCATAAATGAATCTGGCTTGTCTAAATGAGCATTGGCATACAACAAGCGACTCTGTTTGTGGTGTGAGTGCAGAAAGGGCTTCTTTCTCATCACCCTGCCATACAGATGTTCTTTGTGCAAATTGCGCTGAATTGTAGAACGATGTACAGATACACCATCTGCAGCAAGATGTTCTTGCAGGTCTTTGGATGAGATCTGTGGGTTGTCTGGCACCATTCTCACAATCCTGCTCATATGCCACTCCTGTATTTTTCTTGGCCTGCCAGACCTGCTGGGTTTAACAGCAACTGTGCCTGTGGCCTTCCATTTCCTGATTCCATTCCTTACAGTTACAGAAACTGACAGTTTAAACCTCTGAGATGGCTTTTTGTAGCCTTCCCCTAAACCAGGAGACTCAACAATCTTTGTGCTCAGATCTTTGGAGAGTTGCTTTGAGGATCCCATGCTGTCACTCTTCAGAGAGTCAAAGGGAAGGAAGCACAACTTGTAATTGACCACCTTAAATACCTTTATATCTCATGATGGGACACACCTGTCTATGAAGTCCAAGTCTTAATGAGCTCATCAACCAAGTAATCAGCATTGAGCAGTGACAGGCATTCAAATCAGCACAATGACAAGGGGACCCACATTTGTGCACAGCCAGTTTTTCACGTTTGATTTAATTTCATACAACTAAATACTGCGTCACTAAAAATCTTTGTTCGGAAAACACCGCAGTACTCAGATGTTCCTAGGAAATGAAAGACATACCACTGTTAAAGGAGAGTCAATTATTATGCAGGCTGAGAGGGGTTCCCAAACTTTTTCATATGACTGTATAACACTGGACCCTAACCTGGATCAGACTGTGCTATATTTCACCCCACTTTAGTTCAAGGGGTGCCCATCTCTGATTCCCGAAGTCCGAAGTGGCTGTGAGTTTTCATTCTAACCATTTCCCGAATGAATGATCTGTTTTTTCTGCTAATTAAGCTCATGCAACTGATATTCTGTTTAAGATTTGGACCCCTTTAAATCAGGGGTGAGAAATGTTGGTGGTTCTGGAGGGTCACAGTGGCTGCACACTTTCATTCTAACTGTTTCCTTAAGGAGTGACCCGTTTTTGCTGCTAATTAAGCTCATTTAATTGATTTGCTATTTAAGATTCAGACCCCTTTAAATTGGGGGTGAGCAACGTTTGTGGTCCTATCTATCTATCTATCTATCTATCTATCTATCTATCTATCTATCTATCTATCTATCTATCTATCTATCTATCTATCTATCTATCTATCTATCTATCTAAAGTACAAATCAGTGTGTCTTACTGTATACAGTGCCTTTCTCATCTGTCTCACTATCTGCCTATTTTGATTGATGGTAAACTCTTCCCAAACTCTCACTCATCCTAATCTGTAGTTGAAGGGGCCTACTGTCTTTTTATTCAGGCACTTTGTTTTAAGCAGTGAATGATCAGTGTTTGTTTCCACAAAATCGAGGGGCACGTGAGCTCTTTTTCGGCTTTCCGCAGCTGTAGACGACACGTCGACGGGATTGTTTACCTTGCTTTGCTAAAATGCCATCTCATTTTGAAATGTAAACTGCATTTTTCCCAGACTGCCTGGCATTCAGGATTATTATAGGGCTGTAATATTAAAAAGGATTTTCCATCACAATGACACCTTAAGTATTTTTAATATTCTTTACTGCATGCAAAAACAAAACAGATGGAAAACCTGACAAGCTCTCCGTGATATTACAGGAAGTTCAACTCTTTGCTGATATAAATAAGAGGAGAAAAGGAAATGGAATCCAACAGTGAGGGCTGACCCGTGGCACTGTGCTCGGCGTTATTTAAACAGCAAGTGGCATCAAGTTTAGAATGGAGAAGTCAGTCGGCTGATTGACTAATATATTTATTTATTGATTGATTGACTGAAATTCTGAATCCACCTTTTTTTTCCACACTGGCCACATGAAAGGTTTCAACTCCTGATGTCGTGTCACTGCATGTAATGGAACAGTCACACATCCAGAGTGACACCAGGCCAAATGAAAGTCACCACCCTGCCAAAACAATTGGAGAAAACCCACAAGAGGGAATGTGTAAACTCCACACAGACATACGTGAAGAAGCAAAGCTAATGTGCCCAGTTTCACCCCACAGTTACAGCAGCGCAGGTGAGCAGAGAGCTGAGGAGACTTCATGCCAGCAAAGCAGCGGGTCCAGATGGAGTATCACCACGACTGCTGAAGGCCTGTGCGTTGGAGCTGGGGAGTCCTCTACAGCGCATCTTCAACCTGAGCCTGGAACAGGGGAGAGTCCCAAGGCTTTGGAAAACATCTTGTATCACCCCAGTCCCAAAGATATCACGTCCTAGTGAGCTGATGTGATGAAGACCATGGAGCAGCTGCTGCTTCACCACCTGAGGCCACAGGTACGCCACGCCACGCCCTCGACCCTCTGCAGTTCGCATACCAGGAGAAGGTGGGAGCGGAGGATGCCATCTTCTACTTGCTACACCAATCCCTCTCCCACTTGGACAGAGGCAATGGTGCAATAAGAATAATGTTTCTGGACTTCTCTAGCGCCTTCAACACCATCCAACCTCTGCTCCTCAGGGACAAGCTGACAGAGATGGGAGTAGATTCATACCTGGTGGCATGGATCGTGGACTATCTTTCAAACAGACCTCAGTTTTTGCGTCTCGGGAACTGCAGGTCTGACATTGTGGTCAGCAGCACAGGAGCACCGCAGGGGACTGTACTTTCTCTGGTCCTGTTCAGCCTATATACATCAGACTTCCAATACAACTCGGAGTCCTGCCACATGCAAAAGTGACGACACTGCTATCGTGGGCTGCATCAGGAGTGGGCAGGAGGAGGAGTATAGGAACCTAATCAAGGACTTTGTTAAATGGTGTGACTCAAACCACCTACAACTGAACACCAGCAAAACCAAGGAGCTGGTGGTAGATTTTAGGAGGCCCAGGCCCCTCCTGGACCCCGTGATCATCAGAGGTGACTGTCTGCAGAGGGTGCAGACCTATAAATACCTGGGAGTGCAGCTGGATGATAAATTTGACTGGACTGCCAATACTGATGCTCTGTGTAAGAAAGGATAGAGCCGACAATACTTCCTTAGAAGGCTGGCGTCCTTCAAAATCTGCAATAAGATGCTGCAGATGTTCTACCAGACAGTTGTGGCGAGCACCCTCTTGTACGCGGTGGTGTGCTGGGGAGGCAGCATAAAGAAGAGGGATGCCTCACGCCTGGACAAACTGGTGAGGAAGGCAGGCTCTATTGTAGGCACGGAGCTGGACAGTTTGACATCCGTGGCAGAGCGACGGGCGCTGAGCAGACTCCTGTCAATCATGGAGAATCCACTGCATCCACTGAGCAGGATCATCTCCAGACAGAGGAGCAGCTTCAGTGACAGACTGCTGTCACCGTCCTGCTCCACTGACAGACTGAGGAGATCGTTCCTCCCCCACACTATGCGACTCTTTAATTCCACCCGGGGGGGTAAACGTTAACATTATATAAAGTTATTGTCTGTCTGTATACCTGCATTGTTATCACTCTTTAATTTAATATTGTTCTTTATCAGTATGCTGCTGCTGGAGTATGTGAATTTCCCCTTGGGATTAATAAAGTATCTATCTATCTATCTATCTATCTATCTATCTATCTATCTATCTATCTATCTATCTATCTATCTATCTATCTATCTATCTATCTATCTATCTATCTATCTATCTATCTATCTATCTATCTATCTATTATATAGTGCCTTTCATATCTATCTATCTATCATATAGTGCCTTTCATATCTATCTATCTATTATATAGTGCCTTTCATATCTATCTATCTATCTATCTATCTATCTATCTATCTATCTATCTATCTATCTATCTATCTATCTATCTATCTATCTATCTATCTATCTATCTATCTATCTATCTAAACATTGCTCTTTCCAAGATGAATCAAATAAAAAGTTGTCCTGAGATTAAATATGCCGAGTTCTGATCTTTTATCGGCCATGTAAGTTTGAAATATTGCACTGCCATCACCGACCCAATGACCCCTCGCTCTTCACATTTCTCTTTTTTAAGTTGCCTGCTGCCCTTAGAATGTTGGCTCTCTGTTAATGCCCTACTTTGAAATTGTGCAACTTTCACAGGCCTGCCTTTTTTAATGGGCCCCCCTGCAACTGGCGCTGAAGTCTTATAGTGATGGTGACTCAGTCAGGACTGGCAAGCTTTGTTGGGCTGAATGGCCTGTTCTCATCTAGAGTGTTCTAATGTTCTAATAATGATGCCATCCCCAGGCTTCTCAGTGCTGTTACAATATAATGCAAAGATACATATGGGGGTAGCTTAACATATGTAATGGGTGGGCTTCCACAAATGGTTTAATTATCAGTAGTGATGAGAGAATTCTGTTAAACTTGATTCTCCTCGAGTTTGGCAAAATCAGGGAAATGTTTGAGAACTTCACCAAACTCCATGAACTGCATTGAAGTCAAAGGGGAAGGAGGAACAGAACAACTTTTGTGCATATTATAACAGGGCAGTGGTTTTCTAAGTGTGCCTGGGGGCTGTGGAATAGTTTGGCAACTATGCTGGACCAATTATTGTGCCTAAATTTGAGATCTGAGCTGTGAGGCTGAGCCACCGTGTCTCAAACATAAAAAGATGCAGATGCAACGAATAGCACAAACAAAATACAACAAACAGCTACAGATGGGCACTAACTACATAAACTATACATAATTGTATTCACAGCGTGCCATTCTTGGGGCACAAACTGGCTGTGCCATGAAGTGGCATTGAGAAACTGGCTAGTTCCATTCTTTGAAGTATCCTGTTTGCTTTCATTCATCTTGAGATGAGTCGAGAACGTGATTGGAGTCTGCCTGTGGCCAATTGAATTGATCGGACCTCATTCAGAAAGGCATACTTGTACCTGTGGTGAAAAGAACAAAAAAACAAGAGAAAGGTTTTGGGGTTCCGCTTTATATTTTCTCAACATTATCTATTAAATGAGAGGAATAACCAACAGAGTAATCTCAAAGTACCGAGTCCAAGACGGGACTGACCAAAAAAGGGGAAATAGGCTGGTTTTATAGGTGCAGAGGAGAAAGATTAATGTCCAGCAGGTCGTGAGCGGAAATGAGGTCAGGAGTAGGGTGGGGACTGGCACCACAAGTTGAATCTGTGTGAGTGCTGGTTTGAGACGGGCTTTCCTAAGAGATTCTTTAAGTATTTTAGTAGTAAAAGAGCAGTCAAGGAGGAGGTGAAGTGCATCAGGAATAGTAAAGGGGAATTAAAAGATACAGACAGTGAAAGAGCAGATGCTCTAAACTGGGATTTGTCTGAGGTTTTCACATGCGAGGTAGTAGATAATCTCCCAGCAGTAACAGGGACTACTAAGGAGGCTCTGAAGGATTTGGAAATTGTGGAGAAACTGAGCTGCTCAGATTAAATATGCTGAAATCAAACAAATCACCAGGAACAGATAATATTTAACCTGGAGTTCTTAAGGAGGCTAGTGAGCTCAGATAGAAACCCTTGACACATATTTTTAGGAAGTCACTGTGCGCTTCAGAGATTCCGAAGGACTGGAAAACGGCAAATATCATCCCATTATATAAAAAGGGTGGCAGGGCAGATCCAAGCAACTATAGGCCAGTACGTTTAACGTGAATCACAGAAAAATT
Organism: Erpetoichthys calabaricus; assembly: GCF_900747795.2. NCBI lineage: Eukaryota > Metazoa > Chordata > Cladistia > Polypteriformes > Polypteridae > Erpetoichthys > Erpetoichthys calabaricus. Next base: position 7,038,498 of record NC_041397.2, on the reverse strand, counting down.
AATGGAAGGAATTATTAATTAATTATTAATTCTATGAGGAGGCAAAAAATGCATACCAGAGAGGAGCTTATGATGTTTTTTATCTGGAGTTTCAGAAAGCATTTCATGAGGTGCCACATGAGAGGGTGAGCATCAAACTAAAAGAAATGGCAGATCAGGGTGTGGTGTGTAGACGAGTGCAGAATTAGCTCAGACACAGGAAGCAGAGGGTGACAGTGTGAGGAACCTCATCAGAATTGGGTGATGTTAAGAGTGCTGACCACAGGTTTGGAGCATGGAAGCTCAACCCTGCTGGGGGCCCTGTAGCTACCACCAGGGGTAGCCTGGAGAGCCAGCTGAGCCCTTATGGGCAGCTTTTCTGCCACACCCAGAAGTGGGTCAAGAAGCACCTGGAGCCTTATAAAAGGAGCCAGCAACCACTACTCTGTGAGATAGAGTCGGGAGGAGGTAGATGAAGCTTGACCGGAGGAGTGAATGAAAGAGAAAGAGAGAAAGAAGAGATTTGCATCATGCTGAGGACTGTGCTGTACCGGTGGGAAACTTGGGAAAGCGTTTCCCATGGGAAACAGAAAGAAAAATAAAAATGTGTTTCTTGAACTTGTGTCCCATGTCTGTCTGTGTCGGGTTTGGGCAGCAGTGCGCCCCCTGGTGGTCCACACAAGACACAGTCAGAGTCCCGAAGACTTTGGCCAACCCCAACTGGCCATTCTACAGAAGAGTCAGTGCTGGGCTGGCCAATCAGATAAAAGGACCCTTCTACCTGAGGATTCCAGTGGCCCTTTATCTGAGATGACTTTTCCATGGCAGGCAAACAACTTGGTAGTATAGCATTGGCACCAAATGCCACTTTGTCTTGTCTTTGTACAATGTCTTGTCTTGTTTTTTGTTTTAATTTTAAATCTTAATTTTAAATTTTAACTTTAATTCTAATTTTCATTTTTTATTTGAACTTCATGTTGTTACACTGTGGACCCTGAGCTTCGCAATTTCATCTATCTGTATACTTGTATATGGTTGAGATGACAATGAAGTTTACTTTGACTTGACTTTGACTTTGATAATGACAAACAGAAGAGAAACACAATAGTGGAGGATGAGTAACAGTTTATAAATATCTTACTGGTTACATTTTAATAGTAATGAATAACAACAGAGATTCAGTCAGCACAGTTAATCAGCAGCTCTAGTCAGGGTGTGCTAAACTGAAGTCATGAGTCTTCAGCTGGGATTTGAAAGCTGAGACCGAAGGGGCATCTCTTATAGTAGCAGGCAGACCATTCCACAGTTTAGGGGCTCTGTAACTAAAAGACCGGCCTCCCACTGTTATTTTATTAATTCTTGGAATCAGAAGTAGACTGCCGTCTTGAGAGTTGTGACAGCTGAGACTAACAGGGCATCTCTTATATTAGCAGTCAGATGAGTATTGTATTAACACTAGAATTACCAGAGCCTACGAAAAAACTCGTAGATCCGTCCCACCTTAAATCACTTTGCACCTCTCCATCAGCGTTTTTTGTACTGTAAATGTGTTGATAAGCAGCAAGCAGCCTGCTATCACTTCCCCCCACCCCACACAGTTTTCTCAGCTCAAGTCTGTTTACCTGCGTGTCAGTTGCTTAGAGTTGCATAGAGTGAGAAGTCAAGCAAAATGACACCTTTTATAAATACTATATCGTTAATTGGAACACATGCATTTCATGTGTGTTCCGTGTCTACAACAATCTATGTAAACACATCGTTAAAACAGAAACGTTTTTCATGTTTTAGTAATAATTGGCAAAATGTAGACATGAAGTGTATAATGTGTGAAGCCTGAATTCCAAATACCAAATAAACACTTTCACAAAAGGTACAAATATAACAGAACAAATGCACTTCTATTCAAGAATATAACTGCAGAAAAAGAACCTGCGTTAGGATGCGACATTGACACGCATTTGCTATGACTGCTTCGGTGGCGCAATGGTACCAGCTGTTGACTGGTAATCAAAAAGTCACGGGTTCGACCCCGGACAAGTCCGTTTGGTAATTCTAGTGTTAAGGTAATCCTTGGAATAACAATCAGGCTAAGATCTCAAGATCTTAATGTGTGCTCTGTAAGTAATGATAAGTTTAAATAAGTAGTCAGGGTGTCAGCCATTTCAGGCTGTTTATGTTAAAAGGGGGATTTTGAAATTTGCCCTAAACTTATCCAGGAGCCACTGTCAGGACTTGAGGACAGGGGTTATGTATTGTCACACACATGCGATTAGAAGGAAGCTGAGTGGACAATGTGGAGGTAATTATCCGCCAGGCCAGGGGGTGGCGGAGTGCGCTAATCCTTTTTCTGTTGTCTCTGCAGGCCAGATACGGGAAAAACTACCTGATTTAACAACAACAACGTCACCTCCGGTTCTGGTCCCCAGAAAGATGTCCCTTCCGGTTCTGGTCCCCAGAAGGACGTCACTTCCGGTGCCAAGAATGATGTCACTTCTGGTTCTGGCGCATAGAAAAATGTCACATCCGGTTTTCTGGCCTCAGGTGACGTCACATCCGGTTTCACCCTTTAAATCTGTCATCTTTTCTCCCATTAATTCAGTTCAGTCTGGAACTCGTCAAGGACAGTTGTGTCAATTTTTCATACCCTTTTGCAGCAACGGACAATATATGCGTGGCTGCCCCAAACCTTTCCTGTGTGTTGAGACTCGTTCTTTTACAGTGTTTATACTTTTTGGTTTTTGTAATAAATCTTACAGCAACATTTTGACTTAACTGAAAGCAGCGTACGTAATGATTTGAACAGCCAGTGATCTCCGCATTGCAGTACTCATTCCTACTAGAAATAAATGTGGGCATTAATTTCTAAGTATCCTGTGTGTTTCAAAAATGCGCTAATTTTCTAATATTTTTAAGATAAAAACAGACATGTTTTGGATAGTTTTCTAATGTGCGCGTGTTAAATGACATTTGAGTGTAAAAGACAATGCCTAGATTGTGGGCTGATTACGTAAAACTTATTGTGATTCCAATTGAGTTAAATGATGACAAAATATTGAGGCGGTCAGCATCATTCCCTCCAATAATTAACATTTCTGCTCTATCGGTATTCAAAGACAAGTCGTTCTCATCCATCCACTCCTCACAAGTCAAGTCAAGTCGGGGAGCATGCACTGGTACAGCACATTGCTGCACCCACTACACGACGAAACAACTCAGGATCCCAGTTGGCAACCCCCCAGGCAGACATGTGGTCCAGTCCCACCCTCCGGAAATGACCCTCTATCTGCTGCAGACAGGTGTTACGTGACCCCTTGGCCTTGTCCAGCCACTCGGGTCCCCAACAATGAGGATCTTACGAGCTGGATCACCCTCGGGGAAACGTGCCACATGGCCATAGTGCCGTAACTGACGCTCCGTCACAATGCAGGTCATGTGCCTCATTGGCGACTCCATGAGCAACACAAAGTCAAACCAATGGTACCCAAGGATTATCCGGAGAGACACAATACTAAAGGAGTCCAGTCTTTGTCTCAGGTCACTGGATAGCGGTCATGTCTCACAACCATATAGCAAGACAGGAAGCACCAGGACTCTAAAGACTTGGACCTTCGTCCTTTTGTAGATATCGGGAGCACCACACACCCCATTCCAGCGACCTCATGACCCCCCCCCATGCCTCTCCCAATCCGTCTACTGACTTCATAGGAAGAGTCACCAGAGTCAAATGAATGTCACTGTCGAGGTAAGTAAACCTCTCGATGAGGTCGACACTCTCTCCGCAGACAGACACACTGCTGATGGCCTCGCCCAAGAGGTCATTAAAGGCCTGGCTCTTTGGTTTTTATCAGGACACTCGCAAAGCTCAGACACTCAGATTCCTCACTGAGTCTCTCGAGAGCCCCTATCAGAGCCTCCATTAACTCTATGAAGATCACAGCATTGTCAGCAAAGTCAAGATCCGTGAATCTTTCTTCATCAACAGATGCCACAGCCTTTGGACCCCACGACCTTACCCAACATCCAGTCCATACAAGCATTAAACAGAGTAGCAGCAGATCAGACCCCGATGATGGACCCCCAGAATCAACTGTGAAAAACACAGATGGTCTGACTCCACTCTCAGTACTCACAGTACCAGTGTACAGGCCGGCCATGATATCCAGCAACCTCGAGGGGATCCCACGAACCCTCAGGATGTCCCACAGGGCAGCTCGATCAACTGAGTCGAACGCTTTGCGAAAATCGACAAAGGCTGCAAAGAAACTCTGCCGATATTCGCGTTTGCATTCCATGAGAACCCTCAGTGCCAGGATGCGGTCAATGGTAGACTTCTTAGGTATAAAACCAGACTGTTCCGGTCGCTGGTAGGTAAGCAAGTGATCACGGATCCTATTGAGGACGACCCTAGCAAATACCTTACCGGGCACCGAGAGCAGTGTGTTACCCCCCCTGTTGTTGCTACAATCCAGGCGATCACCCTTCCCTTTCCAGATAGGGATGACAAGTCCCGTTTTCCAGTCAGTTGGGATGATGCCAGTCTCCCAGTTGGAATCAAAGATTGTTAGCAATTCCAGGAGGACAGCCTTACCACCAGCCTGGAGAAGTTCACCCCGGATACCACAGATCCCTGCAGTCTTCTATACCGTCACCTGGTTCACCACCTGTGCCATCTCAGTGAGACTGGGGGATTCACAGCTAATTGGAAGATCAGCCTCAAGGACCGTGGACCAGAGATATCCAGTGTCCTAGCTGGAGTGTTCAGGAGTCTGACTGCTTGGGGGAAGAAACTGTTCCACATTCTGGTGGTGAGGGCCCGAATGCTTTGGTACCTTATTCCTCAATGGTAGGAGTGTAAACAGTGAATGTGAAGGGTGTGTTGGATCATTCACAATGCTGGTGGCTTTGCAGATGAAGCAAGTGGTGTAAATGTCCATGATGGAGGGAAGAGAGACATCGGTGATCTTCTCAGCTGTCTTTACTATCTGTTGTAAGGCTTTGTGATCCCTGACCGTGCAATTTCCAAACCAGACAGTGATGCAGTTGCTCAGGATGCTCTGTATGGTTCCTCTGTAGAATGTTGTTAGAGTAGCTGGTGGAAGATGGGCTTTCCTCAGCCTACGCAGGAAGTAAAGCCGCTGCTGGGCTTTCTTGGCTAAAGAGCTGGTGTTGTGGGACCAGGTGAGGTTCTCTGTCAGGTGGACACTCAGGAAGTTGGTGCTATTGATGACCTCCACAGTTGAGCCGTCAATGTTCAGTGGCAGATGGTCACTCTTAGTCATCCTAAAGTCAACAATCATCTCCTTTGTTTTGTCTACATTCAGAGACAGGTTATTGGCTTTACACCAGTCTGTTAACCGCTGCACCTCCCCTCTGTATGCTGACTCATTGTTGTTGCTGATGAGACCCACCACAGTCGTGTCATCGGCCAATTTTACGATGTGATTAGAGCTGTGTGTTGCTGCACAGTCATGAGTGAGCAGTGTGAACAGTAATGGACTGAGCACACAGCCTTGAGGGGCTCCAGTGCTCTGTGTGGTGGTTCTGGAGATGTTGTTTCCAATCCTGACTGACTGAGGTCCAGAATCCAGTCACAGAGGGAGGTGTTCAGTCCCAGCAGGCTCAGCTTTTCCGTCAGCTGTTGAGAAATACTGAGCTGAAGTCGATAAACAGCATTCGAACATATGTGTCCTTATTGTCCAGATGAGCGATAGCCAGATGGAGAGTGGTGGCTACTGCATCATCTGTTGAATGGTTCCGGTGGTAAGCAAACTGCAGGGGGTCCAGTGAGGGGGCCAGCAGGGTTTTGATGTGCCTCATGACAAGCTTCTTGAAGCACTTCATAATGAGATAATCACGTGTCGTCTCCTTCCAAGATTTTTTTTTTATAATAATAGAGATATTTATTTTTAAGAGAGATGCCTTTGCCAAACTGGCCCAAAGCAGGTACATGGATCAAGTTGGTTGGCAAAGTTGGCATATCTTCATATCTCATTGGCTGGTATACAGGGTATAGTAGAGTGAGGTATGACAAGAGATCCAAAAATAAATGTTGGGGGTGCCAGCTGGGTCATCCTCTTTAATAATGGTACCAGCTGAATCAGAACTCACACTCAGTGGTGGAAAACAAGCAAAGCCCAAGGCTGAAATGCCAATATTAATTGGTCAGTCCTAGTCTGAGTCTAGGATGTCCAAATGAGATGACACCTCCCATGACAACCTCAGATTTAAGGTCCTCCTACAGGAAGGGGCGGAGTCAGTTGCCCTTACTGGTAAATTTCTCAGAACTGTCAAAACAGAAAGACATGATACCGTTAGCTACAGCGCCCCCTCTCATCCCGGGGTGGAATTGCTTTCCTTGAATGAATCCTAAAAATTTTAGAGTTTTAAAAAAATGGCAGACAATATGATAAAAATCCACCTTCTTTTCTTCAGCTACAGTAAGTAATTTTCTATTTTTCATCAGTTTAATATGATGAAGCTGTAGGATTTCTATAATTTGGGAAGACTAAGTGATGCTAATAAAGCATTATTTTATCACTGAAAAGATTTATAAAAATATGGGTCAATAGAAACAAGCTGGCATGTTGATATACAGTATTGAATGAACAGGATTTGCTGTGAAGTTTAATGGACAATGTAAAGGGTAAATTTAAAAAAAGACCATTGAACTTTAAGTCGAGTTTTGCCTGGCACACTTTGGGTACCTGACTCAAACTGAATGGCAAACTTGGCATGTTCCCATATTTAATTTATGGGGCTGTAATTTTGAATGGGAGCTGTAAAGGGTTAAATCTCATCAGGCCATCATCATTTTCAATTTTGTGACAACATTGATGCTTTTGTTAAATTGCATTTCAATTTTCCTTGCCCAACGTAGGTACACAGGACAAACTGACTGGCAAAATTGCCATGTTCACATATTTAATGAATGGCATTCTCTGTGATGTTCAGTGGGCAATATAAAGGTTTCAATCTGATGATACAGATGCCTTTATCAAATCAAAGTTGAGCTTTGCCCAACCCAACACAGGGGCAACAATCAAATTAGCTGGAAAGTTGGCATTTCCCTTTACCTTGACTTTGCCCAGTCAAACTGATGAAAGTTCACTTTCTTTCTTCAGCTACAATATATACAGTAGTTTTCTTTTTGGTATCAGTTTAATATTATAAGCCAGAAAGATTTCTATAATTGAAGAAGACTAGGCGACAAAGTGGGCACTTACAGCAGTCAAATAAGAAGAACTGGCATCATTTTATGATTGAAGTAGATGTGCTACTCATCTAAGATTGGTTGAAGTCTAAATACTCAATACAGACCTCAGTGTTAACATTTCCAGTGCATCAAATATTGAAAGGTATTTGTAATGCTTGTAGTAAAAAATGCATTGAATTTGTTATTCCAATAGATGTCTGTAGTAACAAAATTGTCATGTGACATCTGTTGAAATTACAAATGCAATGCACATGTATTTCTCTGTTATTGGCCACTTGGCATAGGATTTGTAAAAAAGGCAATGCTTGTGATGTGCCATCTTTTGCAAAGACAAATGAAATGCATTCCATTACTACAAATGTTTGTGATGCACCATCTGTTGGAATACCAAAGATAATGCATATGTTTCAGTCATATGTCATTTGGTATGGGATTTGCAAAAGAAACATTAATGTTTGTGATGCGCCACCTATAGGAATGACATATTAAGTATGTTTTAATACTTCAAATATTAGTAATTCACCATCTGTTAGAATACCAAATGCTTTTCAAATGTCTCTGTTCTATGTAATTTGGTTTGGGATTTGTAAAAGAAGAGTTAATCTTTGTGATGCACCATATGTTGGAGTATCAAAGGCAATAAATATATGTTTTAATACTTCAAATGTTAGTAATTCAGCATCTGTTAGAATACCAAATGCATTGCATATGTCTCTGTTCTATATAATTTGGTAAGGGATTTGTAAAAGAAGTGTTAATGATTGTGACACACTATCTGTTGGAAAGAGAAATACAATGCAAATGTTTCTGTTATAGGCCATTTGGTTTGGGATTTGTAAAAGAAGTGTTAATGTTTGTGATGCACCACCTGTTGTAAAGAGAAATGCAATGCATTTTATTGCTTCAAATGTTTGTGATGCACCATCTGTTAGAATACCAAATGCATTGCATATGTCTCTGTTACAGGCAATTTGGTTTGGGATTTTTAAAAGAAGTGTCAATGTTTGTGATGCACCCTCTGCTGGAATGATAAATTAAATGCATTTTATTACTACAAATGTTTATGCTGTGCCATCTGTTGGATTAAAACGAAATGCATATATCTCTGTTATATGCCATTTGGTATGGGATTCGTAAAAGAAATATTAACGTTATAATGCAAAATCTGTTGAAATGACCAATTGAATTAATAGCATTTATTATTATTATTATCCATCCATCCATTATCCAACCCGCTGAATCCGAACACAGGATCACGGGGGTCTGCTGGAGCCAATCCCAGCCAACACGGGGCACAAGGCAGGAAACAAACCCCGGGCAGGGCGCCAGCCCACCGCAGGGCACACACACTAACACATCAAGCACACAATAGGGACAATTTAGAATAACCAATGCACCTAACTTTCATGTCTTTGGACTGTGGAAGGAAACCAGAGTACCTGGAGTAAACTCACGCAGACATGGGGAGAACATGTATACTCCACGCAGGGAGGTCTCCTAACTGCGAGGCAGCACTGCGCCACTGTGCCGCCCTTGTTATGTTATTATTATTATTATTATTATTATTATTATTATTATACAAATGTTTGAGATGCACCATCTGTTGGAATGGAAAATATAGCAACTGGACAGATACAGACACTCATCATTTCATTAAGGTAGACAGATTTACAAAAATATTGGTCAACAGAATGTAAGTGTATAAAGCTGCAAAACACATCTTTTTGCACAGAAAAAAATAACTATACAAAAAATAAAAGCACATTTCCCCCACTGGTGGAATTTTTACAAATATTGCATTTACAATAAATAAGCAAAAAAAATGAAACGTTAAAGTGTGAATAGAAATAATCCCCTGGCATGACTGGAGTGACAGATGACCCTGCCCAGGTGAAGGGCTGCACATCCCTCAGAAGAAACTGTCGTCTCAATCCGGGGGGCTTCTTAGTTGTGATTAATTCAAAGCCGCTGACTCTCACTGCCCCAGATCTGCCTTTTAAATTTCATCTCATTCATATCCAGCAGTTAACCCTGCTAATACCCTGAATTAATTTAAAGCTTTTGTTAAATCACTCTTGAAACCTTTCTTAGGTTTGTAAAATTAATTTTGCCAACCTATCCTTATAATCCAAATCCCTCATTTTAATTATTAGCAGTTTTCTTTTCTTGCTTTTCCTCTTTTAAATATACATACTACATAGATATAATGCTTATACCAGAAGTAATTGCATTAGAGTCGTTTTGCTTTTCTTGTGGAATGGATAACCCAGTTATCATGATAGGACACATTGTAGGAAATAAATCTGTGGGTTGCTATTGACGTACTTATGAGGCAAAGTCATCGTTTTAAATAACTGTGCAGGAGCAATATAGGCGGGGGGGGGGGGGGGGGCAGAGGGGCACGGCAATGCTTCTGGGGGTGACGTTTTTAAAATCAAAGACCTTAGAAGTGAGCAAGAAACTTTAGGAGGAATGTACAGTGTGTTCAAAAGGTGTGGCGACCCCTTCACTTTCTGCCCACTTTAATCTGTTGTAGTTTTACATTTAAATTGATAAATGAATAAGTCCTCCAAGGCTGTAATATCCCCTTGTGTACTTGTCTTTTTATTATTACTAAAAAGATGTACATTGAAATTATTGTCTGCATTGGGTGGTCTATAACACACTCTTAAAACAAGGCCTCTTTCTCTAATGATTTCCAGGCAAAGCCAGACGTCCTCACTAAGATGGGGCTCGTCTAACAGAAGAGGCCTTGAGTTTAAAATCTCTTTGAAATAAACAGCAACCACACCTCCTTTTCTGCTCTGACTATTCTTTTTAAAATATGTGTACTGTTGCGGACCACAAGGGCCCTTACCTGGCCGGGACACCCCGACCATGAAAAGACTGGGAGAGAGAGTATATTTAAGACTGTTTCCAATGGGGCCACGAATCATGAGCATGGAAACTCAACCCTGCTGGGGCCTGTGGCCACCACAAGGGGGCGCCTGGATTCTAGCAGGGCTCTATTTGGCAGCACTTCTGCTACACCTGGAAGTGCTGCCTGGATGAAGATCGTTGGGCACCTGGACTCCTTCTGGTTGCCGTATAAAAGGAGCCAGTCACCACCATTCACTCGCCTGAGTCGGGAGGAGAGGACAAATCCTGAGGAGGAGTGGATACGGTGGCAGAGGGACTATGTTGGTGTTTTTACCTTGGTGGTGGAAAGTGCACTTGTAAGTAAACCGTGTGCAGCGTGGACTAAAGTCGGGTTTAGGGCGGCTGTATGTGCCCGGGCATCATAGTACCCCTCTATTCTCATCCCCATCTTTGTTATTTAGCCAGGATTTTATTATTGCTATAATATCGTAATCATGCTCCTCTACATACAACTCCAACTTACTTGTTTGGTTTTTGACTCTTTTAACATTAAAGCAAGCTGTTTTTAATGGGATACTCATTTTAATTTTGCACTTAAACTTTGGGTTGACCCCTCCACTCATTGATATTTTGGGCGGTTTCACTCCTGGAGCACCACACACACTCAAAGAGACATGTCCACTCTCACCAGCCAGCCTAGGCACACACATGTAGCACCTGTGTGAGTGCATTGTGTACTCATTTGGGTCTGTCTCCTGTCAACTATCACCTTGGTGGCACCCTTATCCTTCTGGAAAACAATTCATAAGTGGCTTTCAAACTCAATTTGTGACCCCTATTGTTGCCACTAGTCACCGTATGGCGACCATCAAAATGGCACGTCCTTCGCCTAAACAAAATGGTATGGTGGGAAGAACCAACTTAATTTCAAATCTCTCTATTATAAAAGAAAATCTTGAGACGAGACGAGACTATTGCCAAGAGATTTAATCAAGTCCCACCCTCCTCTAAACCATTTCCGGTTCACGGGACATGCCCAATATCCTCTCACCTCTCATTGGTGTGAATGCTTTTGTCAGGCACACTTCCTGTCCTCTCAGCTCTTATGCATTTTTACGTTTTCCTCACATTAAGTTCCCAATAAAAAAAAACTTATGTCCAAATCTTAATGATGAATTTCATCCTGAAAGGCTATCAGCAGAAGAAATGAGTATACGGGCAATCCTTGCACAGAGAAACGAGGAAGTCAAACGAATTAACGCAAAAATTGTTGAACGGTTACACAGCAAATTGGTTAAACGCGTATCAATAGACTATAATGGAACAGTTGGTGGTGATGGTGCTGAAGATGAAAACAACTTACAATATCACGAAGAATATCTACAACCGTTAACACCATTTGGTCTTCCTCCGCATGAATTACTGTAGAAAGAAGGACGTATCGCAATGTAATTGTGTAATTGATGTCTGAGTGATGGGCTATGCAAGATTAGTTGTATACAAAATTGGTTGAACAATTCTGACATGTAAAATTTAAAAAGGCGACAAGAAAGGTAATGTAGTCCATCTTCACTAATGACATTAGACACCAAAGGAGATCTTGATAGGCCATTCGTATTAAAATGTTTACAGTTTCCCATTAGAAGAGCTTTTGCTATGACAATTAAATCACAGGGACAAACATTCGAAAAAGCTGGTTTATTTTTTAGAGAGAAAGAAACGAAATTCACTCACAGGCAGTTATACATTGTGTTGTCACGATGAAAGTCCAAACATAGAATCAAAATTCAATGCGATATTGACGAAAATTTAATTCAAAAAATTTATTTTTACTAAAGTTTCATATTAAAAGTGTAAGTTTGAACGGTATTTGCAGGTTGATTTCGAGGCCAAACTGAACAAAAACATATAATGCAGCAAATTCCTTTAACGCAACATGAAATATAATTTTCTTTCAAATTATTACATTTTACTATTTTTTTTGTATGGGTAATTACTCTCTGTAATGTAAAATATTTATTCCTATTATGCATATGTAACAATTACCATGAAAATAGCAATTTGTTTAAATTGTACATCCACTTGAAGTGGCTAGCGTGTAGTGCCCGCCCGGGGGTTGGCAAGATAAGTGAGATTGGGGGCTGAGCCCCCTAGTAATAATAATAATAATAATAATAATAATAACACATTGACTGATGGACCATTTATTACCTGGACGCTGCACTATAGGTCTATGCAGATGTGATAAATAATGAACTCTACGAATACTGACAACAAAATATAATGAAATGTCAGTCCTGGACCATCTAATCTGATGACAGGATGATTCCATCTGTTCATTCCAAGTATCTCAGGTGGCTTTCCCATTGGTAGGAGAGAAGCTGGGCACTGGATCAGTGTCACCAAGCTCACAGCAGGATACCAAGAACAGAAACAGACCAGGGGAGGGTTAATAATGGCTTATAATTACCACATTGCTGATATTTTTTTGTACAAACGACTAACAAACAGAGACACGTTATATACAGCTAATCAGCAACTCCAGTCAGGGTATGCTGGACTAAAGTTATGAATTTTCAAAAGCTGAGACTGAAGGGGCATCTCTATACTTTGTGAGTGTCATGGAGGACAGCTGTGTATCCTGGCTGGATGACTGCATGACCTCTGGACAAAATGGAATGTGCCAGGGGATGGACAAGCAAAAGCTGGAGACCGAGTAGCACTCCCATTCCCCCATACATTATGTGACAGTGCTCCACTGGAGGCATCTCAGCTTGGACACCTGCAAAGGTTGTGCCTGCCCAGGGATTGGTGAGCAAAGCAAGCTGTGGGCCGATCCCCCCAGTACATATAAAATTATATATATATATTGTGACAGACGACCGCCTATGGACTCCGGTCGCCACCCCCAGGCCGCTAGGAGGAGCCCTCCGGACAGCATATTTGCGCCCCGAGTTCCAGCAGGGCCTCATGGACTTTGTAGTGTTTTGACACAGCCCTGCTGGATACCTTGGGGGCCGCCAGGAGTCGCTGTAGGGGGGCTAGTAAGCTCTTGTGTGCCCTATAACCCGGGAGTGCATCCCAGTCACGTGACTGGAAGAAGCGATGTGCTCCCGGGATGAAGAAAAGGACTTCGCCCTGACCCGGAAGGAAAACAGACTTGTGGGTTGGGCTTGGAGCCACTTCCGGGTCAGGGGCTTTAAAAGGACTCTGGGTGAGCCCAGACATTGAGCTGAGCTGGGAGGAAGGGTGGCAAGTGTCTGGGCGAGGAGGAGAGTTAGAGAGAGAATTGTTTATTGTGTATATGAGTGTGGTGGAAGGAGTGCTTTGTGCACTGTATGACAACAAAATAAATAGTTGTTATATTATCACCTGGTCTGAAGAGTGGTACCTGAGGGTTCGAGAGGTGGACAACACGCTTATCTGCTACAATATATATATATATATATTGTGATACGCAGCCCGGACACACACAGACGGACACCATATTATAGTCCACCACACGTTTATTAAACATAATAATTCAATAAAGTGCACAAACCCAGTGCACAAAGCACCAATTACCCCTTAACAGTCCTGGCCACAACACAATGCCTTTTATAGTCTCTGGTCCGCCTCCACTCCTCTCCACCACGCTTCGTCTTCTTCCTCCCGACTCTCGCTCCTGACTGGAGGGAGGCGGCCCCTTTTATGTGCCCCGGATAGGCTCCAGGTGCATCCTCAGGACTTTCGTAGCCACACCCCTGTGTGGCGGAAGCTCCCAAGGAGAAGCCGGAAGTCCACCGGGTGCCCTCAAGTCTCTTCCCCCCAGCACTTCCCGGTGTGGCGGAAGTACTGAGGGACAATGTTCCCAAGGCATCGGGGCGCCCCCTGGCGGTGACCACGGGCCCCTACAGGGTTGAGCTTCTAAGCTCTGTACCCGTGGTCCCCAAAGCCACCAGGGAGGACGCCCCCTCGTGTCCTGGAGAAGGTACAAGCCCTCCTCCACTCCTCCTAGGCGTCCAGGCCGGGCATGGACACCCGCCGGGCACCACAATATATATATATATATATATATATATATATATATATATATATATATATATATATATATATATATACTGTATATAAACATACATTTTAACTTTTACTAAGATTAAAATAAGACACCAAGTTTAGATATCCATCCATCCATCCATTATCCAACCCGCTATATCCTAACTACAGGGCCACGGGGGTCTGCTGGAGCCAATCCCAGCCAACACAGGGCACAATGCAGGAAACAAATCCCAGGCAGGACGCCAGCCCACCACAGAAGTTTAGAAATTCTAGGGTTAAAAGTTCTTTTAACATTAGGTATTCTCATATAAGATTAAATAACAGAAATCAAAGGATGAACTCTTAACTTTAGGGCCCTCAAAATTAGTGAGCAGGGGGCAGAGCCCCCTAGTACATTAAAAAACAAATTTCATAAAGATTTTAAATGACCTCAGAAATGTATAAAGAGTGGGAAATTTTGAGAAGTGAGGACAAAATAACAATATACAATAACCAGCTATGACATCTGGTGCCTTAGTGCCACTTGTCTTTGTCCTCCACCATCATTAATATGTTAGGTGGGTCATCACACACACACACACACACACACACACACACACACACACACACACACACAGACATGTCCACCCTCAGCAGTCTGCTTAGACACACATGGATGGCCAGCGTGTTTATGTGTGTTGTGTCCTCTTCTGGGTCCGTCTCCTGTCTTTGACCTCCTCGATGGCACCTTCTTAGGTGACTTTCCAACTCGAGTAGCAGGCTGCTCCATAAAATGTTTGCAAAGCACTTGGAACAGGGTGGTCTAATCACTGTGCCTTGAAGTGGATTAAAAGGCAAAGTGAGCCGTAAATCAACAGAAATAAGCAAAAGACGAGAGGAGAACACGATGAGCCGCAACATAAAGAAGAGAAGGGCGGAGGGCAAACTTCAGTCTGGATCTGAATTTTCGGGTTGCGCCAGATAGCACACTGACATTAAGGAGGACTCATTCTCACATTTTATTGAGCTACAAAATTGAATTATGGATAGATTACATTATTTTTTCCAATTATCCAAAATAAAGTGTATGTTATGTTTCATCCAGGATGGCTGCCAGGGCTGGATTTAAGTAGGCTGAGATATTTTTGGGGCACTCCCTACGCAAAATACTCTGAGGGCTGCACACATCACCGTCAAGGTCTCAGAGTCACGTGGAGTAAAGTAAATGACGGCTACAGAGTCTTAGCTTTAGAGTGTAAAAGAGTCTCATCACACGAGAAAGGTTTGGGGCAGCCACCCGTATATTCATTGGCTGCAAAAGGGTATAGAAATAAGTTGAGATGTGCGCTCATTGAGTTCCAAACTGAACTGATGAAGTAGTGATATGATGGCAGCTTTAAAGGCCAAAACCAGTATTGACGTCATCTGTGTCCAGAATCAGAAGTGATGCCATTCTTGGTGCAGGAATGCCAAAAGTGTCGGAAGTTACCTTCTTCTTCTTTTTCTTTTGGCTGCTCCCATTAGAGGTTGCAGCAGTGGATCATCTTTTTCCATATCTTCCTGTCCTCAACATCTTGTTCTGTTACACCCATCACCTGCATGTCCTCTCTCACCACATCCATAAACCTTCTCTTAGGCCTTCCTCTTCTCCTCTTGCCTGTCAGCTCTATCCTTAGCACCCTTCTCCCAGTTTACTCAGCATCTTTCCTCTGCACATGTCCAAACCAATGCAATCCTGCCTCTCTGTTGTTGATGATAAATCAGGTAGGTTTTCCTGTATTTGGCCTACAGAGATAACAGAAGGTTTAGCGCACCCTGCCATCCCCTGGCCTGGCGAGTAATTACCTCCACTTGGTCCACTCAGCTTCCTCCTAATCGCATGTGTGTGACAAGAGCAAAAGGCAAAAAACTGAAGGACAGACAAAATATGCTGTATCAAAACATATCGATTTAATTAGCCAGGGTTTGAAAAGACAACTAGAGGTCGCACATTGCAAACATCTGTAAAAGCAGGACCATCAAGGGCTGCACAGGCCATCATGTAAATTAACAATGACAAAATTGTCCTCTTCTGGATATTTCTTTGCAGCAACGTCTTCGATCTGGGCCTGTATTTACTGTATCAAGTGTCTGAGAATGACACTGCTGTCAGCTATAGTTGAAAATGAATGACGTCATAATTTTACAAGGAGCAAAGTTGTTCTCATGATGATGTTTTTTTAGTTTTCTGATATGAACGGTAAGGCTTCACCACAAAGATAATAATAATAATAATAATAATGACACATTGATGGATGGACCATTTATTACCAGGACTCACCACTATAGGTCTATGCACATATACAATCATATGAAAAAGTTTTGGAACTCCTACATAATAATTGACTCTCCTTTCAACAGTAAAGATAACAGTGGTATGTCTTTCATTTCCTAGGAACATCTGAGTACTGCAGTGTTTTCCAAACAAAGTTTTTTAGTGACGTAGTATTTAGTTGTATGAAATGAAATCAAATGTGAAAAACTGGCTGTGCACAAATGTGGGTCCCCTTGTCATTGTGCTGATTTGAATGCCTGTCACTTCTCAATGCTGACTACTTGGTTGATGAGCTCATTAAGCCTTGAACTTCATAGACAGGTGTGTCCCATCATGAGATATAAAGGTATTTAAGGTGGTCAATTACAAGTTGTGCTTCCTTCCCTTTGACTCTCCTCTGAAGAGTGACAGCATGGGATCATCAAAGCAACTCTCTAAAGATCTGAACACAAAGATTGTTGAGTCTCCTGGTTTAGGGGAAGGCTACAAAAAGCCATCTCAGAGGTTTAACTGTCAGTCAACTGTAAGGAATGGAATCAGGAAATGGAAGGCCACAGGCACAGTTACTGTTAAACCCAGAAGATCTGGCAGGCCAAGACAAATACAGGAGCGGCATATGTGCAGGATTGTGAAAATGGTGACAGACAACCCACAGATCACCTCCAAAGACCTGCAAGAATATCTTGCTGCAGATGGTGTATCTGTACATCGTTCTACAATTCAGCACAATTTGCACAAAGAACATCTGTATGGCAGGGTGATGAGAAAGAAGCCCTTTCTGCACTCACGCCACAAACAGAGTCGCTTGTTGTATGCCAATGCTCATTTAGTCGAGCCAGATTCATTTAGGAACAAAGTGCTTTGGACTGATGAGACAAAAATTGAGTTATTTGGTCAAAACAAAAAGTGCTTTGCATGGTGGAAGAAGAACACTGCATTCCAAGAAAAACACCTGCTACCTACTGTCAAATTTGGTGGAGGTTCCATCATGCTGTGGGGCTGTGTGGCCAGTTCAGGGACTGGGGCCCTTGTTAAAGTCGAGGGTCAGATGAATTCAACCCAATATCAACAAATTCTTCAGGATAATGTTCAAGCATCAGTCACAAAGTTGAAGTTACGCAGGGGTTGGATATTCCAACAAGACAATGACCCAAAACACAGTTGGAAATCTACAAAGGCATTCATGCAGAGGGAGAAGTACAATGTTCTGGAATGGCCGTCACAGTCGCCTGACTTGAATATCATTGACAATCTATGGGATGATTTGAAGCAGGCTGTCCATCAAATTGAACTGAACTGGAGAGATTTTGTATGAAGAATGGTCAACAATACCTCCATCCAGAATCAGACACTCATCAGAGGCTATAGGAGATCAACGTCTAGAGGACAAAAGGAGGCTCAACTAAGTATTGATGTCATATCTCTGTTGGGGTGCCCACATTTCTGCACCTGTCTAATTTTGTTATGATGCATATTGCATATTTTCTGTTAATCCAATAAACTTAATGTCACTGCTGAAATCCTACTGTGTCCATAAGGCATGTCAGATATTAAAAGGAATTTGCTACTTTGAAAACACTGCCAAAATCCAAATAATTTAGAGGGGTTCCCAAAATTTTTCAGACTGTAATAAATAATGAACTCTATCAAAATTCACAAAACAAAATGTCAGTCCTGGACCAGGATGATTCAATCTGTTCATTCCAAGTATCTCAGGTGTCTTTCCCATTGGGAGGAGAGCAGCATGGCACTAGAGCAGTGGCACCAAGTTCATTGTAGGATACCAAGAAGAGAAACAGAACAGAGGAGGGTTAGTAATGGCTTATTAATTACCACATTGCTGATATTTTTTGTACAAATGACTAACAATCAGAGACGCATTATGTACAGCAGCTCTAGTCAGGGTATGCTGGACTAAAGTTGTGAGTCTTCAAAAGTTGAAACTGAAGGGGCATCTCTATACTTTGTGAGTGTCATGCAGGATAGAAGGGTATCCTGGCTAGATGACTGCATGACCTCTGGACAAAACGTAGGTGCCAGGGGATGGACAAGCAGAAGCTGGAGACCAGTAGCATTTCCACTCCCCCATAATTTAGGTGTCAGTGGTACGCTGGAGGCTTCTCAGCTTGGATGCCTGGATGGGTTGATGGGAACTTGAGTCCAAAAGTGCAGTGTCACTGGGCGCTGTCAGGGGAAGACTAACCTGGAAGTGCTCCGCGCAATTCCCTCCAGTATATAAGGAGTATATAAGTGTTGCCTATCCATCAACCTCCACTGCCTTTTTTCGTGGAGTCAGAGTTGGGAGGCAGCGGTCAACATTTAATTAGAGGTGGATGGAGAGGAAAGAGTCATGGTGTGTACGGTTATTGGCAGCTCTTCATTTAACTTTATGCTAGTTGGTGCTTGGAGGATTAAAAATCCATTATTTAAACTCATGATTGTGTAGGACATTATTGGGTTTGGGGTTTGGAGCTTGGTGTAACCCTCTACTGGTTACAACATTGTCACACGCGCCAATGGGAGACAGTGAATGGGCTCAAATAATAGTAATTGGGTAATGGGGATTGACGCTGTACTTTTACTCTCTCTCCTCTTCTCCCCGCCGAACAGCTGAAGAATCACCCGAATAACGATCACCAACCCTCCAAGTCCCACCTCCAGATGATGTCACTTCCGGTTCCCAGAATGCCACCTGTTTAACACATCACTTCCTGCTGCTTCATTCTGTAAATGTCTGCCGTTCTTACTTTGATCAGTTCTGTTTTGGACTCAAGACTATAAAGACCAAGCTATAATTTTCGACAAACCATCACTAAACAGGGACGGTCCCCAAAACTTGGACTTTGTTTTGTGTCTTCTGTTACAAACGTATAAAATGATAAGCTGCCCATCTGTCCAGCGTTCATTCCAATGTACAGGTGTAATGTCTGATAAACAAAAGCAAGTGGCCGGCATACAGTAAGATACAAAATCGTGTGGCATACGTTCATGCGTCACATCGTCCAGTGTTCTGAATACAATACAATTTAGTTTTGTATAACCCAAAATCACACAAGGAGTGCCACAATGGGCTTTAACAGGCCCTCCCTCTTGACAGCCCCCAAGCCTTGACTCTCTAAGAAGACAAGGAAAAACTCCCAAAAAAACTCTAGTAGGGAAAAAATGCATGAAACCTTGGGAAAGGAAGTTGAAAGAGAGACCCCTTTCCAGATAGGTTGGGCATGCAGTGGAAGTCAAAAAGAAGGGGATCAATACAATACAGTACCCATCAGTAATCATCAGTGCAATAGAAATATTACAAGTAGAGAGCAGAATTCAACAGTAGATGATATCACATCATAGGATTTGGATTTGTTCAGAGTCCTGGAGACCTCAGCCATCAAACTGCCTCCCCCTATTGGCCATTCCACAGCTGAGACAGCCAATCTGTTGAAAGGTCCCCTCTACCTGATGAGTCCTGCAATCCTCCATCAGGGATGACTTTACCGTAGGCAGGCAGAACAACTTGGCAGGTGGGCAGTGGCACCAAGTGCCACATTTGAGTACTAAGAAGAGAAACAGAATAGTTGAGGGCTAGTAACAAGTTATTACTCTCGTATTACTTATGTTTTAGTGCTAATGACTGACAACAGAGATGAAGTCTGTACAGTTAATCAGCAGCTCTAGTCAGGGTCTACTAAACTGAAGTAATGAGTCTTCAGCTGGGATTTGAAAACTTAGACTGAAGGGACATCTCTTATAGTAGCAGGCAGACCAGTCCACAGTTTAGGGACCCCCTGTAACTAAAACATTGACCTCCCACTGTTATTTTATTAATCCTTGGAATCAGAAGCAATTAAACAACTTCCACCACCATGGACCTCCATCTCACCACAGTATGTCACCCACCTTCCTTTCAGCTGTCATAAATGTCTTAAAGGGCTTCAGGTGACATTAGGGTTGTCCTAACATTCAAATTGCCTCATATAATTGAACTTAATTTATAGGGAGAGGCTAAAAGCAGACTAAGTGGGACACCAAGCTGGGAGGATTTAAAGGCTCCATAATGGACATAACTCATTAGCCCATTGGTACAGTTGCAAATCTGCAAGTGTGACACCAGCATCACACCTCTCCTGGATTAAGATGGCATGTTTCAGTCTGGGCCTCCTGCCATTCCAAATAAAAACTGGAGAAAATATAAATTCAAACACCCTTTAATTCCGTGTCCTTCGTCATACAAAGTCCTTATAAGCCTAAAGTGCCGTAACGATGACAGATGGCTCCGTGGACGCTCCTAGCAAAGAAACCGTAATGGAGTTAAGTCAGGACTTGATGTGACAGTACAGGTGGGTTTCTTCTCTCTTTCTTTTATTGCAATGAATTGGACACACGCTGAAGACACGGCAGGCGGCCTCCAGCTCACTGATACAGTTTAGTCTGAGAGAAAATAAAATGAAACTAATTAACAAGGATAAACCTCTTCTTTACACAAGTCCACAGGAGCTCCAACAATTAAAATGTCTCTTAAGACAAGAAACAAAAAATCAATACGAATGTTTACAACATACGGTATGTACCTTCAATACACCCTGACTGTCCTCCACACGGCGAAAAGCACGCGGGACGCAGTGGAGGGAAAGGCAGGAAGTCTACGCGGAATGCGCCCGCTGGCATTTCTGACCTGGTTTAGGTATGTCTTCTGTTTGATTGTTATGTCTGCAATTTGGCATTATGATTTTTCATGTGATTTATGTATTTATGTACAATGTGTTCACATTGTTATGTTTATTTATTTATTTGTAACCCCAACACCCCCTTAAAATCAGTGTGCAGAACCCTGAGTTATTTAATAATGCATTGCCACCTCCAATGCTCACATTTACAATATTAGTAACATATATATTTCCCTCTTTTCCTACTTTGAAAAAATTAACCTGTCAAAACATAACATAATCACAATTTACTCCAAGTTTACAAAAAAACTGTATCTTTACTTAAAGAAATTCTATCTATCTATCTATCTATCTATCTATCTATCTATCTATCTATCTATCTATCTATCTATCTATCTATCTGTCTGTCTGTCTGTCTGTCTGTCTGTCTGTCTGTCTGTCTGTCTGTCTGTCTGTCTGTCATACTGTGTCTCTCAACAAGAATGGTAGGTAACTCCTTTCTAGGAAGGAAAGCTGGAATAAAGTAAGGGATGGGGAATCTTGCCTTTTAGAATGCATACTCCCTCAACATCATAGAGGGCAGTACTCTGATGTCCCTGCTCCCATTTATGTGTCTGCAGTGCAGGCTGGGCATTGTAGTTCCATGGGACAGCCCTACTGGATATCACAAGTGTCACATGGGGGAGGTACAGAGATGGACCATTCCTATTTCTTAAAACTTGCACCTGACCCAGAAATAGTTCCTGTGGACCTGAGGCCCAAACACTGGAAAGAACTTGCAGGATCCAGCTTAAAAGGAGCCCACCGCCTCATCTCAATGAGCCAGAGTTGGAAGGCAGAAGGTAACATTCACCAAGCGGAGCAGAAGGAGAAAGAGATGTATTGTTTCATTTTACTAATGTGTTTCAATAGGCTGTGTTCATCTTGACAGTGTTTGTGACAAATAAAAACCTTTTATTCTGAACAAAGGTCCATGTTGGGTGATATTGTGTCTGAGGATTAGGGGATCTATCTATCTATCTATCTATCTATCTATCTATCTATCTATCTATCTATCTATCTATCTATCTATCTATCTATCTATCTATCTATCTATCTATCTATCTATCTATCTATCTATCTATCTATCTATCTATCTATCTATTATATAGTGCCTTTCTATCTATCTATCTATCTATCTATCTATCTATCTATCTATCTATCTATCTATCTATCTATCTATCTATCTATCTATCTATCTATCTATCTATCTATTATATAGTGCCTTTCATATCTATCTATCTATCTATCTATTATATAGTGCCTTTCATATCTATCTATCTATCTATCTATCTATCTATCTATCTATCTATCTATCTATCTATCTATCTATCTATCTATCTATCTATCTATCTATCTATTATACAGTGCCTTTCATATCTATCTATCATATAGTGCCTTTCATATCTATCTATCATATAGTGCCTTCCACTATCTATCTATCTATCTATCTATCTATCTATCTATCTATCTATCTATCTATCTATCTATCTATCTATCTATCTATCTATCTATCTATCTATCTATCTATCTATCTATCTATCTATCTGTTATATACTGTCTATGTAATTTTGGTGCCTTTCATATCCACATATTTATCTAATGAGCTTCTGTAAAATGCCAGTTTCCCTCTGAAGACAATTGATGTTCTGTCTGTCTGTCTGCCTTCAGGTTTTTAAATTTCTTATGTGATGCTTGTGCTGCCAGCTGTGGCCAACAGGGTGCAGCACCCAGGGTTCGATCTCCTCACTACATTAGAGAGTTGTGTGATTTTTAAAGGATTTTCAGAAAAGTTTAGCACATCACAGTTCAAGGGTGAGACAAAGCCCCCGTGTACTAAATGAAACCTCCACCTCGGCATGTGTTCCTATCCTTTTATATGACAGGTAAATTAAACATAATAGACTTGATTTGAATTTTTACTTTGATTTTGAAAGGCGTTTAAAACAGTCAGTTCTCAGTGTGTGGGCAGCTGATTGTTTATTTCGTGGCACCCTCTTAGTTCATTGTAAAGGTGAAGGTAAGCTAATGAACACCTTGGTGCAATGGCTTCATCACCTCAGCTGCGCTCGTCAATAGACCGTTAGACCAGGACGCGGTGTGCAGCCTGCGCTCGTATAATGAATTCTTTTCAGTCGGCTGCTCACCTTTTTACCTGGTTCCTTTCTTTACGTGAGAACATTGAACACTTTTATTTGTACGTCCTGTTCATTTAAACAATGGGAGCGCAGGTGGGCTCGGTGCCTGACTCGGGCCTCATTTGGAATACTTTGCAGTTCCACTGCCTCTTTGGCAAACAAGAAAAGAAAAGTTACAACCCTACAGACTGCAAAATAAAAATATACAGCCAGACACAAATATGATTAAACTTATAAATCTCTTTTATATCTACCTGATGTGTTTAAAGTACTTGGAAAAGCAATCGCCGTATAACTTCATTCCCATCTTACTCATCAGTGAGCAGTTCCAGTCAGGCTTCTGCTCCTGTCACAGTACAGAAAGGGGACAATCCGGTGTTGTAGGTGACATTCGAATATCCTCTGATGAGAGAAATGAGACTTTAATTATGTTGTTAGATTTAAGTGTGGCGTTTGACACCATTGACCACTCAATTGTCTCCTCTTCTCCCCATGCAGCTCCTCAATGGGCATTTCTTATCAGTGCTATGCTGATGATACTCAGCTGTACATGTTATTCCCTCCATAGGACCACATGGCATCTGCAAAAATGCCTGAATGTCTCTCTGATGTTGAAAACTAGTTGAAGGAACACCATCTGCAGATTGACCTTCTTGTTATGTCAACTCGACCCCATGTCTTCTCAGCTTGGCTCATTATTGCTAACGCCTGTCATGTTGGTGACAACCCTGAGGTGGTGATCAATGACCAGCTGTCCTTCAAGCACCATTTTGCTGTGGTCTCTTGGTTGTGGAGATTCACTCTGTACAATATCTGCAAGATCAGAGCATATCTGACAGAATACACAGCAGAGTTCTTAGTACAGCCATTAAAAAGGCTAAGAGAAAGTCATGCGGGCAGTCAAAAAAAAAAGACTTGGATCTGTGAAGAAGTTCCATTGTAATTACATTTTCTTTGACAAATTCTTTAGGGTCTCAGCTTGTCTGTTTTCACAGAAGGCTAACAGAATGTCAGGTCATATAGCGCCTTGATGTGTGGTGAGTACAAGTCACAGGAGGTTCTGCTCAAGCTTTATAACACACTGGTGAGGCCTCATCTGGAGTCCTATGTGCAGTTTTGGTCTCCAGGCTACAAAAAGGACATAACAGCACTAGAAAAGGTCCAGAGAACAGCGACTAGACTGATTCAGGGCTACTTAGGATGAAGTTGTTCTATCTTGTCTTTATGTTACAGATGAGTACCCATCCCAGCAGAGATGCCAGCTCATTGGTGCTTTCCATCACTTTATGTAAATGAAGGCTACTACTTACAATATCTGGTAAAATTTGCGTAAAGTATAGAGTACAAGTCCAAGGAGGAACACACTGGTGAGGCCTCATCTGGAGTCCTGTGTGCAGTGTTGGTCTCCAGGCTACAAAAAGGATATAACAGCACTAGAGAAGGTCCAGAGAAGAGCGACTAGTCTGATTCAGGGCTACAGGGGATGAATTGTGAGAAAAGATTAAAAGAGCTGAGCCTTTACAGGAGATGAAGAGGAGACCTGACTGAAGTGTTTAACATTATGAAGGGAATTAGTCCAGTGGATCGAGACGGTGACTTTAAAATGAGTTCATGAAGAACACGGGGACACAGTTGGAGACTTGTTAAGGGTAGATTGCAGACAAACATTAGGAAGTTTTTCTTCACACAGAGAACCACAGAAACTTGGAATAAGTGACCAAGCATCCATCCATCCATCCATTGTCTCCCGCTTATCCGAGGTCGGGTCGCGGGGGCAGCAGCTTGAGCAGAGATGCCCAGACTTCCCTCTCCCCGGCCACTTCTTCTAGCTCTTCCGGGAGAATCCCAAGGCGTTCCCAGGCCAGTCGAGAGACATAGTCCCTCCAGCGTGTCCTGGGTCTTCCTCAGGGCCTCCTCCCGGTTGGACGTGCCCAGAACACCTTACCAGGGAGGCGTCCAGGAGGCATCCTGATCAGATGCCCGAGCCACCTCATCTGACTCCTCTCGATGCGGAGGAGCAGCGGCTCTACTCTGAGCCCCTCCCGGATGACTGAGCTTCTCACCCTATCTTTAAGGGAGAGCCCAGACACCCTGCGGAGGAAACTCATTTCAGCCGCTTGTATTCACGATCTCGTTCTTTCGGTCACTGCCCATAGCTCATGACCATAGGTGAGGGTAGGAACATAGATCGACTGGTAAATTGAGAGCTTCGCCTTGCGGCTCAGCTCCTTTTTCACCATGACTGACCGATGCAGCGCCCGCATTACTGCGGATGCCATACCGATCCGCCTGTCGATCTCACGCTCCATTCTTCCCTCACTCGTGAACAAGACCCCGAGATACTTGAACTCCTCCACTTGGGGCAGGATCTCGCTACCAACCCTGAGAGGGCACTCCACCCTTTTCTGGTTGAGGACCATGGTCTCGGATTTGGAGGTGCTGATTCTCATCCCAGCCGCTTCACACTCGGCTGCGAACCGATCCAGAGAGATCTGAAGATCACGGCCTGATGAAGCAAACAGGACAACATCATCTGCAAAAATCAGTGACCCAATCCTGAGCCCACCAAACCGGACCCCCTAAACGCCCTGGCTGCGCCTAGAAATTCTGTCCATAAAAGTTATGAACAGAATCGGTGACAAAGGGCAGCCCTGGCGGAGTCCAACTCTCACTGGAAACGGGTTCGACTTACTGCCGGCAATGCGGACCAAGCTCTGGCACCGATCGTACAGTGACCAAGCAGCGTTAGAAAAAGTCCACAGAAGAGCAACTAAGCTGATCTCAGGACAACAGGGGATGAGTTACGAGGAAAGATTAAAAGAGGTCTGAGCCTCTTTAGGAGATTAAGAGTAGACTTGATTTGAAGTGTTTAAAATTATGAAGGGAATTAGTCCAGTGGATCGAGATGGGTCACGCTCCTTTCAGGACCACCCAAAAAATTACATCAGTCGGTTACAACGAGTGCAGAATGAAGCTGCCAGAATCTTAACTAGGAAAAGAAAATCTGAGCACATTTCTCCAGTTTTGATGTCACTTCATTGGTTACCTGTGCCATTTAGAATTGACTTTAAAATTCTGCTGATGGTTTACAAAGCCTTAAATAATCTCAGAATGCCTGTCACCTTAAAGTCCAAATCGTAACCTCAGATCTTCAAATGAGGGTCTGCTTATCATTCCAAGAACTAAACTTGAAAGATGTGGTGAGGCGGGCAGCCTTCTGCTGTTAGGCACCTAACATCTGGAATAGCTGACCGATAGAAATTCACCAGGCTGATACGGTGGAGCACTTTAAACATCTGCTAAAAACTCATTATGTTATCATGGCTTTCTCAAAGCTTCATTTTAGTGTAACCCTGATATTCTGTATATGCATTAAATGATCATTTTTATCATGGCTCCGTAACCCATACTAACCCCTACTTTCTTTGCTGTTCTTTTTCCGGTTTTCTGTGGTGCCAATCTGCGCCCACCACCACCTGATCAGGGCACCATGCAGTCCCTACATTGATGGATTGAAGGCCAGAAGTCCACATAACCATCATCATCATCTAATTCCTTCATGTGAAGCCTAAAGACCATGAGGACTGATTGAGATCATTTATGTTAGGGAGGCTTGGTAGTCTCATGGCCTCTGAGCCCCTGCAGATTTTGTTTTTGTTTTTTCTCCAGTCATTCTGGAGTTTTTGTTTTGTTTTTTTCTGTCCTCCCTGGCCACTCCAGGATGGAATGGTGGCTCTGAGGGTAGGGATCTGCCCTGGCAATCGGAAGGTTGCTGGTTCGAAACCTGTATACGCTGAAAGTGACTCTACCTCATTGGGCCCTTAACCTACAATTACTCCGTCCTGGGTGAATGACGTTAATCTGCATCCAGCCCTGCATGTAGGCCCTCCAACCTGAGGGTTGTTGGCAGAATTGGCACTCCGGTCACCATAAACAAACCTCACACTGGTTCCATTCCATCTGCACTAGTGTGGTGCTGAGGTGTCACCCGTTGCATGGCTGCACTCGGGTCCTAATCTGGCCAGAGGTCCACATGAACATCATCATGTAATTCTTTCACGTGAAGCCTGAAAACCCTGAGGACTGATTGAGATCATTGCTGTTAAGTAGAATGCCAGTGTTGAGTGGGTGGTCTCGTGGCTTTGGTACCCCTGCAGATTTTTTTGTTTTCTCCAGCCCTCTGGAGTATTTTTTTTGTTTGTTTTTTCTGTCCTCCTGGTCATCGGACCTTACTTTATTCTTTGTTACTTTGTATTGCCTAATCTTATTTTTATATTTTTTATACGTTTTTCTTTCTTCATCTTGTAAAGCACTTTGAGCTCCATGATTTGTATGAAAGCTTGCTATGGAAATAAATGTTGTTTTAGAATCTCTTTTATAAATCTTCATACGAAGGACGTTCACCTCTTATTTATTAAGAATTTCGAAAACACATGACATCTCTTTTCTACATAGTCACCTTCCTTTGTGATTTTCCCTGAGCATTGTACCAACTTTTTAATGCCATCAGTAAAAAATTGTTTTTGGTTGAGCGCATAGCCACTGATGCACTGCTGAGTTCACATCATCATCATCATCATCATCATCATCATCATCATCATCATTCCCCTTAAAGCTTCTTTGAGTGGTCCAAAAAGGTGGAAATCAGATGGCGCTAAATCCCAACTATAAGATGGGTGTTCCATAAGCTCCCACTTCAATTGTCTCAGGGTTTTCCAATCGGTGGGCTGCATTGTAGGGGAGGCAGTTGTCTCTTTGACTGATTTCTTCTTCTTTTATAGTGGATTGCGGGTTTCAACTCTCTCCGAAGCGTGTCACGATACATTGCACTTGTGACAGTTGTTCCACATTCCTGTTAGATTTTCGAGAATAGGCCCTTGAGAATCCCAGAAGATGGTCGACATCAACATCCCTGCTGACGGTTGCGTCTTGAATTTCTTTGCTACATACTCGTAATGGTGAACCCACGTATCATCACCAGTGACTATCTGCTGCAGAAAATTGTCACCTTCTTCACGATAACAGGCCGAGTGTCGGGAACAAACATCTAAGTGCTTGCACTTCTGCTCCTCTGTCAGTGGCTTAGGTGCCCACCTGGCACACACTTTAGTGAACTTAAGTCTGTAATGTATCATGGCATACATAGGCAGATCCAACACTCACATTCAGCTCTCCTGCAGCCTCTTCAGCTGTTATTCTTCTGTTTTCACAAATCAGTTCCAGGGATCTTTCCTCATTCCTCGTGGTTGTGGCTGCAGCTGGACATCCTGAGCGCTCAGCATCCGTCACACTAGTACGGCCATTTTCGAACATTTCAATCCACTCATAGACGACTCTACGAGAGAGAACTTGATCCCCATACTGAGCACACGTGCAGAGATGAATTGGTGCTCCAAGGCATACCTTCTACCCACAAAAAAGCGTACGACAGAACGCTGTTGGTGCAGCTTCTAAGTTTCGCAGACATCTTCACCGCAGGTTGACAACTCTGATATTCAACTGCAAGGGCAGCTGGCTTGCCAGACAGAACTCGTCACGTGACCCTCTCAGACACGACCAATCACTCCTCCTCCCGCCTTCACCGTTTCCAAAGAAAATATGAAAGTGTGGAAAACTTTTTGAATGTCCCTCGTATTTATATGTTTTTGGAGATTTATAATTTCTTACTGTTTTGCACGGATAGGATGGCATCCAATTTCGTCGTACTTTTGCAATGCCAATAAAGATATTAAATTCAATTAAACTACTGTAAGAAAAGAATCCTGTCAGACTGTACGGCAGACACAAACTAAATGTTCAGAAGGCCCTGGCCCTTTGGTCTCCCAGTTGCTCCTACTGCTGTTCACCATTACAGAATACGAACTACAGTGATGAACGAAATGTGAATTGAGCTGCGTATCTGATCTTCTGTCTTGGGACAGTCCTCGGACTGATGGTGTGTCTTTTTTGCTCTCTCAATTATTCTGCTCAGCTTTGCGGTTCTTCAGACAGAGGAGGACCTCGGTTTGCTCATCTGCATGTAGCGCACGTGATTTTGCTAAATTGACTTTGCACTCAGGATATTTGTCTTATGTTTAGACTGCATGCATTATTTATAATTTGTAAAAAGCTATTATATATTATATTTTATATCTGTGAATTGAATTTATAATACATTATTGCATTCCAAATACATTACCAAGCACATGCTAATTAGATTGGACTATTATTGCTGGAAGCCACGATTCAAAGAATGCATTCAAGATCCCGTGTTAAAAGGCAGACTCATTTATTTCTCTTTTCCTTTCCTGAAAATGAATTGTTCAGATTGAAATTTTGAAAAATACAACTGCGTGTTAATCGTATTAACAAATAAAAATGCATCACGAGCTGCCCTTTCAAAAATTACGGTTAAGGGCACACTAGGTGGATTGGTGCTGCAACCTTTTCGATTAATAATTTTACACCTCTTTTTCTACTTCCTCTTCATCTTTTCCCCACTTCTGTGTGGGGTCCATATGCTCGATCAGCCTTCTCCAGGCTACCATCCCAGTCAGCCCCTTTACCTTCATATCTTCTTCTACTTTATCCATTCACCTCCACTTTGGCCTCCTTAGCGCTCTCTTTACCTGGACTTCCATTCCCATCATTCTTTTGCCCACATATTCTTTGTCTTTTCTCACCACATGTCCATGCTACCTCAACAAACTTTCCTGTCCTTCCTTAGCTATCTCTCCCACTTTTGTTGTACCTCTGATGGTCTCATTTCTTATTCTGTCCTTTTGTGTAACTCCGCACATCCATCTCCACCTTCTCATTTCTGCCACATCCAACTTCTTCTCCTGCTCATCTTTCACTGCCCACGTCTCCGATCCATACATCACTGCTGGTCTTTCCATTGAACTTTGTCACCCATGTGTGCTTAGGAGGTAGCCAACAAGCCCTAAGGTGAGTGATTTATCGTGAGATGAAGGGTTGATTTTGAGTATTAATGCCTCTCTCTCTCTCTCTTTCACCATACCTAAAGAAGAAAAGTAACGATCCCATTCACTTACCTCCACCATTTCTGGGTTCTCAAAATGGCCGTCCAACTTCATTCCCGCTTCTGACTCCAGAAGATGATGTCACTTCCGGCTCCCCTCTGATGACATCACTTCCGGCTCCTTTTGATGACATCACTTCTGATTCCTCCGTGATGATGTCACTTCTGTCTTACAGTTTTCACGTCATTTCCTGCCATATCTCTTCCAGTCGCCATTTTTAATATATACTGTATCTCCGTTTGTCAGATACATTGGTTTTTTGATCCATTATTCAATCATATTTTCATCAAGTCCACTGGACATTATACTGGGCAATCCCCCAACTCTTTTTGACTTGTATGCATCAATTCTTTTCATATTACAACTTTAACCTTCATCTCAAATCGTTGATTACACAGCACTCCTGATACCTTCTTCCAATTGATGATGATGATGATTCATTACATCGTTCCATCCACACTGCACTGAATGGGTTATCTAATTCTCCATCTTGTGCTACCACTGAATCCTAGATATGTAAATTGATCCACTCTTTTCAATAGTTCTCCTCTCAATCACTTCTCAGTCTTGATCATCATTTAAGCTCATATACTGTATTCTGTCTTCTTCTTCTTCTTCTTCTTCTTCATATTCAATCCATCATCTTCCAAAGCCCTTCTCCATTCTTCCAAGATCCTCTCCATGTCTTCCTTTCTGGTGTTGCATGACCCAATGTCATCAGCACAAAGCCTGCACCAGGGGCCTTGGTCTTTTATCCCACAAGTCAACATATCCATCAAAGAGTTAAGGACTTCAAGAAGACCCCTGGTGCAGATCTACTCTAACTGAGATCTTCTCTATTGCAACAGCACTACTCTGAACCTGAATCCTCACTCCTTCATACATCTCCAGGACACTCCTCACTTACTCCTCTGGTACTCCTCTCTTTCTCCTGCACCTCCAGGCCTCTTCACGTGGCCCCCTAACATCAGCCTTCTCCACATCAATAAATGACTTATGTAGACCTTTCAGATTTTCTCAATACTTCTCTATCAGCTGTCTTAATGGAAGGACTGCATCAGTTGCTCCTCTCTCTGGCTTAAAAACAAACTGCTCCTCCTCTATGGTGGTCTTGTCCTTAACTCTTGCCACTGTAACCATTTTCCAGATTTTCATTGTGTGTGACGTCAGCTTTATCTCTGTAGTTTCCTTCTCTTTATAGATGGGTACAATCCCACTGTTCCTCCACTCCTCTGGTATTCTCTCCTGCTCATAGATCTTCTGCTTTAGATCCCACCACACATCCACTCCGTCTTCTCTTAAACTCTTCCACACTTTTGCTGGCATTTCATCCTGACGTGTTGTCTTTCCATTCCTTCTTTTCAGTGCCTCCTTTACTTCCTCCCTTATAATATAATCTCTCTATATATAAAACCCAACGTCTGTCTGTCTGTGTGTCTGTATATCTGCCCATTTTTCATGAGAGAACTACTTAACGGATTTAGATAATTTTTTTTCTCTAGAATTTGCTTGAACATTCCAGTTGATTTTGGGACTTTTCTTATGGTGTTAAGAATCATAGTTCGCTTGCAGGAGTCAAATTCTGGAAAAATGAGTGAAAGTGGTCCTAAGGGCAGGGCCAAATACAGAAAGAAGCTGTGGCTAACTGAGGCGTCAAATGTAGTGTCACAAGTGGCTGTGGGACAGACACAGCCGGGACGCCTGGAAGAACCCGGAGGCTGCGTGTTCATCCTCCGGGCCACAAGGGGGCAACCTCCCTGGATAGGCAGAGGACCACAGGAGAGGAGCAAGAGGCTCAAGCCCGTTGGGGCCCATGTGCTACCGCCAGGGGGCACCCTGAGCCTCAGACAGCCCGGGAGACATTCACTTCTGCCACACCTGGGAAGATGGACCGAGCCTTCCAGGGACGCCCGGAGTGTTTCTGGGTGCAAAGGGCAGCACTTCCGCCACACCAGGAAGTACTACTGGAAGAATGTCATCAAGCACCTGGAGCACATCCGGGTGAGAATAGAAGGGGCCGCTTCCCTACAATCAGGGAGCTAGAGTCGGGAGTGGGAGCAGGACGAGGCTCCCGTGGAGATGTTTAGTGCTAGGAGCGCTGTATTGGTGCTTAATAAACGTGTGCATTTTGTATAAAGATGTGGTGTCAGTCTGGTGGTGTTCAGGCATGTCTCACAGTAGGCAAAGGTGGTACTAAGGGTACAGCTAAAAATGGGCCAAAAAGTGACTAAGGGTGCCAAATGTGTGCAGAAGGTGTGGCTAAAGGGGGTGGGTGGGCCAGATGTTGGCAAAGGTGCTATGGGTGGAGTCAAATGTTTGTAAAATTAGTGGATAAAGGAGGAGTTGAATGATGGGAAAGGCGGGGATAAAGGTGAAGCTAAACACAGGCAGAAGGTGTGGTTATGTGAGGAGTCAAATGTAGGCAAAAAGAGTGACCGGGGGGGTGGGGGGGTGTGGTCAGATATTGGCATATGGTGGGCTAAAAGTAGTATCAAATGCAGGAAGAAGGGGTGGCTGAAATGAGGGGTCAAACTTAGGCAAAGGGATGGCTGAAGGATGGGTCAAATGTTGTCAATGATGGTGCTAATGGGCGAAGTGGATAAATGTAATACAATACAATACAATACAGTTTATTTTTGTATAGCCCAAAATCACACAGGAAGTGCCGCAATGGGCTTTAACAAGCCCTGCCTCTTGACAGCCCCCCAGCCTTGACTCTCTAAGAAGACAAGGAAAAACTCCCAAAAAAACCTTGTAGGGAAAAAATGGAAGAAACCTCGGGAAAGGCAATTCAAAGAGAGACCCCTTTCCAGGTAGATTGGGCGTGCAGTGGGTGTCAAAAATAGGGGCTCAATACAATACAATGCAGTACACAGAACATCCATCCATCCATTTTCCAACCCGCTGAATCCGAACACAGGGTCACGGGGGTCTGCTGTAGCCAATCCCAGCCAACACAGGGCACAAGGCAGGGAACCAATCCTGGGCAGGGTGCCAACCCACCGCAGGACACACACAAACACACCCACACACCAAGCACACACTAGGGCCAATTTAGAATCGCCAATCCACCTAACCTGCATGTCTTTGGACTGTGGGAGGAAACCGGAGCGCCCGGAGGAAACCCACGCAGACACGGGGAGAACATGCAAACTCCACGCAGGGAGGACCCAGGAAGCGAACCCAGGTCCCCAGGTCTCCCAACTGCGAGGCAGCAGCGCTACCCACCGCGCCACCGTGCCGCCCCCAGAACAGAACAATTTCTCAATATAGTAAGAAATAAAAAATATAAATTTTAGAAGTACAGAGCAGAATTTAACAGTAGATGATATATCCCATAATAAGATTTGGATTTGTGTAGAGTCCTGGAGACCTCATCCTTCAAGCTGCCTACCCCATTTGGCCATTCCACAGCTGAAACTGTTCTGGGCCAGCCAATCCGATGAAAGGACCCCTCTTTCCCACGATTCCTGCGATCCTCCATCTGGGATGACTTTTCCTTAGGCAGGCAAAACAACTTGGCAGGTGGGCCGTGGCACCATGTGCCACATTTGAGTACCGAGAAGAAAAACAGAATAAGTGAGGGTTAGTATACAATTATAACTGACATGTTACTTATGTTTAAGTGCTAATGACTAACAACAGAGATGCAGTCTGTACAGTTAACCAGCAGCTCTAGTCAGGGTGTACTAAACTGAAGTAGTGAGTCTTCAGCCGGGATTTAAAAGCTGAGACCGAAGGGGCATCTCTTATAGTGGCAGGCAGACCACTCCACAGTTTAGGGGCCCTGTAACTAAAAGCTCAACCTCCCACTGTTATTTTATTAATCCTTGGAATCATAAGCAGACTGGCATCTTGAGATCTTAATGTGCACTCAGGTTTGTAAGTCATGATAAGTTCAGACAAGTAAGCCGGACCTCAGCCATTTAGTGCTTTATATGTTTAAAGGAGGATTTTGAAATCTGCCCTAAACTTAACCGGGAGCCGGTGTAAGGATTTAAGAACTGGAGTTATGTGTTCGTATTTTCTTGTTCTTGTAATAATTCTTGCAGCCGCATTTTGGATTAACTGGAGGCTGTATAAAGAACAGTTTGAACATCCAGTGAACACCGCATTGCAGTAGTCAATCCTACTAGAGATAAATGCATGAATTAGTTTCTCAGAATCCTGTTTATTTAAAAAGCGCCTTAATTTCCTAACATTTTTAAGATGGAAGAAACATGTTTTGGACAACTTTGTGATATGCGCTTTAAATGACATGCTAGAGTCAAAGATAAACTTCTAGATTGCGGGCTGATTCAGTAAAATTGACTGGGATTCCAACTGAGTTAAATGATGACAAAATATTGTTGTGATCAGCGTCATTCCCTCCAACAAATAACATCTCTGTTTTATCTGTATTTAAAGACAAGTAGTTCTCATTCATCCACTCCTTTAATTCGCTAACACAACTAATTAAAGACAACATCGGAGAAATTTCATCTGATTTAAATGAAAGGTATAACTGGGTGTCATCTGCATACGAGTGAAAATTAACATGAAGTTTCCTAATGAGAGATACAAGTGGAAGCATGTAAAGTGAAAACAGTAAAGGTCCCAGTACTGAGCCCTGCGGGACACCATATTGAACTTCTGTGTATAATGATGGAGTCCTGTCAGCACATTTTTTTACATATTGGAATCGATTTGATACGTAAGAACTAAACCAAGCGAGATCGGTGCCTGTAAGCCCAACATCATTTTCTGGCCAGTGCAGTAAAATAGAATGTTGATGGTGTCAAACGCTGCACTTAAGTCCAACAACATAATTACAGTGGAGTTTCCTTCATCAGAGGATATCAGAATGTAAGCAAAGGTGGTGATAAGGGCAAAGCCACATTCACTCGATACGAATAACTAAGGGAGGGTTCAAATGTAGGCAGAGGTGGTGCTATGGGTGGAATCAAAGATGAGAAAAATGAGTGGATAAGGGTAGGGCTAAAGGCGGAGCTAAGCACAGGCAGAAGGTGTGGCTAGGTGAGGAGTCAAATGACAGCAAAGGTGGAGCTAAATGAAGACAAAAAGAGAGACTAAGGGGGGTTCAGATATTAGCATGAGATGCGTTAAAGTCAGTGCCAAATACAGGCAGAAGGGGTGTCAAATGTTACTAAAGGTGATGCTCATTGGTGGAGTCAAATTCAGGCAAAAAGACGGAAGGTGGTCCTAAGGCCAGGGACAAATACAGACAGAAGCTGTGGCTAAGAGAGGAGTCAAATGTAGGCAAAGGTGGTACTAAGGGTGGAGCTAAAAACGGGCCAAAAAGTGACTAAGGGTGGCTTGGTCAGATACTGACATAGGAGCCTTATGTTTGCAGATGGTGTGGCTAAAGGGTTCAGATGTTGGCAAAGTGCTATGGGTGGAGTCAAATGTATGTAAAATGAGTGGATAAAGGAGGAGCTGAATAAAGGGAAAGGCAGAGCAAAGCACATGAAGAAGGTGGGGCTATGTGAAGAGTCAAATGTAGGCAAAAAGAGTGACTAAGGGGGGTCAGATATTGGCCTATGGTCGGCTAAAGGTAGCATCAAATACAGGAAGAAGGTGTGGCTGCAATGAGGGGTCAAATGTTGTCAATGATGGTGCTATCTATCTATCTATCTATCTATCTATCTATCTAATGGGTGAAGTAGATAAGGGAGGAGTTGAGTGTAGGCAAAGGTGCGACAAATAGAAGGGTCAAATCGAGACTAAGGTGGGACTAAGGTCATTGTCAAATACAAAAATAAACACAGTGAGTATTTGAACACCCTGCGATTTTGCAAGTTCTCCCACTTAGAAATCATGGAGGGGTCTGAAATTCCCATTGTAGGTGCATTCCCACTGTGAGAGACAGAATGTAAAAAAAAAATTCAGGAAATCCCACTGTATGATTTGTACAGAATTTATTTGTATTGCACTGCTGCACATAAGTATTTGAACACCTGACAATCAGCAAGAATTCTGGCTCTCAAAGACCTGTTACTCTGCCTTTAAGAAGTCCACCTCTACTCCACTTAGTAATCTTAATTAGTAGCACCTGTCTGAGCTCTTTAAAGACACCTGTCCACCCCACAGTCAGTCAGACTCCAACTACTACCATGGGCAAGACCACAGAGCTCTCAAAAGACACCTGAGACAAAATTGTGGACCTCCACAAGGCTGGAAAGGGCTACGGGGCAACTGTCAAGCAGCTTGGTGAAAAATAGATCAACTGTTGGAGCAACTGTCAGAAAATGGAAGAGGCTAAAGACAACTGTCAGTCTCCCTTGGACTGGGGCTCCATGCAAGATCTCTCCTCGTGGGGTATCACAGATGATAAGAAAGGTCAGGAATCAGCCCAGAACTACACAGGAGGAGCTTGTCAATGACTTGAAGAGAGCTGGGACCACAGTTTCAAAGGTCACTGTCGGTAGAACACTATGCCGTCATGGTTTCAAATCACGCATTGCACGGAAGGTTCCCCTGCTCAAGTCATCACATGTCCAGGCCCGTCTGAAGTTTGCCAATGACCATCTGGATGATCCAGAGGAGGCATGGGAGAAAGTCATGTGGTCAGATGACACCAAAATAGAACTTATTGGTCTAAACTTCACTCGCCGTTTTTGGAGGAAAAAGAAGGAGGAGTTGCATCCCAAGAACACCATCCATACTGTGAAGCATGGGGGTGGAAACATCATACTTTGGGGGTGCTTTTCTGCGAAGGGGACAGGACGACTGCACTATATTAAGGAGAGGATGAATGGGGCCATGTATTGTGAGATTTTGAGCAACAACCTCCTTCCCTCAGTCACAGCACTGAAGATGGGTCGTGGCTGAGTCTTCCAACATGACAATGACCCGAAGCACACAGCTAGAATAACCAAGGAGTGGCTCCGTAAGAAGCATATCAAGGTTCTGGAGTGGCCTAGCCAGTCTCCAACACCTAAATCCAATTGAAAATCTTTGGAGGGAGCTGAAACTTTGTGTTGCTCAGCGCCAGCCCCGGAACCTGAGAGATCTAGTGGAGATCTGTGTGGAGGAGTGGGCCAAAATCCCTGTTGCAGTGTGTGCAAACCTGGTCAAGAACTACGGGAAACGTTAATTGCAACAAAGGCTTCTGTACCAAATATTAACATTGATTTTCTCAGGTGTTCAAATACTTATGTGCAGCAGTGCAATACAAATAAATTCTGTACAAATCATACAATGGGATTTCCTGAATTTTTTTTTTACATTCTGTCTCTCACAGTGGGAATGCACCTACAATGTGAATTTCAGACCCCTCCATGATTACTAAGTGGGAGAACTTGCAAAAGATAGATAGATAGATAGATAGATAGATAGATAGATAGATAGATAGATAGATAGATAGATAGATAGATAGATAGATAGATAGATAGATAGATAGATAGATCTGAAAGGCACTATATAACACTAGATAGATAGATAGATAGATAGATAGATAGATAGATAGATAGATAGATAGATAGATAGATAGATAGATAGATAGATAGATAGATAGATAGATAGATAGATAGATCTGAAAGGCACTATATAACACTAGATAGATAGATAGATAGATAGATAGATAGATAGATAGATAGATAGATAGATAGATAGATAGATAGATAGATAGATAGATAGATAGATAGATCTGAAAGGCACTATATAACACTAGATAGATAGATAGATAGATAGATAGATAGATAGATAGATAGATAGATAGATAGATAGATAGATAGATAGATAGATAGATAGATAGATCTGAAAGGCACTATATAACACTAGATAGATAGATAGATAGATAGATAGATAGATAGATAGATAGATAGATAGATAGATAGATAGATAGATAGATAGATAGATAGATAGATAGATAGATCTGAAAGGCACTATATAACACTAGATAGATAGATAGATAGATAGATAGATAGATAGATAGATAGATAGATCTGAAAGGCACTATATAACACTAGATAGATAGATAGATAGATAGATAGATAGATAGATAGATAGATAGATAGATAGATAGATAGATAGATAGATAGATAGATACTTTATTAATCCCAATGGGAAATTCACATTCTTCAGCAGCTGCATACTGATACAATAAATAATATTAAATTAAAGAATGATAATAATGCAGGTGAAAAACAGACAATAACTATGTATAATGTTAAATGTTAACGTTTACCCCCCCGGGTGGAATTAAAGAGTCGCATAGTTTGGGGGAGGAACGATCTCCTCAATCTGTCAGTGGAGCAGGACGGTGACAGCAGTCTGTCGCTGAAGCTGCTCTTCTGTCTGAAGATGATACTATTAAGTGGATGCAGTGGATTCTCCATAATTGATAGGAGCCTGCTGAGCGCCCTTCGCTCTGCCACAGATGTTAAACTGTCCAGCTCCATACCAACAATAGAGCTTGCCTTCCTCACCAGTTTGTCCAGGCGTGAGGCGTCTTTCCTCTTAATCCTGACTCCCCTGCACACCACTACGTAGAAGAGGGCGCTCGCCACAACCGTCTGATAGAACATCTGCAGCATCTTATTGCAGATGTTGAAGGACGCCAGCCTTCTAAGGAAGTATAGTCGGCTCTGTCCTTTCTTGCACAACGCATCAGTATTGGCAGTCCAGTCTAATTTATCATCCAGCTGCACTCCCAGATATTTATAGGTCTGCACCATCTGCACACAGTCACCTCTGATGATCACTGGGTCTATGAGGGGTCTAGGCCTCCTAAAATCCACCACCAGCTCCTTGGTTTTGCTGGTGTTCAGTTGTAGGTGGTTTGAGTCGCACCATTTAACAAAGTCATTGATTAGGTCCCTATACTCCTCCTCCTGCCCACTCCTGATGCAGCCCACGATAGCAGTGTCATCAGCGAACTTTTGCACGTGGCAGGACTCCGAGTTGTATTGGAAGTCCGATGTATATAGGCTATATAGTATATATATAAAATCGCAGGGTGTTCAAATACTTATGTTCCTCACTGTAGATAAGGGGCTGAGAACGGAGCCAAATACAGGCAGAAGGGCTGGCTAAGTGTAGGCAAAGGTGGCTTTATAGGTAGAGCTAAACGCAGAAAAATAAGTGACTAAAAGGGCTAAAGTGTGGTTAAGTGAAGGGTTAAATAGAGGCAATAGCTGTGGGTCAAATGTAAGGGAAAACTGGGGCTAACAGTGGGGCCAGTGGAAGCACAACAAGACTAACTAAGGAAGAGATTGAATAAAAGTAAAGGTGGGGTTAAGGGTGGAGCCAAATGCAGTGGTCTAAAGGGAGGGGTCAAACACAGGGAAAGAAGGAGGGGCTAAAGGCGGAGTCAAATACAGGCAAGCTCAAGTGTAAACCTGGCAGATGACAACTCCTTTTAATTCATTGATGCTGACATAATGGTGTATTTTATTATCATTTCATGGTGAAAGTTTAATGATCATTTAAGTCCTTCATTTCATTTTCATATGATTGTTGTACTTTTCTGTAATGTATTTTTTTCTTCTTTTTAATTTTTTGTTAAGTGCGACGGCAGTAATTTCATGTCATACAAATATGCAGCCAA
This sequence comes from Erpetoichthys calabaricus, assembly GCF_900747795.2. Taxonomy (NCBI): domain Eukaryota; kingdom Metazoa; phylum Chordata; class Cladistia; order Polypteriformes; family Polypteridae; genus Erpetoichthys; species Erpetoichthys calabaricus. The sequence goes on along the minus strand of NC_041397.2, from coordinate 6,998,712 downwards.
CCTAATAGGCAATTAAGCCCGTGAGACCTTTGAGAACTTTGAAGCTATGCTAGTGGGGCTGCACACTACTAAATATAACCTGAAACAATTTACACCCGCGATTTTATACTAAAGCAGCGATAATGACCAGGGTGTCGGAGAGTGAAGCGGCCTTAGCCGCCCGCGAGCTCATTTACTAGAGCTGGTCCCCAACAAATGGTTTCAGCTTCTAATCACAAATGGTGCACTAAGGTGTGAATACCTGGTGTTATCTTCTAGAGGACGTTCATTAGAGCCGAGCTTATTCTACTTCGAACTAATCATTATTAGCCCCTCACTCTATAATTAGCTCGTATGGCATTGACCACAGTAATGCACATTAATAACGGAATATGGCTTACAGATTCATGAGAAAAGTGTCATCGGATCAAGTGACTTGCTGAGCATCCCACAGAGCGCTGGTGGTTGAATTTCAGCAAATGACCTTGTGGTTTCAACTTTCACTTATTAGATTTTAGTAGAGACTGTGCAAATGCATTCATTCCTCGAATAATTATTTCAGAATTTAATTCGCTCTCTAAAAATAACATATTCAAGACGAGCAGACTAGCAGGTATTAATCCCGTATTTAAGCAGAATAAATTAGAATTATAAATAAGGGTTATAGTGTAGAAACCACAGATGGACTGGCCATAGGGAATTCTGGGTGGGCAGCTGTCTCTGTGGGTCCATACAGTCGGACCACATATTATAAAGCTGAGTGAGCAGAAGAGGGAAGGAAAGTGAGGGGAGGAGACTCAACCTGATTGGCCCACGCTGCATTCTCAGTGCACCAATCCAATCAGGGGTCGCCATCTTTAAAACCAAAGTGAAAACACATCTGTGCACAGTGGTCTAAATGAGGAACCACAAAATAATCACTTCAGGGTTCACCCCTTTAAGACGACGAGCCCAAATCATCACCGGGGGCAGTCAAATTCACAGGATTAGTTCAGTCGATATCAAGTGCCTGGGATGTTTCTAATGATGGTACCTGGAAGGTCCACCTTATGGTGAATCAGTATGATGGCCAGACTTACACCATGAAGACAAAAGAACATGCCAGGCAAGTCCATGAAAAATAAAAGTCAAGGGATGGGGACAGGAAAATTTTGGTGTTACTGAATAACCAGTGAAATCAAACATGATGAAGTAGAAAGAGAATGGGACAACTGGAAATCAGAAACTGAAGAAGAAGAAGAGTGAGGGGGGCCATCAAGAGTTTTATGCAAACACTAAAGGAGTCACAAGTTACAGTGACTGAAGGCACATAGGAGACTCTGAAGTCACCTGGCAGAAGGTTCTGTGGTCTGATGAGACCCAAATTGACCATTTTGGCCATCAACCTAAACACCACTGCAGATCATCCCTGCTGTGAAGCATGGCAGTGGAAGCATCAAACAGGTTGCGGAGATGCTTCTCTGCAGTAGGCTCTGGAAGGCTTCGTCTTCTTCTTCTTTCGGCTGCTCCCGTTAGGGGTTGCCACAGTGGATCATCTTGTTCCATATCTTCCTGTCCCCATCATCTTGTTCTGGCACACTCATCACCTTCATGTCTTCTCTCACCATATCCATAAACCTTCTCTTAGGCCTTCCTCTTTTCCTCTTTCCTGGCAGCTCTATCCTTAGCACCCTTCTCCCAATATACCCAGCATCTCTCCTCTGCACATGTCCAAACCAACACAATCTCGCCTCTCTGACTTTGTCTCTCAAACGTCCAACTTGAGCTGACCCTCTAATGTCCTCATTTCTAATCCTGTCCATCCTCGTCACCCCCAAGGCAAATCTTAGCATCTTTAGCTCTGCCACCTCCAGCTCTGTCTCCTGTGCCACCGTCTCCAACCCATATAACATAGCTGGTCTCACTACTGTCCTGTAGACCTTCCCTTTCACTCTTGCTGATACCACCCGTCTGTCACAAATCACTGCTGTCACTCTTCTCCACCCACTCCACCCTATCTGCACTCTCTTTTTCACCTCTCTTCCATATTCCTCGTTACTCTGTACTGTTGATCCCAAGTATTTAAACTCATCCACCTTCGCCAACTCTACTCCCTGCATCCTCACCATTCCACTGACCTCCCTCTCATTTACACACATGTATTCTGTCTTGGTGGTCCTACTAACATTCATTCCTCTCCTCTCATATCTCCACCTCTCCAAGGTCTCCTCATCTTGCTCCCTACAATCGCTACAGATCACAATGTCATCAGCAAACATCACAGTCCACGGGGACTCCTGTCTAATCTCGTCTGTCAACCTCTCTATCACCATTGCAAATAAGAAAGGGCTCAGAGCCGATCCCTGATGTAATCCCACCTCCGTCACTCCTACCGCAGACCTCACCACAGTCCTTCAACATCTGGAATAAGATGCTGCAGATGTTCTATCAGACGGTTGTGGCGAGCGCCCTCTTCTATGCAGTGGTGTGCTGGGGAGGCAGCATAAAGTAGAGGGACGCCTCACGCCTGGACAAACTGGTGAGGAAAGCAGGCTCTATTGTAGGCACAGAGCTGGACAGTTTGACATCCGTGGCAGAGCAACGGGCGCTGAGCAGACTCCTGTCAATCATGGAGAATTCACTGCATCCACTGAACAAGATCATCTCCAGACAGAGGAGCAGCTTCAGAGACAGACTGCTGTCACCGTCCTGCTCCACTGACAGACTGAGGACTATGTGAATTTCCCCTTGGGATTAATAAAGTATCTATCTATCTATCTATCTATCTATCTATCTATCTATCTATCTATCTATCTATCTATCTATCTATCTATCTATCTATCTATCTATCTTCCAATCAATGTACTGTACTGTACTGTACCACTGGACATTTTTCTAAAGAAAAGTCAGCAATGGAGAATTTTTTAGTGAGCCAAGAGTGTATATGAAGATGGTTACCAATCATTGTCATTAACAATGGAGGATGATATTTGCAGAAGTTTCATGCAAGTTCTACTGTGAGCCCATTTCAGAGAAACGTATGCTTCAAATTAAATTAAAATTTAGCAAGGCATTCAAATCCTAGAGCCGCAGTTCTGTTACTGTGTTAATCATTTACTTTTATTCTCTCTATCTCTCTTTCCCATTCTCTCTGTTTTTCTCTTAGGCTCTGCCTCTTCTGATAGCATCCTTCTCTTTCTCAAGCTCCACCCCTTCTGATAGCATCTCTCTCTCTCTCTGTCTGGCTTCACCCCACCTGGTCATGTTGCTGTCTTACTTTCTTACTCAGGCTAGACCCCTAATGACACTGTTGTACTCTCTCCCTCTCTCTCTCTTCTCTCTCTCTCTCTTTCTCTCTTTCTTTGGTTCCAACCCTCCTGATAGCAACTCTCTCTGTCTCTCTCTGTCTCACACATACACACACACTAAATCTCTCCAACTTCATCCCTTTTTACAGTGTTGCTGCGTCATTATCTCAGTCAGGCTCCGACCCTTCTTGGCTCTAAACTTCTTAAAAGTATCTCTCTCTTTCACACACACACACACACACACACACACACACACACACACACACACACACACACACACACACACACACACACACACACACACACATTTTCTCAGGCTCCACCCCTTCTGACACTGTTGCTGTCTCCCCCTCTCTCAAGCTCTGCTCGTTCTGACAGTGCTGCTGTCATTCTTTCAGGCTCCACCCCATCTGACAGGTTTTTCTCTTTCAGTCTCCACCCTTTCTGGTAGTGTTACTGTCTCTCTCTTTAATTGTCAGTCTCCACCCCTTTTGACAGCATCTTTCTCTCTCTCTCACTCACACGCGCTCTCTCTCAACCTCCACCCATTCTGACAGTATTTTGCTATCTATAGTGTTGTGCATTTTCAAAGTTATTGTCTGTTTTTACCTGCATTTTTATTACTCTTTAATTTAAAATTGTTTTTTGTCTGTCTATCTATCTATCTATCATTATATAGTGTCTTTCACATCTATCTATCTATCTATCTATCTATCTATCTATCTATCTATCTATCTATCTATCTATCTATCTATCTATCTTCTTTCTTTTTCTTTCAGTCTGCCCCTTCTGACAGCATCTCTCTCTCTCTGTCTCTCTTTCTATCTCAGGCTCCACCCCTTCTGACAGTGTTGCTATCTCCCCCTCTCTCAAGCTCTGCTCGTTCTGACTGTGGTGCTGTCACTCTCTTAGGCTCCACCCCTTCTGACAGGTTTTTCTCTTAAGGATGTCTCCCTTACTGAAAGTCTTGTCTCTCTCTCTCTCTCTCTCTCTTTCTCTGACAGGCTCCACCTCTTCTAACAGGTTTTTCTAGCTCACTCCACCCCTTCTGACAGAATCTCTCTCTCTCTTTCATTTTTACTCACACACACTGTCTCTTAGCCTCTGCCCACTCTGACGGTATTGCTGTTGCTCTCTCAGGCTCCACCCCTTTTGATAGTGTTGCTATCTCTCCCTGTCTCAGGTTCTGCTCGTTCTAAAAGCGGTGCTGTCACTCTCTTAGGCTCCACCCCTTCTGACAGAATGCCTCCCTTTCTGATAGTGTTGCTGTCTCTCTCTCTCTCTCTCTCTCTCTCTCTTTCTCTGTCAGGCTCCACCTCTTCTGACATATTTTTCTCTCTCAGGCTCCACCCCTGCTGACAGCATCTCTCTCTCTCTCTCTTACTTACACACACTGTCTCTCAACCTCTGCCTACTCTGCTCTCTCAGGCTCCACCCCTTTGGAAAGTGTTACACACTGCCCCTTCTGACATCTCTCTCTCTCTCTCTCTCTCTCTCTTTCTTTCTCTTTCTCTCTCAGGCTCTGCTCTTTCAGAGAATGGTGCTGTCACTCTCTTAGGCTCCACCCCTTCTGACAGGTTTTTCTCTTAAGGATGGCTCCCTTTCTGATAGTGTTGCTGTCTCTCTCTCTCTCTCTCTCAGTGGCGTAGCATAGTGGGGGCGGCAGGGGCGGCCCACCCCGGGCGGCACTTTTAGGGGGCAGCAAAATTTCACAATAAATAATAATAATATCTTGTAAAAAATCGAACCATACCTAAATAAGGGGGTGGCGGAATTTTCCTCCGCCCCGGGCGGCTGACACCCACGCTACGCTACTGCTCTCTCTCTCATTCTCTGTCAGGCTCCACCTCTTCTGACAGCATCTCTCTCTTTCTCTCTCTCTCTCTCACTCACACACAATGTCTCTCATCCTCCACCCACTCTGCTCTCTCAGGCTCCACCCCTTTGCACACTTTTTCTTTCGGTTGGCCCCTTCTGACAGCATCTCTCTCTTTCTCTCTCAGGCTCCACCCCTTCTGACAGTCTCTCTCTCTCTCTCTCTCTCTTTCTCTCTCAGGCTCCACCCCTTCTGACAGTCTCTCTCTCTCTCTCTCTCTCTCAGGCTCCACCCCTTCTGACAGTCTCTCTCTCTCTCTCTCTCTCTCTCTCTCTCTCTCTCTCTCAGGCTCCACCCCTTCTGACAGTCTCTCTCTCTCTCTCTCTCAGGCTCCACCCCTTCTGACAGTCTCTCTCTCTCTCTCTCTCAGGCTCCACCCCTTTTGACAGTCTCTCTCTCTCTCTCTCTCTCTCTCTCTCTCTTTCTCTCTCAGGCTCCACCCCTTCTGACAATCTCTCTCTCTCTCTCTTTCTCTCTCAGGCTCCACCCCTTCTGACAGTCTCTCTCTCTCTCTCTCTCAGGCTCCACCCCTTCTGACAATCTCTCTCTCTCTCTCTCTCTCTCTCTCTCTCTCAGGCTCCACCCCTTCTGACAGTCTCTCTCTCTCTCTCTCTCTCTCTCTCTCTCTCTCTCTCTCTCTCTTTCTCTCTCAGGCTCCACCCCTTCTGACAGTCTCTCTCTCTCTCTCTCTCAGGCTCCACCCCTTCTGACAGTCTCTCTCTCTCTCTCTCTCTCTCTCTCTCTTTCTCTCTCAGGCTCCACCCCTTCTGACAGTCTCTCTCTCTCTCTCTCAGGCTCCACCCCTTCTGACAGTCTCTCTCTCTCTCTCTCTCTCTCTCTCTCTCTCTCTCTCTCTCAGGCTCCACCCCTTCTGACAGTCTCTCTCTCTCTCTCTCTCTCTCTCTTTCTCTCTCAGGCTCCACCCCTTCTGACAGTCTCTCTCTCTCTCTCTCAGGCTCCACCCCTTCTGACAGTCTCTCTCTCTCTCTCTCTCTCTCTCTTTCTCTCTCTCTCTCTCAGGCTCCACCCCTTCTGACAGTCTCTCTCTCTCTCTCTCTCTCTCTCTTTCTCTCTCAGGCTCCACCCCTTCTGACAGTCTCTCTCTCTCTCTCCCAGGTCCCACCACAATTCCATACCCAAAACTCCACTTTGTTTAGCTATCTACTCCATGCTGAAAATGGAAAAAAACAGAGCAGGACATTACTGAAAACCTCAGACCCCCAATATTCAATGATGCCACAAAATGATAAGTAGGTTTAACCAGAGGTTGGCTGTTTTGTACTAAAAAGCTTGATTTTTTTCTCTTGCAGCTCTTAATCTTTTCCCAGCCCAGTTGTGTTCAGAAGCACTGACTTTTATTTTTTTAAACTGGATGTGTGTCTTCACTTGATGATTTGCATGATCGCCTTCGAGTAAACATTCTCCGCCTGATTCGCGGGGGCTGGCGATGTCAGAAGTTCTATTGATAAATACTCTCAAGACAGATAGGTGGGTCAGACAGTCTTTACCTACGGAAAGGTCAAACAATGTATTTTATTGATTTTCATATTATTTATTATTGACATGTTTGTTTATAAAATCACACAAAGGTCAGTGCACATGAATATTCGAGAATTAGCTTGACTAAAGCAATCGTTTACATGGACCTGGAATCCATCATACAGAAACTGCATGGCAATTACCGAACGCATTTTCCTTTCCCCATTTGTAAGTGTCCACATTTTGCTGGTAATAGCTCTGTGCTTTACCATTTTGAGTTATTTGCACTCAATATTCTCTCTTTCTCTAGGCTATGATTTCTAGCGATGGCGAAGCCTTGCTTTACACTGTAAGGAAATGGATCATTTATATCCCACCTTTTATACTTGGCAGTAACGTTATATGAAGGTGCAGTAAACTGAAAATCGCTGAAATATGAATAAGTAAAGGGTTCCGGCGAAATAAGATGGCATTCTGGGGGAATATGGGTGGCTTTTACTTAAGTAATACATACGGTGGGGGAAATAAGTATTCAACATAAGAACTTTTTTTTCAGTAAACGTATTTCAGCAGCTTTTAAGAGACGGACGGCAGCTCAAAATGGCTGGGACACCCAAGGGATGAAAGGTTGGGTGAAGGCACCTTCATTAGGGCACTGCCACATGCAGAACACTAGATGGCAGCTCCCCTGAATTGCAGCAGACTCCAACTGGGCACCATAGTATTTGAAGTTCTACATCTCAGCCCAGCTGGGTACTGCGGGTGCCATTTAGTATGAGGTTTCCGGGCCAACCCGGAAGTGCTTACAGACCGCGTGGGCGGAAAAGCAGAAGTGCTTCCAGGTTGGCCAATATAAGAGGACTTGACGGACCTCCCAGCTTGCTGGGAGGAGTGGAGGAGAAAGAGGGAGAGAATGAAGAAGAGTTGCGTGTGTTGCCTGTTATTTACTTGGGGGTTTGATGGTGGAGAACATTTTACAAAGAGTTTCCTAAAAATAAATAAGCTCTTTGTGCTACTTTTAACTTGTGCCCTGTGTCTGTTGTGTTGGGTTTGAGGATCAACAGCACCCTCTAGTGCCCACAAGCTATGCACATGAAATTTGCACCGGACATTGATGTCAGTAAAACCACACACAGCCACAAATATTGTGATATTTCCAGTGCATAAGACAGTTAAATGAAGTCTCACTCAGGCGCACCATTGGATAAGCGTTTTCAAGACATGTACTACCACCCCGGGTCGAGAGGTGGCGCTGGCACTGACCTCATCCTCTTCTATTACCTCCACAGTGCAGAGGAGACGCCCAGTTGACTCCACCCAGTTATATACCCCACCCAGAAGGAGGTGTCATTCGATAGGAGAGGACAGAGCTCCTCCCCCTTTTCATCAGAACTGTAGAAGATGCTCAGCTTGTTATCTTACATCAGTCCTACACCTTTCTTGATAGAAGCCTGGTTCTTATGTCAGAGCACAATTTTTCGTCAGCGTTCCAGACCATCCAGCCTCACATACTATTTGGGTAAAATCAACAGTATGAATGTTAACCATTCTATCACATTATGGACTCAGGACTTTCTTTTTAAATTGGTCACAGTCAGTCAAAATACATAACACTTTTTCAAAAGTCATTCATTCAAATACAGGAAGACAGCAGGAGTGTGTCGCAGCAACAACAACAACAACAACATGCAAACAATGTATCTCAAAGTGCTTTAAAAATGAAATAAAAAATGAAGTTAATATAAAACAGAAGCAAGCAAGATTCGGGGGATGAAGGGACGCAGGGAAACGGAAAATTTACAATTGACGTTCAAGGCACGAATAAACACATTACAAAATACATTTAATGATGAGATGTATTGTACAAGATACACAATTAATGATGGTAATCAATATTCATTTTATGATTTGAAGAAAACATCATGAAGGTGTTGTTCATTTCTGACAGCCTGTTGTGGAAATTCTGCATTGTTCGATGTCACATGTCAAGGGGAATGCCAGCGAGTTCCTCTTCAATTCTCCTTTTTAGTTTAGCAATGGCTGCAGGACGTGTGCAGTACACGTGGCTTTTAAGATGTCCCCACAGAAAAAAAATCACAAACAGTGAGATCTGGGGATCTCGGGGGCCATGGATTGTTACAGGTACCTTCCAAAAACAATCGTCGAATAGCCGCCATCGATTATCGGGCAGTATGTGAAAGCGGCTCCACTTGGGGACTTCTTTTTAAAGGCTGAACTCGTTTTCTTCACAATTACGCACCCGTGTTGTAATCACATGGGCAGACGGGACACGATCAGGACATTCTAACTAGTAGTGACGTTTGCGCAGCAGTCAGACTATCACCATTCTTATAAAAGGCTCTCACAGTGAATGTTCGTTGCACTTGTGGTCGAAGGTTCGAGACAACAGCAGGCAGACACTGTCTTGATCAAATAGAAATCTTTTAATTTCTTTTTCTTCTTGGTAAGCAGAGGTCTGTACAGAGCCTGTCAGCAAGTCACTGACAGTATCACGTCACACACCGTTCGGTTTTTTACAGTTGGCTTTAATAATTTCTCAATCACGTATGCAAAGCTTATCTTATATTTGCAGCTTCACGAGCAGCCCTTCCTTACTGGCGGAGTAACTTCTTCTTTCACTAACTAGGACAGGGTGCGGTCCCCCAAAAGCTGACCTACCCTTTATTTATTTCTTTTATTCACCTTGTGACTATTTTCTACATTTAGGCTCTAATGCTGAATAACTTTTAACTTTCTTTCACAATCTTAATACATTCATATGGCTAATAAAAAGAATTCTTATGCTTGCAAATACATATACATATACATTTTCTTAGCATCAGCTGGGGTACATAATATATTTTCCATCCACCCAAATGCACACAGATAGTAATCACCAAGGCATTTTAGACTTGTTTATCCAAATACAAAATATTCATTGCACTAAGGCATTTTCCCAAAATCTTCTTCCCCTCCCTTGGACTAGGTTAAAAGCCCTCAGCCCAAGATTCTTTGTTCAAATTATTATTTTAATACACTGATTCAAATTTTATTTTTCCACACACTCCACTCCACTGCTCCATGATAACTAATGGCAAGGGGTCCTAAAAGAGGTCACATCAGTCCCAAACAACTGCCCGCGCCCCAGGTTCGCCAACACCTAGTTCCAAAATTTCCCATTTGCCTGTGCCACCCTGTATTACACAGATGTATAACAAAGAAAAAGGTAAGGTCGGATGACCAGGAGAACAGAAAAAACAAACAAACAAAAAAAGAAAATCTGCAAGGGTCCCAAGGCCAAAAGACCACCCAGCCCTCACTGGGCATTCTACATAACACAAATGTTCTAAATCAGACCTTGTGGGTTTCAGGCTTCACATAGAAGAATTTGATGATGGTGGTCATGTGGGCATCTGGACTACCCGCCATTCAGTTCTATCTCATATTAACTTACAGGGGGGTAAAAGACAATACCCTATTCTAATAGCAATTCTTCTACAGGAGTCAAGCAGACACTCATATGAATTTAATTTGAAGCATTAACTTTCTAAGATTGGCTCTTACAACTACTGTAATGCCATTTTGTCTGGCATCCTAAAAAACATACCCATTGTTTGCAAGTTACACCAAATTCTTCTGTAAGGATAATCACTTGTTTTAAGTCCACTGAACATATTACACTGACTCTAATCCCTGTCTACTACCGTACACAATAAAGAATATCGCTCTTAGTGTTTAAAGCTCTCCACAGTCTCACTCCTCCCCATCTCATGTGATCTTTTTATGGACTTTATACCCCGTCCCGCACTCCCAAATCCTCAACTGTATCTTTACTTTATGTGCTACACATTCAGCTTTATTGTATGGGAGCCAAGCTTTCTCTTACAGCACTCCGCAACTCGGGAATTGTCTCATCCCTTTACTCAAATTGGCCAAATAGATTCACAAACGACATTTAAAACAATTCTTAAAATGCAATTCTTCAAATTGGCATCTTATATATAAATGTCTAAGTGTGGAAGTGATTGTGTCTGTCTGTCTGGCCTGGAAGTGAGAGGTGAAGTCGGGATAAGAGCTCCACCACCGAGGATACACAAGCGAGGCGAGCACATCGATAAAACGAAACCTCAGAAGAATGACAGTCACTGAGCCGCTAATACAGAAGCGAGGTGAGCACATCGATAAAACAAAACCTCAGAAGAATAACAGTCGCTCAGCCACTAATACAGAAGCGAGGCGATCACATCGGTTAAACAAAACCTCAGAAGAATGACAGTCACTGAGCCGCTAATACAGAAGCGAGGCGATCACATCAGTAAAACGAAACCTCCGAATATAGACTCACTCGCTTAGCCACTAATACAGAAGCGAGGCGATCACATTGGTAAAACAAAACCTCCAAAGAAAGACAGTCGCTGAGCCGCTAATACAGAAGCGAGGTGAGCACATCGATAAAACAAAACCTCAGAAGAATAACAGTCGCTCAGCCACTAATACAGAAGCGAGGCGATCACATCGGTTAAACGAAACCTCCAAAGAAAGACAGTCGCTCAGCCGCTAATACAGAAGCGAGGCGAGCACATAGGTAAAACAAAACCTCCAAAGAAAGACAGTCGCTTAGCCGCTAATACAGAAGTGAGGCGAGCACATCGGTAAAACAAAACCTCAGAAGAATGACAGTCACTGAGCCGCTAATACAGAAGTGAGGCGATCACATCAGTAAAACGAAACCTCCGAAGATAGACTCACTCGCTTAGCCACTAATACAGAAGCGAGGCGATCACATCGGTAAAACAAAACCTCCAAAGAAAGACAGTCGCTTAGCCGCTAATACAGAAGTGAGGCGAGCACATCGATAAAACAAAACCTCCAAAGAAAGACAGTCGCTGAGCCGCTAATACAGAAGCGAGACGATCACATCAGTAAAACGAAACCTCCGAAGATAGACTCACTCGCTTAGCCACTAATACAGAAGCGAGGCGATCACATCGGTAAAACAAAACCTCCAAAGAAAGACAGTCGCTTAGCCGCTAATACAGAAGCGAGGCGATCACATCGGTAAAACAAAACCTCCAAAGAAAGACAGTCGCTGAGCCGCTAATACAGAAGCGAGGCGATCACATCAGTAAAACGAAACCTCCGAAGATAGACTCACTCGCTTAGCCACTAATACAGAAGCGAGGCGAACACATCGACAAAACGAAACCTCCCAGGAGAGAGACGCCCAGAGTAGTTACTTTCAATTACCTGACATTTCTACATTTCAATTTTTATTTTCTGACGATTTCAATAGTTTCTAGGACCTTTTACAGCACGGGCTTACACAGCTAGTACTGAATATGATTTTATTATTTGTCAAAGAAGTTGTAAGTTTGTTGCTTCTTTCTTGCTCTATTGCTGCTCATTTCATTTTTATCTGTTCCTTTTTATATTTTATTGTTGTTTAATTCTTTATAAAGTGACCTTGAGTGTTTAAATATGCACTCAATAAATAAAATGTTTTATTATTATTATTATTATTATTATTATTATTATTATTACTTGGACTCCCACCACAACACACTTCCAAACAATTATATGACTCATTAAAAGAAATTGGGAGTAGTCTCCCCTCGACTTTCTCGTGTACTCATATATGGGGACAGCTATTTAAGGAGTAAACCTCAAGACAATGATTACATTTTTATATATTATGTACATTAAAGAATCATCAACAACAAATTAAATCAAATGAATAAAAATTGAACAATTAAAGTAAAGTTGACTAAATTGGACTCTACAGCTAGCTGCATGAATAAAAGGTAAAGTACCACTTCTGGTTAGCAGAAATAGCCCAAAAGTTGATAGAAATCTACGTTTTGTACCTAAAACTTGTATGCAAAATTTGGAGGACCTAAGTGAATGTGTACTCAAGTTATTGTGTTTACACACACACAAATAATTCCAGAAATGGCACAATCATATGAAAATGTTTGTGAACCCCTCTCAGCCTGCATAATAATTGACTCTCCTTTCAACAGTAAAGATAACAGTGGTCTGTCTTTCATTTCCTAGGAACATCTGAGTACTGTGGTGTTTTCCGAACAGATTTTTAATGATGCAGTATTTAGTTGTATGAAATGAAATCAAATGTGAAAAACTGGCTGTGCACAAATGTGGGTCCCCTTGTCATTGTGCTGATTTGAATGCCTGTCACTGCTCAATGCTGATTACTTGGTTGATGAGCTCGTTAAGCCTTGAACTTCATAGACAGGTGTGTCCCATCATGAGATATAAAGATATTTAAGGTGGTCAATTACAAGTTGTGCTTCCTTCCCTTTGACTCTCCCCTGAAGAGTGACAGCATGGGATCCTCAAAGAAACTCTCCAAAGATCTGAAAACAAAGATTGTTGAGTCTCCTGGTTTAGGGGAAGGCTACAAAAAGCCATCTCAGAGGTTTAAACTGTCAGTTTCAATTGTAAGGAATGGAATCAGGAAATGGAAGGCCACAGGCACAGTTGCTGTTAAACCCAGCAGGTCTGGCAGGCCAAGAAAAATCCAGGAGCGGCATATGAGCAGGATTGTGAGAATGGTGACAGACAACTCACAGATCACCTCCAAAGACCTGCAAGAACATCTTGCTGCAGATGGTGTATCTGGACATCGTTCTACAATTCAGCGCAATTTGTACAAAGAACATCTGTATGGCAGGGTGATGAGAAAGAAGCCCTTTCTGCACTCGAGCCACATACAGAGTCTCTTGTTGTATGCCAATGCTCATTTAGACAAGCCAGATTCATTTGGGAACAAAGTGCTTTGGACTGATGAGACAAAAATTGAGTTATTTGGTCAATTTAGTTATTTGGAAGAAAAACACCGCATTCCAAGACGAACACCTGCTACCTACTGTCAAATTTGGTGGAGGTTCCATCATGCTGTGGGGCTGTGTGGCTAGTTCAGGGACTGGGGCCCTTGTTAAAGTCAAGGGTCAGATGAATTCAACCCAATATCAACAAATTCTTCAGGATAATGTTCAAGCATCAGTCATAAAGTTGAAGTTACTCAGGGGTTGGATATTCCAACAAGACAATGACCCAAAACACAGTTGGAAATCTACAAAGGCATTCATGCAGAGGGAGAAGTACAATGTTCTGGAATGGCTGTCACAGTTCCCTGTCTTGAATATCATCGAAAATCTATGGGATGATTTGAAGCAGGCTGTCCATCACATTGAACTGAACTGGAGAACATTTTTTTATAAAGAATGGTCAACAATACCTCCATCCAGAATCCAGACAGTCATCAGAGGCTATAGGAGGACAGTGTCTAGAGGCTGTTAGATTAGCAAAAGGAGGCTCAACTAAGTATTGATGTCATATCTCTGTCGGGGTGCCCACATTTATGCACCTGTCTCATTTTGTGATGATGCATATTGCATATTTTCTGTTAATCCAATAAATTTAATGAGAAACAAAAATCCAAAGAATTAAGAGGGATCCCCAAACTTTTTCATATGACTGTATTTTCATACTCAAGGAGGTCTAAAGCATCGAGATTCATCAAAATCTCGAAATGGTATGTTTGGAGGATTCCAATACTTTCCCTATGAGAAAGTATATCGAACTCAGCGAGATCTAAAATATCAAGATTCATCAAAATCTCGACATCAGATTTTTGGGCAATTAAAATATGTTCCCTATACTTTGTATACAAGAAAGTCAGGGAGGTCTAAAACGTTGAGATTCGTCAAAATCTTGACATCAACTCTTTGGACAATTACAATACTCTCCCCATACTTCATATATGAGAAAGTAAAAAGTGGCTCATAACCCTAAGTGCTCAACAGTGGTAACCATCTTACCCTTTTTGGGTTTTGATTCTTAGTTTGAGAAACCCAGCAATAGATGACACTCTCCACCATCATGGTCTCCAGGCACAATCACCCCAAAAGACTCCATTACTGAAGATAAGGCATGTCTAACCTTATTTTAAGCCGGCTACACAACATTTGGTGAAGCCTGCGGATTGCTGGGAGAATGTAGTGTGGTGAAACGAGACAAAAATCTAACTTTTAGGCAACCATACAGAACAGAACAGGCAACACTATAAAATACAGACCACACAAACAAGATGGCCAGATTAGTTTGTGAAAAAGGGACTGCAGAATTCAGGGTAAAGGTCTTGTGGACAGACGAGACAAAGATAAACCTGCTGTGTCAGGGTGATGTCAAGAGTAAAGTGTGGAGACGAGAAGGAATTGCCCGTGATCCAAGCAGACCATGTCACCTGTTAAACATGGTGGTGCTGGGAGTGTTATGGCTTGGGCATGTATGGCTGCCACAGGTTCTGGCACACTTCTCTTCATTGATGATGGAACTGCTAATGGTAGTGGCACAATGAATTCCGAGGTGTGTAGAAACATCTCATCTGCTCAAGTTCCTGCAAGTACCCCTGAACTCATTGGACAGGACTTCATGCTATGACAAGATGATGGTCTGAACACACTGCTAAAGGAACACAGGAGTTTCTCAAAGCTAAGAAATGGTAAAGTCTTGAATTGCCAAGCCATTCACCCGATCTGAATTCATATGCTGAAGAGAAAACTTATGGGGACAATACCCCCGAAACACACAGCAGCTGAAGAAGACTGCATTAGAGTATCACCAGAGAAAACCTTCAACACCTGGTGATGTCCATGAATCGTCAACGTCAACCATGAATTGCTTGCAAGGGATGTGCAACAAAGTCCTGAATATGACAACGGCTTTAATAGACCTGCCATTGATGTGTCCAAAACATTATGGTGCCCTGAAATGGGGGGACCGTGTAGAAAAAGTGTCTGAATACTAGGAATGAGAGATCGCAATTTTTACTTTCTTGTGTACTAAGTATAGGGAAAGTATTTTTAATCGTCCAAAACTTCAATGTCGAGATTTTGATGAATCTCTATGTTTTAGACCTCCCTGACTTTCTCATATACGAAGTAACGATGGGTCGCAACCCAAAAAGGGTTGATGGTTTGCCACTGGTGGGTCACTTAGGGTCATGACCCACTTTTTACTTTCTCATATACGAAATATAGGGAATGTATTGGAATCGTCCAAAGATTTGATGTCGAGATTTTGATGAATCTCGATGTTTCAGACCTCATTGACTTTCTCATATATGAAGTAACGATGGGTCGCAACCCAAAAAGGGTTTATAGTTTGCCACTGTTGTGTCACTTAGGTCATGACCCACTTTTTTACTTTCTCGTATACGAAATATAAGGAAAGTATTGGAATCATCTAAAGATTTGTTGTTGAGATTTTGATGAATCTCGATGTTTCAGATCTCCCTGACTTTCTCATATATGAAGTAACGATGGGTCGCAACTCAAAAAGGGTTGATGGTTTGCCACTGTTGGGTCACTTAGGGTCATTACCCACATTTAACTTTCTTGTAAATGAAATATAAGGAAAATATTGGAATCATCTAAAGATTTGATGTCGAGATTTTGATGAATCTTGATGTTTTAGACCTCACTGAGTCCAATTTACCTTCTCATAGTGGAAGTATTGAAATCATCCAAAAATCTGATTTCGAGATTTTGATGAATCTCAGCGATTTAGACCTTCCTGATTTTCTTGTATATGAAGTGTAGGGAAAGTACTGGAATCCTACAAAAATTCCATTTCGAGATTTTGATCAATTTTGATGTTTTGGACCTCCCCGAGTCCGAAAATACCATTTTTTGAATTATGTCCGTGTGTCTTTCTGTGTGTGTGTGTTTGTATGTAAACACGATAATTTGAGTATGTTTTCACTTCGGTCCACCAAATTTTGCATACAAGTATAAGGTACAAAACATAGATTTCTGTCAACTTTTGGGCTATTTCTGCTAACCGGAAGTGATACTTTACCTTTTATTTATGCAGCTGTAGAGTCCAATTTATTAAACTTTACTTTAATAATAATTGTAAAATATATTATTCATTTGATTTGATTTGTTGTTGATGGTTCTTTAATGAGCATAATATAAAAATATAGATATTGTCTTACGATTTACTCCTCAAATATCCATCCCCACATCTGAGTATACGAGAAAGTCGAGGGGAGACCACTCCCGATTTTTAAATTTGAATACATTTCGAAATCTTCCTGAAAACACATTCATTTTTTCATTATGGGTTGTGTAGCGTAGTTTGATGGGCAAAAATGGCAAATTTATGCATTTAAAATGAAATCTATAACACGGCGATTGTTACGTCAATCGCGACAATGATTACGGTGCCCTAAAATGGGGTACATCTAGAAAATGAGTTGTGTGACCCAAATGTCTGCAGCTTCCCTTAAATGAAAGTCTGCAGTGTGCACTTGAATCGCAAGGTCTGACTTGCTTGATTTGTAATTTTAAACTGTGTGGCAGAGGGGCAAATCAAAGTAAAATGTGTCTTTGTCCTCAACATTATGGAGGGCACCGTATATAGTGAGTGTGCCCTGCGATGGATGCCATTACACTTCAACCCCTGTGCCACCACGCATTGGGATAGGTGTGTGTAGCGAATGGAAGTGTAAATGGCCAGATGCTGGGCTGTCTTAATGCGTGGGTATGCTGTGCAGATTCTCGGACCATAGTGGCCCCATGCTAATCCATGTATGCTGTGAGCGCTGAGTGGTTGTGAAGGTAAGGGCCCCCGGGGCACTGCTTTGCCCGGTGGGCCTATAATGCTGTTAAGACGGCCCTGCTCATCTGGAATATGATGGCTAAGTTTGGAGGTGGATTGGCAGTAAAGATGGGAGGTTTGAATACACAATGGGTGGTCTGAAAATCGAGAGTCCACCTTATGAGAAGAATTTAAGAGTCATAGTGAACTCTAAGCTATCGACTTCCAGACCGTGTTTAGAAGCCATTAAGAAGGCTAACAGAATGTCAGGTTATATAGCACCTTGATGTGTGGTGAGTACAAGTCACAGGAGGTTCTGCTCAAGCTTTATAACACACTGGTGAGACATCATCTGCAGGGCCGTATTAATGTATGGGCATGCTGGGTAGTTGCCCAGGGGTTGCCCCAGGTTGTGAAGGTAGGGGACCCCAGTGCACTGCTTGGGCCTGTGGGCCTATAATGCTGTTAAGATGGCCCTGCTCATCTGGAATAAGATGGCTAAGTTTTCAAATGACATCAAGATAGGTGGATTGGCAAAGGGACTTGGACAGCAGGCTTGGGGGGATATGTGGACAAAGAAATTTAATGTCAGTAAATGTAAAGTGTTACACGTAGGAAAGTTTAAATACACAATGGGGGGTGGGGGTCCACCTTATGAGAAGAACTTAGGAGTCATAGTGGACTGGACACTATCAACTGCCAGACAATGTTCAAAGCCAATAAGGAGGCTAACAGAATGTCAGGTTATATATCGCCTTGATGTGTGGTGAGTACAAGTCACAGGAGGTTATGCTCAAGCTTTATAACACACTGGGGAGGCCTCATCTTGAGTTCTGGGTGCAGTTTGGGTCTCCAGGCTACAAAAAGGACATAGCAGCACAAGAAAATGTCCAGAGAAGAGCAACTACAGGGGATGAGTTATGAGAAAAAGATGAGAAGGCCTGAGCCTAATGCTTGCATTAACTTTAGGTCTTGTTAGGTCTCAGTACACAAAGAGATGTCTGAAAATCGAAATTCCACCTTATTAGAAGGATTTAGGAGTCATAGTAGACTCCACACCATCAACTGCCAGACAGTGTGCAGGAGCCATTAAGGAGGCTAACAGAATGTTAGGTTATATAGCGCCTTGATGTGTGGAGTACAAGTCACAGAAGGTTCTGCTCAAGCTTTATAACACACTGGTGAGACCTCATCTGGAACAAGCTGGGTAACTTTACAGATGATACCAGACTAGGTGGGTTGACAGGTAATCTCAAGTCCGTTGAATCATTACAGGGGAACTTGGACAGAAGATAGCCTTTGGGCAGATGAAATTTAATGTCAGCAAATATAAATTGTTACAAGTAGGAAGTAAAAATGTGAGGTTTGAACACACAATGGGAGGTCTGAAAATCAAAAGTCCACCTTGTGAGAAGGATTCGTAGTAGTAGAACTCAACACTATCAACTGCCAGACAGTGTTCAGAAGCCATTAAAAAAGGTAACAAAATGTCAGGTTATATAGCGCCTTGATATGTTGAGTACAAGTCACAGGAGGTTCTGCTCAATCTTTATAACACACTTGTGAGGCCTCATCTGGAACAAGCTGGGTAACTTTACAGACGATACCAGACTAGGTGGGTTGGTAGAAAATCTCAAGTCCGTTGAATCATCACAGAGGGACTTGGACAGCAGATAGCCTTTGGGCAGATGAAATTTAATGTCAGTAAATGTAAAGTGTTACATGTAGGAAGTAAAAATGTGAGGTCTGAACACACAATCAGAGGTGTGAAAATCAAAAAATGAAAATGAAAAGGACTGAGGAGTCATAGTGGACACCACACTATCGACTGCCAGACAGTGTGCAGAATCCATTAAGAAGGCTATCAGAATAGATAGATAGATAGATAGATAGATAGATAGATAGATAGATAGATAGATAGATAGATAGATAGATAGATAGATAGATAGATAGATAGATAGATAGATAGATAGATAGATAGATAGATAGATAGATAGATAGATAGATAGATAGATACTTTATTAATCCCAGGGGGAAATTCACAGAATGTCAGGTTATATAGCGCCTTGATGTGTGGAGTTCAAGTCACATGAGGTTCTGCTAAAGCTGTATAACACACTGATGAGGCCTCATCTGCAGGGCCGTCTTAACGCATGGGCACACTGGACAGATACCCGGTGTGAGGGCCTGGCCGATCGCTCCCGCTCCCGTTGCCCTTAAGGCTCTAACTTCCTGGCTGACCTGTAACTGATAAGAGCACGGTGCCATTCATGCTGAATGAGTAACGCACATTACAACAGGAAAATGAAATGCGCAGATGAAAGATGAGATGACCTTGCGGCAGCCTTCTTTGTAAGTTATCCTGAAAACAGCTGTTAATGGGACTTCTTTATCTTCTTGAGCTCATTGTGTGTATTTAAGCAGCACTTGACATTTTTAAATTGTCATTTAAGTCTTTATAAGTAAACTGACTCAGCTTGTCTCACACACACACACTTGCCTGCCGCACACATTTAATGATTCAATGCCAGAGTTTCAATCAGTAATGGTGCTGGGATTTCATTAAAGGGTGGGTCTTACGTTGTCATTTGTCACTTCAACGTATAGTAAGTGTCCTTTTCTTTAATGATTTATGTTATCATGTTGAGGTCAAGTGGGATTAAGGACCTGGTCTAAAAGAAATGTTGGGACACCAGCCGGGGTGTCCCACTTAATTCAACAAACAAAACTGACAACAAAACAAATGCGCAATGGCATTAAACAACAGGAACACAGGCTTTAGCATCCTCCTGGTCAGGAAATGCTGCCTGGTTGAGCAAGTCTGGCTTTTGCAGGGTGAGAAAATAAATTCTTCTTTGTTGGTGGTCCAGAATATTCACGATTGTGTTGACAAATATGTGAAAATACCAAATAGTTGAGGAGCTCCAACTTGCAGTGTGGCTCAAACTAAAGTGAGGGAAGGGGCGTGGCTTTATAGGACTCCGCCCAGAAGGGGCGGAGTCATTTGCTCTCACTGGGCGTCTCCTTGGAGCTGTGGAGGCAGAAGCAGGTGATAATGTTAGTGACAGCACACCCTCTTGTCCCGGAGTGGTATTACATACCTCCGAGGTGCCTGGAAGGAGCGCTATATGAAACCGTCTATGCCAGTGGTTCCCAAACTCAATCTTGGGGACCCCCTGCGGCGGCAGGTTTTTGCTCCAACCAGATTCACAATCAGTGATAATAATCGATAACAACTGATCTCATTTAATTAGCAGGTCTTTTTTACTCTTCTCTTATTCTGCATTCGGAAAAACACAACAGTATGATATTTACATTTATAAGACATTTAGAAATATTTGCATTTTGTTCAAAAGCTATAAATGCTTCACTCTCGTTTGTTGTTTTCATATTATTTTCCTCTTTTCCTGTGTAATTTGCTCCCTTCATTTAACCCTAATAGTGACCATTACCAACCAGCACAGCAGACACCCGGGACGATGAAAGCAGGAGCGACTTCAGTGTCAGACCCGGCAATTAGTGAAATAACCAGAAAATACTGGTAACGACTTAAAAAAAGACGACATTGTTGTCCATAGCCTCAGAGCCACCACTCCACCTAAATCCTAAATATGCCCCCAAAACACTTTAATTTCATTTCAAACTCATCTTAATACATTACTCTAAAGCAGTGGTCCCCAACCTTTTTGACAGCAAGGACCACTTTACTAAATGATAGATAGATAGATAGATAGATAGATAGATAGATAGATAGATAGATAGATAGATAGATAGATAGATAGATAGATAGATAGATAGATAGATAGATAGATAGATAGATAGATAGATAGATAGATAGATAGATAGATAGATAGATACTCTTTTAATCCCAGGGGGAAATTCACATACTCCAGCAGCAAAAAATATTAAATTAAAGAGTAATAAAAAATGCAGGTTAAAAAACAGACAATAACTTGAATAATGTTCAACGTTTACCCCCCCTGGTGGAATTGAAGAGTCGCATAGTTTGGGGGAGGAATGATCTTCTCAGTCTGTCAGTGGAGCAGGACAGTGACAGCAGTCTGTTGCTGAAACTGCTCCTCTGTCTGGAGATGACACTGTTTAATGGATGTAGTGGATTCTCCATAATTGATAGGAGCCTGCTGAGTGCCCGTTGCTCTGCTACGGATGTCAAACCGTCCAGCTCTATGCCAACAATAGAGCCTGCCTTCCTCACCAGTTTGTCCAGGCGTGAGGCATCCTTCTTCTTAATGCTGCCTCCCCAGCACACCACTGCGTAGAAGAGGGCACTCGCCACAACCATCTGTTAGAACATCAGCAGCATCTTACTGCAGATGTTGAAGGATGCCAGCCTTCTAAGGAAGTACAGGCGGCTCTGTCCTTTCTTGCACAGATAATCAGTATTGGCAGTCCAGTCCAATTTATCGTCCAGCTGCACTCCCAGGTATTTATAGGTCTGCACCCTCTGCACACAGTCACCTCTGATGATCATGGGGTCCATGAGGGGTCTGGTCCTCCTAAAATCCACCACCAGTTCCTTGGTTTTGCTGGTGTTCAGGTGTAGGTGGTTTGAGTCGCACCATTTAACAAAGTCCTTGATTAGGTTTCTATACTCCTCCTCCTGCCCACTCCTGATGCAGCCCACGATAGCAGTGTCGTCAGCAAACTTTTGCACGTGGCAGGACTCCGAGTTGTATTGAAAGTCTGATGTATATCTGCTGAACAGGACTGGAGGGGGGGGGGGGGGGGCAGTTTTATACACAATTTACATAACATTTCTATTATTATTAAAGTTATTAAGCAGTTCGCATACGTTTGCAACCTGAGATTTTTCTTCTTTTTTTGCATATAACAAAGACGTATGCTTTGCATTTGCCATTCCAACAGATTGCATATCACAAACATTAACACTGTTATCGTTTTTTCGTGTCTGCCGTTTCTATAGGAGGGTGACAATGACTTAAATTCCAATGGATGTTTTTCAAATGTTGACAAGCAATAAGCAAAAGGTATCACTGAAAACCACAGAAAACGAAAACAGCAAAAAAAAAAACAGTACGAGGAACGTTCGAAGAAAGAATTTTTTTTACAATGTTTCTGTTTGGGGATCGTTGTGCAAACGTCACAACTGAGCTGCGACCACAGATCTAACTGCTCTGTGGATGATTCGTTCAGGCATTTCAAGGTCACTTCGTTGTAATGAAAGCATCTGCTGAATGTACTTCGTAGTAAAGCGATTTCTATAGACTCGTGTCATATGGGGAAACTGTCGGGACCGTAACAATACTTTGTTGTAATAGTCTCTCACCTCGGTCTCTCTCCCGCCCGCCAAGCGTTCTGAAAAGTCTGAGTGAGTCTCCGTTGCCGGCAGTTCTCTCGCGGCCCGGCTGTCAGACGGCTCTGAACACTGAAAATCTGAACACATTTCTCCAGTTTTGATGTCACTACACTGGTTACCTATATCATTCAGAATTGACTTTAAAATTCTGCTTATGGTTTATAAAGCTTTAAATAATCTCGCCCCGGCTTATATATCGGAATGTCTGACACCTTATATTCCAAATCGTAACCTCAGATCCTCAACTGAGTGACTCCTTAGAATTCCAAGAGCAAAACTTAAAAGAAGTGGTGAGGCGGGTGGCCTTCTGCTGTTATGCACCTAAAATCTGGAATAGCCTGCCAGTAGGAATTCGCCAGGCTAATACAGTGGAGCACTTTAAAAAACTACTGAAAACACATTACTGTAACATGGCCTTCTCATAACTTCACTGTAATTTAATCCTGATACTCTGTATATCTAATTCATTATAATAACTATTCATTCAAAATTTGTACTAACCCCTACTCTCTCTTCTGTTTCCTTTTCCGGTGTCCTGTTGGTGGTGGCGTGCGCCACCACCATCTACCCAAAGCTCCATGATGTTCCAACAATGATGGATGGATTAAAAGCCAGAAGTCTGTATGACCATCAGCATCAAGTGACTCCGTGAGAACCCTAACTACAAAGAGGACTATTTCATTTTTGTTATGTAGAATGCCCAGAGGGGACTGGGTGGTCTCGTGGCCTGGAACTCCTACAGATTTTATTTTTTTCTCCAGCCTTCTGGAGTTTTTTTTTTGTTTTTTTCTGTCCACCCTGGCCATCGGACCTTACTCCTTTCTATGTTAATTAATGTTGTCTTATTTTAATTTCTTATTTTGTCTTTTATTTTTCTTCTCTTCATTATGTAAAGCACTTTGAGCTACTTTTTGTATGAAAATGTGCTATATAAATAAATGTTGTTGTTGTTGTTGTTGGCTGCGGCCCGGTAGTGGGTCGCGGACCGGTGGTTGGGGACCCCTGCTCTAAAGAATGTAAAAGTAAACCCTGTGGTGGAGTGGTGGCTGTGAGGCTAGGGATCTGCACTGGCAATCGGAAGGTTGCCAGTTTGAATCCCGTAAATGCCAAAAGGGACTGTTGGGCCCTTACCCTGCAATTGTTAAGTGCTTTGAGTAGTGAGAAAAGCGCTCTATAAATGCAAAGAATTATTATTATAAACCTGTATACTGCACAGCACTCTACTGCTATGTCTCCCACAGTGCCGATGTTCCCCAATATGTACTGGAATTAATGCAAGCGCGTTTTCTTTGGTATAAGTAGGATAAATACGTAATAATTTAATTTAATTTAATAAAAATACAGTAAAATGTACACATATGCACCAATAATGAATGATATTGATTGAAGATGATGATGATGAATTAACTGTGCAATACAATGAAGGTATGTAATGAAGATAATGACTGCACAGCAAAGCAGAGGATTCACAGCTCCTCGGGTGGCGCCTCTTCTTCAGGAGGAGTCGTATCTTCTGACGGGTCTTTCATGCTGGCTTTTCTTGATAGGTTTGAGGAACATTGTGATGGTAGGTCACGGCATAACTTTTCAGTTCCAGTAGTTCAACCTTCTCCTGGAGTGTCTTAAACTTCTTCTGGTACTTCGGTTCATTGCCAGAAGCCTTAGAAGGTGCAGAGCATTTGGGCAGCATCTTACAGCATTAAGAAGAACAAAATGAAAAACAACACGAGAACTCTCAGCGAAACACTCGAGACAGCTAATGTTATGATGCAGGAATGCTGGGCTGCATCTGCCGGAGATGTGTCACTGGGCAACAGCCAATCAGCAGCAAGGAGAAATGAATAACGCTCTCAGATTGGCTACTTTCACCATCCCAAGCTTTCTTCTACAGTTGCTTTGTGTTCTCTCTACAGTACGGTGTTGCCATGAAAAAAGTAATCAAAAAAATTGCGGAACGATATTTGCGGTTTTTGCTAACAATTATGAGTTACGTTCTAAGGAAAAGTCCACGGCAGACTTCTGAACTACTGTACGGCTGCACGATAAATAATCCCACCCCAGTCCCCTTACGGTGATGTACAGTAAACACAAACAAACCACAAGAATAAACACTCTGTCCTTATACAGTCCTTTACAGCAATAACAGGTGACATGAAATGGTCTGAAGATAAGAATCCGTAGAAAATGAGTGAAACAGTCCTACCGGTAGTCCTGAGCGGTGAGGGGTGAGATTTGCAGGGTCGCTTGCACGACACACGACGATTAATCCACCACTACACACACGACAGGCAGGCAGGCAGGCATGTGACAGTTGTGAGGGATGGCCGGCCATTTACCCCGGCCAATACCCCCAGGCCGCTAGATGGAGCCCTCCCTGTAGCATGGAAGTACCCCGAAGACCAGCAGGGAATTATGGACAATGGAGTTTTTATTCCCAACCCTGCTGGACACCGTGGGGCCCACCAGAGGACGCTGCAGGGAGGCTCAAGGACTTATACGTACCCTATAACCCGGAAGTGCGTCATGATCATATGACCAGAGGGAACGTCGTGTTTCCGGGTTGAAAAGAAGGACTTTTTATCTGACCCGGAAGTAAGATGGGAAACACTTCCGGGTCAGGGAATATAAAAGGACGATGGGAAATCCCAGACGTTGGAAGGGGTCTGGGTGGAAGGGTGGCAACGCGTCTGGGAGTGGAGGATTGGTTATTGGAATTATTATTATTACTTGAGTATTGTGGAGTGGAGGGTGCTTTGTGCACATTTATTATTATTATTATTATTAATAATAAACTATTATTTGGACTTTTATCTGGTGTCTGACGTCTAGTCTGAGGGTTCAAGGGGTCACGGAGACCTTAATCTGTCACACAGTCCATTCATCCTAACGTGAAACAATCGACTTTTCAGTAGACACGTCGCACTGGTTACACAAAAACACCGACCTCCTGTTGCCCCGTCAACATTCCCACCGGCATCTTTCGTCCCCCAGCAGCCCCTAATTCCGTTCCTGTCATCCTATGTGAGTAACCCCCGTGGGCTGCTGGGAAGTGAAGCCCTGCTACAGTTTTGCTGTCATTAATGGGTTTCTTTTATAGGGGCATTCAACTGCTTTTATGAAATTACAGAGCGTCCTCCATTCTTAATATTTTTTGCAGGCCGTCTGTGGTGTCGGTTTATGGCTGGTTGTCATCCCTGATACTGGCATCTCGCAGGATGAACACACAAACACACACATCAGGGCCAACTTAGCCTCACCAATCCGTCTCACCTGCAGGTCTGTGGGAGGAAAGCCATGTGAACATGCAGGAGATCAGGCAAAGCCCACGCAGAGAGATCCCATGGCATGAACGCTGGTCACCTTGCTGCCAAAGCCCACCTTCAGAAGAATGAAAACACAAAAAGGGCCAAATGGAAGAAGCAAACGCTGAGCCACAGCATCACTTAGACCAAAATCTGAAGCAGGAAAGTGAATTCACCAAAGACATGATGAGACCGGAGCTTATTATTCATTTGTGAAGTTTAACAGTCACTCTTCATTCTCTATTTGTCTATAAAGTCCTCCTTTTAATTTTGGTCCCACGTCCTCCTTTCTCGTTTCTGAACTGGATGCTTTTTCCCCTCGTCTAGTTTATCTTTCTCCGCTGGCGAAGCAGGAGTTGGGAAATGAATCATGTGGATGGAGATAAGCGTCCCTAATAGGCGCAATACAACAGCACATCAGTCAGCATCTTCAAAAAGTACGTGATGGGAGAGCTCTCGAGGGAACAAACTGCTCAGGAAACCGGAGAGGAAGAAATTCAGGCCCGAGTCGGAGATCAGTGGAGCTGTCCCAGGTTCAGGTAACTCCACAAAGCTGTAAACGTCTCGGAGTGCGAAACGCAGTGTGAAGTTTAAAGAGTGTGG